>NC_136068.1:856823279-857512779 GCF_964261635.1 Lissotriton helveticus
TTGTGGAGTCTGAGGCCATGATTCAAATATCATTCAAGTCAGAAATGCACACTCAACCCTTGTGTTCCAAGCTAGGAGCAAACATTCTGACTTCTACCACAAAAGATCAGGTGTTCTGTCTGGAGGTGTAACAACAAAAATAGTATTTTGGGGTCAGAGGGAATTTAATTTATAGACCAACGAAGAGAAGTTTCCCCCATATAGCAATATCAATAACAATATATCTCTTCGGGTCTTTTCGGTGCACTAGGGATCAAAACAAAGGAGTGTGATCTATGTACAAAAAACTCTCATTTCCAACACACATATCTTCATGGTTGGCTTAATCCTAATGGGAATTCATCCCTTAAGAACAAGAACCCTCACTCACCCTTTGGTGACATGCTTCATCATTTGGGTTCCTCCTTACCAACAAGAAAACCTAGTCTTGCTGGGAGCTACGACTTCTCAAGTATTTACGAAGGAGCTCAGAGATGTTTTTCAGTATGTTTTTAGGGAGGATACTAAATCCCATATGAGAGCTAGTGGGGTGATAGAGACGCAGTGCAATAAAGTGAATAAATAAATGTGTAGAAGGAAGTGTATTAAAACTGTCTAGGTTGATGCACAAAATACGATTTTATTCACATGCTCAAACTGGCAGGGTTAAAAAAGCAAGGCAAACAAGTAGTATGGATTTAGAACTACTTATCTCTCAAGGTCGACATGTTTCAGCCATGTGATCTCAAACTAGTATCAGTGGCTTTCTTCAGGACTTATGAAAGGATGTGTTTTTGCTCCTGCTAATATTGTGTATAATAAACAAGATATAAAAATTGATACTAAACCAGTATTCCTGTAACATGATATCTGGTAATGCGGTGAATATCTGAAAAAATGAGAGAAAAGAAAGAAAAGATACACACAGATCCCTTTATAAACGTGCTTTATTTCTGACATCTGCAAAATTATAAATTCACCATGCACTTTCCTTGCAGTACTCTAATCATCCAATCAGTAACCATGTACTTATGCAATGACCCAGGCACTAACACATGCACTGCTACAGTCCTCTGAACACTCCCCATGCAGTCCAGCCATCGCCGTGTCAGTACCCATGCACTCTTTCAATCACCCAATTTTGCAGAGTGATTGCATAAGTACACACATGTCATATCAGGCCCGCCACATTCCTTCACCATTGTGCATACGAGCCCCCTGGAGCATTTTAAGTTCGGGGATTAATTCCCCTTGAGTCCTGATGGTCCCTGGGGGCCAACTAGGCCACCAGGTACCTCCAGTAAGCCCCACAGAGCTGCGTTGCAGAGAGGTGTAAAAAGGGGCATGGCCTCTGAACTCCTTTCTGCAACTCAGCTCCCTGGCGCATACTGGAGGTACCTGGTGGTCTAGTTGGCCCCCAAGGACTCACAGGATTCAAGGGGACTTAATCCCCCAACTTAAAACGCGCCACAGGGCATGTTTGCACACTTGTCACATCAGGCCACGCCCCCACCACCACAACTGTGCAAATGCACCCCCTGGTGCATTGTAAATTCTGGGATTAAGTCCCCTTGAATCCTGAGGGTCTCTGGGGGCAACTAGCCCATCCGCCCGCTACCTCCAGTAAGCGCCACAGAGCTGCGTTGCAGAGTTGTGTAAAAAGGGAGCGTGGCCTTGGACCACCTCTCTGCAATGCAGCTCCCTGGTGCTTACTGGCGGTACCTGGTGGGCTAGTTGGCCCCAAGGGACCCTCAGGATTCAAGGGGACTTAATCCCCCAACTTAAAATGTGCCACAGGACACGTTTGCACACTTGTCACATCAGGCCACGCCCCCTCCTACACCACTGAGTAAACACGCCCCCGGGAGCGTTGAAAATTGGAAGATTACATCCCCTTGAGTCCTGAGGGTCCCTGGGGGTCAACTAGCCCACCAGCTTCCTCCAGAATGCGCCACAGTGCTGAGTTGCAGAGAGGTGTAAAAATGGGCGTGGCCTCTCAACACCTCTCTGCAGCAGCTCCCTGGTGCATATCGGAAGTACCTGGTGGGCTAGTTCGCCCCCAGGCACCCTCAGGATTGAAGGGGACCTAATCCCCCAATTTACAATGTGTCAGGTGGTGGGTTTGCACACTTGCTATGTCAGGCCTCGCCCCTTCCCTTCACCACTGTGCAAACGCCCCCTGGTGCTTTTTAAGCTGGGGATTAATTCCTCTTGAGTACTGATGGTCCCTGGGGGTCAACTAGCCCACCAGGTACCTCCAATAAGCGCCACAGAGCTGCGTTGCAGAGAGGTGTAAAAAGGGGCATGGAATCTGAACACCTCTCTGCAATGCAGCTCCCTGTTGCATACTGGAGGTACCTGCTGGTCTAGTTGAACCGCAGGGACCCTCAGGATTCAAGGGGACTTAATCCCCCAACTTAAAACATGCCACAGGGCGCGTTTGCACACATCCCAGGAGAGCAGGGAGAGTATCCGGGCTAGGACCCAGGTGAGGCAACAGGTCCCGGACAGGAGGGCAGGTGCAAGGGTAGGTGGCCAGCAAGACCCACCCAATCGTGGTGCCGAGGCCGTGGATGCTAAAGTTTTATATATTTATTATTATTTAGGTTGTTGTTCAAATGTTTGTAGTTAATGGTAATATCGTTTTGGGTTGTATTGTTATTATTGTAGGTATATCATTTATTTGGGTGAATAGTAATTTTTTTGATGTAATGTATTTTATATTTAATTTAAACATGTGTATAAAATGTTTTATGTTTATTTCTAATAATTGTTTTATGTAAATAGTGTTTTTTAATTAATTAATGAGTACTTAATTAGTTTGGTGATAATATTGTGGTCAATAATGTGTGATTCTATATTTTTTACATATATGTTTATTTAAAGGCAGCAATATTTTTTTAACGATATTTCTGATTTCAATATAGGTAAAAATCTATATTTTTAACAACAATATTTGTGTTCTTGCTATTTGTGGTTTTGCTAGTTAAGTATAGGAAGTCGATATTATAGTTATTGATATGTAATATCTGATATTTTTGTATTTCGATATTGTATGCATCGATATTATGCCAGTGATCCCATTCCAATGGTTAAAAATGGTGACTATGTAATCCATACCACTGTTAGTGTCATTCAAAAAGGTTCTAGTCTTGATGGACCTTCAAGACAAATACCTGCACATTCCGATTCATTGCAGTTCTCAAAAATTTCCAAGGTTCAGTGTCTTTGAAGATAACTTTATTTTTGAGTCCTACCATTTGGACTGACCATGACTCTGACGGTGTTCACAAAACATTTTGGTCCTCTGGTGCATAATCTACGTTCTTTAGGTCTGCTAGTCATTCTTTTCCTTCATTTCAAGCCAATTTCTGCCTCCTCTTTTTCATTAAGTCTCAAGGCAATACTGGTGGTTTGAAAGATGTTAACACCCCAGGGCTTTCCACTAAACAGAAACATGTCACAGCTTCTTTTAATTGAGAGTCTACAATTTATCAAAGCCTTGCTCATGAGGGATATAGGAAAATTGTATCTTTCTCCAGCAAGGCAGGGAAAACTGTTGAACTGGTTGGCGTTTCGCCTCTGCAGCAGCAAGGTTCTGGCAATGCTTTAATTAACAGTGCAGGCAGACATGGCTGCCTCTCTGCTGTTGGCTCCCTGGGATTGTTTTCACCTTTATCATTTGGTGAAATATCGTCTGGATCATTGGAACCCACTGTCAAAGAACTACAATCCCTTTGGAAATTATAGTCAAATTGCAATTCTGGTCGAACCCTTCAAACCAGAAAAAGGGTGTTTCGGTAGCCCCATCTCTTCTGATAGCAGTAACTGGAGATGCCAGAAACCTGGGGGCAGCAAACAAGAAAGATATTTTGAGTCAAAGATTTTGGTCCAGGGGAGAACAGAGCAACAACATCCAAATGAAAGGAGTTATCAGATGTATACAAGGCCCTACTAATATATGCCCCCTTTCTTGAGGATCAGGCTGTGAGAGACTGCACAGAAAACCAGGTCAAGAGAACCTATGTGCATTACCTAGGAAGGACAAAAGTTACTCAGCGAGCCCATCTAGCAGAGCTCATAAGGATCTAGGCAGAAAAGATTTTACTCTCTACTTCAATGAAGTATCTTCAGGGAGACAGGTTGAGCCACTCTATCCCATCTTCAGTATCCATGACTCTCTGCCACCGAGTTTATCAGGAGATACAGAAGAGGATGCTTAGGCTATGGTTTAAGCCTCTTGCCTCTCCAAATGATGCTGTTCGTCACTGTTATTGCCACTTACCTGCAACATCTCCAGCCCAGGGGGTACATGAATTGAGCGTCAAGTGGCCAAGGGGACTTCTGAATGTTCTCCTGGTAGCTCCTAATTGGTCCCATCTTCCATCATTCCGTCTTTTTTACCAATTGGTGGTGAAACTGCCTTCTATTTTCCCAACATCTCCATCTCCACTGAGGCACCCAGTACTTCGGGTGAGGACTGATAGTTTTCTTTCCCCGGTGGTTTAACAATTGAAAGGGGAAGGTTAGATATGTTGGGTTGTCTCCTGGGGGTAGCACTGTTTACTCTAGTAGACTCAGTACATTGAAGTGGTATGAAAGAAATTAGAGGCATTTCAGTTCCTGATGTGTCTCTAAAGGTTGTGGGGCAGATTTGCAAGGCCCTTGCGCCACTTTTGCGTCACTTTTCCCATGTTAAAAATGACGCAAAAGTGGAGCAAGGGCCTTGTAAATAAGACCCTGTGTTTTTTGTGAAGGGTCTGTCATTTTGAGATTTTTTTGTGGATGTTTGATGATGTTATCAGTATCTACACTGTGAAGCCATGAGTAGAAACCAGAGCAATTAGAGTTTCAGCAATTGAAGCTTTTGAATCTCAGGCCTCCAGGTTATTATGCTTTTTATACCCCTGAAAGACAGGCAGTTCATTCTTCTGCTCCTTTTTGTGATCTACCTTTAGTACTTACAGCACTTTAAAATCCTCCATTCGAGGGCAACATGGTTCTTTGAGCAGACCATTACTTTCTTCCTAAAGTTTCTTCTTCCTTTCACAATTCTCAGGATTTATCCATTTGTGACCAAGAAACCCCTTTGGCAGTTACTGTTTACACAAAGAGCCCTGTCCATTTACATAAAGAGAACTGCTTCAGTTTGTGCAGTGGATTTTCTATTTGTTAACTTTGGCATCATGAACAAGGGCCATCTCCCTTCTGCTGACACTTTCAGTAGGTGAGTGAGAATTACCATTTCTTTGGCCTGTCAGAAAGCTAATGTTCCTATTCCCTCTTTGAGTCAAGGTCGATCCTCCAGGAGTATGTTCTTTGTGGGCAGCCTTAAAGACATATGTGCTGTGGCAACCCAGGCCTCCCCAAATGCTTTTAATGCCTACTGCATATTGTCAGTGAGGGAGGTAGTTTCTTCATCGTTTGGGTCAGTAGTTTTTACTGCATGCCAGGGATTAATATGTGTTAACATTGAACAAACATGTAGATGCTAATTCATTTTCTTAGTCTGGTTTACATAACAATATTTTACATGGCTTGAGTACAAGCTAGCATATATATGGGTTATCCGCCATTGTGTAAACTAAAAAAACAAACTAACACATTTGATGATGTAATCTGTCATGTCATCAGTGATGTCATCAATGATGTCATTTGAGGTGTCTTCAGTTATGTCATAATTAATTATATAGAATACATCTTGAGTGACGTAATTTGTGAGTTTATGTTTAAGACTTTTTATTCATTTCTAGAAGTTCAACAATAACTTCAAAGAAAATTAATACACAAATACTCTCACCTACAACCACCGGCCAGTAAGGCTAGAAGTATGTGTTTATACGGGATACTTTGGTGACAGTTGATTCGCGCTGTCAGGCTGAGCATCCACAAATAATTGGAAAATAACAGTGGACACATAATTACAGGAGTGTAGAATCCTTTATACCACAACCCCACTGTCTAATTTGGTGCATTTTGATTCAGCAGTTTTTCCAGTAGCGCTGCCTACAGAAATCTATGACAAAAGCACTGGGATTTTGCTTTTTCAAACCCCCCTATTCTCTCAGCCCCTGCTTGATGGCTCACCTCGAAACTTTTCATTCACAAACTAGGCCACAAAGAGCACTCTTGTGGAATGTTTCGTGGAGATTCATCAAACGGTGCCAAAGTTATTATCAATTCAGAAAAGTAATTTCCAATGGAAACGTTGACCTAACCATAACTTCCGAGTATATTTATATATACCCACATGCGTGATATGTAAACAAGTCATAAAATAAATAGGACCAGGAACCTTTGCAGCAGCAGAGGCAAAGACCATAGTTTGACTTCTATTCTAATTAGATGTAAAGCAATGACTTTAACTAAAGATTTTACAGGCGTCAGCAAAACTTGCAGTACAACATTTTCAAATTAAAACAATCTGTGAAATAAAGCACACAGATCTAGTTTTGGCACAAAGATGGTAGAACAAAATCGATGGTAGCAAGGCAATTGTCTAGGTATAAATTAAATGTTTGTTGCAAATAGCACCTTTATGCAAATGTTTGTATTAAATGATTTTGCAACTGAATTGCTGTTAACAGACAACATGTTCAAAGTGGAACAATGCACCAGATGAGCACAAGGTATGCCAGACAGCAACAGGAATTATTCAAGGCAGTTGAGAAATGAAAATAGAGGGGCAGATTTACAAGTCCTTTCCACCATTTGTACGTCACTTTTCCCATGTTAAAAATGACACAAATCTGCCCCAGAGAATTTTGGAGCCTGGCATTAAAGTGAGTCACCAAGTGATGCATTAAATACTGAGTTATAGAAAATACTGCAAAGTCATACTGTGTCTCCAAATACTGATTTTAAATGTAATGGGCATGAACCAAAATATTGTATCTGAAAAAGAATTCAGGGAAATATTTAATCAAACCTGAAAATATCAAAAATTTAGGATAATATGGGCCTGATTTACATTTTGGTGGATCCGGTGACGCCATCACTGTTTCAATGGTATCACCACCCATCTACTTGGTGGGCTGCTCGCTCTATTTAGATGTTAACTGGTTCATGGACGAAAGACGGCCCAAGTGCAGCCAACTCTGTCACCAATTTTCACGCCTGTTGAAGTAGTCATAGGCAGAAGCAGCTGTCAGCCAGAGTCCAGCCAAGATTACTGCTGGACCAATCACTATGTGCCTTTCTGTCGAAGTAACTGTGGCGGCGGGATCTTCTACTCTGAGTTGGTGGAATCAGTGGAAATGTGGTAGAAACTTACTTTTTATCTTGTTTTCCAATTCTGTTTCTGATTTGAACCCCATTGTCCAGGTCCTCCCTTTGCTGGTACTACTTGACCACGATGCTACTCATCTCCATTGTCACCGGGATCTAAGGAAAACTTCTTTTACACTTGCCTTACTATTAATCTTGTGTTGACAATTGCTGTAGACTTGTGTATTTTGACATTGCTCTTACATGCAAATTTCTTCATGTGTGTCATGCATTAGTGTTAATTTTACAACTTATCAAGGCAAAATGAACACACCTAAATTGACACTTTAAAATAATTAAATTGCTGTGGTGGGTGTTGTGCTTGTGGCGCCTGAGGGTGTGCAACACACGAGTGTTGTTTGTGTGCAATGCAATATGTAAAAAAAAAGGAGCATAACACAATACTTACATATATTTTAGAAGCAAGAACATATATATGTATTGACACATTAATGTGTTACTTTTAATTCTCCACTCCAACAGGAACTCACTCCATCAGGTGTCTGGTGCTAGGACAATGCCAGCACAACAGGGACATCTAAATAGGCTTGCTGCAAACCCACCAGCCTGATGGCGATGGAGTACTATTAGCCAGCAAAGGAGTCTGCCACATGGACAGAGGTGCACCACTTGTGTGATGGTAAACAGTCTGTTGACGTGGACAGTGGGTCAGCCAACCCACTTCTAAATATGGTGGGCAGGACTCCATCAGCACAACTGAGTGCTTGTAACTAGCGCCATGGAGGGACGGCGGGAGTACCACAAAGATCTAAATCAGTCCCTATGTCTTGGACAATTTGTTTCATATGAAATAGATATAATATCCTTGGACAATGAGCTTGCTGATTTTGAGTATCCAATCTGGAATTGTTTATTATAAGTAATGGATGTTCCACTGAAATCTGACAGGTTAGAAGTTTAGCAGAGTAAGAAATTTAGATTCTGCACCAACTCTGCTGAGACAAGTGCTGAAAACTCAGAACATTTCCAAAAGTTGGATTTCTGATGTGTTAAAACTGAGGGGTAGTTAATCATCTAGCAATATCCTCCATTGCTATCCCAGCTGGCCTATTGCCTGACATTGCAGTTCCTGCATCATCACAAGGATCTGTTTCAACTGAAATACAAGCCAGCCAATATTCATAAATCACCTTCTGTATGTCCATCACCTTCCTAAAGTCACCAGCAATGTTAGAGAACATTCTCAACCTTAAAGACAAAAAAGGATTAGCAAATGCATCATAACAAATGAAATTCGGCCAACATCATTCCTAAATAAAATCTAAACAACACAGTGAACATCATGACTCAACTTCTTCCCCTGAATTTCTGTCTATCATTCCTCACCAACTATACTGTAGTTACTGGCCTGTCACTGTGATCCTCCATGCCCAAAGAACAAGCAAACGACCTCTACTGTTTACAACATGTCTTTGCTTCCAGCAGTTACTACTTATCTGTTCTGCCATACAAGAACTATACTGCAACCAAATGGCCAAATAAAACAACTCCCCACTATTCACATCGAAGACAGTCTTCAAAACAGAAAACATACCTATATGGATCTTACTCAATGTCGCACAATAGGTCCATCTGCAAGAACACATTACCACTAGAGTATCATAACTCTTCTTTCTACAGCTTTTACTCTTGCCACACCCATCTGCTCTTTAGCAATGTTTAACACAGAAGATCCCATTCTATTTCTCAATTAAGCATTCCACCTCTATTCCATAATACTTCAAATTGTTGATCAATTTGTTAAAACTAATTAAAGATCTTCCAGACTGTCATACACCAATCAGATTGACAAACACATACTAACTTCACATCTAATTTGCCATATTTTGCAAACTCATAATACAGAGAATTTACTGAAAATCTGTTCAACATCTATGTATCCATAATAATAACAGCATGCTTGTATTACTGAAACCCAATCCTGAACCTCCCAATTCCATCTAACAACATTAGATATTCAACTACATCTGTTCGAACTCAGTTTAAAAAAAATAGTAATAGCTGCTGCTGATGACCCTGCTCTCCAACATCACGAATAGCAGTTCAACCATGGGCACCTAAATACCCAAAGCACAAGGTATGCTCAGGAAAGTGAAAATAAAATAAAAATGAACATCTCCCAAATACTATCCAAGGCAAGGTAACTACAAAAACAATACATTGTAATCATATGCTCTCCTACATTTACCTACATTATGGAGTAAATAATATACTCCCCCAATGACAGTTGCTTTTCTGCTACTTCAAACAATTCTCAACCATACAGAACACTCCATCATCACCGCAAAGAAAAATATTTGCAGAATTCCTCAGTACTTCATTAAGCCAAGTCAACTGATAGGAAGTAACTTTGGCAAAGATGCTTCTTTCATTCCTTCCGCCAAAATACTATCATAACTGGAACACTTCTCACCCATCACCATACACATAGTGGCTATTCCTTAAAAGAGTTGTAGCCCACAAACAATTTTAGTGGGACATGCCGTGAAAAACATTTAAGCCTAACTTCCTTATTTTGAAGACAAATACTTTAATTTTACAAATGCCTAAATTAAGCAGGGTATCTTCCAAACTACAATGAATACCAGCCAAATCAGCCCATAATCAAAAAGCCAAAGCTCAGCTCTAGCCAAGCTGTACAAAACTGGGTTACTGGTTGAGAGGGTGGATGTTTGACTCAAATAACAACCACAATCGTTATCCGGGTGAACCACAAAAATCACTAAATAAAACTGTGTGTAACCCTGTTAGCTTGGCACAAAAGCAGTCAGGCTTAACTTAGGGGTGATATGTAAAGTATTTGGAGACAAACAGGAATAAAGTGAAAACACAGCAGAAGAAAAATCCAAAAGCAAGCTACAAAAAGTACCATTTAATAAATAATATGACACCACAATGACAAAAATCCAATGAGGAGAACCGGAGATATGCAATGTCAATATTTTTTAGTGAAAATAGATTTTAAAAGCACAAAGCACCACCAGCGGTCATCTGGTCCTCATTATTGGGGGAAAGTCACAAGTTCAGGGTGACTGTAATGGCGCATGGGTCACATACAGGGATATGGTTAGCCTCACTGAAAACTCACTTACTAACTCTGGCATAAAGCATGGCATTTGCATTGTATGAGGCTATGAGGACCAGGTAGGGCATCGTGGATGGTCGCCGCTGTAGTGCAAAGAGCAGGGTGGTGTCACGGGCAGTTGTTGCTGTAGCACACAGAGCCAGTCACGCGTTCTGGACGGTCGTTGCTGTAGCTTTGCTTAGGCTGTCACGGTGAGCTGTCATTGCTTAGCATGAAGCATAGCTTTCCCTTGCTGATTGTTGCTGGCGGTCACTGTAGGTGAAGAGCAAGTCTCACCAGATCTGAGTGGCAGAGTCTTGGCATAAGCTGCCCATTTGTGGTCATGAGGAGCCTAAACTTCAAGATTGTCAGCTTTTCTTGCAAAGGAGTAAACTTGAATGCCAGCCACGGGCTCAAGACCTGGGAAGGCACCTCTTGGGGATCAGGCACTCTCTCAAGCAGAGGCCAGCAGGTCTCAGGCAGGTCCAATTGCAGGTCCAGGCAGGTCCAGCTGCAGCTGGTCAGCTGGCTAGAATGGCTGTTGCAGGGAGGCCTCTGAAGTTTGTTGTGTCCCTGACAGCCAAATGACCCTTGGATTCCGGCTGTCTGGGATGAAGGAAATAAAGTCTGGTCTTATTTCTCAGACAGCAGGGCAGTCCTCTAGCAGCAGGGAAGTCCTTCTTCTGTAACATCCACAGGTCTAATGAGTGGCTCTAGTAGTCCAATATTTATACTTGGTGCCAGCCTTTGTGTAGAAGGGACTCCCTGTTCTACCCCTACAACTGTTTCTGAAAATGTCTTCCCCTTCCCCTGTCAAGGCTCCAAACTGTCTCAAGGTCACAACAGACAGGCAGGCCAGATGTCAGATTCCTTTGTGTGGGTTGGAGGCAAAGCCCTTTGAAGTGTAGGCGGGGCTGGGTGCAGTGCCTGTCCAGTCATCCTGTAATGAAGGCCCATCCTATCCCCAACTAAGCCCCCTTTTTGACACTATCTGGAAGGAATACAAAAACTCAAACAGCAGAGCCCTTCACTTTCCCGTGACCGAGGACACTGGTAGAAGGTGCAAATGGTTGGGACAAGAAAACGCCAACTTTCCAAAAGCATATATGTAGAAATGAGGTAATCAGTATACCTGTGTGTGCTTGGGTAGATAATTCTCTGGTAATAGTGCCTACAAGGGAAGTAGTCAGAAAAATGTTCAAATAAAAATTTCATATTACTTACTAGACATCTAAGCATGACATCAGGATACCATTTCAAGGCACAATTGTCTGTATTATTAAAAAAAAAAAAAAAAGAATCAGTCAATTTTGAAATAATACAGACCATTGATCCTTAGAGTGGTATCTTTGTGTCATGTGTCATGTTTAGAGGTCTAGTAAGTAATTCAAAATGTTTATTTGAACACTTTACTGAATACATGCCTTGAAGGCACTACTACCCGAGCCTTCTAAAAGTAGCATTTTCAGAACTGTCTTAAAATCCGACTTTCATCCCTTAATCTAGTCCTGAGTGGCGTGTGCTCTGCTTTTGACCTATTACAACATAAGATTCACATTCTACACAGTCCCATCTAAAATAGATTGCCAGAAAAATGATTTTAAAAAACCGAAGCTGGATGTATCCTAAGAGCTTGAAACAGAGCCCAGCTCGGATTGCATAACATTGGCTGCCTTCAGTCATTTATTAAGTTTGTCGGTTAAACAGGTTAGACTAGTATTTCCAACCTGAGCATTAACTTTCCCCTTTTTTTTTATTTTTATGAAGCTTCACTGCTTCCTTCCTAATAGAAACCAGACACTCTCATTGGCCTCGTCTGATGCTGAACGGCTGCCAGAGATTAGAACGTACAGTACATTGCTTTGCATAGCCTTTCACCAGGAAAGACAGTCTGCCCGCAGCTGCTGCACAAAAGAATCCACCCTAATCATAACCTCTTGATGCATAGCGTTTTAAGGGTGATGTTTGAGGGCGATATGAAGTTCATGTGTGTAACGTTTCTGCCAAATAGAAAGACATGTTTTCACTTTTTCTTTATTCACAAGTGCGCTGTCCTCATAGCAAACAAATAGCACAATTGGTCCTAATTTGTTTAAAATGATACTGCCATATATCTGTAATTTTAGAATGATTTAAAACGAGCTTAGATTTTCCAAGAAGCACACATGGGACTGACGCGACAATTTTGTAAGAATATGCCCCCCTTGTGTAAAATGAAAATATTCAAACAGCAATCTGTGGGTGCCAAGGGTAGATGTTGCAGTGAGGATGGACGTTGTGGGTGTTATTAAAGAAAGTTAAAGATAATTAATTTACATAAAAATCATGTGGCCCAATACACAAAAAAGCACACAAAAAAAGTACTCGTGGAGAGAAATATATCTCGCTTGAATAAATGTTTAAGCTTTTTTTTCCAAATCACGCACATTCCTAGAAGGCTTGAAGGCTGTGCCAGATGCAGGTCACCCGGCATGCTGCTTGGAATGTCATGTGACATCTCCCGAGCAGCAGAAGGAATGTTGCCTGCTGTTTAAATTCATTTGTACTTTCTCTGCAGGGAATTTATTTTACCTGTGGAGAAAGCTCTTCGCCTACACCTATACCAAACCTGGGGGTAATGTGCTCCCCTTTGCTTCCCGGAAGGGGGTGAATTCCAGTACTTGGCTGGAATCCTTTACTAATGATTTCCAGGCTGGAAAGTGGCTGGATCTTAGTTTGCAAATGCCTACATATATGCATGGTTATCGATGTTCGCGATCTTACTAGCAAGCCACGCCATCTAATGTCCAAATCTTGACCTTTTGAGAATTACTAACAGGTTGAAATGGAGGTTTTTTTTAGCCATAAACATGCGTGTGCAGTCAAAAATAGTTTTGTGTATCAATCTCATTATCCGTCTGAAATAGGCAGGTCAAAGTTCACTGAAGTGATGGCATTCACACCAAAGACCATTCTGTTAGTTTAAATGAGGATGTGCAAAATGTCCTGGTCAGGAGGATAAAACTGCTCAGTCATCAGTACCATGCAAATAATCCGGCCCTACGGGTTACGAGATTCAAATAAATACAGGCACGTTTGACTCATCCTTCTATTCTCTCAGGGTAGGCAAACTAAGGACATATTGAGAAATGACAAACTGTAATCTGGGTTTGCCAAGCTGTTAAATTTATAATGCGTCTGAATGGTAGCCTCAGAATTCTAAAACGCTCAACACAGCCGGAGGGCGCGAAGCGCTGCGGTGTCTGATGCAACCAATCCTTTCATGAGCCTGATTTCAGATGCAGATTAGATAGGACGCAACCATAGCGCATCTTTATTAGACACTTGGAGTTTAGAGATCAAACACGTTTAAAATATGTATCAATAGAATAGTATTATAGTTTTTCGCGATTCCCTGATTGAAGGTAGTAAATTGTGTTCAATATTACGATCTTCCAACCCTGGCACCAGTAGTGGAAAGAGCCTTCCAAATTCCATTCTTCACCTGTTTCACATGAAAACAAAGAAGATCTTCTTAAATTGTGCTATTTCGGAAGGGGTATTCATGCAGGCTGCACAATGGAAAACACCATTAAATAAGTGAAATGCTTACACATGGATCTGCTCTCCAGTTCATATGTCTGCAGTCCATAATTTACACACTAGAATCAATACTCTTGACCTCAAGCTTGAATTGACAGATACAATTACAAGTGTTGTAAATAATTTTAGAAATGTAGATGCAGAACACTCCCTGGGAGGCCAGCTTCGTCTGCACACAGAGTTGGCTGTATGTAGCTTGGATTGGCTGTGGGGTCTCATTCCAACAGGGGTTTGTGGCAGGGGTTGGACTGTGGGCTGGCCTAACACCCAGCCATGACTGTGTGCCATGTCGACTCTTCTGATTTCTGTGCACCAAGACATTCAGCCTACAATGGCAGAATGCATGAGTGGTCCGTGGGTTAGCACAGCCAGTGATGCAGCTCCAGAGGAACCTTTTCAGTAACCATGCGCTAGGTACCAGGTGTACCACTTATTAGGGACATACAGGGGTAACTGAAGTGGTGCCAATCATGTTACAGTTTTTGAGAAAGAGATATGGCACAGGGAGCCTTGTTAGCAAGCACCCAACCCAGTGCACTTACAGTTCGAAATTACATCAGACATAAGGCAAAAAGTGTTTGATAACCATGTCAAACAAGGCACTTTCCCACATGACCCCACCCTACACCGAGCAACAGCTATAAAGCTTAGGCATGCAACTGGAATGACAGACCTCTGTCATCTAAGGGCCTAGGTAGATAGATTGGAGGGAGATGTTTTGACACTTGGCCTCTGGGAGCCAGATCACTAAAGATTAAGATTGGCATTTCACGGCCTCATGGCACACAGGACGTAAATTTAGGGGAGACATCTGTGGTTCAAAGGGATACCCTCTGAACCACCCTCAACTTCAAAGGCACACTACAGTATAATGACTGGTGCCATACTTCAGCATGGCAGAGATACACTTGTGCAGACGTGGGACCAGGGAACCTGGATCCGCATGGTGCACACTGCCAGAGGAATCTGTTGTGCACAAGGGGAATTGCTGCCATTGAAAGGGACCATGTGCCCTTCCTAAATAGTGGCTGGCATGGGCTGACTACCTGCTGCTGTTTGGCACCATGAAGTGTGCTCTCCTAGGGCTTGTTTGCTTGCCCCCTGTTCTCTTGTGGAGGTCTCAGGTACGTCAAAGACCTCTGGCGAGGGACATCATCTACCTGTGACACCTAGAGAGCGTTGCCCTCTTAAGTGCCCACATCATCTGCCAGATCCCAACTGGTAGCATGGCGTGAGCTTGGAACTAAGAACTGTGACTGGAAACCGATTACCTTATGCGGAGCCGCAAAAGTACTGCCTACATCTAAGGAGTGTGGCCCCTGCATTGTGGGGCCTCAACATGCATAAGCGTCTTGTTGGTGGTGAGTGTATTCACCAGTTGCGGGACCCTCCGTGGCCCGCTTTATCGATCGTGCCTCATCTCTCTCGTGCAGCATGCTGACTGCATGCTCATTATGTGTAGTGTCCGATTTACAGGTTGCAACCCTCAGAGATGAGGGAGTACCTCTAGTAGTGCCTTATTCTACCTTACTGAACACTGATAAACCTGCTTCTGTGTATGTGACCACAATTGTCTGGTGTAGCCTGTAACAACGAGCACCAGGCATTGTGCCTCATTTCCGGGGATCTGTAGAATTTGTAACTCTTCATTGTGTGTGACCAGTAGCATCTGATGCGACCTGTATCAACGCACAGCAGACGAGGTGCCTCATTTTCAGGGAGGTACTAAATTAACAACTCTTCATTGTGTGTGACTGAAACTGTCTGGTGAAACTTGAAGCAATGAGATTGTGACTCTTCATTGTGATTGATCGGACTTGTCTGATGCTATTCGTATCACTGCACACCAGGCATTGTGCCCGGATTGCCTGGATGAGACTCTGATCTACATTTGTCTGATGGGGAGCCTCCTTCTGCTGAGAGGCTGCCTGCTTTCTTCCCCATTCATGTATTGTTCTTTTTGGGCACTCAGTGCAGTGGACCAACTTCCCTCACCAACTTGCCCCCCAACGACATTGTGTGCCAGTTAGTATTGCCTCGATCGGGCCAGGGTGGTGAGAGTGATTGACTGGGCTCAAGAAACACTTCTAAGAGTGATCTAAAGCAGGTCAAGAGACTGTGTGACTGCACCCCCTTGCTTCGCAGAACACGGCACTGGTGCCAGAAGGCACATTGTGGAATCCTTTTGAGTGACCGACTTTTGACCTCAGCCCACCTTTGCTCTGCATTTTGTGGTTGAACTTTCTGAGTGGTGGACTAATCCCCATTTGTCGACTGCCTCCTAATTAGTCCTGCTACCTACTCCCAACTTCTTCCCAGGGACTATGACAAAGTTTCACTCTGGCAGTGAACGACCTAATATCAGGGGTTGGGTTGTTTATCTCCTACCAGTGGGTGTTGGGTAGTCTGGGTTAGTTGAAGGGTGGAGAGAGGCTTGGGCCACGGGTCTGCATAGTCTTATCCATTGACCAGCCAAATATCAGTTGCACAGTGTTATGGTGCTATGTGCGTGTGTGTGCAAGTGAGTACTATTTGTATCTGCTTGATATCTGTTACACCACATATCGGCGCTGAGTGAGTGTGTGTGTGGGAGAGATTGCAAAGGACCAACTCTGATTAACTACACTGCACGGCGGTGTTGCTTTGCACATTAGCTCCTTGCCAAAAAAATACTACGTTTGACATTGGCTTACCCATGCGGCCCTGGCGCATGGTGCTGCTAAATGTGTCGTGATTATCTGTGTGCACACATTTCAGATATCATTGTGATCTGGGTTGCACTCTTTATATGTGTATCGTTTCTATTGAATTATAATAATTGCCATTGTGGGCCTAGGTTTGACAAGATTTTGTACAGCATAAGGGTGCTGGGAGGTGAAGCCGGATCTTTCCCAAGCGTGCATATTACTGATGTCATTTTGATAAGGATGAGCCTAGTACTGCTAGTAATATTTCCAAGTATGATTTATGCCCAGAAATACATAATGTTCATGTTGAGTTAATTAATGTGTGTGTTGAATGCAAACTTTATTTACATACACCACATGTAAAGTCTCGTTTGTGCCGCTCAGTTTCTTTTTGTGTATGAGTGCTGCACCAATGCTTTACACATTGACTCTGTGATAAGCCGGACAGCTCAGTGCCAAACTACCCAAGGGTGAGCACCAGTTATCTAGTGAGTGTAAGCACCCACCCCTGATGGAAGTGGTAAGTTCTGCCTGGCTAGGGCCTCGCCTTAGCCAGCCAGAAAGTGCCAGTTCCAAAACAAGGTAAGCCAAGAATGACCACTACTGCCTGAGGGAAGCTCTGCACCATTCTTCAAGGGTAAGGCCAAGGGATCCTGTGAACAGAACTGTATACCCTTATCGGATAGAGGTTACTGAGAACCTCATGTCTTGATGAGTATTGTTTCATAACTACAAACAAATACCCCACAGAGCTATCACGAAGAACAGAACCCCACAATGAAGAAATACGAGTAACAGAGGGGAACTGAATAGATTGAGAGGCTTCCATCCAGAACTAACTACTTTCCAAGGCCACAAGGGGTGTGCACTGAACTTGATTTGCATGGTGGGGTTCTTGATTAGGTCCAAGGAAGAAACTAAGCTGCACTGCACTGCAGTCATCTTGACTGGCAGCAGTGCTGCCTTTGCTGACTTCACACCAGCACTCAGCAGAGCTGGCACAGGAATACCGCTCCTTGTGCTCTGTGGGCATGCAGTAAACATAATTTTAAGCTGCATGTCCCAACTGTAAAATGCTGGCAAATCTAACCGACTTAGACACCAGAAGAGGTGCTGTTCATTCGTGGAATACCCTGGAGTGGTGGGAACAGGATCTCCACCAATAGGGGGAACAGATATTCAGAAGTAATAGCCCACAAATGGGTAAGCACTCCCACAAGACCCTCCAGGTGATAGACTCCTCCAAGGGAGGCCCAAGAGACTTAAATGCAATGAGCAAGTACCATGGAGGTGGTCTCCCAACATCAGCATTGGGTATGTCACCAGAGGTTACTGAAGTGTAGTAGTAATCCTTGGTAAAATTAGTTTTTTTCTGAAATATTATATGCAGTATTTTGTTGTGTGTGTAAATATTTCTTTTTCAAAAAAACATTTATGGGCTGGACATTGATTTATTACATACCATTAGTTGTTTATGGAGTTCCAAGTATCTAACACCACACCAACTTCCTGAGTAAGCATTGAATGATTGTAATGGTTAGCCACAGTAATCTAAGGTTCAAGTGCTAAAGCGTTGTACTTGAAGCTTAATTGGGGATATATATATGGTCATGATTAGCCACTGTACACATGTGCTAATAGGCTCTGATAAGCACAGCTTCCAGTCGGACCACCTAGCAAGAAGCCATCTTGTAATGTCCCAAATCACCAACATCTGCCAGCTGCAACAATCAAACTGAATGAGGGACATAATGATAGAAATGAGGAAGAATGAACTCAGATTGTTAAAATTACTGGTAAGTGTTAGAAATGGGGGTCTCTAGTTGGCAGAGGTAGGTACCTTTGTTCATATAAGGACCCTTGCTTCTAGTCAGGGTAAGGGGGATACACACTTTAGATTATCTCTGCTCACCCTCTTGGTAGCTTGGCACAAGCAGACAGGCTTATCTCAAAGGCAATATGTAAAGTATTTGTACCAACACTCACAGTAACACAGTGACAACACCACAAAAAGGACACCACACCAGTTTAGAAAAATAAAGTATCTTTATCTAAACTAAACAAGACCAAAACGACAAAAATCCAACATACAAAACAATGGATGCGTGACTTTTCAGCAAAGTACCAGTAGATGCATCAAAGTTCCAAAGCCAAATAGCTGCAGAGTCAGAAAATAAAGAGATGCGACACTCCTGAGGCCTTGGGGAGGCGATGTGACAGTTCTGTGACACACAGAGTACAAGTCGAATCCAGTCTGTATGGGAAGTGAAGCGTTGATTCTTCCTGATGGTTTCGGTTCGCAGGTGATGTGTCGGGAAAGCGTGCAGCACAGGTACGATGCGTGGAAATCCAGAATGCACTGGCGATCAAAGCGGCAGCATCATGCGGTGCTGCATTGGTCCTCTTCAGCCGCGATCCCTTGATGCGTCGATTCTTTCAGCGGCGACAGGCGCTGCAACAGTTTTCGCAGAGGCATAGTGATGCGTGGATATTCTTCTTGCACCGTGGAGATGTGTCGAGAAAACAGCCGCAAGAAGAGCGATGTGTCGATTTTAGTGGTTCTTCACATTTCTTCTTTCTTCCAGCTCCCAAACAGCAGCAACAACCTCCAGTGCCCAAAACTGGCACAGGCACCTCTAGGCAGATCACTTTAGGCCCTTGGAGATCTCCTTCAAGCAGAGGACACAGCACACAGCAAAGTCCTTCTCCTTTCCTTGGCAGAAACAGCAACTTTCGGTCAACCCCACACAGCACACGGCAAAGGGGCAGTACCACTCCTCAGTCTCTCCAGCTCTTCTCCTTGGCAAAGGTTCCTCTTGAATTCCAGGAATGTTCTAAAGTTCAGGGGTTTTAGGTCTAATACTTATTCCCCAAAATGTCTTTGTTCTCTTTGTGCAGGGGGCCCTGAGCCCAGTTCAAACCAGTTCTGCCTTCCCTGGTGCAGCATAACCACAGGAAGTGGAGACAGCATTGTGCAAGGGAGACAGGCTCCATTCAGGTGCAAGGTAAATCACCTCACACCACTCTATATGCAGCCAAGGTCTATTCATCTCAGGTGTCCTATGTGTAAAAAAGGGAAGGATAGAGCCTGGCAAGGGGGTGCACTTACCAAGTCAACATGGCAGTTACCAAACTGCGCACTGGCACTGCGGTGGCAGGCCCGAGAACTCTTTTCAAGGCTACTCATGTGGGTGGCACAATCAGTGCTGCAGTCCCACTATTAGCATTTGATTTCACAGCCCTGGCACACTCATTGCACTTTACTAGGGACCTACTAGTAAAATAAATGTGCCAATCCGGGAGAACCAATCACAATATCAATTTACACAGGGAGCACTAGCACTTTGACACTGATCAGCAGTGGCAAAGTGCCGAGAGCATCTAAGCCAGCAAAAACAAAATTCAGCACAGCATCAAAAACACAGGTGGTAGAGGCAAAAAGTCAGGGAAAACAATGTCAAGGATGCCCAATCTAACAGTAAGGGGAAACAGTATTTATAACGCTGCCATTACATCGTGCTACTATTACAAAGCGGTCATTACAATGACCGTGTTGGTAGTACACGATGGCTTTACATCGCAAGTCATTACAATGACTTGCAAGAGGGAGCGCTGAGGTATTGGAAAGGAATTCTAACACCTTCCCTACTTTTGTACAGGAGTAGGAATAGTAATTAATACTATTCCTAAGTCCGGTGCGCCCCCTAGTTCAAGTCGTAATGACTTGCGATGTAAATGCATTGCGTACTAACAATGCGGTCGTTGAAACGACCGCGTTATGTAAGCACGCGATGTAATGAGCCATATTCACAATAAGTAACTGAAAGATTACCTCCCTGTCCACTTTCTCCTGAAAGTCTTTACAGCTCTGATAACTAAAAGAACTGCTGAGACTGAGTGACTAGAGATAAGTTGTAGCCATACAATGTTTACAGTAGGCAAACTAATGGCACAACCGTGCAGCAGCTACAACACATTACAACAGCACCAGAAAATGAAGTTGTGCAATGCTGCATATGTCAGCTAGAACCAGGATTCCAAAAACTCCAGGTGCCATCCTATAGAACTGGAAACAAGACGCTTGACAACATGGAAGAAACCACTGACAGATTGCAGCAAAACACCCATGAAAAGGGAGTAAAGGAAACTGATAAGACCCTGTCCAAAAATAAATAAGACATAAACTTGGGAACAAAACTTGAAACCACCTGAAGGCTATTTTGACAGGAAACTCAAATAAACACTGATCCACAAGACAATTGACCCACTCCACTCTATCTCTGCACCAAAGTGAGAGTTATCATCATTAAAACACCACAAATGGCTGAGATTGACACACATCAATGTCCCCCAACTAACCTCACCAGACCCTTCAAAAGGAAAACAACACCTCTCAGGTTGTGCATCTTGCACCAGAAATCAGTGATTTCTGAAGAATCTGCACACAATACTTAGTATTGTAGTGAGCCGAAGGAAAACAATACAGAACCTCAATATAACAACTCTGGCTTAGAGGTCACAGGGTTTAGACAACAATTCCATAATATGAAAAAATAGCTGAATCCCAGGGCAGCAACAAAAAACACAAGCCATGAGAATGTAGATTTTCCTAATAGTTTATGACGGAAAGTCTTAAATTTATTAAAGGCATGGAGGCAAGTATTATGCTTTTCTTATCTTGCTTTATTTCCCATAGCAGCCAAGATAAGTAAAAAACTACAGTTCCCAGAGGGCCAAGCGGAATCAACTGGCCAATGGGAATGCAACAGAACAAATTTGTATCCAATCATAGAATACCAGCATGGATAATGTCACCATCTGACTGTGAACATTCCACTTTTCGCTGGCGAGCAGCTCAGATAGATCAATAAACAGTGGAACAATCGAGAAAATAATAGAAAGTGCTAAAATCCAGGAACAAAAATCTTGACCAACATCCAACCAGGGTCGGTGAACTGCAGGAATCTCTGTAGAAGAATCGAAACAGGAAGTGTCCAGGCGAAGTGTAAGGCGCTCTTGCAGGGGATCTGTTCCATCATGAAGATGCAGGAGGCAATGCTGGAGTAGCTAAAGGGAGGTAGAAACACAGGTTAAAAGTGTTGCGGTGGGATAATACTCGCCTCCATGTCTTTAATAAAATTAAGACTTTCCGTCATAAACTATTAGGAAAATCTACATTTTATGGCAAGACCAGAGGCTCCTATTGTGCTTGTTTAAAGCATATCAACCACCAAAGAAGCAACGGTAACAAAAGGTTTGCAGTAGAACATATGAAAAACATTGTCCTTAGACCAATCTGCTGATCTCAGAATGTCCTACAAACGAGAGCCCACCCATAAAGCATTGGATGCCATGGCTCCCCTGGTGGAATGAGCCCTGAAAATGGAGACGTCAATGCCCGCAAGAGTACATGACCCAGCGAACCCAACGGGGCAGAGTAGCAGAGGAAATGGGACGATGGGGTTTACGGAAAGAAATGAGAAGTTGGGAGTGAGAGGACGTTCTGAGATCAGAAGTTCTTTGTTCATATACCTTGAGACATTGCCCTACGCATAATTTAGGATGGTATGGGAAGTAAGGATAAAAAACTGAATTAAGATTTGTCTTTGTTCTCCTATTAACGTGGAACAAAACACCTGTAGGAGAAAACTGCAGGGAGGAAATATCCAAAGCCTTAACATCTGAAAAACGTTTTATGGAGACAAGGCAGAGTAACATAGTAAGCTTAGCTGACAACATTTTTAGAGAAAGAGCAGAATTATCTGGCCAATCAGAAAACAACTTGAGGACTACATTAACATCCCATAAATTTGAATACTTAGCCAACGGAGGTTTGGAAAATCAAACTCCTCTCAGAAGACGGCAGATCAAAGGATGAACGCCCACCGGCTTGCCGTCAATTGGGGAATGGTTAAGAGAAATGGCAGATCTGTACAAGTTGACTATCCTGTATGACTTACCTGCACTGGCTTCAGAAGCCAAGAAATTGACCACAAAATTCAGAGGGGCTAAAGAGATCAATATGTCTTTCCATACACCAGCTTGCCCATAAAGACCAAGCGGATTTGTAAGCTTTCGAGGTCCCAGAGGCCCAGGCTTTGCTGATAAAGAAAGAAGCCTCTTGCGAAAGGAGGAGGTCAGGAGGGACAGACAGGAAACTTTCCAGGCAGACCGTACCAGGAAATTGTCCACAATAAGACTGTGTGGAAGGCCTAAGGGGTTCAGCAGTAAGTCCTCGCGTGCCAGGAGAAGCACCGGGAAATCCACCACCATCTCCAGAAAGGATGGAAACCAAATCTGAGATTGCCAAAAGGGAACCACTATGACCAAGGACATCGACTGATGACGTACCTGGGAAAGTACCCTGCTGATCATGAGAAATGGAGGAAATGCATAGTTGAGGTGAAGGGACCAATCCTGAAGGAAAGCATCCGTTGCAAGGGCTGAAGGTCCCGGTCACCAACTGAAGAAACGAGGCAACTGAGTGTTGAGGCGGGAAGCAAAGAGATCGATATAAAAGGGACCCCATTTTTGAGCTAGGGATTGGAAGACGGATGGAAGATTCCAGTCGCTGGAGTCTCGAAGATAGCGAGAATGCCAATATGCCACAGTGTTGAGATCTCCCGGAAGATACTCCGCTGTCAGGGATAGTTTGTTTGACAGACAATACTCCCAAAGGCTCTTTGCCAATTCTGCAAGGGGCTTGGATTTAGTGCCACCGAGATGGTTGATGTAGCTGACTACAGAAACATAGTCCATACAAAGAAGAATGGAACATCAAACTCTGTTCTTTGAGAGGCTTTGGATCGCAAAGGAGCCTGTAAGCATCTCTAAACAATTGATGTGCAATTTCGACTCCTCGCCAGACCACGTACCGCCAGTCGATATTGGTCCACACAATGGGCGCCCCAACCTGACAGGCTTGCATCTGATTCTAACACAAGATCTGGGGCAGAAGCGAAGATAGTTCGCCCTTTCCAAGCATCTAAAAGGTCAATCTACCATTGAAGTTCGTCACGAAACTCCTGATCCAAAACGATAAGGTCAGCGTAGGCCAAACCTTGACTGAAATGTCTAATTTTTAGAGGCTGAAGGGCCCGATAGTGGAGGGTACCCGGAAAGAGGGCTTGAATGGAAGCGGAGAGAAGGCCAACTATTCTTGCGAGAGATCTGAGGGGTATGAGGGCGGTCCAAAGGACGTGAGAAATCTCTGACTTGATGGTCGAGACCTATGATTGAGGGAGCAGGAGGTAAGCCATGGAGGAATCCACAATGAAGCCCAAACACTCAATGTTCTGGGAAGGAAGAAGCATTGACTTTTCGTGATTGAGAAGGAAATCCAGATCCAAGAGCAGGTATTGAGTGGTGTTGAAATCGGACAGAAGGAGCTGGTTGTCCGTGTTCATGATCAAAATGTTGTCTAAGTATATGATAAGTCTGATCCAGAGGGATCACAGGAAAGCCACCACTGGTTTCATGATTTCTGTATAGCAACAAGGTGCTGAAGACAGACCGAAAGGAAGGATCGGTGAAACGATAAGTTACGCACAACCACTGGAATTGAAGAATCTTGGTATGGGAAGGATGAATTGGAACGGAGAGGTATGCGTCCTGTAAGTCCAATCTTATCATTCAATCGTTTGGACGAAGGGTATCTCTTAAATGCATAATAGTATCCATTCTGAAGTGGTGATACACCACAAATTGGTTGAACCATTTTAGATTTATCAGAGGACGCATCTTTTTGTTCTTTTTCTGAACTAGGACAATAGAACTGAGAAACCATGTAGGATTGAAGGGAGCAGCTTCGATGGCCTGCTTTTGGAGAACAATCTATAGAGGGCTGAGGAAAACCACAGCCTGAGTGGAGCACTGCAATTAGACAACTTTCTGCTGTCTCAATGTAGTTCAGCAAAGTAATCAAAGAAGAAAATAGCTCAAAGGCATTATAATTTCATCATATTTTTAGTCTTTGTTGTTTATCACAAATACTGTGTTTTCAAAAAATATTCATAAATGCAAAGGAAAATCAGTTGATTTCAATATTGCTTATGAGTCTACAACAAATCATTGATTGTACAATATCATGATGGAAAAACATTTGATCCATTCAGTTCAATATACAAAAAGTAAAATGTATACAAAAAAGATCCGAATGCATTTCGGGTTCCTGAATCGAACCCTTCGTCAGGGAATGAATATGAAGTTCGAAGAGTATCCAATAGTTTCAGTTATAGTGAACACCACAGGAAACCTACAACACAATAAGTAACATTTGGATGCAAAACTTGAAGATTACCCATAGTACAATATACATGAGTTAGTTAAGAATTTGCACTCTCAGTGGTTTTAAGAAGAAGATGTGAGCAAATCAAATAAAATAAGGTGCAACAGAACTGTAAACATTACTTGTGGATGTTAAAAGGTGAATTCTCTCATAATGTGCCCAAAGTGCAACCCTAACATTGGATAAGGTGTTCCAAAATAAGAGTAGTACTCAAACATCAAACCAATGATGCTGCCAGAGTTTGCTCATTACCACTCCTTCACCTGGTGCAATGTAATGCGCAATAAAGTGAAACCGGGTCCTTACCCTTAAAGGTGCGAAGTGCACCCTGTAGTTAAGAGGAGCAGTGAAGTCAGATATATCCCCCTAGATAAAAACAAATGCCTCATGAGACTAATCAACAAACACGTCTCTTTGCTTTTGGAGAAGACATTGAACCTCCAGAGAGATTAGCTGAGACATTTCACTTGAGAAAAACAGAGGAGGAGGGAACACAGTTTGGGAAGGCGGCACATAAAGCTCTATAATATAACCTTGAACTGTATTTAGGACCCAAGGATCTGCACTGATAGTTCGCCACTTTGGAAGAAAAAGTTTTAGTTGCCCTCCTACTGGGGGAGAGGGTGTAAGACATACCTTGTTGGTTGTTGTTGCGGTAATTCCTTTGACATCGACCTTTGAATCCATGGCCTCTTTGCGGGTAGAATTGAGGTTTGTAGTCTTGGGAACCAGAATTGAAGGAACCTCTGGAGCCTTGGTTGTGATAGGGATGGCCGGAAGAGCGACCCCTGCCTCTGCCGGCCGGTCCAAAAACCCGAGGAGAAAATACTTATTTGATTGACTGTTGTGCCTTATCCAAGGAGGCAACGGTAGACACAAACCTGCTGAGATCTTTAACAAGAGAACCACCAAAGAGAAGTCCGTTAGCTTTAATGCCTGGATCCTGTGGGGCTAAATTAGCCAACTTGGGATCGAGTTTGATAAGAAGTCCTTTGCGGCGTTCATGTGTGATAGAGGCAGTGGCGTTCCTAAGAGGACAAAAAGCTTGTTGGACCCACAGAGATGTCCTCCGCAGACAAATCAGTGCCGCCAAGTTGGGCAGATTCTGCCAAGTCAAAAATTCATGCCATAGGACCCACAACGTCAAGCAATTTATCCTGACAGTTGGACTAAGCCTTGTCCACCCCTTTACGTGGATCTTTGCCGAACTTAGAGAAAAAAGTGAGTACGGGCTGAACGATGGAAGGGACAATGGTAACCTTCTCAGCTAATGAGGGTTTAGGACACTCAGACTTCAACCTCGACCTAACAGAAGAATCCAAGGGAAAACGAAGTCTGGCTGATATATAATCGCCAACATGAGGGGCAGGAAACCAATCGGTGGAATTAGGATGGCGAATGGTGGAAGGGTCAAACATAGGCACACCTTCTGAGTCCATGACAGGCTCAAAAGTAAAGGAATCCGACTTGGATTTTTTGGAAGGAGGGGGGAGGTCAGACACATCAAAAAGGTCAAATAGGTCATCTGCGTCATCCATGTCATTATCTGTGTCCATAATGGTGGAAATAACCAACTTTTTGGGTACCTCTGAATGCTTTGTTTTATTTTTGCGTTTGCCCTCTGAACCTAGCAACAGCTCCTTGGAAGGAGGCCTGGAAGGCGCCTGGTCCTCAATTAACCTTGCTATTCAAACGTGATGCAGTATTAGAAGCAAGTAAGGAAGCAGAGAAAACCACCTTTCGTTTTCTGCTATCCCCCACAGACTGGGCCAGTGCTTTGGACAGCAGGCTCATCATAGAATTTTTCATGCCTTTAGACAAGTGCTTCATGGACATCTCTACTGCATTCTCCACAGAATTATCTATAAACTTGTTTAAATCATTTCTGAAGGCCTCGTCTTCCTCATGGTGCCGGTCTGAACCGGGAGAACTATCGAGTTCCATGGACTTGGTATGAAAAGGGGAAAAAAGAGGAAGGAAGTTGTTAACTGTAATGATGGAGGGAGGAACCAATGAGGACACTCCCTTAGGGGTATGCAACAAACCACCAAGCTCACAGAAGCCCCATGAAGCAGCCATGAAAGAAGGGGCCGTGCGAACTGCCACAAAAAAACGGGAGGAAAACAAACAGAACACTCCCTTCAGGGTGAGCGAAGAGGCCCTCAAGCCGACAGAAGCTCCGGTAAGCAGGCAAGAAGGCAGGGGACATGCACGCACTGTGAGGGGAAACTACGGGACAAGAGAAACTCCGCAACGGTTGAGACCAACCAAACTCCGCTCCCACGGGGGGGACGCGGAACAAAACAAAGTGGCAGCGGCGAGAATGCTGAAAACGAAGCAATAAGTTGGTAATGTTAACATTAGCACCCGAGCTAATGGCCCCAGAGCAATACTACCCAGGGCAGAGATGCACAATGCTCACAGGCTAGCCAGTACCTGCAAAGTCCTAGAGGAAAAATGTAATGATACAAACCTGAACCACATAAACCTAACCTGAACGCTGTGATCAGCGCCGAGACCAGGCGGAGGGGAAGGAATCCGAGCAGCGGGTCCGGTACGAGGATAATAGTGACTCTGCCGAGAGGCTACCCCTGCAATGCAGTGCACATGCGGCTGAGGGGGCGGGTGGCCCCAGAGCAGAGCTTTGCGACATTGTGGCGCTTCACCTGACGCAACTCGCTAAGGAGGTGAGTGGGGCCCAGTAAATGAGGCCGAACGGACTCCCTGCTCTAAGCAGCACCAACCAGGAGCATATGAGTCCTAAGCTGGGTGGAAGGCTAGAAGTTGCGCCTAACTTCAAGATGGCATCCAGGCAGAGGTCTCACTCACGATAGGGGAACAATTAAATACACTGGCTACTAGTCTGGGGGAGAGACATAGACCGCCATAGAACTGAAGCAACTCATCCATAAGTGCAAGGTGAAAAGGCTGATGCACTTCGAGCTGCCACAAACAAAGCTATACCACACGCCTGACCCTAAGATGGTCACCTCAGGCAGATCTTGGCAAGAACACCATTGACTCGGTTCGTCTTTCTGCTCTCACCGCGGTGTCTGAACAACCTTGGCCGATGCCCGTTGGAGCTGTCCTATGCAGCTATAGAGGAGTTTGGCCCTGGTTCACCCCCTCGGTCGTCACCTACCCAGCCGTATATCGGACATTGTTTTCCTCGCCTCCCCGTTATGCTTCCTTCTCTCTATTGTTCTCTTATGTCTATACTTGGAATCTGTAACTGAAGTAATTATGTAATCTTTAACTTGCTGATCCTCATGTAAAGCGCTCTGATACCTACGGGTCTAGTTAGCGCCATATAAAACTTTGCAAATAAATAAATAAGTAAATACTCAATAATATACAGCATAAACCAACACCAATAAGCTGAAAAGCATATAGCGAGAAGAGCAACAAAGATATGTCACTTATCTGACTGCAAGCAGCAAGAAAAGGGGAATGTTCAAAGTCAAATGGTGACATTATCCATGCTGGTTTTCTATGATTGGATACAAGTTTGTTCTGTTGCCTTCCCATTGGCCAGTTGTTTCCGCTGGACCCTCTGGGAACTGTCGTTTTTTACTTATCTTGGCTGCTATGGGAAATAAAGCAAGATAAGAAAAGCATAATAGGAGCCTCCGGTCTTGTCATAAAATTCACAAATCTAAGGGACAACCCAACCGACACACTAGAACCAATGGAAAAAGTCCCAGTGGTGCAGGGTCCAAATTGTGGCTAAACAAATATTCTGTAACTTTTTCCGTCTTTCACCTTCAGATAACTACATATATAAGATTGCAGAGCTTTGATGAAAATTAAATGCAAGTTATGTTAATCAGTGGGAAGTGCACTATAAGACATTATAAAACCTTTATTGGCTAGTGCACTGCACCAGAGAGCAATAGAGAATTGAATCCTGGCTAGGGCAGTGGAGAATAGTGACTTGTCTATGATCAGTGCAACAACGATTTAGGCTGGCCTGTGATATAAAACACCGGGAACATGTAAGTCATTATTTATTATTTGCTTTGCTCAAAATATCAGAAAAGCTGCGACAAAAGGTGCAAAAGGTTATTAGATTAAAAAAAGTGCTTGCAAAAATACAGACTTTAGTAATACCCAGAGTGTGCATAGTGCAACTTTTTTAATAACTGTATTTTAAAAGCACACACTACACACCTTAGCTGCTAGCTCCCTTACAATAGCTCTCAAAAAGAATAAACGTGCATCATCAGGAAGTTATTCCATCAACTGAAGCTAATACCGGCTTCTGAGAACCCTTTAGATTTGCAGATTGACCAGTTAGGCACATTTACATTTCTTCCAGGGAAGCAGGCCCCCTGACAAGAACACTTGTTTAGCTGCCTGACCCTCCCTTGGTTTCACAGCACAGGAGACTCTCTGTCTTATACTCCGCTGAAGTATTTCAACTCGCGGAATTAACCGTCCCAGGATGGTAGTCTTTTCACACAAAGTAGGGGAACTGTTTTTTTTTTTTAATTATTAAAAAATGTATGGGCAGGGCTTTAAGTGGGCCGGGTCTCACCGGTGCTGAGCACCATCAGTTTTTTAAAGGGGGCCTCAAAACGGGTCTCTATCGGCCTCTGATTTGCACCCTGGCAGTCCGTTTTTTTTCCGGACTGCAGTGAAAGCAGGCACATTGATGTGCGCGTGCTCACACTGCTCACTTCTCACTAGTGGAGAAGTTACAGCATGACGTCATGCAAGGTGAGCGTTGTAGGGGAAGGGAAATCCTTTCAAGAGTCATTTTCTCTCTGGATTTTCCTTCTCTTTCTGAAACTCAGGAGCAGCAACATCATCATGGTATCACCAGGGCTTTAAGTGGAAGCTTTTTCAATATTATATATTATCTTATGCAACTAACAACCATTGACAAAGTCAATAGTCCTGACTTTTTGTAGGTATGATGTTACTTGTTGTTTCATACATCTGGATGCAGTGACAGAAACAGTAAAATATAAGTTGGGCTGCACATTATGCTAAGCACAGATTTTTAGCTTATGTGTTTTAAACCACGCCCTTATTTACATTGGCCACGTCCCTTTGAGAGACCCCCCAGTTTTTTCATCCCAATAAAAGCCCTGTGTATGGGTACGTCGTGCCCCACAGATCCCCTCCACTTCCACCGCTTCTCATACCTAGCAAGGAGACAACACTAAAATCCTAGGCTGTGCATTAACAAAAGGATTCAGAGTATACCCTCCCTCAGAGGACAGCTGGCAGCCACCCCTACAGAAGCAGGGCAAAGCAGAACGACACTAGTAAGTTTTAACCTTACAAATTTGAGAGTTCCTTAAAGCAGCTCATGATTGAGAACAATTTCAAGAAAAACACATAACCATGGTGACAGCAGGACTTGAACCTTTGTGCAAACTGAAAGTCTGAGGCTATTAGGCCATAATGGACAGGGGGAATGAGCATAAGAAGAGCGTTCCATAAACCCTATTGCTTGGCAGCTCAACCTTTAGGTGATCAAAAGGCCCAAACGTGCCCCGCTGCTTTTTTTTAATATGAAAATAATTACCATTTCAGTTATTTGTGTAATCCTTGAAGCAAACTGTTATTAAACAGACCCTCCGCAGTCACTGTAGCTCTGAATCATATGTTAGCATTAAAGAATTGAAGTTGATGAGTTTCAGTACACCCCGACATGAAAATAACCAATGGATAAAGTATAGAATGTGTATGTAAAAAAGGTGTATGTACGAAGTGGTTATAAAGTCTACATATGTTACTGTCATCCATCCCTTTAACTGTGTCAGCTTGTGAGAAGTGCAACTACATCTATGTTAGGTGAGACTAGACACCTGGGTATATGTTTGCTGTCTGTTTATGTTGACCTCTGTGCGTTGGTTTGTTGACATACTACTTGGCTTGCCCTGTCTCTCCAGCAGTCTACCATGTTTCCCAACTCTCTCAGGCCCAAATTCCTCACTCCACTAGTTCCACCCTGAAATTATACCTCATAACCTCTACAAGTTCCTTCTTGTCTCCTCTTCAGCCTTTTTTGCTATCCTGCTTCCGAATGCTGACCAGTCATCTAAGGTTGGCCATCCTCTGCCACTCTATTTTGTGACAGATTATTCTATTCACAAAATTATTTTCTAATTTCTTCTCTTTTGTTTCAGCCTTTTTAACTCGCATATTACATCAAACTCTTTGATATAGCCTTTGAGGATCATGAACGTCCATACACGTACACAACATGACATTGCACGGTCCTTGGTATGTGTCTATGGGTTGTTACATGTCTGGTAGTATGTAGGCATGGGTGATTGCACATATGTTTATTGTGTGCTTATTTCCCATTCTCTGTATGGCGGGTGTGGCAGTAGTGGTGTGCATGTCGGGCATCTCTATATGTATGTTTCTGTCACTGTATAATTGCGTGTATTCATCATGCCAACAAGTAGTGAGCTAAAAGCTTTCTACTGACATCGGTAAATTACAAGTTTGATTCTCAACTTATCTTTCTGAGGTTAGTGAATTGGGCAAATGTGACTTAAGTAATGATATCACCAGTTGCTGACACTTGTGGTAAACCGTAGCAGTAACATGAAACACACAGCACTACATTCTATGTGAATGCTGTGTGCTTTCACTATACCAACTGGTTGATTATGCTGATACAGTCATTAAGCATAAATACTCATTTTTTGAGCATTTCAAAAAATATGCAGGAATGTACCATAACTCAGTTCTTTGACAGGTGCCTGTGAAGCTTTCTTACAAACCCAAAATTATTTGTAGCTAACTAGCAAGGATTTTCACCGGCCCAACTTTGTTTTTGACTTCAATCAAAAGAAAGCAAAGTCTGCTGCAGAAGCCATCACTACCCGCAGAGTTGTTCCTTGAACTCACTCACGCCTTGCTGTGAGCACAGCTGGAGTGGTCCTGCTGCGCCGTAAGTCCTCATCTGCCCCAGGGGGTCACCTGAAAGCAAGAAATTGAGAGCGGGAACACAAGCCGTGTCGAGGCCACGGCCCGCCATTGTCGCAGCATGCTTACTCAACAGAAAGGCAAGCAGCAGCCTGCAGTGTTTGACCTCTGGTGCCGCGTCTCTGCGAGGCGGTTTTCGACTCCTTTTGGGAGAAACCCAAGTGAAAGCATAACTTGATTTACCAAGGAGTTAGACGAGCAGCAGGAGCCAGGCGTGCTCCTCCTGTTTGCAGTAAACACGGGCTGCAGACTGCGGGGCTAGTTCAAACCAGCTCCCTATGTTGACAGAAACAGCTCACGGGCGCGGAGTAGGGTAGGACATAGGAGGTAATCAATCCACAGCACCTCCTGCCTCTGAGCGCTCAAACGGCAGCCCACAACATGCCCACACGCCCTGCCCGCGCCAGGGATGCTGGATGCATAGGGATGCCGACTTACACAAAACACCGACGGCTTCACCCTCTCGCTATTCGTAGGTTTAAATGGAGAGGCGTCACCAAAGCGAGCGCCAAACGTAAACAAGCGCAACCGCATATTAAAACAGCAAGTGCGCGCCCCAGGAAACACAGCGGCAGGTAGAACTGAACAATGAATTGCTCTCGTGATAGCAATAGAATGACAAAGATTGTATTGCTGTCACGAGAGCAATCAATTACTAAATTGTAGCTGCAGAACGCACTGCCCCTGTAGTCCTCTATGAGCGCGCGCATTCACGTACAGTCAACCCAAGGTGACCCTCGATTAAAGGATTCAAGCCTCATTTACTCTCAGTTTTTGTAAAAACCAAATGCCAATTAGTGTTTTCGAATGCCACCCGTTGCAATATTGCAGCAGCCATATGCTTTCCAAGGGCACTGGTGTCAAGTGGGTTTAACAATTCAACGTCAGAGGCACCTATTGCAACACCAGCACCTTACATAAGATGATAGTTAGGAAATCCTTACATACTTTAGCATCAATGTATTTGCTTACTTGCTTTTTGAATTTTGTATAACATAGCAACTATGAGTTAAATCAATACCACATGTTTTCGACTTCACTGACATTAATTGTTTAAAAAATAGTGACTACCAAATGCTACCTTTCGTGATAATTTCAGCCATTCCTGGGTTTTTGGTTAAGATCATCTTGTATTCTGGGATTTGGAGTATTTTTTCACACACTGTAGTTATGGATTGAAAATCCGAGCATGCAAATTTCATTTGGTTAAGTGGCTAGGGAAGGCTGAAGATGCTGGACAGGACATGCAGCTACGTGGAGCCATGTTCACTTTTGACATATTTAACGAGTTGTTACTTTTTACCAATAAGTCCATTCTCAGGCTTTTTTACGTTATAAATAATGGTCTAAAAGTCCCAGCATGCACGCTGCTGCGTCACAAAAATCCAAGACTGGCTGCCTCAGCGACACAACATGGGGCACTTGGCATCTACTAACTTTGGAGTATTTATCCAATAAAATGATTGAGTTTTAAGCTAACACACCACTGTGTACTGAATGGCTGTAAGGAGCATGGTAACTGCTGCTGATGTTGAGAGGGCAATATTTATGTAATGGCATTGCAAGCTCACTAGGGCTCTATTGCCGTCAGGCTGGGCTTGAAGATTCTCTGTCTACGAATAGAGGGCCTGATTAGGATGGCGGTGGGACCACCACCGACAGGCCGTTGGTGGCAGTCCCACCGCCATCGGACCCATCACATCCACCCGCCATATTTCAATGACGGGCGGATGTGTGGCAGTCGGATTCCGACCGCCATGAATCCGATGGGCTCCTTGAGCCCACCAGTGCGGCGGAGGGTATCATAATCCCTACAATGGTGGTGGTACCTACCAGGCACCGCCGTAGGAATTACTACGTCCCTTTCTGCCTGCCTGTTCATGGCAGTTATCCCGCCATGAACAGGCAGGCGGAAAGGGACTTTGGGGGCATGTAGCAAGCCCCCATTCTCTCCTGGCCCCAAGCTGTGGGCACTGGGGTGCACCTATGGTGCCCCTCTCCATATCACGGCACCATGTGGCAGGCACTACTTGGTGCCTGCCACATAGTGCCGTGATTCAAAAAGTGACCCATTTTTGCAATGCCTCAATGCAAAATATAGGCATTGCGACCACCGTGGTGGTGGTTCCATCGTAATGCCTAGTGCAGGACCGCCAACAGCCTGTCGGGCAGGCAGCCCCATCTACGATTGAGTGGCGGGCGGACGAAAGTCGGCCCACCATCCTAATCAGGTCAGAGTTCCCAAATGTCCAACCATATCATAAGCTGATTATGTTTTTAGGTCAGATATTATTATCTACGCTAGGCTCTATTGTGTAATAAAATCATATGTTAGATCTGACAGACATCCTTGGGGTAGTACTCCCCTCTTTTTTGCTGCACTTGTTTTTGGAGGAGTTTGTGCAGTTTACCCCTGCTAACCAGTGGTAACTAGTGCTCCCCCCTCAAATATATATGGTAAGCTTGATATACACTTCATTGGCACATGTAATTTACTTATAAGCAGTGGCAGCCAGCATTGCTCGTGGGTGCCGGGGGAAGGTGGGGTGCGCGAGGATGCGTAAAACTAAAAATAAATTAACTTACCTTCACACCGGGATCCTCATCTCTGCCCCATGCTTTCCTCAAGATTCAGGAAGCACAGCCAGGCCCCACTGATTGGTTTTAGCGTCCTGGTTTCATGCTCAACCAGGGAATGGGGGCCTGGGAATATTCTCCACGCAGGCTGTAATACAGCCAGCATGGAGAATGGGGAAGTGCGCATGACTAGTTTGGGCGAACCCAGAGGGCCAACCAAACAGTCATTGCGCACTTAGGAGTGGGCAAAGCACTCCTCCCCTGTCCTTCTCCGAGAGCACAGCAGCCCCATACACACGCCCACCCGCAGAGCAGCACATTATCATTATTATCATTTTATTATCATTATATCGGAGTCCCAGCGGAGTCGCCAACTGTAGTACTAAAAAATATACCATAGAGCTACACTTACCAATAGCCTATAAACCTTATTTACCAAGAATAAGTCAGTCGGCAATGGAGAAGGTTCAATCGTTTATTTTGCAAAAGCGCCCTAGATAGGGGAGCCTCCCTCTCGCCACAGCTCTCAAAGGTGTGCAGAGGAGACTGCTGGATTACATACAAGACAGTGCATATATACTTTCAGCAGACAAGGAAAGTATTGTTTCTCATGAAGCTAACAGGAAAACCCATATAAGGCACAACTGATTGATTCGAAACTTAGCTCAAGTTATTCCGGGGGTAGGTCAGTAGAGGTGCCTCCCTTTCAGTCTGGTGCACGGGAGTACAGACATGGCGCCTACAAGAATGTGTTCATCCCACAAGAAAGACAGATGTGACCTTGTGTTTCCTAAGTTAGAATCAATGGTCTGTTCATAGCCCAGGCCGACCTTTCAGACTCTCCCCTCAGCAGCATGTCACGTGCTTTCCTAACTAACGAAACAGATGTTGCGAAAACTAACACCATAATGGCGTCTGTTCATCCTAGGCCCGATTCTTGCTTCTCGATGTATACACGGTAGAAGTATATTTACAAGGGGGGTTAGTCTAGGACCGCATGCTGATATATATTGGATATATTAGGCCAACATTATGACATCGATTTTATATTCCTTCAGACCGCCCTTTTGGCGTGATTTAGCCAATATATACTACAATGTACCAGATTATCTAATCTAAAAACACACCTTCATCTATTTGCATGAGGTCTGCAACCTCCTTCTGCACTAACTGCTTTTCAATTTTCGCCTGTCGTGAAACGGTCAGTTATGTTATGTTATGTTATGTTATGTTAAATAGTTCTTTTATAGCGCGCGGCTACTCCAAAGGAGTGTCCCGGCGCTTTATATTCCATGACCTGAAGGAAACAGACAAAAACATAACAATAAGAGTTGAGAAAGAAGGCTCACGAAGCACAGAAACTAAACCTGGAAAACCCTAACGGGCAAAGAGCCATGTCTTAAGGCCCTTCCTGAATGCAAGCAAGTTAGACGTAGAGCGCAGGGTCAAAGGTAGGGAGTTCCACAGCTGCGGAGCTAGCCGCCTGAACGAGCGCCCACCAATGCGGGCTTTTTTTACTCGGGGCACCACAGCCAGGAAAAGTGACTCCGATCTCAAGGATCGTGCCGGATGGTAAAAGGAGAGCCTCCTTTGTAGATATTGAGCTCCCGAGGCATGTAAAGCCTTGTGGGCCAATGTCATGGCCTTGAATGCTATCCGCTTCCGGATAGGTAGCCAATGGAGCGACTGCAATAGGCTAGAGGCCCTGACCCGCCTGTGGAGGCCGAAGATGGAACGAGCGGCCGTATTCTGGGCCACCTGCAGGCGTTGCAAGAGGTACTCCGGCAGGCCCAAATGTAGGATGTTCGAGTAGTCCAATCTTGAGCCGATTAAGGCCTGAACTATCGTCCTCCTGTGCTCCTCAGAGAGCAAAGGGAAGAACTTCCGAAGCATCCTGAGGATGCCAAAGCAAGTTCCTGTAAGAGCCAGAACCTGGGATTTAAGCGTCAGCCCGTTATCGATTTTAACTCCCAAGTTCTTGGCTGACTAGGACAAATGAGCTGGGGGGAACATGTCGGCGGGCCACCACCCATGCCAATCCGGATCAGATGGACAGCCGAAGAAGAGTATCTCAGATTTATCTGAGTTGCACTTGAGGCTGTTTAGCTGGAACCATTTGAAAACAGCCCCAAGGCACTCCCGGATGCTCTCTCCATCGAAATCTTCTCCCTTCCGGCAGGTAAAGAGAAGCTGGGTATCATCGGCATAGGAAACGATCTGGGCCCGAAGGATTCCACCAGTGTCGCCAAAGGGGTCATAAAGATGTTAAATAGAGTCGGGCTCAACACTGAGCCCTGAGGGACTCCGACTCCCAGTGGCGACATCTCGGCGGAGCCAGGGGAGGCCCAGACCGTTTGTCGGCGGTCGGCTAGAAATGAACGAAACCAACTGAACACCGTCCCACTCAGACCAATTTCATGGAGTCTTGCGAGGAGACCCTCATGGGGGACGGTGTCGAAGGCCGCCGACAAATCAAGCATGACCAACATAGCTTTGCCTCCAGAATCCAGCGCCTCCTTAATGGCCTCCGAAACCTCCAACAGCGCCGTCTCGGTGCTTAAATTGGGGCGGAAGCCAGATTGAGAGGCATGCAATAGCTCGTGAGACTCCAAAAAAATGGAGAGCACACCATGAACATGCTTCTCCAAGATCTTAGCCAGCGCAGGAAGAAGCTAGATGGGCCTATAATTGGCAGGGACTTCCGGGGCAAGGCTCGGTTTCTTAAGAAGGGGGATGACCATAGCCTGCTTCCATGTCTGCGGAATTACCCCCTGACTCAAGGAAAGGTTCAAAAGTGGGTTGGCCAGAGGATTGACAATAGCTGCCATTTTAGCTAGGAATTTGGCCGGGCAGGGATCAAGGGGTGAGCCAGATTTGAGATTCGTCATGAGTGTCAGCGAAGAAGGTATCGACAGTGACGGGAAAACAGCCAAGACTGGGCCTGATATAATAGGATGGACTGACCCATCCGGGAGGCTCAGATAAACATCAACCTGCCTAGTGGGAAAGGAGTCCTGTATCAACCTGATTTTAGTAGTGAAAAAGTTGGCAAGGGTGGCAGCCCATGTCTCAGAGGGGGCGGCCTGAGCTGAGTTAGGGCGCTGGGTCATAAATTCCCTAACAATCGAGAAAATCTCCTTACAGGAGTTAGCTGCATCCTCGATTCTCCGAGCAAAATAGCATTTTTTCTCCTGGAGAATTTCCCGATGGTAAGCTTTGACCATAGATCTATAGGTGAGCCTCGCCTCAACCTCGTACTGAGACCGCCACACCCTTTCGGCAACTTTACACTGCCTGCGGGAGTGTGCCAGCACTTCGGTGAACCAGGGGGCCGAGATCCGTTTCAGAGTGGAATGGGGGGGAGTCATAGGGGTCAAGTCATTCAACCTATCTGTAAACCACATCTGCAGGGTTTCAAGATCTTTATCCAAATCCCCAGTAAAGGAGACGGGATGGTCCTGTAAGGCCTGGGCCAACATCTCCGGGGTCACCCGATGATACGCCCTTGAAGCTGTTCCCTGATGTCTCATAGTAGTAATTGCTGGTTTCTTTATGCCTAGTATATAGAAGTAGGCTAGCCGGTGGTCGGACCATAATACGGGCAACACTGCTGTCACTTCCACCGGGAAGGTAGAAAAAAACCTGATCCAGAGTGCGGCCTTTATCGTGAGTTGGTCCAGAGAGATAGGGGAACAGGCCTAAAGGAGCCGTGATATCAATCATTTTAGATGTATCCGGGTCAGAGCTGTCTTCCATATGGAAATTGAAATCTCCGGCCAGTACACAGTGCTCCGCTCTTACGGTCAGTGTCGAAATTATCGACTGAAGCTCCTCAAATAAAGATCCTGCTGGGCCAGGGGGCCTATAGACTATGAGCCCCTTAAAAGATTGTTGGGGTGACAGGGATATGGAGAAAGCCAGGGATTCAGCGCCCGTGATGGCCTCCGTGTGGATGATAGAACACGTGAAGGCTTTTTGCACCACGAGAGCCACACCCCCCCCCCTCTGCCCATCGCCCTGTCTTGCCTGAAGATGTTATATTCAGGGGGGATCGCAGTAACAATATCAGGGTGTGATGACTCACCTAACCATGTCTCTGTCAGCATCAGGCATACAGGTTTCTCGGTAACCAGGAGATCAAAGATTTCCTGGGCATGTCTGTGAATAGATCTGGTGTTGAGAAGTAAGCAGAGATGCTTAACATTCCCTACCTCCCTGCAGGATGTCGGAGGCGGGACACCAGCGAGATGCCAGCTACAACCAGGACATTTGCGCTTGCCCCTATAGCGGCAAGGGAATACCGCATGACAGAGGCAAGAAAGCTTTTGGAATGAGCGAAGCTCCAGGGACGAATAACGTATCATAGTCGCGCTAGGCAGATGTATATAATGAGCGAGCCAGTCGGCCACGCCGTACGCCGCCGGGACGCTGACGGGCGCAGACCGGCAGGACTCTGGCGCGACTCAGCGTCCCGGCGCGTCCGCTGTACGCGTCCGCTGCGCGGAGGGGAGTACGTACTTTTTATAGCGCTGCTAGAGCGCGTGGACGGCCTGGCCTACACCCAATATGGCCGCCAAAGTCAGATCCCAGCCCTTGGTGTCAATGCTCGGCCGAGGGCGGTCTGGAAGTCGAGGAGGGGTGAAGGAGCAGCGAAGAGCCAAGGAGCGCTAGGAAGTCTCTAAACACTGGCGCTTATTAATCAAGCGCCAAGCACAACAGGCACAGCGTTAAAAATTCGAACACACAATATTAAAAGTGCAAGGAAAGAAAGAGACCTCCCGGCTTCCGCCTCAGGAGGGAAAGGTCATAACAGATGGTAATCCCTGAGCAAGGAATCGGTTTCCCTTTTTATAGCGCTGCTAGAGCTAGTGGACGGCCTGGCCTACACTCAATATGGCCGCCAAAGTCAGATCCCAGCCCTCGGCGTCAATGCTCGGCCGAGGGCGGTCTGGAAGTCGAGGAGGGGTGAAGGAGCAGCGAAGCGCCAACGAGCGCTAGGAAGTCTCTAAACTCTGGCGCTTATTAATCAAGCGCCAAGCACAACAGGCACAGCGTTAAAAATTTGAACACACAATATTAAAAGTGCAAGAAAAGAAAGAGACCTCCCGGCTTCCGCCTCAGGAGGGAAAGGTCATAACAGATGGTAATCCCTGAGCAAGGAATCGGTTTCCCTTTTTATAGCGCTGCTAGAGCGCGTGGACGGCCTGGCCTACACCCAATATGGGCGCCAAAGTCAGATCCCAGCCCTCGGCGTCAATGCTTGGCCGAGGGCGGTCTGGAAGTCGAGGAGGGGTGAAGGAGCAGCGAAGCGCCAAGGAGCGCTAGGAAGTCTCTAAACTCTGGCGCTTATTAATCAAGCGCCAAGCACAACAGGCACAGCGTTAAAAATTCGAACACACAATATTAAAATTGCAAGGAAAGAAAGAGACCTCCCGGCTTCCGCCTCAGGAGGGAAAGGTCATAACAGATGGTAACACGATTTTAAGGAGGGAAAGAGTTGAGGGGTAAGATTGCGATATGAAGTAAAGAGAATAAAGGAAGAGGAGAAACAGCATTAGAACATGAACAAGGAGGTAGTGAAGACATAATGGAGAGGAAGATGGGAGAGTAAAGAAAAGGATAAAGTGAGGAAGTGAGCCGGGCAGCACAAAAAGAGCAGCATGCTGGCCCACAATGAAGGTATAGGCAACAAACAAATACCACCCCAAGTGCTCCAGCTAGGATCATGAAAATGTTCCAGCCCCAGGTGGACAAGAGATCCCAGAACCACCCTGTTAAGGACCAAGTACCAGTGTCAGCATGGACCTCTGCAGCTCAGCGATGTAGCTTCTGAATGGCTAAATGCATGGTTGGAGCAGAATCAGGAATATATACACAGCAGGAGCTGCCGATCATGCGGCATGCTCCTCCTCGGTCAGCTAGGATGACGTCAAGCACCATCCGATTTTGAAGCGATACAAGCCTCGTAGCCTGAAGCTCCACTGTCAAGTTAGTCAAAATCCCAGTAGTGGTTTGAACTACATTTTCCACCACTCTAGAGAGACGCCTAACATCCCTGCTAGTAAAAATAGGACCCCAGATAGGGAAGAGGCCCTTTGCTATATCTACAAACTGCTGAGAAGCAGTATCTGTCTGATCAGTGCCATCAGTATCAATACTTCTACTAATTCAGTGAGAATCAGAGCTTCGTTTAATCAACTGGTGTATCTTGTGGTAATTAGAAGGAGCTATATACACTGGAGGATACAGGAAGGACAGGTAACATTGTACTGCCCATCCTCTGGGAAGCCAAGTATAGGCATTCTCACCACAGACAAAGTACACATTTGGTGGAGTTATCAAAGGTGGGGTGCTGTTAGCATGCAAAGTGTAAGTGTAGTTACATCTACTGTCTCCTACTTTAACATGACCTTTCCCTTGTATACAAAAGGAAGCAGTACTATTCAGAATAGGAACTGGCATTGCCTTATCATCAGTAACATTACGGTCTTGGAAGTGCTGGAAATATTGTGTGGAGTTAAATTGTTCAAAATCTAACATTTCTTCTCTTAACCAAGTAGCATTTTCATAAGTGGTATACAGATTCATACAGGCGTCTGGATCTAAAGATCCTTCTCCTTGGTTTCCTTGAGCATCAAATCCCTGATGTTGTTCTATATACTTTAAAACAGCTTCATAATCCTTTTCAGTATATCTTTTAGGGTCAGCTACATAATGCAGATACATAAGAGACAACAACTGAAACCAGGCTTCACAGCTCGCTAAGTGTGATAATGGCAAAGAAATAAATAAATCATGGCGATGCATTACAGATGGCAAAAGGCCACATGCCCAACAGTTTGTCTTATTAGTAGTGCTATGAGCTTCGTGCAACATTTCTATGAACACATTTTTAGCATAGGTTTCTCGATGTCGCTCTTTGTGGGGAGGCAAGGTATAAAAGAAATGCTCAGGTGGGGTTGCTGTAGTACCTAATACCTTATGCATAGGGTATTGATATTCCAAATACATGAACACGCTCATTAATATTATCATAATTACTCCAATGGTTATTACAAAGGCTATCTTCACTCTGGTAGCCCAACCGGAAAACATGGGGGCATTCTCAAGAAAAGGTCTGGGAGCAAGAGGTCTTTCGTCTTCAAGGGCAAACCGGGCAAAGGGATACATTCTAACTAAAAGTCCAAACTAAACTCGGGAATAAGATGCAAGTCGATTGCCGGAGGGTTTCTTCTCCCTGTGTCCGTCTAGAGCCTCACTGGTAGACTCTTATCCACAGAATTTCAAAGTTGCAATTTAGGCCCTTAACATAACACAGTCTTTCTTTCCGAACAGAGCAGTATAACAGTTCCAAGCTCTCTATGGGTTCAGTCCAGTGTCTTGCTCAATACCACAGTAAAGAGCTATCTTCAACCCTACAGCTCAAGTCTTTCCCTATCTCCTGCAATCCGAGACTGGGGTTTCGCGCTGTTTTCGGGGCATTAAATTGTATCGAAGATCGCCAGGATGCTCCTGATCATGGAACAACACAGCAGCAGGGACATTCGGTACAACACGTTTTTCGGAAGCCTCAGGGGGATCAGCCTTATCACGAGTTTCAGAAACTGAGGCTGATTCGTCTCCTTGCGGCGTCAACAATCCTTCCTCTTGCCCGATTTCAATGGCATCCGAGAAAGGCACAAAACTCAACCTCCGCTCTCCCTCTTGCGTTAGAACTCCATATCGGTTCTGCTGATCAGAAGGAAGTGGTAGGGGTAGTTTCTTTACATGCGAGACGTGTATCCAGTGCTTTTTCCCATCTACTTTCACTGCCGTTCGAGTGGCCAAAAGGATCTGGTAAGGACGGCTCCACCTGGGGTCCAGACTCGATTTCCGTTGGTAATTTCGCACGAGGACCCACAGTCCTGGTTCCAAGCGATGTCCGGGACCCTCCGGCAGCGGCTGCAGTACTGCTGATACCTGTTGATGAATGGAACGCTGATCTTTAGTTAAAGCGTACAGATAATCTGTCATCATAGGATAATCAAGATCACGGAAGGATCTATGCCTTGGGACACCCCACACATTGGCTGGCTGACCAAAAACAACTTCATAAGGTGACAGCCCAGCCCGAGAATGGGGGTTACCCTTATTGGCATTAATGCTAGGGGCAGCGCATCAGGCCAACTCAGACCCGTGCTTTCCTGTATCTTTGCCATCTTTAATTTCATTATGCCATTATATTTCTCAACCAGTCCTGCAGATTGCGGGTGACGTGCTACATGAAATTTCTGTTTTATCTGTAACCCATTACAAATATATTTAACCCCTTCAGCGCTAATGACAAGGGTAACTCGTCATGGACTTTCCATTGATTTCAATGGAAAGTCAATGGAGCTCGTCGAGGACCCTTAGCAGCCAAGTGGTTAACGAGTTCTGCATTGAAATGTACCCCATTGTCTGTCCATATAATTCGGGGCAAACCAAATCGAGGCAGAAACTCTTTAATCAGGGCTTTTGCAGTGGCCAAGGCAGTATTGACTTTGGTGGGGTATGCTTCAACCCATTTGCTAAACGCACAAACCACCACCAACACATACTTAAGATTGTTTACTCTGTCAAACTGAATATAATCCATTTGTAGCACTTCAAACGGCAAAGAAGGGGGCGCAAAATTTCCACTAAGAACTGTCTCTCTACCACCGGGATTATGCTGTAAACAGACCATGCAGTATTTAACCACATGGGCAGCAGTCTTGGGGATATTCGAGTTATTCCACACTGGGTCCAATACACTAGGAAACATCATGGACATTTTAGTTTGTGCTGTTTCTTTCGCTACTTGATCGGCAAAGGCATTTCCCTCTCCTGTAGTGTCAATAATTCTCTTGTGGGCACTACACTTGATGATAGCCACCTTCTCTGGTAAAGTTAGAGCATTTAACACTCTTTCAATCAAAGGGCCATGTTGTATTCTTTGACCATGGGAGGTAAGAAATCCTCGTTCGCTCCACAGCCGCCCGAAACTATGGGCCACGCCAAAGGCGTACTGGCTGTCTGTAAAAATATTTACTCTTAAACCTTCGCTCAGTTCACATGCTCTTAATAAGGCTATTAGGTCAGCTGCTTGCGCTGAATGCTGAAAAACCCAAGCGGTCTCTACTACTGTTCTAAGGGTAGTTATAGCATAAGCAGCTGTTGTCGTGCCATCTGGTAACTTAAAACAAGAGCCATCCACATACAACTCCCCTTTTGGGTCAGATAAAGGGGAGTCAGTGAGGTCTACATGTCCCTTCGTTTCTTCTTCAGTCCGAAATATATAATCATGGACATCGTCCTTTTGATCACTTGAAGGGAGGGGTAGTAACGTGGCTGGATTCAGAGTGGCACGTCTTTTAACTATAATGTGGGGTGCAAATAGAGTTACTTCATAACCAGTCAATCGTGCACTCGTGAGGTGCTGAGTTTCTGTTCGATTCAATAATATGTCCACAGCGTGCGGTATCATCACTGTGAGATCAGTATTTAAAACAATCCTCTCCGACTGTCGAATGGCCACCGCCACAGCAGCAGTGGCCCTTAAACAGCTAGGAAGGGCCCTGGCAACATTATCCAATACTTACGAAAAATATGCACAAGGACGTTGCTTTCCGCCAAAACCCTGGGTTAGCACTGAAAGAGAACAACCGTCCACTTCATGTACGTAAAGTACAAAAGGTTTTTGGTAGTCCGGAGTACCCAAGACAGTGCAGAGCACAGAGCAGATTTCAAAGAATTAAAAGCATCTTGACATTCATCTGTCCAGGGCAAGGGTTCATGCACATCTTTGGTAACCAAATGCAACAAAGGTTTAGCCAGAAGAGAAAAATTAGGAATCCATTGGCGACAGTAATAGGTTATGCCTAGAAAAGCACGAACATCACGTTGAGTACGGGGCACAGACATGTTAGAAATAACAGTAATCCGTTCAGGAGTTAGTCTTCTCCCCGCATTAGACAGTAAATGACCAAGGTAGGTCACTTCCTGTCGGCAATACTGAAATTTGGATAAGGACACTTTATTACCATTAGCTGCCAAATGGTTCAACAGTTTAACTGTGGCCTCCTTACAACCGTCTGCCGTATCTGATGCCACCAGAATGTCATCCACATATTGGACGAGTACATTACCAGGAGGTAGGACTAATTCATCTAATACTGCTTTTAGAGCTTGGCTATAAATACTAGGACTCTCAGTATAGCCTTGAGGTGTGCGGCAGAATCTGAAGCTGCGGCCAGATAATGAGAATCCGAAAATATGACAGCTGTCAGGATGTATGGGGATACTAAAGGAAGCATTCTTCAAATCTATTACTGAGAATTACTGTGCAGTAGGGGGAATCATAGTCAGAATTGCAGTGATGTCCGGAACCACAGGGTATTGAGGAATCACTATTTTATTAACCTCTCTAAGGTCAATTACAAAACGATAAGTATCTTTATAATCGGGGTCACCATCTAGAGGGGCCTTCTTCAAAATCGGTAAAATGGGGCTATTACAAATATTTGCAGCCGTTTCTTCTACCACTGCCTTCTTGATTAAATCAAGAATGACATGCAATAAAGCCTGTTCACCTTCCGGCGAAATTCGATATTGGGGAATACGTGGTAGATGCGCGTTTGGTTTTAACGTTATGGATACAGGGGGTATTTTCAACAATCCTACATCCGTATCCCCCTTTGCCCAAAGAGTGCGGGGTATATCTGAAAACTCAGGAGGGAGAGGTGAATCTTTGACTAAACATTGGGACATACGTTGAAGAAGAGGCTGCAATGTTAGATACACACCATCAGGTGAACAATAAATACGAGCATGCAACTTCTTTAGTATATCCAATCCCAGCAGATTATTGCCACAACTAGAAGTAAGCAAAAATGGTGAGTCCACAGTAACAGGGCCAATAGTAAAGGGAAGTGGCTTTGAACCGGGGCTTACCACGGGGATTTCTGAAAATCCCACCAATACGTTATTTTGCCCAGACAAAGCAGCCCCTGGGACCAGTGGATGAGCAACTATTCATTGCTCCAGTATCCACCAAAAAGTTCTCAGATGTCCCCATCAATTGCCCCTGTACATAAGGCCCCTGTTGGTCAACTAGTACTGATATGTGGCCCCTGCTCTGTCCGTGGCTGTCTCATGCATAGTTATTTCCGTCATAGTCATCTTCCCGATATTCCTCATTATAGTATTGCCTTCCCTGAAAATCATCAAAATAGTTCTTGCCTGATTCATCGCTTGACCTGTCACCACGTCTCATACTGTTCCGATCAGTACCTCCTCTTCCTCATCCTCGATTAAAACCTCCCCGTCCGTATAATAATGGACACTGAGCTCACCAGTGTCTCTCCTGTCTACAATTGGAACACTGGTTTATTCCTATATTAGGACCCGGACCTCCTCCCCCTCTCATCATAGCTCCTCTTGGGAAGTAGCCCCTTCCTCCCCTTCTACCGTTTTGTCCTCTGCTGACTTGCTGCAGCAGTACTCGGGTTTTCAATTCCTTAACCTTTTTATCTGACTTATCCTTGCTCTTGTTTTCTCGATGTTCATAATACTGGGCTATGCTAAGAATAACTGAGGGGGTTGAAGTGGTCCAAGTACTTTCGGCAGCCTGTAAACGTGTCTTTATTTCTGGTAACAAATTATTGACAAATCTATATACAAATAGCCGTATGCCACCTTCTGTGGACAAGTCTTGTCCACTGAAGTCAATAAATACTTTCTCATACCGAGTGAAGAAATCAGACACATCTTTATCCTTCTTTTGGTTGCAGGCTGTTAATTTATCCCAATCCACCTTTCGTGGCGGAATAAGGGTTTGCATATATGTAATAATTCGAGCGGGTATAGCTAAAATCTCGTCTTTAGGCTTATCGACCGGTTTTCGATCTTTTTCCAATGTCTTACTCTGATCTCAGGTCCCTCCAAGTTCGGCAGCATGATCTGTATCATGCACCTGTCTCCATATATCTACTGGGATCAGAAGACCGAAAAATAACTCGATGTCAGGTAAGGTCATAACGGCCGAATTTGCGGCTTCTGTCAATTCTTTATAATAAGCCGTGGGTTTTTTTCGAGGGTCAGGAAGTTGGGCTTTTAAGGTAAGAACCTTACTCCGCTTCCAAGGGGTATAGACCCACTGCTCTTGGAAACGTGCCTCTACACGTGGTCTGGTCACTTGACCCCCTCCATCTAACACTTCAGGAATTTCTGGGTGAAAAAGAGGGTGCACTTCTCTCATAGGATACTGTGCCCCTACATCTGGACATTTCCTATTCATTCGGTCCCGATATTGTATCAAAGTTTCGACATTTTGAAATTCTTCTTTGACCTGTAATTCAAATTTAAAAGCTCGATCCTTGATATGACATAATATCTGGGGGGCCAACCCTTCCTGAAAACATTGCTCCCATAAGGAAATCAGTCTTATTTCCATGTGTTCTAATGCTAATTGTTGCATAACTGGTTCAAAATCTTTCATAGTACTCCAAATGTCTTCCAGAGTATAAATCGGATTCCGCATCCATTGGGATGCCTGAATCACTATAGCCCGTCTTTCTTCAGTTCCTAAGGATGATCGAGTAAAAACTTGTCGACCTTCATACCTCACATGGGGCGTTGTGGCGTGACATCTGAAGACTCAGCGGTCCTTCCCATAGGGGTGACCGTCGTTCCTCTAGCTGGGGGCGTTAAAAATACCGGGGACAAGGGAAAGGCAGCAACCGACCCAGGTAACAAAGTAATCAAATCTGAGGTAGTTGAACGAAGGGTAGGAGGGGCGGACAATGGAGCCGGAGGGTATACGCCTACTGGTGCGGTAGCAACTGCAGGCACCGCTGCTCCCGCCCTCCCTGTCCGGTCCACTGGGACCACCGGGTACAAGCCTTGGGAGCATATGGAGGTGGAGGGCGAACCTCTAATAATTCCTCTATTTCATCTTCTGCCGCGGTTCGGGTCACATACTTTTATCTGTCTGTAATCGAAATTGTCTATCCAGTTGTTCAATATTCCTTTCTACTTTTTCCTTTTCATATGCTACTGCCTTTTGAGCAACTGTCCTGCTTTAATCTTTCCCAATTTTTCTTCTCGTATTCGCCGTCGCTTCGCCTCCTTCAACCATAAGGTCAAGGAGTCAAACATAGTCTGACGGCTCCTTTTCAAAAACAATTTATTCTGTAAATAATTAATTTTTCTTTCATCAAAAGACCCCGTTAAAGCCCATTGTAATTCTGCATTGTCTTTAGTATATTTATTCCACAGTGTATTAAACAAAATGGGAGAAATACCATCTTTAACATACATATCGAAACTAGGACTGTCTTCCGGAGGAGCAGGCTGTCTTTCTTCCAGACGTCACTTCTCCGACGGCAGCATCCAAAACACAATTTACTAAAACACAACATTTTTATGAATTCAACAAATCATACCATTCCAACTGCAGTTACTCTCATGGACGCGTCCACTCACCACATACTCTTCCATTTTTCAACTCAAACAAATTCCATTCACTTAACATACCTAAAGTGCATAAGTTTTGATCGATAAAAATACTCCGGTCATGAATTCACAATTCCATACGACATGTCTTATACTCGAACAGAGCCCGTCGACTCCAGTTCGGGGAATCGATCACCCTGGATTCCAGACCACTTAAAAGAATTCACAAAAGAGACAGTCCAAAGACTGCCCTGGGATCATCAGACAGGCGAACCACGAAGCCTCTTACAGACTATCCCGTAGTCCTGTGCTGGTTGGGCCGGGCGTTTTGGGCGCCACCCCAGACCTCGCACTTACCTAGTTGCTCCTAGGGCTTTTCCGAAGAGGATTCGGCCGAGTGAGCACCCCCCGTGCAGCACTAAGGCGTCCGATGTTGTCCCAAATAATCACCGAACAAGTCTGTGGGGCATCTGCCCGTGCAGTCACACCTCTGCCACATCAGACCCCCAGATTCCCTGTGGTTAACTAACCACTACATTCCATACTCAGTTAACTGTTCTTCTGAGCCACTTCTCAAAAGTGCTCGTTCCAAAGTCAACAAAGGACTTACAATACAATTCACTCACCTGGTGCACTCAGGTCTGATTGCGCGTTCTCCACTGATGACTTCTTTTATAGACCAACACGGTCAGCTGTTCCCGGGTTAAGCCCGAAGGACTCCGACGAAGGGTTATTTAGCAGCTGGGAAAGTCACTGGGCCGAAGAGTGGAATTTTCCTTTTCTACCACAAACTGGTTTCTCAATTAGGATCCTTTTTCAGTCCACCCCCTCGACCAGAACCCTTCCCCGTCCCTCTTCTCCTGCTTACAGGAGGGGACAACCCTATCGCGGACTCCCAGCGGAGTCGCCAACTGTAGTACTAAAAAATATACCATAGAGCTATACTTACCAATAGCCCATATACCTTATTTACCAAGAATAAGTCAGTCGGCAATGGAGAATCTTCAATCGTTTATTTTGCAAAAGCGCCCTATATAGGGGAGCCTCCCTCTCGCCACAGCTCTCAACGGTGTGCAGAGGAGACTGCTGGATTACATACAAGACAGTGCATATATACTTTCAGCATACCTCATGAAAACCCCGTACAAGGAAAGTATCGTTTCTCATGAAGCTAACAGGCAAACCCATTTAAGGCACAACTGATTGATTCGAAACTTAGCTCAAGTTATTCCGGGGGTAGGTCAGTAGAGGTGCCTCCCTTTCATTTTGGTGCACGGGAGTACAGACATGGCGCCTACAAGAATGTGTTCATCCCACAAGAAAGACAGATGTGACCTTGTGTTTCCTAAGTTAGAATCAATGGTCTGTTCATAGCCCAGGCCGACCTTTCAGGCTCTCCCCTCAGCAGCATGTCACATGCTTTCCTAACTAACGAAACAGACGTTGCGAAAACTAACACCATAATGGCGTCTGTTCATCCTAGGCCTGATTCTTGCTTCTCGATGTATACACGGTAGAAGTATATTTACAAGGGGGTTCGTCTAGGACCGCGTGCTGATATATATTGGATATATTAGGCCAACATTATGACATCGATTTTATATTCCTTCAATATGTTTCCTCTTCTAGCACTGCTTGAAAGCAGTGAGGCGACGCTCCTCCTCCACAGCAGAGGAGCCGGCACTGTTTATAAGTCCCTATTGAATGGTACTATATGTACCCATGGCTTGTAAATTAAATGATAATAGTAGCAGCAGCACTCATTGTACTACCCACTTAAGTAGTCCTGTAATAACATGTCTCCGGCTTGCCACTGTTTCTTATAGCGCATCTTTAAACTATTATTTCGACCTGGCAAGAGAAATCTTTTTCCAGGCCAAAACCTTTCTTTTTTAATACTAAAGACTCAAAGGGTAGAGTGCATGCTATTTAAAATATAGGCCATGTGTGCTTAAGTTTTACACAGCCCCTAAAGTTATTTTTCACTATAGCAAGGCTATCTCTCTCTTAAACTAACACTGGGTTACCTTATTACACTTAATTAGTGATAACTTCAGTTAGATAACAGATAGAAAAAAGCTATTTCACTCAAAAACCTCTTGAATGGTAAAGTTGGATTTTAACTTTTTATTCTGAAAATGCCAGTCTTAGAAAGTTGCACAAGAAAGTGGCGTGGTGAGCAAAAGAACAATGGATTAAAACCAGATTCTTGTTACGAGGGGTGAATGTTTACATTGTTCATCATTTGTTCCTTTTACTTTTGTCACACTATCTGGAACGGGTATGCCCAGATGTGGGTTCCATGCCTACTTTCCACTGGATTCAAGCTAAGCTGGCTGATGGGGGGTGATGTCCCCAAACCAGTACCCAGGATGCTGGTTTCTGTTCCAGGGAGGACCTGGCTTGGCAGTTCGGGCTGGACTGTTCCCATAAGGGGTAGGGTCAAACTGATTAGCATTTGGCTGGGTACACACAGGGGAGGCGTGGTGAGCACAAAAATTATAGATTAAACCCAGTTCCTTGTGACATGGGGGTGAATGTTTTCATTGTTCAGCATTCCGTCCATCCTTTGTTCCTTTAAGTTTTAAGTTTTAAGTTTCCAGCCTAAAACAAATTTACCTTTCTGCCAATATCCAGGGTCGCATGCCTGTGAATGGCTTCTCTGTGGTGTGTAGTGTATTTCTTGCAGATATGGGGAGAAAAAGAGCCTGTGTGTATGGCGAGATGGTCTTCCAGACAGGATGGCTGTGGAGGACCTATGTCCAATCCTGATTACACTTCAAAGTACCCTACCTGCAGCACTCACAAATAAACCTAACAACAGCCCTGCCTTTGTCCCCTCGACAGCTTAGAACCAAACCCAGGGGAATTAAAAGAACTGTCTTGAACTAGTTTTGGAGAAGGCCAGGGATTGCTCCCACACAAAGGCTAGCACTGGGTATAATAACGTACCCTTAGAACCCCTCATCAGAGAACACCCGGACCTGTGGAAGATTCAGAAGAAGGACTGTCATGCTGTTTGAAAGAAGACTGGACCTGTTTGCCTTGAGCCCAGGATGCCCAAAAGTGACTTCAAGGACCAGTTGGGTGACATCCCTTTTGTGACAAGTGGACCCCAAAAAGCTTCCACAGGCCTACACTGCAACTGCCCAGCTTTCCAGTACAAACTGGACCTGCTCGAACCATGCTGCTGGCATCGCTGGAGTGAGTTCTGATCCCTAAGAGGTGCCCTAGGCATTAGATTCTTGGCTGGAATCAAAGTGCACTGCTACTGCTTGAAAACGTAGCTTAGGGTGAAAATGCATAAATTTGGGGCTCCTCGCAACTGGGCTCCTTGAGTCAGCCTTGGTCACAGCTTCTCCCACCAACACAAAGTTTCCTCAGCGACCCGCTCTCCCTTGCTGTAGATGTAAACTTGTGTCTTCGACCTTGTCCAGCACGAGCAGATACCCACTTTTGGATCTAGGTGCTTTTTGGCTTTCACCTAATCCTTTAGCAACTCATAACTCCAGTTCTACTGATTTGATTTTTGTAGTTTTGGTCTCATTTTATTAATTCAATTATACTTTATTTGTTTCTAAATTGGTTTGGGATTTTTCTTGTGTTGTGTTTTCACTTTATTTCTGCTTGAGTGCTGCATAAATACTCTACACATTCCCTCTAAGGTGAGCCAGGTTGCTTTTCTGCAAAGCTACCAGAGTTTTAAGCACAGGTTTATTTAGTGACTTTTGTGGTTTACCCTGAGAAGAATTGTGTTTATTATTTGTGTGGGGCTCTCACCCCTCTCAACTAAAAATCTAATTTCTTACAGAGATTCTCTAGTAGATTAACAGACCATCAATCCAACTGTAATAGGACATAATGCAGGTAAGTATACATTAAAGAGTGCAAGTAGCATACCTTTTCCAAACTATGCTACAACTTCAAAACTTGCTGCACTCTCCTTCCCAATGAGACAGACCAGGTTTATGCCTGTTCAGGACACTCTTAATCTTCTGAACAGGGATACTTTCCAGAGCGTCCACTAGAATTTCCATGTGACATTCCTGCCCTGTTTCATTGGACTGCAGTTTAGGTCATAAAATTGTTGGGCCTAAATCAATTTAAGGCCTGAACAATGGTAAAGTAAAGCACTCTTTTTCAAACAATAATCTCTGGTCAATGGTCTGCATTTGATGTGAGTTAGGGGATGTTCTCTTCTTCTCTCATTAAGTTGGTCTGCCACAAGAGCCCATCTGTATTATAAAGTGATGAAGATAATGAGGAGCCTTCAATATAGGTGCTTGGTAAAACAAATGCTTCACGGTCCTAAAGCCCTTCTAACACTGGGTGGCTCAGATATATTTTGGGGGGCTTTCATGAGCTCAGGGCAGTTGCAGAGGGTACTGTATTCCATAGTTACTGTAACCTGTCTTTCTGTAAATAAACTTGAATCACATGCAGAAGGTCAAATGGGCTGAAATCTGCTCCCTACTGTGACACTGCTCTTAGTGGAAACAAGAGATATGGGAGGAGGATACCGGCTTTATGCAAAGCACCCCTCATGCTCTTCAGGGTATAATTACTTTCCACCTACCCTTCGATCTTAGGGGTTTACAAGTGGAGAAAATACAATTTATCCCACACTCATAACTACTGGCTTTCAACTCGGTCACTATAAGTATCCTTCTTTTATTGGAGCGCCATCTTTGGAGAGTCAACTGGAATGAAGGCTTTAGTGAGAGCCATAGTCACGGCAGAAAGAGTAATGCTCCTCAAGGTACAGTCTGAGGGTATCTAGTTGTGTGGACACAACAACAAGTGTATATTTGTTCCCTGAATTTGTAGATGTTTCCAGGAGAACATCAATGCCCACTCTTTGAAATGCAACCTCAACCACTGGCTTTGGAACAATTAAATCCTTTATCTGATTTTATGACTTCCAACTCATTTGGCAGGTAGGCTCCTGGACTCCAGCATTTAGTCACTTGCAGGGAAATAAAGGTTCCTCTATCGTAAGACAAGGGTGCTCTGGGCTCTGCACCAGAGTACCAGTGAACTCCTTATGGGTCTGGGTTCTTGTCAATGCTATTTTCTTAAGAAATCGTCTCCTTCCTCTGGGGTTTGTCTATGTAGATGGACTAAGGCCGAGTCAAAACTACACTCAGCATAGCCAACTTCAGAATGCCATGAGGCAAGACTTTCTTAGGTCTGATCTCATAGCTTACTTCAGCAGCGGTCGGTAGTAGGTGTTCCTGCAGGGCGGTGACGTGGGGAGGGGGAGGGGCCGGGTGGGGGGTAGTAATCTATGGATTACGGACTTTAACAGGTAAGTAAACATAAAAATAAATAAAAGTAATTTCGTTGCTTGCACTGATTTACAAGATGCGATGCAGTGCATGCAATGAAATTCGTTTTATTTATTTTTATGTTTACTTACCTGTTAAAGTCCGTAATCCATAGATTACTACCCCCCCACCTTGCCCCTCCTCCTCCCCACGTCACCGTCCTGCAGAAACACCTACTACCGACCGCTGCTGGCTTACTTTATCATTTCAGTCATCTCTCCTCAGCAATGTGGAGGTGGAAATGTTCCTCCACTGTTGGCTGCGCTTGCTCCATTGGGTTCCTTTGATGCATTACTAGGGGTTCAAAAATTGGTGGCTCATAATTTTCATACTTGCCCCAAAATATTCCACAATCCCTTTACATTATGTGAATGTATTTCTGTGTGTTGAGAGGCACCCCAGTGTCACCCATAAGTCCTGGCATGACATTGTCATCAAGTAGTTGAGTAGACCGAAAATCTTCACACTTGGTTTTGTGGTCAGCTCAGGGTTTTCTCGCATTAAACTCCCTTTTTTGCCACTCTCAAAAAAATCATTCTTGGGTTGGAACTGGTCAACCGTACTCCCAATATTGGCATGGGTCTAATAGAAGGAACCATTCCTCTTGGCATCTGCATTGTCTGGGAACCCCGGGATTCCAATAGCCATTCTTATTGTGGGCTCCTCTCCCCAACTGGCTTAGTTGGCTGTACAACCTGCCATTTCAAATTGACCTCAAACGCTAACCAGATATGGTCAGCTCCTTCACACCATGATTTGAGATGCTGGCTCTGGAACACTGGAGGGTTATCCAATAGACTCTACTCTGAACTGGAGGATGTACAAGGCCTCATAAGTTATTTTCTTTTTTGTGTTCATTCAGCTACAAAAGTTCCTCTGTACGTACAGCCATTTCTCTCTTAAGACTCATTGACTCATGCTTGCTTTAATATAATATTTATAGTGTTGGGTTGTAGTGAGCCCAGACCAATAAATGGACTAATGAAATACTTAAAAACTTACAAACATTCTTACGTAGGTAAGCGCTGTAACTGTTCATTTAAATTTGTTAAATATTAATCACTGCAGTTCTTCTACTCACTACTATTGGGTGTGGTCACAAACATAAAACACTTACTTAAAATCGCGAACTATCAAATATACATTCTACACAAATGAATATTTATGTTTTCCAATTTACAGCACGCATCTCTAGTGGACCCTCCTTCGCCCTTGTTTAGTATTACTCTCAAATTATTGTTCTGGTCTGCTAAAGCAGGATGTGTCCTGTGTGTCTTAAACATATTAGCCAACTTCAGAAAGTAATACATTTCGTGTCCTATCACATCAGTAAAATACCTGAAGTATTTATTACCACTCTTGGGCAAGACAGCATTCCTAGCTACTGGAGCAGAAATCTGAGATACAAGAGTTCCTTAAAGGTCAACTTGCAGTTCCAATTCTTTTATGGTTTATTTTTTTGTATGGTATCTCAACGTATTTGACTTGCAAGGAATGACATAACCTTGATGACAATTACTCACATTTTAAACAGAGTACAGAAAAAGTGTCATATACCTGGATATGTTTATATCTGTTTCCGTGTGTCTGGGCGAAAAATACTGTACTGTTCATTTAGCAGGACTTGCTCCACAAATCAGTGACTGACTGTTGTAACATAACTGCTATGTAGGTTATCTTCCAGTGCCACGAGCTGTGACTCAAGTTAGTTATTGATTTTGCAAAATGGCCATTTCCAAAGTTAACATCTGTATTTAAAGGGCAGTTGAGCGTACGTTTCAAAGTCCTGGAATGCAACTCTACTAAATACCTCCTTCAGATCATCTCAGAAATCAAGAGTATATTGGTGAATCATATGGGGTTATTCAAACAGTTACTTATTTTAATACATTCAAGTTTCACACAATTTTATAACTTTTTTATGTGTATGTTTTACAAGGACACTTAGTGATAGTGTCGCCATGAGATTGCAGACACTCGCTGTAACCAAAGTATGAACTGAGTTGTTCTCTTTCTTGCGTGGCCTACGTTGAGATTATCATTGTTGTTGTTAATATTATTAATGTTATTTAGTTTCAGTTTGATTTATAAATGTAATGCAGCTGAATGTGTTCAATTACTCACTGGCCAGTGACCGAATCCCTAATACTTGATTTCTATCTTTTACCCTTCATAACACTTTCTTTCTGCTCAAGTCAGTTGTATAAATAGTGAGGAGGAACCCACACCTAGAGACGATCTTATGTACATTGCATCCTCATAAATCTATAAATCTGCTTGACCCTCTCTGAAAACAGGGGGCACATTATGGCCACCCCACCTATCAACACATCCTGAGATATCTAATCAAAGGCACACAAGGGACAGTCTGCTCAATAATGAGTGTTGTGTGGGAGGGAGCAAGGACTTTTGCAAGAGAGAGTCTTGTTATAATCAAGATTGTCCAGTATATTTTGTGGATTACCACTTTATCTTCTCTTCCTCATCGCAATCCTATAAGCAGTGAATGCGGTCTCAGTCGTCCAGAGGGCTGGTCTGCAGCCCCTGGGCAGACTTGGACTAGGAACAGCCGCGGCCCTTGGAGGGAGTTCCGTGGGGCGGAAAGGCGGGGTGGGGGTACTAAATGCCAGAATATGGATAATTGAATGTAAGTAAACAATTAAATAAATAAAACGAATTTCGTTGTGCGCCCTGCATCGCAAAATGCAATGCAGCGCGCACTACGAAATTCGTTTTATTTATTTAATTGTTTACTTACCTCCAATTATCCATATTCCGGTGTTTAGTACCCCTCACCCTGCCCCTCCGCCGCCCCGCCTTTCTGCCCCTGGGAACTCCCTCCACGGGCCGCGGTTGGCTAGGAAGGCAGAGGACAAGGCATGGAGGCTTGAAGGAAGTCAAGCATGGGGTCCTTCTTGTCTTACCTCTAAGATGACACAGCCCTGAAGATGTTGGTATGGCTAGAATTAAATATAAGCGATTTCAATATGGCTGCTTGTCCAATTGATGTCACACGAAGTTCTCAAAGAAAGGCAGTGCTATCCTCTTTTGTAAGCGAAGTATGTTGTTGTAAGATAAATTTGGATGTCCAAACCGAAAACATACAGAGAGGGACCCATAAGCACACAAACCGCACCAAGATGCGAAAATACAAATACAGACAACACATACAATAGATGGGGTTAGGCTAAATACACATGGACACAACGCAGGAGGATTTTGATTAGACGCATGGATGAATGTCTGTCTGTGTGGTTGTATACAAGCATGAATAGATAGTTGTATTGCTGAAGGAGCATGCATTGGTGGGTGGGTGGATGGTTGCAGCTGTACAGCTGGGTGGATGAAAGTGTGGCTAGATAAAGGAATGTTTGGTTGTTAATTTAGGGGTAAATACACCTGTGTGTGTGCTTGTGTGTGTGGATGGATAGGCGCTTGGAAGATGGCGTAAATGGATGCTTGGAGGTGGGTCACTGTATGGATATCCGTTGGCAGATATGTGTGAAGTGGTGGATAGATAATTGGGGAATAACAAATAAATTAATAAATGGATAGATATCGTGAGTAGAATAAGAAGGAGAGATAGTTGTGGGTGTTTCAAAGGACGCACAGCTTTGAGCAGGTAGATTCATGTATAACATTCCACAAAAAACTAATTTCTGATTAATTGACCGGGTGGAGAAAAATTAGTTTTATATGAACAAAGAATATAAATGTGCTCAGAATTGGTTTATCCTTACAGACACTAGTTTAACATGCGACTCCCTATTCCCTACCTGTACAGCATTCCAAGTCTTATCGACTTTAAACTGATTGCTCAGACTGCCACCACTGCCCTGGGCACCCCCACTGCTCCCAATCTCTGAAAACCGGATGGACATATTGAAAAGTCCTAAAAACTAGAGCTAAATATAGCTAGTAAGACTTTGCCTTACACGTCTATAGAGTATAATTGTGGATACAATTTCCACAGATGACGAGTGAGACTTTGCAGATAAAAAAGCATCTCCAGCTCCACACCTGCATCTCCTACTAGGGCAAAAGATCTTTACCACCTCCAAAATGAGACGTCCTATGTTGTTCCATCAAGGGTTCGATGATCTGCCAAGTTTGCCTATTCTGCAAGCAAATGCTGTGTCAGGCAAAGAAAGATCTAATATCACAGAGAACATAAGAAGATCACATATTAAACAAGATTAAACAAGCACTCAAAGTCAAAATCAGCTTAATTCGGTGCAAGAAATACCACCATGAAAGCATACTAATCGAAGAAGATTGGTTAAACAATCCTACATTACAACATCACAATAATTTAATACACATTTTAAAAACCACCAAGTTATAAAATAAAAAGGGACAGGATATTCCATTGTCTCTCTCCACATCCTATCTAATATGTATATACATACAACAATACAGTATAATGAAAATTTGCAAAATACTCTTTCATAAGGGTACACAAGGTACAGGATACTAGTACATAAAGAATACGTAAAGTGTAAGAAACCTACAAATATATAGGGTTACAGATTAGAGACAAATTTAAAATACTATTCCAGCTAATCATATATAATGTACCCAGATAGAGAGTACAACATGCTAGTGCATAAACAGTACATAAAGTGCAAAGTGCCACTATGTATCAAGGAGGTTGCTTAAGGACAAAACTTAACAATAGTCATCAGGCTTTTCATAAACCAAAGCGTCCAGTGTGAATAATCCTTTCTTTCCCTGATTGCAAGCTGGATGAATCGGATACCAACATTTATGGTTTTCACATTTTCCAGACTGCATAGAAAATTAAAAGCATATTCATAGTTAAAAAGCATGTTTGATAAAAAGGAGTTTTAAAACTGATTTCCGGATATCTCTGTAAAATCCACAAAAAAGTATAAAATGCAGTGTGGATTGTGGAGACCTTCCATCACACGGGCATTTCGGGAATTTATAACGCCACTTATCTGATCTTGGAAATGCTATTAGCTGATGTAATGTGCCAAGTCGTAGCCTAGTTAAATAAAATCTATGTTCGGTGTTTCTTACCAGCATTAGATATAACTGTATGCTCCTCGAAGGTGAACATTCGCAGTAAGAAACAACACTATGTTTTTGACTGGCTTACCTTTCTCTTTCATATTCCATGGCATTTAAATAGTTCAGCTTCAAGTTGCTTTTACTGTGGCCCTGGATGCGCATAGGATTCTTCCTACCAAAATCTACTTTAAAACATGTTAGGATATAAAAAAATATGCTCCAACCAGGGTATTTTCCTGCTAAGGTCGAGGGCGAGGCAGTCCATTATTAGGTCTTTTGTAAATTTTGGTTCATCTTTGGCTCATACCCCTTGCCAAAAGGTAAGGCCTGCCATGTTTATTGTATCACTTAGATACAATACAGATAGTTCTTTATGGACTATGTAATTTGATGTTGAGCTAGGAACTGCCAACAATCTTTTAAAAAACGTATTTTCTTGGTTTTGTAAGGAGGAGATGTTAGCTCTCCCCCAGATGGCAGCCTCAAAACAAACCCCTGAGACACATTTACAGCGATACAGAGCAAGGATTTCCCGTATGTGTTTGTTTCCTATTTTTGTGGAAAATCTTAAAATATTCTCCGTAGTTCTTAAACATTTCATGTTACATGATTCAATATGCATATTCCAGGTACCACCCCTATGAAAAAGCATTCCCAGGTACCAAAAAGATACAACTATGTTAATAACAATCCCGCCCACGTGATGTAGTCTATTCTTAGACCTATTGCTTCCACATGTCATGACGAAAGTTTTTTTAAAAATTTAATTGTAAATTATTTTCAGTCATAAACAGGGCAAAATTCTCTATTAGGCATTGCAGACCGTTTGCTGTCCTTGATATTAGGACAGCATCGTCCGCATATAATAATACAGGTGTGGAAGGAGGAGCTTCGCGGGCATCCAAGATGGTCGCGTGAGCACAGAGCTCCCCGGACCCACGCCGCCCTTCACGATTATCCTGGCAACATCCTGATTTCGAGGACGGGCTTTTGTTCGCACATTCTTGCTGATCTTCGAACACTTTGAATAATCGAATTTGGATGCCGGGGTCCACTTTTACATTGTTTCTACTTTTTGAGGCCCACCCCGTGGCAGACCGGGGGCTCGGTTACTTTGCTGGCCGTGGAGCAGTTGATCAACAACGGCTGCAGGGATCCCCTCTGGTCGACCCCTCCTGACTTTCGGTTTCGATTTCTGCTCCCGGCTTTGATGGGCAGGGGGGAAGCCTTTCACCACCTTCGGCTGGCCTGTTGTCTCCTTTCTGTTTGGTACTGGCACGACTACCTGCCTGCAACTCGGCTCTTTTGTGCCCACTTTTATCGGAATTAGTCTTGTTGACCATCTGGATACTTTGCGCCCGGCCATTTTCACCAGGTCGCAAGGACCCCTTTGGGGTCCCTTTTCCAAAATGGCCACCGGACAGCCTCCTGAGAAGCGTAAGCCTAAGGCACCTCTCCGTGGTGGCCAAAATCAGACTAATATCATGGACCACTATTCGCAGGTCAAGGGGTCGCCCGGCGCTGCGGGCCGTGCTTCGGATAACCCTAAGGCCCCCTTTTCAGCGTCTTCGGACCCATCCTTGCATGACGTCATGGGTGCCATCGCCAGCATGCAGGCCTCTATGGGACAGCAGTACGAGGCCTTAGCCTCCAAGATCGATACGGTGGCCGTCGACATTATGCTGATTAGAGCGGATCTTTCGAAGACCAATGAAAGGGTCGGGTCATTGGGCTTGAAGACATCTAGTCTTACTGCGGATGTCACAGAAGCCCAAGCTGAGATCAGCAATCTGCGTTCCTCACATGACCAAATGGCTCGCCGTCTCGAGGACTACGAAAATAGGGCCCGTCGTAACAATGTGCGCCTTATTGGTGTCCCGGAGAATCCCGAGACTATGGGGGTCGACCTGTTGGTGGAGGACTTGATTGCCAACTATCTTTCTCCCGCTGGACTCAGCAAGTTCTTTGCAGTTGAGCGCGCTCATCGTGTTCCCGGCGGGAAGGCTAAGCCGGGCGCACCCCCGAGGCCCATCATTGCCCGGTTGTTCCACTTCTTAGACCGGGACGCTGTTCTGCAGGCCCCGCGGGACAAGGGCCCAGTGAACTTTGAAAATGCCTCCGTTTCCTTTTATCCGGACTTTTCGCCGCTTGTCCAAAAACAACGACTTGGATTTCAGGGAGTTAAGAAGCGATTGCGGGACTTGGGTCTCAAGTACTCCTTGTTGTTCCCTACCAGGCTCCGGATTGAATATCGAGAACATGTATTCTTTTTTGATCGCCCTGAAAATGTCAGTGACTGGCTTGATTCCCTGCCTATGAGAAATGAACATACTGAGCACCCCGGAGGCGCCGACGGCGGTGTGGCTGACTGAGGACTTCACCTGTGGATCCCGGCATCTGAACTTTTATGCTGTTTCAGCTGAGTCTGGACTTGGGTCTTTTATTAGGCCTAGATCAGCCTGGGGGTGGTGGGGGTAAATGGGGACTCTTCCTCCTCCTGGGTTCTTTGCGTAGCTTAGTTTAGTAATGGGACGACAGGCATACTGCAAGTTGGGGTCGCTTATTAGTCTTACGCAGGGGTGCAGGGTGGGGGGAGTAACGGGGTCAAGTTGGGGGGTGGTGGGGGGGCATGTGTGTGTTTCTGTTTACTCGCAAGGCATCGTATTGTTTTTCTCATCTGTATTGATCGTGGGGTTCTGTGTGGGTCCTGCTCTTTCTACTTTTCGGGGATGGGGGGCGGCGAGTTGAGACTGTTATCCTGGAATGTCAATGGATTAGGGGACAGAATTAAGCGTAGTACTGTTTTGCGATTCCTTAGGCGTCACTCCCCCGATATTGTCCTCCTACAGGAGACGCACTTAATAGGCAACGCTTGTCAGGCACTTAATAGGCGCGGTTATCGATTGGTGGCCCACTCGGGGTTTACTTCTGGGTCCAGAGGGGCTGGTATTCTCATTCGGTCCTCTCTCCCTTTCGCAGTCGACGAGGTGAGGCTAGACGACAGGGGGCGCTATGCTGTGCTCACTGGCAGGTGGGAGGGGAAGACATTGTCCATACTGTCAGTCTATGTCCCCCCCGGTCTGCAGGCTTTAACTTATGCTGATCTGTGTCGAGTCCTTTTGGACCTTCCCGAGGGGCTTCTGATCCTGGGTGGCGATTTAAACTCGGTTGTCTCTGGCACCTCTGATCGTCATCCTCCCAGGGATCTACCCCGGGCGCAAAGGTGGTTGAGTGATTTGCTGGAGACCTTCGGGCTTGTAGACGCTTGGAGGCTACTACACCCTACACAGCTACAGTACACTTTCCACTCTGGGGCACACGGCAGCCTTTCTAGATTGGACTATTTCTTACTGCCGGCGGTCCAGTCCTCCTCCATCAGAGAAATTCGTCACCTCCCTAGGGGTATTTCCGATCACTCCCCCTTGTGGCTCCGATATGAGGTAGGGGCGGGCGATGAGGGTAGAGTAGCTCCTATTAACCCGTGGTACTTTCATAACCCCAAGACCCGCTCGGACCTTGTGAAAGCTATTAATCATTATTTTGAAGACAATGTGGGGTCTGTTTTTATCTGCTGTTTCGTTATGGGAAGCATTTAAAACTGTTATACGTGGTCAGTCTTTAGCCTTGATTGTCGCTGCTAAAAAGGCTGCAAATGTGGAGGTTGTGAGCATCGAAACCGAGATAGCCGCTTTGGAAGACGATCTTCGGTTGGGCGTCTCCAGTACCAAGTTGCACTCCCTTGCTTTGAAACAAGCCGACTACAAGGCTCTTGTAACGGATGCTGCGAAAGTGATGTATAGGGAGCAGCAGGGACGACTGTATGATGTGGGTGATAAAGCGGGTAAATTGCGAGCGTGGTTGGACAAGACGGAGAGAGTGAATCGTGTGGTCCCCGTGATTGAGAGGCTTGATGGTGAATCTGTCACTGACCCTGCTGGGATCGTTCAGTGTTTCGCGGATCACTTTGGACAGTTTACACCTCCGTTTGTGACAGGGATGAGGAAGACTCCCGTTTGTTGTTGCGGGACATTGCTTTGCCTCGCCTCTCTGACCCTGACAGAGACCTCATGGACGCTCCGCTTACAGTAGATGAAATCGCAGTTGCTATTCGTTCCCTCCACTCGGGTAAGGCAATGGGCCCCAATGGTTTGCCCATTGAATTGTACAAGCTGCGACCCGACAAAATGGCGCCCTATTTACGAGACATGTTTCTCGAGGCTCTGGATTCTGGCTCCCTCCCCTTGGACCAACGACTCGCTACCATCGTCGTCATTCCCAAGGAGGGTAAGCCTCGGGATCGTTGTTCTTCATACAGACCCATCTCTTTACTCAATGCCGAAACTATAATTTTGGCCAAACTGTTGGCTAATCGCTTGGTAACTGTGATTGGGGACTTGCTCCATCCGGATCAATCCGGTTTTATCCCGCACCGCAACACTGCTTTGAATCTGCGCAGACTCCACGGGGTCCTCGCGAGAACCGAGACGCTTACTGAACTGCCCATTTTGGCTTCTCTCGACGCCACCATGGCCTTCGACATTATCGAATGGCCCTACCTTTGGGCGGCCCTCTCGAAATTCGGGTTTGGGCCGGGCTTCATAGCCTGGGTGAAACTTCTTTATGAAAATCCCCTGGCCCAGGTGGTTGTTAATCGCAGAGTGTCTTGCGTTTTTACGCTTGGACGGGGCACCCGCCAGGGCTGTCCGCTGTCCCCTTTGCTTTTTGCTCTCGCTCTCGAGCCTCTGGCGGAATGGCTCAGTTGGGAACCTTCTATGCGGGGTATCCGATGGTCTCCTGAATTTGAGGATCGAGTCTCGTTATACGCGGACGATATCCTCCTATATATCACCTCCCCATAAAACTCCCTTAATGTGCTTTTCGATGTTCTTACTTCTTTCGGTAAGAACTCCGGTCTTGTCATCAATTGGGCTAAATCCTGCGTCTACGTCTTGGCTGGAGATCTCCCTCCACTGCCGCGTAGATTTCCGATTCACGTGACGGAGACCGGGTTTAAGTACTTGGGGATTTGTGTTTCCTTGGACCCCTCCAGGCGTTATGAGCTTAATTTATTGCCCCCCCTTCAGCGGCTCAAGCTTGATGTGGCTCGCTGGCGTAGGTTGCCGCTGTCGTCCCTCGGTAGAGCGGCGCTTTTCGAGATGATGTCTCTGCCTCGATTTCTGTACGCACTTCAGAATTCCTTTGACCCGATTGCCTCGGGCTATTTTCGTGAAGTGGAGAGCCTACAGATACAACTGGTCTGGGATGGGCGTGCCCGTATTTCTCTTTCTAAACTCACGCTCCCATGGTATGATGGCGGTATAGCCCTCCCGGACATTAGACGTTACTATTGGGCATCCCAGTTAAGTGCGATTAATCATGCGACCTACGCACCGGGCCCTGCACCGGCGTTCTCCATGGACAGATTTATTTTGCTTGGGGGGACCTTCAGCAGAGCGTTGTATTCTGGTATTCTCTGTGGAACACTGACCGGTCCCACTAAGATTGCGGTGAGAGTGTGGCGTGATGCGAATGCGGCCTTGGGTTGGTGTGGCAGGTTTACTCGGGCCACCCCTTTGTATGATTCGGAATGCTTGGGCCATCTGTGGAAAACGAAAGGTTTTGAGAAATGGGACATGATTGGTATCAGTAGAGTGGGTAATTTGTGGTCGAAGGGTACTGATGTGTTGCGAGTGGAGTATGAGCTTAGTGACAAAGAATTCTTTAGATACGCCCAGATTCGTCACGCTCTGTTGTCTGTGTTTGCTGCGGGTGCTGATATTCCTGAGTCTTCCCCTTTGGAGGACCGCATTTTGGATGGTCATGTACCCGACAGCACGATCTCCTTGATTTATAAGAAACTCATCCATAACAGAGCTGACTTGCTGGTCTGCCTCCGGGCTGCATGGTGTGCAGACGGACTTGAATTGGACGATGAGGACTGGCAATCTGCTTTGTCCTCTCCCAAGGAGGTCGCCATTCCTGCTCGCTTGAGGTTCGTCCAACTTAAGATTCTCCATCGAGTGTATGTCACTGGGCCTTGTTTGGTTCGAATGGGTTTTTCCTTAGATGGGTTATGTAAGCGTGGCTGTGGTATGTCTGGTTCCTTTCTCCACATATTGTGGGAATGCCCGGAGATGGTCAGGTTCTGGTCCCGAGTGCATGATGTCATGGAAAGTGTCACGGGTGTGTCCCTGCTGCCCAAAGCCAGGCGTTGTTTGTTGAATGTCTGGGAGCCTAATGACTACAGCTCAGCACAGATTATATGGGCTACCCTGGGGAATATGGTCGCAAAGAGGGACATTGCCCAGCTCTGGGGTTCACATAGACCGCCTACCCTATCCAAGTGGAAAGAAAACATGGACTGGTGTATGTTCCGGGAGAAGACTGTGTACCTTTCCCGGGGACGGCCCAGGAAATGGGGTAGAATCTGGTCCCAGTGGAATGCTTACCGTGGTAATATATGTACCCCCCCACAGGATTTGACCATTGATGTGTCTTCGTCCCCCTAATTGGCATTCACCCGTCATCTATGGTTAATGATTCCGCTTGTTTTCTCGTCCGCCCCTGCCCCCGTTCTATCTGATTGCATTGTATTCATTTAGCCTTTGAGCTTTGCCTGCACGGTCCCATGACAATGTATTATTATGTCTCTGCCTTGTGAGGTTTGGTTTGTTCATTTGTATGTCTGTTTATTTTCAATAAAAACTTTAATTAAAAAAATAAAAATAATAATACAGGTGTGGCACGCATTCCAACTTTTGGGACATCTACAGCTAGATTTTGTAAAAAGGGATCTACATTGTTAATATATAGGGAAAATAAGAGGAGCGCTAAAACACAACCCTGTCTGATTCCTTGCGTGACCCTAAAATCAGGTGTACCTACCCCCATTTTACCACACCGTACCCTAGAAGTTAAAAAATTATAAATCTGGGATAAGTGTAAAATTATGTCATTGGGAGCCCCTAGACCTTTCAATTTTTGCCATAATTTGGCATGATTTACAAGGTCGAAGGCGCTGGTGAGGTCACCAAAGCAGAGGTGTAGCGCCCCTTCCTTGGATAGTGTGTACTTCCCTATCAATAGCTATAGATTTACACATTGTTCTACTGTCCCAATACCTCTTCTGATACCATACTGCACCTCTATTAGAATTGTATTCTCATTATCCCAGTTTTATAGTCTCTCCAACATTATTCGACCCATCAATTCGGAAGTGGAATCGAGAAGAGATATTAGGCGGTAGCAGTTAACCTTCCTTTTATCCCCCTTTTTAAAAATGGGTATGATAATACTTTAGACCCATGATGCAGGTAGTACACCCCCAGGGATAGCATTAAAAACATTTAATAACATCGGTATCCAGAAATCCTTATTATATTTAAAAACATCAATTGGCACCCCATCAGGGCCAGCCGCTTTACCATTGGCACTTTTTGACAAAGCAGATTCAATTTCATCTGCTGTTATCGTTAATGACTTAACGGGCTCCACTGATATGTATAATTATAGTAGTAATAGAGATGGGGTAGATCTGTGTAAACCTAGCGTCCATAAATTCGTAAAGCTCAAAACTACTCCTTCCACGGAGCCATATCTTTTGTGGCCTTTGTCGGCCCACAAACGGTTTTTATTGACCACGTTTCGTATGGATTATTTCCATCTTTTACTTGCTGTTTCGAAGGGGAGCCATAGAGGCCAGGTGTTAGCACCCTGTGACTGCGATGGCAGTGTCTGCACAGGACTTGCTACACTTTATGTTTATCTGTAACCTCTATGATGCTCCCCGGAGGTTCTTTTTAAAACCACTTTTAAAAAAGCTGAATTTTATCCAGGTCTGCACAGCCCTTTGCTTTTTACAAATGTCGAAGCCAAAATGTATCCCATTTGTGGTTGGTTTTCTGAAATCTTCACTGAGGTCCAGAAACTCTATGGAGAACTAGTAAATCCCTATATTAAAGCTGGCATCTTATTAGCTATCCCCCATGAGTGTACCTGTTCTCTACAGGTGGCTGATTTTTCTCCCATATTTTGTATTATGATCCTGATGTATATATATTCCTTTATATTTATAGGAATGGACATCTGTGTATTGTGATCAAGAAATGTAAATATGTGCTTTTTTAAATTTCTTATTGGAGATCTGTAACTTTTATGGTTTTTTGCTTTTTAAAACCGAATAAAGTATTTTGAAATTGAATTAAATTCCCCCATGCACCCTCACTTATCTCCTTTTTCCTTTCTTCCAGAGTATTTTTATAAGCATTCCTCAGGCTGCTAATCCTCTCACTATCTCTTGGTTATACTTTAAGTGCTGATTTTAATTCCCCATTCAACCGTAACATTCCTGATTAAACCATCTGGGGGTAAACTCACAAACTTTCGTCCTCCTTTTGGAGATTAAATTGATTACAATTTCAGTTGTAATATTACAAAAAGCAGTTCAAATTCATGGCAGTACTATCCATACAGACTTCTAAGTCTCCTTGTTTTTTCCCTTTGAGATTTTCCATAAAGCTAGTTGGATTCACACCTGACCATTTTATTGAAATTCCATTGTTGCCTTGGGTAGTGATATCAGTGTCCGCTGTCTTTTCCCTTTTTTTGCGTCAAGGTTATCCTCAATGACACAATTAAGGGATGATGATCACTAAAAAGACTAACACTAATCAAAGTTTATTCCAGCAAATCCCTACAATTAGCTGATACGATAAAATGATTTATGTTTGAGGATGACCTTGCCCCTACAAATGTTTATGTTATTTCTGTCCAGCTAAGATAGTGGATTCCAAAACTACTAAGTTATATTTGTGTACAGCGTTGTTAATAGCTTCCCCGTAGGGGTCATGTGAAAAATGGGTAATCCTGTCACCAAAGTGATCACAATATCCACAAGGTTCTCCCGCTTCAAAAACACATTTAACACAATTAAAATCACCCGCCCAAACTAGAACATAGTCCCCTCCTACTCCCTCCAAAAAATAATCCAAATCATCTTCTAATAGTTTAATAACCCTACTTTATGATTTATCAACAATTTTATTATAAAAATGTATGACAATGATGGGCTGTTTTCCTTCCAGGTGGAAATGCAAAAGCTGATAATACTGTGACAAAATAAATGTTTTCTTTAAAATCAAAGGTGAAGTAACAGCAATTATTGTGGCTAAGCCGCCTTTTGCTCTTTCCATCCTAGATGAGCTAGCATTAGTACAAACCATTTGGTAGCCGTTTACAAAAAAGGGCTCAGTATGCCAAGTTAATTGGATTAGCACTAACGTGAACCAAAGCAAACAACTATACATTCAAGACAGAGTTAAAGAATGTGGTTTTAGAAACGGTTTTAATGAGGAAAGCTGCATATGATAATATCATAGAATTTTAAAATGGAAGATCATAAATCTGCACACAGAAGAAAAGACCCTGTACAAAGAAACTCACAAAATAATTTACCTTGACAAGCACACACTATGCACAACAACAGGCCCTAAACATGCCAAAGGACGTTCTCTGTGCATATACAAGGTCATTTTGAGAGTAAAATCACATTTAGGTGCACAATCACTCTTTGTGTGAAGTAAGAATTGATGTAGTATAACTGTTAGAAGCAAAATCACATACGGGTGAGAAGCTACACTTGGTGCAACATAAGCAGAGAGTGTGCATATGTATGTTTGTATATATGTGATATTTGTATAGTATGAACCTAGTCAAAAGGCAGTGAAGTACTGTACAGGGTCAAAGGCAAGCATACGGTCAACGAGTGATAGGAGAGGTAGCTGGATTCTGGGAACAGAAGTGTATTGCTACTGCATTGTAATGTAGTGTTATGTCAAAAAAGTGGGTCTTCAACTTTTTTTTTATTTGGACAGCGCTGGGGCAGTCCTGAAGGATATGGGAATGTTGTTCTAGATCCTAGGTTCAGGGATCGAAAAAGCCTGCTGAAACATTTTTTTTCCTTTTTCACACTTCTTCGTCTCCAGTCTGATGGTGTCTTGAATGTGGGTGGGAATATGTTTAGGGGCACAAACCACATTTAGGAGTAAATATCCTGCAGGTTAAAATCAAATATATACAGATGTCTCAGGTGAAATATTCCATTTAAATTCTGATTGAATCTCAGGGTTACATGGATCACACAGAGCATCTATTCCTACTGAAGTACTTTCCTTAGCTTTAAGCGTCCTCACTTAAGGGATGATGCATTACCACACTAAACCCACCCCAAAAGTTCCTTAGGTATTTCAGTCATTCCGCATGATCGCTCCTCAGCCAATCACATTTGCTTGAATGCAGGATTCATTCCTGGACTATGAAAAGGCAGACAATCAAATCAGTTAAAGTTCCAGGTTGATCAAAAATCTTATTTCCTTTTCTTCATTCATAAATTGCCCTGCATTCAGCCTTTCTGATTAACCATTGCATGGACAGGCAGAAAACACTGAAAACCCGAGCATCCTTGGATTTTCTTCTTTCTAGTAGGAGACCAAGTCTATCAGCTGTGTCCCGCTCCATGTTTTTTTTAATGGATTTAGAGCTGTGTTTCGGAAGAGTCTGACTTGTAAAGAAATCTTCTTCCTGTAGTGTTGTCATGCCTGACCCGGTGCTGCTCGCCATGGCCAGGCAAGGGAGGAAGTGGAAGGTGGGGCCAAAAAGGGCCAGTTAATGAAGGTGCAGAGAGAAATAAAGAAGTGATAAAAGATCTCCTGCTGTTGGTCTAGTTGTTACGCACCGAGACACGAAACTGGCTCGGAGGGTGGGATGCAGACACCCCCCTACCTGTGCAGTGCTGCACCACCTACAGTGAGGCCGAGTGCCTCTAGTGACAATGCAAACACACGCTGTACAGCCGACTGCGTCAGAGTCAAATGCCTGCCATATGCTACTGCTGCCTGCCCTGTCAGCCGCTTCAAACGTCTGCCAAACTCCAGAACCTCAGAGTTGGGGTAAGTATCCTCACAACGTGTCTGTGGCACACACACGCCTGTCCAGACCGGCGGCCAATTTGAGGCCCGGCAATTAACATTGGGAAGACCCTGCCACCATTCCAGTGGCCATTAAGGCATCATGAGTCTACATGGGGAGAGGAGTCATTCAACTACAGTGACAACATTTTGGTATTTGGTGAAACTCGCAAGGAACATGACAAGGCTCTTGATCACGTGTGTCATGCTCTTTTAAATGCCAACCTCACGCGCAACCGAGACAAGTGCGAGTTTCACAAGTCTGTGCTAAAGTTCTACGGTCAAATTTTCTCCAGTGACGGGATGCGACCTGATCCTGAAAAAGTATCAGCATTATCTGACACGCCATGCCCCCGACATGTCAGTGATATACGATCCTTCCTGGGTATGGCTAGCTACTGTGCTTGTTAATTCAGTTACCCCCTGCGGGAGTTCACAAATCAAGGCCAAATCTTTCACTGGTCCACCAAGAGTGAGCAAGCATTCAGCCAAATCAAAACAGCAGTGAGTTCTGCCATCAACCTAGCTTACTTCAAAGCCGCAAGAAGACAGAAATCACAGTCGATGCAAGTCCTGTAGGACTGGGAGCTATCTTAGCTCAATACGATGATTAAGGAGAACAGCAACACATTGTAGTGTTTGCTAGTCTCAGCCTCACTAACACAAAGAAAGCTTACTCACAGCTCGAAAAAGAGAGTCTGGCAGTTGTGTGGGCGTGTGAGCACTTCCATCTCTACATCTATGAGAAGCACTTCATGCTAATCACTGACCACCAGGCCCTCATAACGATCTTCGGAAATCCTCAAGCAAAGATGCCACCACGGATTGAACGGTAGGGTATTCGCCTCCAAGTATATATATACACCATTGTTCACTAACCGGGGAAGGCCTAGAACCCAGCAGACTACATATCATGACATCCCAGGACGTCAACACGGACAAGGTGCTCACTAGCAGAACACCTTCCTTTTGTCAGTGATCAATCAAGGCTATCCGCAGTCCCACTGGAAGCTATCATCAAAGCCACTGCTAAGGACGCCATTCTCCAGAACATAATACATTGTATCCGCACGAACTCGTGGAGACACCTGGAGGAGACATCAAGTAACAAGACTGTCAACACGCAACAACTTGCATCATTTCATCGTGTCAAAGATTATCTCACAATCAGCGCAAATGGACTGCTATTAAGAGGCCGGTGAATTGTCATTCCCCAACAACTGAAGCAAGGAACTATAAATCTAGCACATGAAGGACACAGAGGCATGGTGGCAACAAACAAAGCACTACTTGAGCGGGTCTGGTTCCGATCTTTTGACCAAATGGTAGAAACCACACTCCAGGACTGCCCTCAATGCAAACTAGTAGGGCAAGAAGAACAACACTCCCCGCTTCAAATGTCTGACCTCCCAGACCGTGTATGGCAGCAAGTGACCATCAACTTCTTTGGTCCATTGAGGTCCGGGAAGTACATTATTGTCATCATGGATGAGTACACCAGGTTCCCCATTTTACAACAAGTCTCATCCACAAGAGCCACTGCTGTCATACCTGTCATCGATGAAGCATTTTCTGCGTGGGAAATCCTCACTGTAGTGAAGACGGACAATGGCCTACCATTTAATGGACATGAGTTCCCAAAGTTCGCAAGACACCTGAACTTCAGACACAGGAAGATCACCCCCATGTGGCCTCAAGCTAATGGGATGGTTGAACGATTCATGGCCACCATAAAGAAAACCATACAACAAGCCGAACTGACCCAATGCGACATTCAACCGGCGCTCAATGCGGTACTCTGAGTGTACAGAACAACGCCACACAGTACCACTAACAAGTGTCCAACTACTCTGATGCTCGAATGTGTACCAGAATACCAGTTGCAGACACTGCTATACATTCCAGGTCCCCGACTTTGGACCACAAGACACTAGTGGGTCTTGACAAAGTCAAGAAGGCAAAAATGAAAGAGTACGCAGACAGTCGTTGACACGCCAAGGTGTCTGACATTAAAGAAGGAGACTAGATTAGTAAGGCAAGAGCAAAGAGAAAAGACGGACAGCTGCTACTGTGTCCAACCTCTACAAGTGACAAGGAGGAAAGGAACCATGATTACAGCTGCCTCTGAGACCAAGAGAACCACACGAAACGCGTTGCATTTCAAAAAAATTAAACCTCGCTGTATACACCCACACAGAAGAACCAGAATCTGACACAGATGAGTCGAGCCGAGAAGCTTAAGACCGAGAAGAACCTGTAGTCACAGCGAGTCCGAGAGAGGCACGAGAAGGGCGTCTTTCATGCCGACCACAGAGGACCATCAGGGGACCTGCCTGGCTTATTGAAGAACTCCGAGCAAGTAGGCATTGAATATTTAAAGAGGAGGGAGATGTAGTGTTGTCATGCCTGACCTGGCGCGGTGCGCCAGGGCCAGGCAAGGGAGGAAGCGGAAAGGGGGGCCGGATAGGGCCAGTTTATGGAGCTGCAGGGAGAGATAAAGTTGTGCTAAATGATCTCCTGCTGTTGGTCTTGTTATTACAACCTGAGACATGAAACTTCCATGTGCCAATTTAGAGTGCAATTCTGAGTAAGAAAGCTCTTGATGTATTTCTTGTATGGCTGAAGCAACCTCGCAGAAGTTTACTCTCTCTCTGTTAATTTCTTGTGATGCCACTATTTACTGTGTGTAGATATTACTGAAGGAAACATAGAGGCCTTCATTATGAGAATCTAAGAAACCAAGATTTGGGTGGAAACAGGCATCCCAGTTCAAATCAGGAATCCACACACGCGGTAATTATGCACCATCGGGATTTTCTGTGGACACATTGTACCAAGTAAAACCTGGCCGAATATTCCTGTGGAAAATGGCCAAGAATGTCGGAACTACATGTGTAAAATTGAGTAGAAACACCTACTTCTTCCATAGTTCTACATTCCACAGGGGAAATGTTGGAATACTGTGGGAATTTGGCATCCTGCAATTATTGAACTATGTAGTGTTGGTAATTCTGGGTGCTGAATTATTGATACGTTATGGTTAATTAGAAGTATGGATTTAATGCCAACTTTCAGGGGCAAAATCAAAGCAAATTAATGCTATTTTTTGTTTTCTTTGAATATGAAAACAAAATAGCATAAACACGGTTTTATGCCTGAGATAAATACGGCAACGTAGCAAAGTAATGCTGTAAAATCTATTTATTTCAATATTGTCTGAACCCAATTTTCAAAAAGTAAACCACCATACTTTGCTTTTTGTAGACCTCATCACACTGAGGTGTTGACAATTTTAGAGCCAATGGAATGCTAATTTTACTTGTTTACATTGGAGTGGATTACATTTCAGGTCAATGAAGGATTAACAAGGCTGTGTAAAAGTTTCTTAATGAGGCTCTGCTGAGAACTATGTAATTATGTCTTGACAGAATGTGACCGCCTGTATGTACTACGAACTTGCAGCTTAGACTTGCTCATACGTAATAATAGTGACAAAATTCCTTCTCCTTTAATACCGATATTCAAATAAAAGAACTTATTATATATCCAGTGAAAAACACTGGCACGCATTCTTCAGTGTTCCAAGATTTCAGCTCCTCACCACTAGTGACTGTGGTCTAAGACAGAAGCTCTAACTTAAGACCTCACTATATCAGATCTGAGGACAGTAAGTTATTTACCTGCACAAAGCGCTAGATCTAGAGATAATATTGTGTAGACTAGGATTCTATATGAAAGTTGAGGAACACTAGGTACATGCAGTGGCATAGAAAGGGGGGTGGTCCGCCCCAGGTGGCATGAGTTTTGTGAGTGGTGGACCCGCCCTCATGCTCTTACCTGCGGGTGCCACGGGGCAGAAAAGGCTGAGACCGCCACAGCGGCAAAAGGCCTAGCTACGCCACTGGATACATTCTGGTTACCACAAGCCAAGCTTGTCTGGCTTATTACTGACTCTACCAGTGTTGAAAATAGCAATGTGTATGTACATAAGCGGCGTTCATTTGTGCTCACAGTACCCCTTGTTGTAAGCAGAACAGATATCGCTAAAACACTGACTGTGTTATCCCGCTAGCATAGACCCATGCACACACGTACACCACAGCCATTTTAGGTACCATGGTCTCTCAGTTTGCGATCGATCACCAGCGCCCCTTCCCTGACCCTGCAAGCCTCCCCCATGCACCCTGACTGCCCCCGCTCTCACATGCACAAGTCATGAGCCCTCCCCTCCCGCATGACTCTGTCTCTGAGAATCACACCCCGCGCCTGACCAACACCTCCTTTCCCTCCATGAATACCCCTCCTTTGATGACCTCTTCCTCTGACCCTAATTGTCTACATGGACCGCTGGTCACCCCCTTAGCCTGAGGATACAGTTTATTGCCCACTACTGTATGCACTCGCCTCTCTTAAAAGGAGCCACTATTGATCATGACCTCCCCACCCCCTGAGATTCGATCAGGAGCACACATTCCAAAGGAATCAGCAGAACACTCAGCTGCATGACAGCCCCCTCCTATTGTATGGAGGATAAGGGCCCCTACTGTAGCCAAGTGTTGGAATATCTTCGTACTTCACACTGTCTTGATTGTAATAAAGGATGCCTGTGTGCCACAAACCTATGTATAAAAGACGAAGCCTCAGAGAAACTTGTTAGAGCACCTCCCGAAGACACTATGCGAGTGTCCGAAATGACATGCTCTCCTCATGAGTAATAAACTCTGTTCTTGTTTTCCTGCTTCCAGCGCCCGTCTCTTTATTTGGTAATTATTCAAGATGGGAACTAAGAGTTGCCCTGCACCAGCAGCCTGGGCATCGGGTGCGATATGGGCTGACCTTTTCTACAATTGGCGTCCCAACGCGGGGTCCATCAGCGACATAAGGTCCGGTAAGAGAGGTCCAGACGATGAGGTGAACATCTAAATGATTGGAGTATACCTGCCTTGAGAGGGCCCTCGTCCGGCTGCCGATTGAATGAACTTCACCGATCCCGAACGGACCTCTCTCAAGTGACCTATTGTCCTGACTGGAATCCCACAGGAATGCTGCGGTAAAAACATGGAGAAAGAGAACGATCGGGCGCTGGAAAAAGGAAGGCGAAGAACTGCCCACATGGTCCGGTCCGGGTAAGGTCGTGACACACGACAAATTGCGAAATTGATTGATTGATTGTTTGAAAATACTAGTATTACTCACTTTATTGTCTCTGAGAGATTCTCTATTTGCAAACAAGCACAGAGTCGCCATACTCTGTTTAGTCTTTGCAGATAGTGAAGGATAGGTAATGCAGACTTTTGTCCCCATTGTAATCCGTCATACCTATTTTTCTCCCCATTGATTGATTGTTTGAATCGAGCATTGAATTGTTCGAAGTTGGTTCTCTTAAGGATCTTCTCTGCCTGCAAACGGGGAAGAATAGGAATATTCTCTCTCCCTTTGCAGATAGTGAAGGGTAGGTAACGCAAACTTTTAACCCGTCGTGCCTATTCCGTTCCTCATTGATTGATTGATTGTCCGAACATTGACTGTTTGGAATTGTTCTTTATGGAGGTTTTCTCTGTTTGCAAATAACGTGGAATAGAAACGTTCTGTCTAGTCTTTGCAAGTAAGGAAGGGTAGGTAATGCGGACCTTTGTCCCCCATTGTAATCTGTCATGCCTATCTACTCCCCACTGATTGAAGCACCAGTTTCACCCGGACCATTCACTAGAGGTAGGTCATCTGGCCCGACCGGAGAGCACCCCTAGTAAAAAGGACATATGCAATAACAACGAAGTGATCACTGTATCCTGTTAACAGAAACTTTAGCATGAAACAACCTGGAAAGAAAGGAATAGGAAAACGAAATCAGTAGGCCACTGATGAACTTTTTATTAAATAACGAACAAGGAAACGATAACAATACTTAATGATAAAACCTATTATTGTCCTAGAAACAAGAAACGTTAGAAATAAGCCCTTAATAAGAAACCTGAAAATAATAAGAGAAGCCAAGCTTGACATTGCGACGGCCACGAGGCAACGAGGCTTCATCGCCCCTCATTGTTCCAAACATGTCTGTCCCACCGCCTGCCACGCCCAAATAACGGCAACCTGGGAAAGATACAAGTCAGCAGAGATCCGCCCCCTTTCTGGAAACTCCCAAAGTGCAACAGGTTTGCGGCTATGCCCAGCCCGAAGCAACACATATAGGGCGGGTCCTGCTGCCAACCGTCGGCCGGAGATCATCACATAGGGTGTAGCCGGAGGAGAGGCCGAGGCCGACGGGACCCGGCCAAGGGGACTGCTACGACAACCCTGGAGAGTTGCAGGGGGGAATGTCCGTGTCCTCGACCCCCCCCCTCTCTCTCCCAGTCTGGACCAGCATCCATGGAGGGCCTGGGAGTGGAGAGGCCACTGCACGAAAGGCCCAGGAGAGGCACCACACGCCAAGGCTTACCCCACCGGATGAACCAAGGAACCCGTTCCTGGGGCCAGGGCAAAGAGCGTCCGGCCGCCATCCACCGGAGGCCCGGCCCGAAAAACATGCCAGGCGCCACTTCTTTCTTTTATAATGGCTGCAACAACCCTGGGGGGGATGTCTTGCACATGCCTCCGACCCCCCCCCCGTCCTCATCGCCTGGTCCGGCCATAACAAATGTCAAGCGAGGCGCCGTGGGGTGCACCGGGAGGGAGAGGCGGCGCGAACGAGCCTCTCCCACCTCCTCAGGTGGAGGCTCCCCAGCTGCGCCCTCAACGCACCTCGCACCCGGCAAAGGGTTCGTCCACTCTTGCGGTGCAGCGACGCTCCACGCACCCGGAAAAGGGTTCATCCACTGTGGCGATGCTGCAACACCTCGCCCGGCAGGTTGGAGCCCGTCTGCTCATTTGACCCCGCGATCACCGGTAGCTGCCGAACTCTCAAAATGGCGGTCGACCTTGCAAGAGCGGGCCCAACATGAAGGAATGGCCCGGTTGCTTGTGGATGCCACCATCATAAAAGTTCTCCTCGTCCATGAAGATTTTAGAGGAGCCGCGGGAGTCCCCGACTCCCGCAGATACCCCCGATGGGGAATGACTGCCATGATTGCCCACGGAACGATGGAAATGTAGCCGCAGGACGTCGGCGCTCCCATGCTGTCGCCAGCCTCAGTTTGAATGACTAGAATCCTGCAGACTACAGTTCGGATCAGTTCCGGTGAAAACACAGTATGACCCGGTAGGAAAATTATTGCCTCCCTCCCCTTTTTGACTGATGGTTCAGACCACCGATCCTTTCTTTTGCCCTTTAACGGAACTTTTGGACTGCCAAAGGAAGCTCTGGGCCAACCACGAGTTAGTAGAGATTTAGACTATGCCTGGTTCTGCCTGACGGCACCCAAAATGGCGCCGATGCAAATGAAACTCTCAACTCCATATTGTACCCCGATTGCTCAGCCTTGGTGTCATAGGATATGTATGAAGTTTTTAAAAAAAGAAAAAACATATAGATTGATATAGGATGTGTACTGATTATGAGTTCAGACAATGGATTGATATAGGATGTATACTGTTAGCTCGGACAATGAGTTGATATGAGATGGGTACTGATTGTGTGTTCGGACAAAGAAGGACAATGAATTGACATGAGATGGGTACCGATTGAGCATTCGGACAATGAATTGTTGTTGAGTTTGGCGCATCATGATTATTGAAAGTTCGAAATTTCGATGCTTATGATACTCGCTCACACTAAAGATTCGATATGATTTTTATTGCACTTGGCGCATTTTTTATGAAATTAACAACCACCGACTCCATTAAGTTTCCCCCAAATAAAGTATCCCCACATCTACAGTTCCAGCCTGCTCCGTGGCTGGCCCACGGGGTTGTAGGCCCGTATTTGTACACCGACATTCTTATTAAAGATTTTTGGAAAAGGCAAACGTAGTTGTCACGCGTAAGTTGATAAGTTTCAAATGAATGATCACTATTTTCGATATAACTAAAATATAAGTGAAATGACTCAACTCGATTAGATAAGGGTATAATGCAGAAATACGGCAAATATGAATGGTCCAGGTTTTTGTTGTATGTATTTTGCACATTTTTGTACAGCCCAAAGCAACCGCTAAAAAAAAAAACTGGAACTTAGCCTATATTTTATATGCTACCTGTATCAGGAAAATTGTGCTAAAATGTCCCTAAGTCGCCCCGAAGGAGTGCCACCTGGCCTCCCTACATATGGTCCATAATACCACACACTGGCTTCCGATAATCATCTCTCACACACTAAAAGGTTCATCTGGGCTTAAATGCCGAGTTGGCAAGAACTGCGCTCCGTGGAGATAGACCGAGTATGTAGTAAGTAAAAGCCTTTTTCAGGTTTATGCGCGCTGATGTGTTTTTAAATGTTGCCCCGCCCCCTTCTTTTTCCCTCTTTCTGCAGGTCACTTTGGAACATCGATTAAAGATACGAAAAGGAAAATGGTGATCTAACGAACGAAGAGACGGGAAAAAGGCGTTTGATTATGGTACCTAACCACGACGAACCCCGAATAATGCAACCAAAAATGACATACAATAATAAATACATTCCTACGGTTAACTAAGTAGGGAAAAGTTTAGGGTATTTCGAGGTAAGGTTTACCCAAGCATCCTCCGCCGAGAGGACTAGGGATATTGCCAATATTTAAAAACCTACTACCTCCTTTTTCGCATCCTCATAGACATGTAACTCAAAGCTGCCCCATTGTTCTCCAACTGACACAGACTATTGTCTCAGCCTGGAAACACCGTTGCTAAAATGACTCGAAAATACCACCGTGGGCATTAGCCCGACCAGGTTAGTTCATGACCAAGTGGCAGAGACGTAAGTGTGCGCAACCACAACCTCCAGTAAAGGCAGCCGACAATAAAAAGAGAAGAAACAGTAAAGAGAGCTTAAGATACTGAGAATGCGCAGCGTACAGGAGGAGATCATTTTTGGCCAATAACTGTTCTATGTTTTGTCTTGGATTTCTGTATATAATACATGTACTGTCTCCCCCGTCTGAGTTTGTGTGTACGTGATGCATCAATCTACGTCATCCCTCTGCCTGTGTTTCCGTGTTACTTAACCCCTGTTGTTCTGTGTTGTGCGCGCACTGAATGACCCATTATTGTACACATCTCTCTCTCTCTCTCTTTCTCTCTCCATGTCATACGTGTACCGAATGGACCATTTAAGGTGCGGTCTCTCTCTCTCTCTCTCTCTCTCTCTCTCTCTCTCTCTCTCTCTCTCTCTCTCTCTCTCTCTCTCCTCTCTCTCTCTCTCTCTCTCTCTCTTTCTCTCTCCAAAAAGCCCCCTGTTTCCTCTTTTCTTGTATGGTGACGTTGTGCCCCTCCGGCACAAAACATAATTGGGTTTCCTCGAACGCAAAGGTGTTCAGCAAAATTGACCAAAAATCAAAAACGATTGTGGCTTGCCATAGTACTACCTCTCCTTTCTACAAAACGATAGAACCCGAGTTGGTAATGAAGGAAAGGACAGGTAAGATGACGGACGTCCCCTAATCTGGCCTTTTATAAGGGAACTATAACGTCAATGGTTTTCTGTTTCTCAGTTCGTTAGAAATGCGATCCCCAATGCCCCGATTGCCCCACCCCCCTGTGCCTAAGTGCGGATATCCAGAGTACCCCACTTCTCCCGATCGACCCCAGCTCCCTGTCCAAAGCACCCACGCGCCCCCGATTAACCCTAGCCTCATGTCAGCTACCCACGAAACGTAATTGATGACCTTGATTAACGGTCATTTCCCAGGAAAGCCATGTTTAACATCTGCCCCCTTCTTCATGACGATAACGCCCCTGCTTGCAAGAATTAGCCGACCCCGAAGGGAGATGTAAGATTGTCGATACTTGGGTTAAAGGGAAGGACGAGTCTCTACATAAGGACTCGATTTTGAATTTGACGTAATACACTGTGTATAAAAGTCCAACTTCTCTCATCATATGTCGCGAATGAACGCTAAGCAGGTCTATGAATTCAATAAGCAATGCCCTTCTACAGACTCCATAAGTGACGACTTCTGACTGTGTTCTAATGGTGTGTCACTGCCTGCACTTAACCCATGGTCCCCGCTTGATGCAACGACTATGACCTACGATGCAGGCTCTGACAATGATGCAGTGCCCCGAAGGAGTCCTGAGCACTGCACTACCAACTTTTGTGCTGCATCGCTCTGACTCCTACGCCACAGCTGTGGCACAGTGGTTTGACCTTGATGCAGGAAAACCCAGGCTACGCGGCTTGACAGCCGACTTTATCATCAATACCGCATTGTAGTCAGGAACCGAGGTATTGCACCTGCAACCAACACATCACCTTCCCTGCGCCTTGCATTGTCTCCAGAATTAAGTGGTTTAATAACCCAACACCGCCTCGGGGAACCAATGCCTCACTTGCTACAGTTACAGCTCACCTCCTTTGCACAACACACCACCCAGGACGCCGACATTCCAACCACCCTGACCAGCAGTAAGGAACCAACTAATTACCTGCTTTTGCTACACCTCACCTCCTCTGTGCCCCACAAAATTGTTGAGTTTTGACATATACAAGGTACTGGGGTCTGCCTGACTCCTGTATCCCGCCCGCGTTTCCTCGCAGTTGTACGGAAATAGAGGATTGTGCCAGTCAAGGCCATCCTGCTAGCCCCATCTGGAGCAATTATTTTTTAAAAGCTGTACTTGATTTGATCTTAGAAAGTTAGTATTTTGATGTGTGTGTGTAGGATTTTTGTCACTTTGGTCTTGTTTTGCACAGATACATATTGGCTATTTTTGTAAACTGCTGTGGAGTACTTTTGTGGTGTTTTCACTTTGTTACTGAGTGTGTGTGTGTACAAGTGCTTTACACATTGCCTACTGGGGAAAAGCCTTACTGCTCATGCCAAGCTACCAAGGGGGTGAGCATGGGTTATTCTTAGTGTGTTACTTTTTTGCCCTGACTAGAGCAAGGGTCCCTACTTGGACAGGGTGCAAACCATTGCCTACTAGAGACCCTGTTTCTAACAATGCTATACTGAAAGGACCGCTACACATTGTTCAGCATCCTGAAGACATTTCTGGCCTTCTCCAGGCTGCTCCTGCTGTCACTGCCTGCCCCACCATCAAGTCTGATAGCGCTGCCTATGTAGAAAACCTATTCAGTCATGGCTAGGTCCTCTACATCCACTTTGATTTTGCGGGGGGGGGGATAACACACGCAATACCGTGTAGCATGATCATGCAGAATTGCGCAAAAAGAGTAAATGTGCATTTAGTACTATTTTCTGAGTGCAAAAAGGCCCCCTTGAAGTCAAAATGGACACAAAGGTGAATTCTGTGCTAAGAAATAGTGATAAATACAACAGAACACAAATAGTGAGAGGCTGCTCATGTCTGCTATATGTATTATCACAAGAATCTGTAACGATTTTGGCTGTCACTGTTGATACTGTCAAAGACTTTCATGAAATATCTGAAGTTGATGTATAGCTCTCTCGGCCATTCTATACACTACTCTATGATGATGCATAGAGTAGGGATCTAATGAACACACCCTCTTCCCTTGCGGAACTAGCATGTTCTTAGTGTAACTGTTTGTCCATGGCACCAGATTTGCTCTGTATAATGATTTTTGCCAGGGTTTTCCTCAGGATTGACAAAAGGGTGATTCTATGCCAGTTGTTACAGTTGATTAATGCTCCCTCCTTTGGAATCTTGACAATGATGCCTTTGTTCAAGTCATCTGGGAATTTCTTTTCCTACCAAATTTATGTAAACAGCAGGGAATTATCTTGGCTGATGTTTCAGTGGCTGCCTTGAACATTTCTGCATTCAGGTTGTCTTGGCCAGGAGCTTTTCCATCTTGAGAGATCAAAGGCACTGATGATTTCTTCTTTCATTCTTTCATTGGTAGGGCAGTGTTCACATCCAAGCTCTCCCTGCTTCTTGGATGTCTGCATCGCTTGTTGGTACTGGCCTGTTCAAAACTTTATCAAAGAGCTCGGCCCAACATGGCTCCTGCTATTTCTGTGTTGTGAGTAGCCTGCCTTGCTTGTCCATGATAAGGGTGTTGTATGTTGCATGAGATTTGCCACTGACTATCCTTGTGATCTTGAGGACCTCAGCTCTCAGATCGAGATGTTTAAACATTTGTCTGATAATCCATGAATAAAATGTGCATATTCTCGTTTTTTTGTTTATTTAAAGCTAATTTGAACATAGAATAGGATAGTGAGCTGTGATCAGATCAAAACGAAAAATGGAGAGTTGGGGAAACGTCCTTAGGATTAAAATGGTTCTGAATAGAATTTTGGCATTAATTCAAGATATTTAATTGAGAAAGAAAGTAAAGTGGACCCACCGACCGACACTTAAGGATCAATTACAGAGTAACTAAAAGTGCTTAATTTGAGATGGTGGTTGCTGATAGGGCCTCTGGCACTCATTTTTGTGTACCTGCATTTATTTCTTATCAGATATTGCCTGTGCGCCAGAGAGATAAAAACACACAAACGGGAAAGAAGGAGAAAAAGAAAGATGGAAAATGGTCACCGAGGGAGAAAGTAGGGACTGGTAAGAGTGCGACAGAGCAGTGTCTTGTAGTGGATTAAAAAGGCCGGAGGTGAATTCAACACTAGCAGCCTTAGCATTTGTCACACTGATTTTTATTAACACTACTGCAGCAGAGCTTTGGGCACTGGCATGCATTCATTCTTTTTCAAATTAAGCCATGGAATAAACTGTTTTAAGCACCAACACGACAAGCAAAATAGATCTTCAATTGAGCAAATCAAAATGAAGAAGACGTTATAAAAAAGGAACCGCCTTCTGAGCTTTTAGGAAAGAGAAGTGGGTAGTCATCTGCCTAAGTATAAGAGGATGCTGTTTCCAGAATTGGGTACCAAAACGTAAAAAGCTGTACCTGTTATCCTAACCCTTCTAAAACGGGGGACAGTTAATCAAGTTTCATAACCGGATCATAAAGACCTTATCAGGAAACTGGTAATCCAATGGTGGTGGAGCCAAGGGTATGGAAAGCTTCAGTGCCTTTTTATTGTTTTATGTGCCCCTGACCCCGATTTAAGTGTGTAGTTAGTGCAGTCTGTACTGTGTATTACACCGCGAGTGCAGCAGGGCTCTGGGCGCTTTGACCGTTACCTATACAGTAGAAACTCAAAACCGTGTGTATTACATTTGAGCACAGCGGATTTTTTTTTCTTTTCAGAATTCCACTACTTCGAATAAAACCAGTTACTGCACGTTTCATAAAGAGCACGTCCTATTTTCATTGTATTTTTAAATAACTTCTGAGTGGTTCATATTTTCACTGGTTGGAGAAGGGTTATGTTACAATAGCACAAATAACAGGAAGAGGTGGTTTTAAGAAACTATTTATTCATTGGAAGTTTCACATACTGTAAGCCGGTGGCATAGGGTGCCAAGGGCCATGCCCTGGCACACATACCATGCACTCTGGGCCCGATTCACAGAATGAACTTAAGACTCAATCCTAAAATTAATACTATTTTGGTATTCACAGAATGCACTTACTACTTTTCGCATTCACAGAATGAACTTACTACTTTTGGTATTCACAGAAGTTAGGATTTTGTCTTTAGTTTGTCTTAAGACAAACTTAAGACAGACTTAAGACAGACTTAAGACAGACTTAAGACAAAATCCTAACTTCTGTGAATACCAAAAGTAGTGGGTTCATTCTGTGAATGCCAAAAGTAGTAAGGGCATTCTGTGAATACCAAAATAGTAGTAAGTTTAGGATTGAGTCTTAAGTTCATTCTGTGAATCGGGCCCTCTGTATCTAACGGCCTCAAGAAGAACAGCCTGCTGCTCACAAGTGTACGTTCACTCTTACCACACATCTGCGTGCCATTGGTGCCAAATATTCTTATTTTTATATATAAGCATCAAATACCTCCACGTGACGACGTTTAGGGGGAAACCTTCATCGCAAAACTTTGGGTGCTGTGCAACATTAGTCATTTTGCAGCGTCTCTTTGAAATGCATTTTTGCACTCTAGATAAATGCACGGAAGAGCACGATGGAAGGTGCAGAAAATACCATGCTTTTTCTGTCAAACGTTCCTATTTAAGACATAAAATCCAGGAGACTCTCAGTACTACTCACAGCTTTCAAAATAACTCAGCTCTTATAAACCACAGATATGGGTTTGAGGCAGTAGGAATAGCAACAGAAATATATTTAATGCAAAGGACATGGAGCAAATAGATATAAGCAAATCTGGTTTAATGGGAAAAGCTGCCGGTCTTTTATCAGCATCCTTTCATTCTGTGCAGTGGGCCATACAAATTTTGGGGGTCCCTGTTGGAAACACCTTTGAATTTATGACTAATTGTAAATCTTTCATGCCTCCTTTGGCCAGTTCACTGACAGTGCACATGTAGACTGGTCTAAATTCTAAATGTGTTTCCACCTAACAATCAGGGGTTGTAATGTGTAACTCGAATACATCCGCGCCATAACATCTCCTTCAGTCAAACTCACTCGCTAGGCTACATCATGTGCTCAACAGTTTTCCTCCCCAGCACTTTTAGAGCCCACCAGCATTCAGATAGCACGTTCTGGCAAGTATGGCTGATCCCACTTTAACTGCCTCCATTTGTCTAATTACAAAAAAAGAAAACAGTTAAGAAGTCATATTTTGGTGAAAGCTTGCGAGATTACCACATTAAACTGACATTCCAAGTTGAACCCTTCATTGAACTGGAAACTAGTGAGGTTTTACCATTGATACAGTACATGCTATAGCTCCAACCATGCTGGGACAAAAACTGGCATTCAAGATTTGTCAAGAATCAGAATCTCTGTATGGTCTGAATCGCTCTTCATCATCATGTCACGTTTCCATGTCTGGGCCTTAAACAGTAGATCAGAGATGTTTTAAGGTTTGGGCAAGTGAGCAGTTGCCCAGAGACCCCACCTTTCAACTTTCTCTCTGTCTCACTTGTCTCTGTTTCTGTATGCCAAACGCTCCTCTCTGCCTACATCTAACTCGGTCTCTCTTGACCCATGGGCATCTGAAGGATTTTGGGGTTTGAGTGATCCCATTTCTTCAAGTTTGCTTGGCATCATGGGGACTCAAATTAGCAAAAAATGGATACCAGAATTCAAAGTTGTTCCAAACAGGGGCCCCAAAATCATGGATTGCCTGGAGCCCCAAAAATTGTTAAAATAAAACAGGGTAGGATTAAACAATGTACATGAAGTAGATGAAGGTTAACATTTAACTGAGAGTCATCGGCATAGGATATAATATCCAAACCAAAAAATCTAATAATATTATTCAGATGCCTCATGGAAATGGTAAACAAAATAAAAGACAGCAAAGACCACAGAGGTACTCTGCATGTTGCTGAGGTGGTATTAGAAAGAAAGACGTAGAGAGCAGTGACCCGCTAAATCCTGACCAAAAAAGAGCTGACATAGAATGAAATTGTATCATGAAGCCCAACATTTGCCAGATAGTGGATTAGGATAGGATTGAATGATCCACTGCATCAAAGAAAACACACAAGTCAAGTAATGTAACACCCGTAGGAAATCCAGCATCCAGCCCTATGCTCAAGTTATCTAGCAAAGAGATCAATGGCTGCCATTTCTGTTCCATTCCCAAAGCCCAAACCCAGCTAGGCATAGTCCAACATTCTATGGCTCTCAAAGTAGTATGAGAGGCAAAGGGACAAATATTTATCCCCTAGATTGGTAACAGTAGGAAGTAAAGAAAGTGATAATTAATTGCCTTCTGTGCTAGGATGCAGCCAGACTTCTTTTGACCAATGGTTTAATGACACTCTCATTCTCAGAGGTAATAAACGTACCGTGAAAAAGAGGATGTATTAAGAAGGGAGATCAGGGCTGGAAAGATTGTAAGGGAGGAATTTGATCTAGTTCAAATGCCGGAGCAAAACTAATTAGCACTCTTTTGCTGCTTATGCAACACAGAATGGAAAAGTAATATCGTACCTAAAACACTATTACAGAGAGTTGTTTGCGCTAGAGAAAAACAGGAAAACAGATTGAGGTATCTCTGCTAAACAAGCATAACAAACCTTTTTGCTAGTAAACCATTTGATACCTATCTTTGAGATGTTAACAATGAAACCACAGTGCCTTAAAAGTAATGCACGGCTACCTGATTTGGCACTTTTTTTTTTTACTATTTACCAAATCAGAACTGTGATACATTGATTTGTATTTTTTGGATTGAAAAGCATTTTATTGACTTTTTATTATGTACACACAACAAAAATATCGTGAAATATGATAGTTGAACGTTTGACCTTACACAAAAACTATTTGCTCAGTTCCTTAATAAACAGGAAGTAAAATCTGGTGTAAATGAATTCTCAAGAATCAGCTCACAGCTCTCTTCAACTACTTTCGCGTCAAAATCAAGACATGATTTATGGAGGCCGAAGGATTAAAATGTCAGGGCTAGCGGAAGCGCCATCATGCATCCTTCAGCTTCGGATGACATCATACGATTGATCCACTATCCCAATCTCAGCACCTCAGTAGCCTCCTATTGGCTTGTTAAAGTTTGGGAAACGGGCAATGAGTGGAAACAAGAGAAACTACACAGAGCTCCCATAGCACTGTTTTCATTATGCCCCTGCTATTGCCTTGCTGACGTCTGAGTTCAGCAACTGCAAGGGTGCTGCACTGGGTACCAAGTGACAAACCAGGGATAGCAGTTGATACCCATTGCTACCTCAGAGTGATATCTATAGCATCAATGAGTGCTGTTTGTGCTCATGTACATATCATTGTTTTAAAGCCATTATGGGTGATTTACAGGCCCACCAAATATTTAAATAGGGTCCCGATGTATTAAAAAAGTGCTGCAGCCGCAAAACCTGTGATTTGCAAAATCATAGGGGTTGGGAATGCCAGAACATTGTTTTAACATGTACAAACCACTTTTTGAGTCGGAAAAGTCTCCCTGACACAAATTGAAAATGGAAGGGGCATGAAAAGGGAGTTGCCCTCCTATTTGGGAGCTAGAATAAAATATATGAGTGCTTTGCAATTGTAATTGAGATTATAAAACATTAATCAGGTAAATGCTATAGGTGGGCCTGCAGCGCTTATTGTGCCATCCACTTAAGTAGCCCTTTAAACATGTCTCAGGCCTGTCACTGCAGCCTGTGTGTGAAGTTTTAAACTGACATTTCTACCTAGCAAAATAAACCTTTTGCCTGGCCCAAACCTTCTTTTTTAATATATATAAGTCACCCATGGAGTAGGCCTTAAACTGCCCAAGGGCAGGGTGTAGTATGTTTAACAAGAAGGACATGTACTTTTAGGTTTTACATGGGTTAGTGGTGAAAATCTCTAACATTCATTTTTCTCTACTGCAAGGTCTACCTCTCCAATAGGAGAACATTGGAGTTATATTATTACATTTATTAAGCTGTAATCTCCAAATGGGTGTGGCTAATCAGTTCATGTGGTGGTGTCATTGTAATTGTAATGAAAAACCTAGTTTATGGTGAAGTCGGATTTTAAATATCAATTCTGAAAATGACACTTTTAGAAATTTAAATCAACCAAATGTAGCAGTGGGTCACACAAGCAAATTGACTGACTAAGTATCTGAAAAAGTAGGATAGATAACACAAATAAGTGATAAACCTATTGTTTGACTAAGTGATATATACACTAGTCAAATGGGTACTCCTTCTGTGTGAAAAAATACCCATCAGTTGTCGATCGATACCGCCCTGTTCATCATCTGGGATCCTTCACACCAGGAAGCTAAATTTTTTATACCCACTGGGGATAAGAGAGATGTATGTAACTCATCTAACCAGCGAGGCCCAGTGAATTTTATGGTGTACCTGGGTGTAAAGTGACAACTGTAGAGCAGTGCACAAAAAACGTGAAGTGAGTGGAAGAAAAGTGCATTAAACGACTAAAATTGTATAGTAAAGAGGGTAAAACCCTTTAATAAACACCTCTTCACTCCCAAATCAATAAAAAAGAGTGCGACAATAGTAGTCTCAACAAATAACTACTATTTAGTGTATACGGTCAACATGTTTCTGTAGACTCAGTGGACCCCAGAAGGTATCCTGCTGCTTTCATCAGGACCATTATCGCTACTGCTCAATATTCTGGTGAAAAATAAAAAGATTTTTTTATCACCTGGGTATCATATAGGTCATCATTCTCCTGGCTTTTTCGGTCCCCAGAACAACGAGTGATCAGGAAACACACAAACAGATACATAGAAAGACAAACAACCAACAATTAATATAAGTTTGGTTACAGGATCCATAGAGTAATCCAATTCTAGACAGATTAAATGCCTATCCGGTGTCAAACAGTGGCACGTATACTATCTCATTAGTAGAGTATACACTCTCACTTACCTAGATGGCAGGAGAGAAAAACTCCACCTCACCTGGCCACAGCGCAGGTAATTAGAGCCCCGCTCTGGTGAACAAGAACATTAAAAAGAAGGGATTAATTTGACACGTCAGTAAGAACTGACCTCTTAACACTGCTCAAAGCGACAGGATAGCGGGGTGGATAATATCCATGTCTCACTTTGAAGTGCTGTCACTCCAACATACATTCAGGACAGCCCTTTTCACTGTGTCAAAACAAGGCTATGACATTATTGACCATGCAGAGGTTACGACAACTACCAATTTATCAGCCTTTACTGAACAAGTGCCTGTTATCAACTGAATCATTGCACTGCTGTCGCTCATTTTCTCCCATGCATCTATCGGAGATTGCACTTTTAATTATCGGACCTAACTGCAAATGGATTTCTACTCAAAGAGGTGCCCTCTTAGTACCGCTACACAGATGACTGAATGACACCAACACTCGTAACAAAAAGGGGCTTCATAGTCGTTTCAAGAAGAACGCAGGTCTAGAGAAAAGCGCGGGCTCACCTTCCGGTCGGTACTCCTGACTAACCCTGGGCGTCCGATTCGGCTACGCCCACGGAGTAGGCGTAGTGTTCCCTCCTACGCATTTTGCGTAGACAGCGTAGCCGGCAACACTACGCCCACTCCGTGTGCGTAGCCAAGTCGGCCGCCACCCGCCTCCCTCCCGCCCTCCCCTACATACATTATTTAAGCAACTAGCCTTAATAAAAAACAATTTTAAAGCACTTACCATGTCCAGGGCTCGTCCGGGGCTCCCTCTTGGAATAGCGTCCTTTCCTGGATACCAATGCGCATGCGCGGCCGCCCGCGCATGCGCATATTTCGGGAGAAATGCGCATGCGCGGGCGGCCGCGCATGCGCATTGGTATCCAGGACAACGCAATTCCAAGAGGGAGCCCCGGACGAGCCCCGGACACGGTAAGTGCTTTAAAATTGTTTTTATTAAGGCTAGTTGCTTAAATAATGTATGTAGGGGAGAGCGGGAGGGAGGTGCGTAGTGGGGCTTAGCGGAGTGCGGGAGTGGGCGTAGCTTCTCGCCCACTCCGCGTAGCTCCGCGGAGCCCCACTACGCCCACTACGCCCAGGGTTACTCCTGACGTCCTTCTGGGCTGTCTCGGGGAGGTACCGACCCGGAGGAAACCTCACGCAGTTAAACACGTTGTTGTGCTAAACAAGTCGCGTCATGCACGTCATTCGTCTGCGCAAGTGCATAGGCACTTGGGAAATGTAGTTCCCATCCCACTCCGGTCGGAGAACCAATCCAAAACATTGCCCAGCAACGCTTCTAAATCACCTCCTAAATGCCTCCCATTTCCCAAATCCGGGGGTAATGAATGACATTCAGAAAAAACATTCAGAAAAAACCACCAGGGCAGAGAAAGTGCCGTATGTATAGACCCTTTGTTAAAACTAATCGGGTCGCGGCATGCACCTCATCTCAATCAGCCCTCGCTGAGGTGCTTGGGAGTTGTAGTTTACTGGCTGATTTTTTAAAATTAGAACAAGGCTTACAATCTCGATAGACAGGAAAAGTGTGTCTGTAATGTCCCCATTGTATTGTAGTAATATAGTTAAAACAAGCGAAAAAACGAAGAGATATTAAGTGATCTGTTTTTTCGAGCCCAACACGATCGGGAACCCCAGTTTACATGTCTTAGTGTTTATTAGTGAAACCAAAAAGAGGGTTTGGGCTCCATGCAGTAAGGTCAAGCCTCACTTAGCTGAATAGCAAAACAAAAACACCAGTACTGCAAAATTACTCTAAACTGAGTGAACTTGATATAGTGAATCAAAACACCATATAGACAAGACTACTTTTTTTGTCTGAATTGAATCTTTATATATAAACTTTGTTTTCAAAAAAATCAAATTTTTCATTTTTTAGCACATTGACACATAGGATACAGAACACAATTCAATTTTTTGTATATCACATATATTACACAAAATTACAAATATGCAATCATCATCTCCAATCACACCATCCAAACTCACATTCACCCAGACTCACTAGAGCCACTCATACTATTTATTTACACATTATACATTTTACAACTAATATAACAATGTCAGTAACTTGAAATCAAAAAGCAACCTTGGAGTCAATTTCACTTCATTATATACATTTGATATTTTAAATTTCCTAAGGTCGCACAAAGGCTGGTCTACGCGTTTCGAACACCCTTAATGAGGGGTGCTCTCGTCAGGACCACATATCTGAAAAACATAAGGAGGTGTTTTTAGGGTCAATACTAGGGGCACCTTCCTGAAGTTGCATGAGCAACCTGTACTAATTCTTACCTCTGCCTTGTGGTGGCGCGAGGTGAGAGGAGAATTCTGCAAATAATCAAATAGGACAATCAACACCAAATAATATGTATATTTGCCAAGAGACAAGACCGTCGCATAACCACATTGTCATCCATACTTACATTCAAGGGGTCTTATGTGCTGCCTTGATTGAGATATATTAATTTTAAAGGATTTGTGCCTGTGGGATGAAAATTGAGGAAGTGCGTCAGTCGTGACTCTTCTCTTACTGAAAGTTAGACCAAACGGGTGGGTGATTAGCTAGGGACTTACTTGTGTGCAATGCACCGGCGTTTTATTTTATTTAACAGCCAGATGATTCTTCGTACTGCAAAAAAGCGGAAATTGCGAGGGATGGTCAAGACTGGGACGCATGATATTACACGCCTGCCTGTAGCACGGAGTTGCCGAATTGGTTTCTTACCGTTTTCATAAGCAGTCACATAGTCGACTATCCTTCAGGCTCACGTCCGTCTGCTCACAGCGGATATCCCGTGACTTGAGGTGGTTAGCGTAATGCTGGCGTCAAAATGTAGTTGGTAGTTCTAAGGCTTGTGGGAATTGTATTTCCGTGATGGTGGCGCGCTCGCAGAGGCACGTGGTATATGTGGAAGAATGTATGTATACTCCATGATTTAGGAATTCATATAAATTCTTTTAATAAACAAAACGATGTGCGTGATGAATGTGGAGAGAAACTTCACAAAGAATGGTGGCTTATGGGAATTGTAGTTGTATGTCCACATGTCTTATTTCACGAATCCCTTAATGTTTATATTAGTATATGAACTGGGAGTATGATGGAATGTGATTCGGTCTCACTATACCTGCCTTGTTTGATGGCAATTATTTGGAGGTGTCTTGTTGGCACTGCGGACTATATATAGGACACTTTCATAAATTGTTATGACAGTTTATAGATTTCTGAAATTTCGTTGAGGCCATCAATCGCTGTAATAAATTTTATAATAAGCATGGCTTCTCGTCTGGCAAGTTTCTCTTCCAAATCTCCTCCTCTAGGGTCTGATTCGATTTTTGATAAGACTGTCCATTTAATGTCCGATTCGCTATGATTTTTAGTCTTCCAATGATTCACTAAGGGCGCTGTCTGTACATTATTTTTAATTCTGGATTTATGTTGAGTGATTCTGCTTCTGACCTCTTGGTTAGTTTTCCCGATATAAACCATATCACAAGGACAGCGAATTCCGTAAATTACGTAACATGATTTACAATTAGTAAATAAGTCATGTTTCCAGAAAGTTTGTTTGTGTTTGAAAAGCGTTCCTTCTTCTGTAGTGGGGCAACATACACAGGTACCACACTTATGATGGCCTTGAACTGGAGGTAAGCTCAACATTGATCTTATGCATGGTTGTTTCTTTTGAGGCAAAGTTGCCCGTACTAAATGATTCGCAATATTCTGGTCTTTTTTGAAGGCAAATAAAGGTTTTTCTTTGAGTGACACGTCTAGGTTTTCAACTAAATGCCGATTTTGATTTATCACTTTTTTAAGGTGGTTCGAATTTGGACAGAAAGTTGATACACACACAATTCTTTCCAATGGCTTTTTTTCTTTTTTCTTTAAAAGTTCCTCTCTTGGTGTCCACCAAGCCCTTTTCATAGAGCGCCTCAATAGTTTTTTAGGGTAACCTCGTTCTAACAGATTTTGTGTTAGATGATTCCTCAATTTTACATCCTTCCAAAAATCCATAAGGATCAATCAGTCCCACCGGGTAGACCGATAGTATCGGCATGTGATTCTTTACTGGAACCGATCTCTAAATTTGTAGACCATTTCCTCAAACCATTCCTGCCCCAAGTGAAATCTTACTTACGAGACACTTCAGATTTCATTAATAAGCTTGAAACCATTGATTTTAATGAAGGTTCACATTTTCTGGTCACACTAGATGTGACTTCATTATATACTCAGATACCGCAAACAGAAGGCCTAGAAGTTATTGCATCATTTTTGGAGACCAGAGAAAAACCAGTCAGAATTTCAACTGAATTCATTTTAGAGCTGGCTTCATTCGCCCTAAAGAAAAATTATTTTAATTTTAATGGCAAATTTTTCTTTCAGACGGGGGGTGTAGCGATGGGCTGCCCCTTTGCTCCTGAACTGGCCATTCTTTTCATGTCCAAATTTGAAGAAAAGTTCATCTATAAAGACAATCCTTTTGCACAATACATTTTACACTGGAGTCGTTTCATAGACGACGTGTTCGCCGTCTGGACAGGTGGTGAAGATGAACTTGTAAAATTTCATGAATGGCTTAGTAACCGGACCCATGAAATTAAATTCAGCCTAAATTACTCCCAAACAAAACTGGCTTTTCTAGACGTAGAAGTCTATCCATCGGACAAAAAATTGGTCACTACATTATACAAAAAGCCGACTGATCGCAATAAAGCGTTACATTTTGAGAGTAATCACCCAAGGAACCTAAAGGAAAACCTACCATTTGGCCAGTATTTGCGAATTAAAAGAAATTGTCATTTCAGAGATGAGTATGAGATCCATGCAAATCATCTAACACAAAATCTGTTAGAACGAGGTTACCCTAAAAAACTATTGAGGCGCTTTATGAAAAGGGCTTGGTGGACACCAAGAGAGGAACTTTTAAAGAAAAAAGAAAAAAAGCCATTGGAAAGAATTGTGTGTGTATCAACTTTCTGTCCAAATTCGAACCACCTTAAAAAAGTGATAAATCAAAATTGGCATTTAGTTGAAAACCTAGACGTGTCACTCAAAGAAAAACCTTTATTTGCCTTCAAAAAAGACCAGAATATTGCGAATCATTTAGTACGGGCAACTTTGCCTCAAAAGAAACAACCATGCATAAGATCAATGTTGAGCTTACCTCCAGTTCAAGGCCATCATAAGTGTGGTACCACTACAGAAGAAGGAACGCTTTTCAAACACAAACAAACTTTCTGGAAACATGACGTATTTACTAATTGTAAATCACGTTACGTAATTTACGGAATTCGCTGTCCTTGTGATATGGTTTATATCGGGAAAACTAACCAAGAGGTCAGAAGCAGAATCACTCAACATAAATCCAGAATTAAAAATAATGTACAGACAGCGCCCTTAGTGAATCATTGGAAGACTAAAAATCATAGCGAATCGGACATTAAATGGACAGTCTTATCAAAAATCGAATCAGACCCTAGAGGAGGAGATTTGGAAGAGAAACTTGCCAGACGAGAAGCCATGCTTATTATAAAATTTAATACAGCGATTGATGGCCTCAACGAAATTTCAGAAATCTATAAACTGTCATAACAATTTATGGAAGTGTCCTATATATAGTCCGCAGTGCCAACAAGACACCTCCAAATAATTGCCATCAGACAAGGCAGGTATAGTGAGACCGAATCACATTCCATCATACTCCCAGTTCATATACTAATATAAACATTAAGGGATTCGTGAAATAAGACATGTGGACATACAACTACAATTCCCATAAGCCACCATTCTTTGTGAAGTTTCTCTCCACATTCATCACGCACATCGTTTTGTTTATTAAAAGAATTTATATGAATTCCTAAATCATGGAGTATACATACATTCTTCCACATATACCACGTGCCTCTGCGAGCGAGCCACCATCACGGAAATACAATTCCCACAAGCCTTAGGACTACCAACTACATTTTGACGCCGGCATTACGCTAACCACCTCAAGTCACGGGATATCCGCTGTGAGCAGACGGACGTGAGCCTGAAGGATAGTCGACTATGCGACTGCTTATGAAAACGGTAAGAAACCAATTCGGCAACTCCGTGCAACAGGCAGGCGTGTAATATCATGCGTCCCAGTCTTGACCATCCCTCGCAATTTCCGCTTTTTTGCAGTACGAAGAATCATCTGGCTGTTAAAGAAAATAAAACGCCGGTGCATTGCACACAAGTAAGTCCCTAGCTAATCACCCACCCGTTTGGTCTAACTTTCAGTAAGAGAAGAGTCACGACTGACGCACTTCCTCAATTTTCATCCCACAGGCACAAATCCTTTAAAATTAATATATCTCAATCAAGGCAGCACATAAGACCCCTTGAATGTAAGTATGGATGACAATGTGGTTATGCGACGGTCTTGTCTCTTGGCAAATATACATATTATTTGGTGTTGATTGTCCTATTTGATTATTTGCAGAATTCTCGTCTCACCTCGCGCCACCACAAGGCAGAGGTAAGAATTAGTACAGGTTGCTCATGCAACTTCAGGAAGGTGCCCCTAGTATTGACCCTAAAAACACCTCCTTATGTTTTTCAGATATGTGGTCCTGACGGGAGCACCCCTCATTAAGGGTGTTCGAAACGCGTAGACCAGCCTTTGTGCGACCTTAGGAAATTTAAAATATCAAATGTATATAATGAAGTGAAATTGACTCCAAGGTTGCTTTTTGATTTCAAGTTACTGACATTGTTATATTAGTTGTAAAATGTATAATGTGTAAATAAATAGTATGAGTGGCTCTAGTGAGTCTGGGTGAATGTGAGTTTGGATGGTGTGATTGGAGATGACGATTGCATATTTGTAATTTTGTGTACTATATGTGATATACAAAAAATTGAATTGTGTTCTGTATCCTATGTGTCAATGTGCTAAAAAATGAAAAATTTGATTTATTTGAAAACAAAGTTTATATATAAAGATTCAATTCAGACAGAAAAAGTAGTCTTGTCTATATGGTGTTTTGATTCACTATATCAAGTTCACTCAGTTTAGAGTAATTTTGCAGTACTGGTGTTTTAGTGTTTATTAGAGCAGTACCCAGGGCAGAAGCAAGAGATTTAGTGTATCCTAGTATATAGTAACACACATAATTGGCAAGTCTATAGGTTGAATCAGCAATTTATCACAACATCCAAGGGGTGTCTTTGTCCAATTCACTTTTTCAATGGATCCAAGTTTGTAAGAACATATGTGGTTGGAAACTCTACTAGCATATTATAACGACATCCAGGGAATGTCTTCGTTCAATCCACTTTTATCTGAATTCAATTTATACACCCATTTGTGCTCTTTTCTAAACAGAAATTTGTTTACATCTGTTACATGGGTAGGAATCAATGGCTGTTCAATTACAGTCCATTTTAAGTTGGTGGGCTTTGTCCCACTTCCAAAAAATGGTTAGTCTGCCTGGTGGCCTGCTTCTGACATCTAATTGAACTCTTATGTTCAGAGATCCAGATCTTAATTTTTCGCGTTGTCATCCATACATATTTCATGTTGCAGGGGAAAGTTACAAGATAGACGAGATTCTGGCTGTTACAGTTTGTAAACCGTCGCTGCTGCCAGGGACGGTCAGTGCCTATATCAATGCTTGTTGTTCTCGAGGTTTGCAGACAAGCTGCACAATTGCCACAGGGATGGTGACCTGTGACAGCTGGCATGTCCCACAAAGTACTCACTGCTCAGGAAATGTTCATTTTTGGTCTTGTATGGACCAATTGGTCCTTTAAATTCTGTCCCCGCCTAACAGCAAACAATGGTGGAAGTAACTTGTCTGTTCCAGTATTCAGGATCGCCCAGTGTTTTCTAATGATCTTTTGGATCTTGTTTGATTGTGTACAGTAAGTGTTCACACACGTGATCCGGTCTTGTTTCACTTTGGGGGGTAAAGGTTCTAGTAGGCTTTCTCGATTATTATAAGAGGCTCTTTTCTTAGACCTGCAAATCAACTGTTTGGGATATTTTTTAGTAGCTAGATTCTCCTCTAAAGTTTTGGCATGATTCATGAAGGACAGTTTAGTTGAACAATTTCGCTGTATTCTCAAAAATTGCCCATAGGGCAAATTGTCACGCAGAGCTTTCGGGTGACAACTTTCGTAGCTTAAAAGGGAATTTCTGGCCATTGGCTTGCGGTATAACTCTGATTGTAGGCCAGATGATGTTGATGTAATCAAAAGATCCAGGAAAGCCAGCTGGTGTCTATTATATTCAATAGTAAATCTCAAAAACTGGTTTCTCCCGTTCAGCCATAAGTGAAAGCTCTCTAGGGGCCAGATGTAGGTAGCCAAATACCGGTCGGTAACGGCCGAATTCGGCCGTTACCGACCGGTATTTGGCTTTCGACATGTAGGGGGATTGCTACAGGGCATTTCGGTAATTTTACCGAATCGGTAAATATACCGGTCGGTAAATTTACCGACCGGTATTTTTACAGAATCGGTAAAATTGAGATGTAGGTGGGACTCTTCTGAGTCCCACAAGCCCTACAAATTCGGTATTTTACCATCAAATTCAATTTGATGGTAAAATACCGATTCAGGTGTGCATGCACATGTGTGCATGCACACCTGTGCCATATGACAGGCAGACCTGCCCTTAGGGCAGGTATGCCTGCCACATGGCCCCCGAACCTTTTTTGGGGGTGCTAGAGGGTGTCAAAGTGACACCCCCTGCACCCTTGTGAAAATCGGTATTTACCGATTCGGTAAATGGAACATCTGGATGTTCCTACATACCCCCCCTTCTTATTTACCGATTCTTAATTACCGAATCGGTAAAATTCGGTAATTAAGAATCGGTAAATAAGTTCTACCTATATCTGGCCCTAGGTCTCTAGGTCTACAATCAGAGTTATACCGCAAACGCGTGACAATTTGCCCTATGGGCAACCTTTACCCCCCAAAGGGAAACAAGACCGGATCACGTGTGTGAACACTTAGGGGCCAGATGTAAGTAGCCAAATACCGGTCGGTAACGGCCGAATTCGGCCGTTACCGACCGGTATTTGGCTTTCGACATGTAGGGGGATTGCTACAGGGCATTTCGGTAATTTTACCGAATCGGTAAATATACCGGTCGGTAAATTTACCGACCGGTATTTTTACAGAATCAGTAAAATTGAGATGTAGGTGGGACTCTTCTGAGTCCCACAAGCCCTACAAATTCGGTATTTTACCATCAAATTCAATTTGATGGTAAAATACCGATTCAGGTGTGCATGCACATGTGTGCATGCACACCTGTGCCATATGACAGGCAGACCTGCCCTTAGGGCAGGTATGCCTGCCACATGGCCCCGAACCTTTTTTGGGGGTGCTAGAGGGTGTCAAAGTGACACCCCCTGCACCCTTGTGAAAATCGGTATTTACCGATTCGGTAAATACCGACCGGTAATGCCCCATTCATTCCTATGGGCTTCAAAGCCCATAGGAATGAATGGAGCATTACCGGTCGGTATTTACCGAATCGGTAAATACAGATATTTACCGATTCGGTAAATGGAACATCTGGATGTTCCTACATACCCCCCCTTCTTATTTACCGATTCTTAATTACCGAATCGGTAAAATTCGGTAATTAAGAATCGGTAAATAAGTTCTACCTACATCTGGCCCTTACTGTACACAATCAAACAAGATCCAGAAGATCATTAGAAAACACTGGGCGATCCTGAATACTGTAACAGACAAGTTACTTCCACCATTGTTTGCTTTTAGGCGGGGACAGAATTTAAAGGACCAATTGGTCCATACAAGACCAAAAATGAACATTTCCTGAGCAGTGGGTACTTTGTGGGACATGCCAGCTGTCACAGGTCACCATCCCTGTGGCAATTGTGCAGCTTGTCCGCAAACCTCGAGAACAACAAGCATTGATATAGGCACTGACCGTCCCTGGCAGCAGCGACGGTTTACAAACTGTAACAGCCAGAATCTCGTCTGTCTTGTAACTTGCCCCAGCAACATGAAATATGGAGGGATGACAACGCGAACAATTAAGAAAAACCTTTATTTTAACTTTGCTCTCCCCTGAGGCGGAAGCCGGGGGACCCTCTCTCTATCCCTGTTGTTTTTAAAACTTTTAAAACTCGTATTTTGCACTAAATTGTGGTTATTGTCCGTGCATAGGGCCATAACTTTGCAGATGTATTTTTAAATACATTGTTGGTAGCTAAATCCTGTGATTACCTTCTGGAAATCATCGCGCGCTGCATTGCGCGACTGCAGCTTCATTTACATCAGCGCTGCCCTTTCGGTCGCGGTCACGTGACTACTCCTGACTCACCCGCCATCTTGAGCAGGGAAGGGCTGCGCTCCAGTCTATCGAGCGCTCCTCCCCTTCCCGCCCCTTTGATGCACAAAAGTAAAGGTACTCCCCGTCCGCGCAGCGGGCGGGCGCAGCGGGCGCGCCGGCGGCGCGCCGGAGGCGCGCCAGAGGCAAGCCCGTCTGCGCCCGTCCGCGCCGGGACCGGGCCTAGGGCCATAACCCCTGTCCAAAATCTATCAGGGGATGTTATAACTTACGCCAGCCATTATCTACATGCCCTTCGTCCATTCAATATGCCCAATTGCCTAAAAATCAAATCTTCAGAGATCGATAAGGACACGGCAACTATTTGCCCTCATTGTCATCAAATAATTCCTTTAACATATCCCCAACAAAATAATGGTTCTCCAATCAAACAGGATGTAGGTGCTTTTACTTCCATAGCCCTTATAAATGCTCGCTCACTCGGCAAGCATAGGCAGGAAATATCTGATCTTATAACTGACTACTCTCTTGATATACTGTTTATCACCGAAACTTGGACAGATGATACTTCACAGCCAGATTTGGTCATCGCTGTGCCTCAGGGATTCAAAGCCTACTGTCAGGACAGGCCCAAACAAAGAGGGGGCGGACTGGCTATAATTGCCAGAGACTCTTACCCCGTTAGAACGATCCCTATTCCTTCCACCTCCTGTGAGGCCATGCAATTTGCTATCAACATCTCCCCTCTGTTTAATTTCAAGGGTATATTAATATATCGTCCTCCGGGATCAAAAACGTCCTTCTTGTCTAATATAAATACCATGATGGAATCCGTAGCCACGGAAAGCAGTTTTACGGTTTTAGGTGACTTGAACTTTCACTTAGATCTAGATCACCTAGCCGATTCTGCCGCCCTTATCTCTGATTTAGGTAATCTAGGGCTAAAGCAACTTGTCACATCCTCCACTCATCAAGCAGGTCACATTTTAGACCCTATTTTCTCCAACTTAGAAGGACTGCGAATCACCAATATTCTGCCCATGCCTTGGACAGACCACTTTGCAATCTTTGCTAATATTCCCACCAACAATCATTGTAATAACAATCCTCAACCTGCACCTAAACTATCTTTTAAAGATTGGAAAAATATAAATTTAGAAAACTTGAAGCTCATACTGGAACAAACTTGCCCAGTGCTTGCTTCAGACCCCAATCTGGCTCTCCAGCGACTATACGACTGGATTGGCCAGGCAACACATCAATCAGCCCCCTCCAAGGAGCACTCCAGTAATAGAGCTAAACCCACCGCACCTTGGTATAATGATAAATTAAGGACACAAAAACAGATAAACCGGAGCAAGGAAAGAACCTGGAGAAAAGACTATGATGCCAGTAGTAAGTCTGCCTACAAGGAATCCTTAGCACTATATAAAAACATGATAGCAGAAGCAAAAAGAGAATACTACAGTGACCAAATTGAAAACGCCAAGGACTCCAGCAAACAATTATTTTTAATTACCAAAGTTTTATCAGGCAACTCCCCTGACCTCACGCTCCCCCCCATCACAATTTCTATGCGATTCTCTTGCCTCTTTTTTCTACTCTAAAGTAGACGACATTTACCAAGTATTCTCCTCTAAATCACCTCCGGGCTTAATTTCATCCGCCACTTCCCCTCCAGCTAATGCCTTCCCTTGTTTCCAACCAGTCACCCAGGATCAAATAAAAAACACACTTCTGACTATCAAATCAGGTTCACCCCTGGACCCTTGTCCTCTATCTGTCCTCAGACCAGTCATGGATGTCATCATACCGACACTCACACAGGTCTGTAATTTAATACTGCAGTCGGGCAATTATCCGGATCCTCTCAAAAATACATTATTAAAACCTCTGTTAAAAAAAACCTCACTCGACAAAAGTGAGTTAAAAAACTACCGACCAATTGCTAGTCTACCTTTCATGGCAAAGACAATTGAGAAAATCATGAATACCCAGATTTCCGAGTTTATCGAAGAACACCAGCTTCTTGATAACACCCAGTTTGGGTTCCGAAAATATCACGGGACCGAGACAGCCTTGATCAAAGCCGCTGATGATATCAGGGTTATCAGGGACCAGGGTGGCACGGCCATACTTGTTCTGTTAGATTTATCAGCGGCTTTCGACACGGTCGACCACAACATCTTGGTCGACCGTGTCCAAGGACTTGGCATCTGCCATACTGCCAAAAACCTAATAGCTTCTTTTCTTGACAAAAGAACGCAGGCTGTCATCCTGGGACCCTTCCAATCAGCCCAACTCTCTGCCCCCTGTGGAGTTCCTCAAGGCTCATCCCTTAGTCCGACACTTTTTAACATCTACGTGTCGGACCTAGCTAAAACCATCAAAGCACATGGGATGAGCCTTACCTCGTACGCTGACGACACCCAACTAGTGTTGGCGATTAAAGGCGACGGAGAGCAAGTAGCTGAAAAATTTAAGAAAGGGCTCCTAGACATAGGAGATTGGATGGCGACAAATTGTTTAAAGCTGAACTCAGAAAAAACTGAGGTTCTCATCTTTGGTCCACTCTCCCCAGCCTGGTCCACCTGCTGGTGGCCAAAGACCTTCGGTACTCCTCCTACGCCGACCTTGAAGGTCAGGAATCTGGGAGTTACCTTCCATGATGGACTTAATTTCATGAATCATGCCAATAAAACAGCATCTGCAGCACACTTGAAGCTAAAAATGATCCGCAAAATACGCCCTTTTCTCCCTGACTCTGCCATCAAGACCCTGGTTTCTGCCCTTGTCCTCTCGTCCTTGGATTACTGTAACGGGCTATTTCTCAATGCCCAAACTAGAGTAATTGCCAAACTTCAAACTATACAAAACGCAGCAGCTCGCCTCCTCACCGGCAAAACAAAGTTCGAACCCATTTCCAAAAACATAAAAGATCTTCATTGGCTGACTGTACAAAAGAGAATTCATTTCAAAGCACTCTGTATAGTTTTCAAATCAATTAATAATCAAGGACCTCATTTTCTAAGAGAACAACTTCAAAGCTACAAACCCACAAGAGCCCTACGATCAGCCACGCTCAGCCAATTGGTTGTCCCTCGTACCAAAACAGTCTCTTGGGGTGACCGACGCTTTTTGGTGGCTGCCCCCAGACTTTGGAACACCGTGCCTCTCAATATCAGACAAAGTGTCACACTGCTTCAGTTCCGCAAACTCTTGAAAACTTGGCTGTTCTCTCAGTAATCTCTTTCCATTTCGTCCTATCTGATTCCTTCACTCATGCCTCTATACTTCTTTTGTTAATAATGGTTTAGCGCCTTTACGCCCAAGGGTATAAGCAGCGCTTTATAAATATTAAAAATAAATAAATAAATAAATAAGATCCGGATCTCTGAACATAAGAGTTCAATTAGATGTCAGAAGCAGGCCACCAGGCTGACTAACCATTTTTTGGAAGTAGGACATAAGCCCACCGACTTAAAATGGACTGTAATTGAACAGCCATTGATTCCTACCCATGTAACAGATGTAAACAAATTTCTGTTTAGAAAATAGCAGAAATGGGTGTATAAATTGAATTCAGATAAAAGTGGATTGAACGAAGACATTCCGTGGATGTCGTTATAATATGCTAGTAGAGTTTCCAACCACATATGTTCTTACAAACTTGGATCCATTGAAAAAGTGAATTGGACAAAGACACCCCTTGGATGTTGTGATAAATTGCTGATTCAACCTATAGAGTTGCCAATTATGTGTGTTACTATATACTAGGATACACTAAATCATTTGTTTCTGCCCTGGGTACTGCTCTAATAAACACTAAGACATGTAAACTGGGGTTCCCGATCGTGTTGGGCTCGAAAAAACAGATCACTTAATATCTCTTAGTTTTTTTGCTTGTTTTAACTCTATTACTACAATACAATGGGGACATTACAGACACACTTTTCCTGTCTGTCGAGATTATAAGCCTTGTTCTAATTTGAAAAAATAAGCCAGTATACTACAACTCCCAAGCACCTTAGCGAGGGCTGATTGAGATGAGGTGCATGCCGCGACCCGATTAGTTTTAAAAAAGGGTCTATACCTACGGCACTTTCTCTGCCCTGGTGGTTTTTTCAGAATGTTTTTTCTGAATCTCATTCATTACCCCCGGATTTGGGAAATGGGAGGCATTTAGGAGGGGATTTAGAAGTGTTGCTAGGCAATGATTTGGATTGGTTCTCCGACAGGAGTGGGATGGGAACTACATTTCCCAAGTGCCTATGCACTTGCGCAGACGAATGACGTGCATGACACGACTTGTTTAGCACAACAACGCGTTTAAATGCGCAAGGTTTCCTCCGGGTCGGTACCTCCCCGAGACAGCCCAGAAGGACGTCAGGAGTACTGACCGAAAGGTGAGCCCGCACTTTTCTCTAGATCTGCGTTCTTCTTGAAACGACTATGAAGCCCTTTTTTGTTACGAGTGTTGGTGTCATTCGGTCATCTGTGTAGCGGTACTAAGAAGGCACCTCTTTGAGTAGAAATCCATTTGCAGTTAGCTCCGATAATTAAAAGTGCAATCTCCGATAGATGTATGGGAGAAAATGAGCGACAACAGTGCAATGATTCAGTTGATAACAGGCACTTGTTCAGTAAAGGCTGATAAATTGGTAGTTGTCGTAACCTCTGCATGGTCAATAATGTCATAGCCTTGTTTTGACACAGTGAAAAGGGCTGTCCTGAATGTATGTTGGAGTGAAAGCACTTCAAAGTTAGACATGGATATTATCCACCTCGTTATCCTGTCGCTTTGAGCAGTGTTACGAGGTCAGTTCTTACTGACGTGTCAAATTAATCCCTTCTTTTTAATGTTCTTGTTCACCAGAGCGGTGCTCCAATTACCTGCGCTGTGGCCAGGTGAGGTGGAGTTTTTCTTTCCTGCCATCTAGGTAAGTGAGAGTGTATACTCTACTAATGAGATAGTATACGTGCCACTGTTTGACACCAGATAGGCATTTAATCTGTCTAGAATTGATTGGATTACTCTATGGATCCTGTAATCAAACTTATATTAATTGTTGGTTGTTTGTCTTTCTATGTATCTGTTTGTGTGTTTCCTGATCACTCGATGTTCTGGGGACCGAAAATGCCAGGAGAATGATGACCTATATGATACCCAGGTGATAAAAAATCTTTTTATTTTTCACCAGAATATTGAGCAGTAGCGATAATGGTCCTGATGAAAGCAGCAGGATACCTTCTGGGGTCCACTGAGTCTGCAGAAACATGTTGACCGTATACACTAAATATTAGTTATTTGTTGAGACTACTATTGTCGCACTCTTTTTTATTGATTTGGGAGTGAAGAGGTGTTTATTAAAGGGTTTTATCCTCTTTACTATCCAATTTTAGTCATTTAATGCACTTTTCTTCCACTCACTTCACGTTTTTTGTGCACTGCTCTACAGTTGTCACTTTACACCCAGGTACACCATAGAATTCACTGGGCCTCGCTGGTTAGATGAGTTGCATACATCTCTCTTATCCCCAGTGGGTATAAAAAATGTTTACCTTCCTGGTGTGAAGGATCCCAGATGATGAACAGGGCGGTATCGATCGACAACTGATGGGTATTTTTTCCCACAGAAGGAGTACCCATTTGACTAGTGTATATATCACTTAGTCACACAATAGGTTTATCACTTATTTGTGTTATCTATCCTACTTTTTTCAGATACTTAGTCAGTCAATTTGCTTGTGTGACCCACTGCTACATTTTGTTGATTTAACTGTGTATGGTGGGGGTTGTAGTTGTGCTAGGTCCTTAAACATCCCCTTGGGCCCTTACCTCTCTTTTTGTGTTCATATACTTTTAGAAGTTTGCCATTTTCCTGCCTTAGCCATTTAGTGCCTGTAGCCTGTCTCTGGTCAAATGAATGGGTGTAGGCAACAGCTGCACTTTGTGTATTCCTCTTAGATAGCCACACACAATAGAGAGCTTAGGTGGTCCTGGAAGGGGCATCCGGTCAGAATGAGAGGGCGGTGATAAACGAGTCCCATTAACACTTGAATAGTCTGTCCTGTTACCAAACAAAGTGCTGCAAACCCCCTGTAGTTTAGTCTTTAGTTAGGGAAGGCAGAATGCCTGGGGACTTCAAAGGGAAACCTTAAGAAGGTTCTCCCCCACATCAAAGGCACAATTGGGTATAAATACCGAACCTCAGATACCAACTCTTCAGTCCACTTTTGGATCCGTGGACACCATGCCAGGAAGAAACACTGCTTTGCTGCTGAAGAACTGCAACTCTGCTGGGCTGCTTCCTTGCTGTACTGCTGCCTTGCTGTGCTGACCTGCTGCCTGCTGCCCCTTTGCCTGGTTGAGAATGACTGGATCTACATCTCCTGAAACCAGAATCCCAGAGTGACTCCACAGGCTAGTTGGCTGGCTCCTGATCTGAAGCCACAGGAACACAACAGGCTTCCACCAACCTCATGCTGTGTGGTGTTTTAAGCTCCGAGTGAACTTTCCCGAATCATGCCCTTATATAGGCATAGAAATCAAGCCCTTATTTAGGCATAGCCCATGCTATCCAAATACAGGCATTGCTACTTCCACCCGTACCAAACGTCACAACGACTTCTTGGAAAACCAGCTTCAGCAGTCAGGTACGTCCCCTTGCTTGAATTTTGATTTGTCCAAGAACAACTATTCCCTAGGGGGTCTTTCCTGACGTTCATATGCCCAACTTTGGCATTCCTAAACACCTTCAAGGTATAAATATTCCTTCACTTGCTATAGCAAACTACAGTGGTTCGGAGCAGTTCGACTATCTACTTTCCCGATGCAGCTCACTACAGCAAGTGCCGAAGGAAGCCGACTCTTCAGCTGACGCTCTGATCAAGAGGCTGCCTTTCTCCTGCCAAGAATCCAGCTCCAGTGTTTCCGGCTCCTCTTGCAGGGTGTTGGGAAATCGAGTCTCGAGACAGAGATACCAGACCTCCTTCATTCTGACCAAGGTATGGAGCTGATTAGAACCTAGAGAAACCTTTGGTAGATTCTTGGCAAAAACAACTAAACCTATGCTACAAAATACTTAGGGGCAGATTTATGTTAACTGGCGCATCCCCAGGGATGCGCCAGTTAATGTACGCCACAGTGCGCCACAGCTCCGCCACCCATGGTGCGCCGCATTTATAATGCGGCGCACCATGGGGCAAAAATGGCACAGATGCGTGACGCATCTGTGCCGTAAAGGTGGCGCATTGCTGGAGTTGCGTCGCAAGCGCGACGCAGCTCCAGCAAGGCTCGGGGGTGCCCAATCTTAACAATGCTGCGTCAAGACCTACGCCTGCTTCAAGCAGGCGCAGGCTTTTGACGCAGCATTGGCCTGAAAGTGACTGAGTGAAATCTTATAGATTTCACTCAGCCACTTTTGCGAGGCGCACCTGCCCCGGAACGCCCACCCTGCGCCGGAACGCCCACAAGCGGCGCAGGGCTTTACAACGTGACGCATCTGCCTAGATGCGTCACGTTGTAAATCGTTCGTAGGGATGCGCCACGTTTACGCCGCCTTGCGTGACGCAACAGCGGCGTCAACGTGGCGCAAGTGCCTCATAAATCTGCCCCTTACTTCTTCCCGCATAGTGGACTTAGGATAGGTACATTGAGGTAGGGGTATTTTAGTATTTTAGTCAATGTTATTTATGGATGTATTTTTATATGGCTTAGAAACCATACAATGCTTTTACAGTATTATTTTATAAGACTTTTCTCGCTGTACGCATTATACTTTGCAGTCTGCATAACGATTGTAGCAGTACACTTCTCTTGCATGAGAAAGAAGACTGCTCAATAAACCTTTTTATTGAAAGCGCCCGTCTCTCTGTTTCTCTGCAACTCTGTTGAAACGAAGCATGCATGATTGACTCAGTGAAATACTTATCTATTGTTTCCGTGACTCTGAGAGATATATTTCGTATTCTTGGGGAAAGTTGTGATGTTTATGCGGTTGTCTTGTGTATGCAAGAAAGATTCTAGTGACCTTTGAGTTAGCTGGCACACACACAATTAAGTTTAGAATATTCGATAGAGTCCTAGTCGACCTAAGTCCTACGTCAAATCTATAAGATATATTATTCCAATGCGCAGAGCTATTGGGAATATTGGAACTACACTACATGGCGCCCAATGTTTGGTAAGGCACTAATTTAACGCTAGATACTAAAGTAACTCAGTCTTGCTTTTCTCAGAGACCCCTTGTTCCGTAATACTCCAATAGATGTCTAGAGTGGGTAAAAGGATAATATCCGCCATAACTGAGTAGGACGAAAATCCTATGTATTAGTTTTTTGTTTTTCAACATTGAAGGATACCGTGTTCCAAAATATTGTGCACCTTATCTTTGTTTCCTTGAAACCTGCTTTGCAAACTTTCAGTCAACAAAATGGCTGACAAAGATAATCCCGGGGCCAGTGGAGCTACAGGCAACAACGCCGAACAAGCTTTAAACTTTACAGGTCTCCAAGAGACCGACGAGGATGCTATAAGCATTCCAGAAACTTTAAGGAAAGCCATCACTATAAAACTTTTACAAAATGGCCTATCATCAAGAGGAGGTAGGGTGTTTTTTGTGATAGAGGCACATGAATATCATCAGACAGAGGTATTCTATTCATGGATAGTCTTCCCTCAAGCAGATCCAAGAAGAAAAATGTGTTTCACTTCTACGAAGAAGATGAACCACCAGAGGAATACATTCCTTTTGAGGACATTGAAATTCCACTAACATACCAAGAGCATGCGCTCTGGTTTAAAGGCGCCCTAAAACATATACATCACATTACCAGGCTTGGTCCACTAGGTAGACCAGGAGCAACATGGCTAGCTTTAGCCAACTACAGACCTGACCCTGACATTGAAGCAATGTCAGACGATGAATTACTAGGTAATATACAGAATTTAGTAGTTTGTTATAGTTAAAGGTCTTTATTAAAAACACTCCTACTCCTCCTAAAACGTAGTGGGAGAACCCTAAACAAACTTCTAAAGAGAAGCGTTCTCAGTCCCGAGATAGGTCTCTTCAAAATGAGCCCTCTGAAAGGCGGTATAACCTCAGTAATAGGGATAATTTGAGAAAACCTGATAGATATCAAGATACTGATACACGTTCCTCTCGTACCTTTCAGACTTCCTCACAGAAATCCAAAAGAAGAGGACAGTCAGAACAAAAGGAAGAACGCATGAAGTCCAAAGACGATGAAACACGTTCCAAAAAAAATAAGAAAACTCAATTCACCAAAATGAAGGCAGCAGGTCTAAAAATCAGACATGCCAAGGATCTTAAGGGCACAACTCAAGAACGGGGAATGGGCTCAAACGATGTTGGACAGCGCAGCAGAAGTCACCATAGCTCGCAAGAACTTGAAGGATCATCTGGAGACAGTGGACTTGAATGAGTTCATCCAAATTGAAACTGCAGATACCAGGGCTAGTGTCCCACATAATTTATTTGAAGTAACACTCCGGATGGAGGGGGACATAACAAGAAAAATAAAAGCACTCTTTTGGTTGAAGCTCTCTCAGGGTTATGACATTCTTCTAGCTGAACAAGACTGGCCACCTGAATTTGTCAGGGAGTGCCCACATGGCGAAAACATCATTATGCCAGCTTTCTCCGACCTTATTCCAATTCATTTAAAATATACTTATGCCAGAAAATGGGCAGTAGCCCAGACTCCTGCATTATATAAAAATTATGTAGGATGGGACGAGGATTCTCCTCGCCATAAAATCCAGTTAAAACATCAATCTACTGCACAAAGGCAGTACCCAGTTAAGCAAGAAGCTAGAAAACAGGTCAGGGAGATATTAGATCAACTTGAATACCAAGGGGTGATTGAAACATGCACCTCGTCCATGAACAATCCTTTGTTTCCTTTATCCAAACCAGACAATACATATCGTCTAGTTTTAGATTACAAACATTTAAACTCTTGTTGCAAAACCTTTGCAGTACAAAATGCACACAGTACAGCACTAATAAATACCATTGTTCACAAAAAATATAAAACTACATTAGATATTTTTAACGGTTTCTTCTGTCAAAACATTGCACATGAAAGTAGGTATTTGACCGCTTTCTCAAATATGGGGACACAGGGTCAAATCTGTCGTCTCCCCCAGGGATTCAAGAATAGTCCAGGGGTATTTTCAGCCAGAGTAACAGAGTTACTATAAACCTATGATGATGAGGCATTATCATATGTCGATGACATCTATCTAACAGACAATGAGTTGGATAGAGATTGAGAATTTCCCATTTAAATGTCCTTTTCCTAGGATATGAATTATCAAGTGAAAGCAAAAGCCTGGCAGCAAACTTTCTTGTGAAATGTGTGCTGCTCCAACCTCCAAAAACGCAGAAAAACTTACAGTCGATTCTAGGTTTCCTAAACTTTGGTCGAACTTACATTCTAAACTACGCAGAAAGGGTTAAACCTCTCTATGAATTAATCAAACCTGATTTTAACATTATATGGACTCAAACACACACAGAATTTTGCGTTCGGTCCAAACAGACATGTTGGCAACAACACATTTACAGACTCGCGTTAACGTACGCAACTTAGTGATCCGGATCATTCCAGGACAATGTGGATTCACATACTTAACCTTTAATGAAGGAGAAAAAGTACCAATAGCTTACAAATCACACTTGTACACACAAGCAGAAATGAAATTTACTTCAGAAAAAATTCTGACAGCGGTTCAAACTGCAGTAGCAAAAGAGAGAGCCCTCGCATAGGGTAAGCGCATAATGGTCGTTACTCCTTTACCTGCCTTAGAGGCAGTGACGATAGCGAGCATTCCGAATGCAAAAGCTTTACATCCAAGATGGATACAATGGGTTAATTCTCTTGCTGCAACAGACGTTGAATACGTTTTTTACCCCTATTTGAAAACACAAGCATTTCTACAATACGAACAAGAATGTCCTCTGCCTACTGAGATTCTGCCTCTAGAGCAGTATGAATGTATAATTTATACTGACAGATCAGCCCAACCCACTACGGGGGTTAAACAAACTTATAGTGTTGCGTGCGTGATTGTTAAAGGTCGCTGGGTCGATGGTAAATTCCGACCAATGGTCACTAAAACGCAATCTCTAGGAGATTGCACAGCTCAGCGAGCTGAATTACAAGCATTCAAGGTGGCGCTTGAAAATACTGATCGCGAATTCCCCACACTTATAGTGTGCAATTTATAATATTGCGTTCAATCTTACAATGAATATTTGCAGAACTGGATTCAAAACAGTTACAAAGATGCAAAAGGTGGCACAATCAAGCATAAGTTGCTTTGGGAACACGCAGTTCAGTTAAGACAAGAACTACAAAAGGCTCACGTGATTGATACATACACTGAGTCATCAAAGTGATGGCGTTCATGTTGCAGGGAATTCATTGGCTGATGAAGTCGCGAAGGCAGCTGTGCAAACGTCTTCCGTAGCTGCAATCACTCATTCAAAAACAAAAATAGATGGTGAAATAATGGTAGCTGTCAATGCCACAAGCAAAGGCAGCGGTGCAGCGTTACCTCAAAACTATCTACTCAAATATTCATACATAATTGCCGCAATCCCAATTCCTTTTGCTCAAATTCCTGGAGTGGGGGATAGAGTGATTCCAAACAGGAAACATAGAATAGCTTTGATACACGAAGCACATTTGGGAGAGGGTCTGATACATCAGGGGATCTCTAAATCTATACTAGAATTAAAGGAGACGTATTGGTGGCCAGGGATGAATGGTCACATTCACACATTTATAATTAACTGCAACAGAGATCACAACAGAGAACGCCACCAGATACCTGACTACAGTGTAGCCAGCCGAGTATAGACACCGTTGTTAGACAGCATTAGACTTTCTACACGCAGACGTCCCTATGGACAAATGCGGTCCCACAAATATTAAGACAAGATTCATTTGGATGTGGCCTCTGTGCTCGGCTGATGCTCGAACTGTTATAAAAGATTTCGTGTCTTTATCAGCACATACGCAGTCAGCACGCTACATTCTGACCAGGGTCCTGCATTTAGCTCTTGAGCTTACAAGGAGGCCATGGTCAAATTGGGCGTTTCATTCCGGTAGTCTAGTCCATTCCATCCAGAGGTAAATTCGGTAGTGGAGAGAAAAAATCAGGACATAAAGCAATCTATAACAGCTAGGGTATTAGGCTTGGGTGACGGGTGGGTCAAACATCTAATAAGTGTCCAACGTAGTCTTAATAATCCACCAAGAAGTTCTCTGGGGGGAATCACTCCATATGAAATCCTTTTTGGAACAAGAATGACTAGCTCAGATCTCGATTGTCACACTTCAGTGGTAGAACAAAAATCATTTGATATCAAAGACCGTTTGACTGTTTTACAGGACTGAAATGAAATAAAAAAAGGCCAAAGTAATGTGTTCCTGAAGCCAACGACCACTGAAGAAAAACCATCCGTCCCAGCAAGACCTGTCTGGATTCCAAAGATTGGGGATCTAGTCAGAGAAAAGATCACGGACAAGAAGGAATTTGGGCCTTCTTACAGACAACCAGTACCTGTCCTAGCCATCCACGGATCAAGAACAGTATTACTGCTGCGCCTTGCTGGTAAAAAGGAGAACAGGTTTGTGTCCATCGTCCTGGTAAAACCACATCATGTGGCCGATCATAAGCAGTAGACCAACTGGACTCCAAAGATGTAGCAAACGCCAGAATCTGACTACTATCCAAGAGGTTCAAACTGAGAGACTCATCACCGTTGAAGAATCTTCAGTGTGAAAAGAAGGACTATGCAACAAAGCCATGGAACTTGTACCTCTTGAGACCCAAATACAATTTGTTCCGAAATGCCTGTCTACAATGAAATAGCAACTGACTATACAAATGTAACAAGTGATCGTTCCAGCGATTTCATCGAATCCTGAAGCAATCCCTACAATTGACAGAACTGCCTCTGTCTAGTTCATTAACTTTGATACATTTTCCGAGGATCCCAGCGAACCTGTAACTACGCCAGCTAAAAGAACTTTCAAAGAACAAGCAACAGAACTTTTTCATCACCTGAAAAAGACTTATCTGGTTTCCCCATGTATTGAACTTTGGATTGTGTTGAGTGTACTTTTTCTTCTACTTTGTTGACTCTTGTATTTACTTTGGGAATGCTGATAAATGGAAGATATGTTAAAAAGGACACAGCAAGTAAGAACATCAACTTACTCCTCAAGCCAAACAAATCATCTCATCGTGAACAAAGAGACTTGTCATCAGTGAACATCATAGCCGTTCCTATACCTGGTGGTATAGCTTGGGACAGAACAGAATATGACATTCTTGGTCCGGTGGAGCTGTTGAAGATTCTACACCAGTTCAAGATTTCCTTGAATGAGTTTGTTTCATCTAGTGCCTTTTCTGATGATTGGGACTTCGAGACTATTAGTAAATATGATGTCAGACTTAGAAATGTCTGCAAAATTTACTAATCATGAATACTTAGAAGGGTCATCAGATTATGAACAAATGTATTGTTATAATCACTATGGTCATCATTTCTTGCACAGATCTGCAAATCCTAGAAATGTATTTACTTATAACCAATGGGAACATTGTCCTACGCCACCAAAGGGTAGCTCAAAAACATTTTATGGCAAATTTCCATACTTTTCAGGTTTTAATGTTTCAAATCCAGAATCACTTTACTTTTAAAATGTTAATAGGACAGGAATGAAAAGTATGTTGACAAATACGAAGCAAATTCATTCTGAGGCCTTTTATGCTCAGCTGTCTTCGTTAGGTTTCGATGTTTAGGAAAGACAGCATGGAGACAAAAACTGTCTGGGGCACAAAAGACTGGCAGGTACAGGGCTTAGAAGCTTTATTTAGAGCCTGCATCATTCCAGAGCAAATAATATTTTTGAATGACACTGACCAACAGACATCTTGTCTTGGGTTAGCCAAGATAAAAGAGTTAAATGAACTGTCCATACCTACACCTACACCTGATAGCAGTAACACTTCAGAGGGGGTGGTCGACGTACATACTATTTTGCTTCAACACAGAACAGATCCAGATTGGAAAAAGTGGTTAAGATGGCCCACAGACACAAACACCTGTCAAGATAGATTCCTGAATAAGACACAAGGGTTCACATTCACTAGGCCAGATCCAAGATATGTTCAGAGACAGAATCCAGGAATAGTAACAACATACAGTGCATGGAAACTGTGCCTTGAATGGCTACACAAGTCTACACTAAAGGAAGTAAAACAACACTTATCTTTACTTAAAGATGGCGCTGACCTGAGGGACTTCCTACAAGGGCCTACTAAACCGCGTCACAAACGTTTTATATACGCCAGTATCTATGCTCTATATAATGAAGCATGGAAGATTACACAAGCAGAGACTGCAGAACGAATACGAGAAATTGATCGTATTAATTTAGAGAAATCCCTCTCCGTAGTTGACAATGGGTTAACGACTCTGTCATCCAGGATATATTCTTTGGACAGCATAGTATTCTCTGCCATAGACATAATGGAACAGGACTTGGTCATATTGCAACATGGTCAGTCGCAATGACGTTCTATAATGCTATTAGGCTGGACGTTACAAAACCTTCGTTCAGGTTATGTGCCTCTGCGTTTAATCAACACTACATCACTGTTTTCTGAATTCAATCTCACTGATAAACAGATCAAATCGGCACAGAGGGGAGCAGACTATACGGTGCTGAGCATTGAAAAACTGGAAAGATTGCCATTTGCAGTCGCTGAAAAAACAGCTATTGAATGGATAATACAAGGTACAATCACTCTGCCTGTTACAATTTTCCATTTTCAGTATTGCTTAAAATGTATACCAGCAGGCCTATATGAAAGGTTGGGTAAAGAATACATCAAGACATGCTGGTAATTACTATACACACACAAATGTTGGAGTGGGGGGAAAGAAGTGTTTCTTAGTCATAATAATTGTGAAAACGCACTAAGCGGCTTTCTCCTTTGTCAGGGTGTAAACATACACGGGCCTGCGATGGTTCCTCTAAAAATTTATCCTGCCACCTGCAAGGTTCACCAGCTGCAGTCAACTTTCTAATGGAAGTTATATTATGTTGAATGATCACAGCTGCTGTGGCATGTTGCCAGGTGTAGCCTATCCCGTAACTGTGTCAGCCAGGGTCATTTGCTGTATGCAAGTATTGTTTCCAAAAATCAAGACAGACCGGGACTAGCCGTTATGGCCTTCACTGAACATCTCTTCTATACGAATTGATACTTTAAGCAGAATGAAAGCCATTCTTTTACAGAAAACTGTGCCATTGACATCGGCCAAATTAACCTATGAGCTGCAAGTCGCAAGGGCTTCTGCAGAGATACACACACTATTAACTACAAACTGCTCTGTACATTTCTCAGAAATGTTAGGTCATATCCTAAACATGTCTGATACGAGTGGTTTTGTACATGTATTTAAAACCATTTTTTCAGGACTGTTAGCACCTTTTGAAGCAGTCCTAGGAATATTTCCAAACTTCATGCACTCTGTGTTTGGCGGATTGCCTCTCGTTTTGGGACTCGCAGCAGGGATATTATTTTTACTCCTTCTGCTCCGATATAGCAAGCCAAATTACCAGCGATACACAGTCCACCATGGAGAACGCTCTTCTGGCGATGAAGTGTTGTGAGCGCATAGTCCAAATTTTGGGATTAACTCGTTTAAGAGAATTGAATGCCACATGGTTTATGTCATTCAGACCAATCTGGCAAGATTGCATCTTACCTGTTCTACGATGCCTGCTATGTGGAGAAGAATGCGTGCTAGACATCTGTCTGACACTCCCATCAGTCATGCCAATGGATGCTGATACTTTGCTGGACCCGGTAAAGGCCCATGCGCAGTGTTGTCCCCAGCGGCTACCAATTCTGATGACGGCATTCATTGAGATCTCACAGGCGCAAAATGCTGACGGTGAGGTACGAGAGGAAAGCGGCACACAGGTACCTTCCAGTTCGAACATTGCTAATGCGACCAACGCTGATGGCGATGCTTCACATCTATGTGCGGTTAATCTTCTTAACGAGGTAATCCAACTTTCACCTACAATGGTAGACAAATTATTTTCAGACTTAGAAGATTTGATGTTTTCTTCAAACAATAACATTGATTTTTGATTTGGCACACAGTGTTCTGAGAGACTCTGAATTTGACCTTCATTTTTCCGAACAATGTTTATAACTTTGGAACTCTATTTTTTTTATGATCAAACTTTTTTTTTTCTAAATTTGTATTTTTTCATTTTTTAGCACAAAGTAATCTGCTTAAAGTATAACTATTCATAGAGAACTAGAATTCTTTGAAAAAATATTCCCAGAGACAATATTTGACTTTGTCCACATTCAAACAGTTTATATAATATGCCATGAAATGGTCTCGACTTTTTCTTCTGTATTTAAGAGCCTTTTCATAAATGTATTTTCGTGATTCATTCGGAGTGCATTTTCAAATGTCATCTATATGCTTTGAATGAGTCATTGCTTTTAATGCGTATAGCACATATGCTTTTTGTGTACAACCAGTACCAATGCATTTTTATGTATTTTGGGTGGGTTTAACACTTCATGTTTAGATATGTTTTAATGTGTTCAGAACTTATTAATGTCATACATAAGAAAGTGAAGTGGGTGTTGTGTGGCGTTTTAAGCTTCGAGTGCATTTTCCCGATTCACACCCTTATATAGGCATAGAAATCAAGCCCTTATTTAGGCATAGCCCATGCTACCCAAATACAGGCATGGCTACTTCCACCTGTACCAAACGTCACAACGACTTAATGGAAAACCAGCTTAAGCAGTCAGGGACTTCACCCCTTGCTTGAATATTGATTTGTCCAAGGACTCAGTTACTTTGCAAAGAACAACTATTCCCTAGGGGTTCTTTCCTGACGTTCATATGCCCGACTTTATGTCAAACTATGGCATTCCTAAACACCTTCAAGATTTAAATATGCCTTCACTTGCTATAGCAAACTACGGTGGTTTGGAGCAGTTCGACTATCTACTTGCCCGACGCAGCTCGCTACAGCAAGTGCTGAAGGAAGCCGACTCTCCAGCTGACGCACTGATCAAGAGGCTGCCTTTCTCCTGCCGAGAATCCAGCTCCAGTGTTTCCAGCTCCCCTTGCGGGGTGTTGGGAAATCGAGTCCCGAGACAGAGATACCAGACCTCCTTCACACTGACCAAGGTATGGAGCTGATTAGAACCTAGAGAAACCTTTGGTAGATTCTTGGCAAAAACAACTAAACCTATGCTACAAAATAATTACTTCTTCCCGCGTACTAGACTTAGGTTAGGTACAGTGGGGTAGGCGTATTTTAGAAGCACCAGTTGAGTATTTTAGTCAATGTTATTTATGTATGTATTTTTATATGACTTAGAAACCATACAATGCTTTTACAGTATTATTTTATAATACTATTCTCGCTGTACGCATTATACTTTGCAGTCTGCATAACGATTGTAGCAGTTCACTTCTCTTGCATGAGAAAGAAGACTGTTCAATAAACCTTTTTATTGAAAACGCCTGTCTCTCTGTTTCTCTACAACTCTGTTGAAACAAAGCATGCACGATTGACTAAGTGAAATACTATCTATTGTTTCCGTGACTCTGAGAGGTATATTTCTTATTCTTGGGAAACAAAGTTGTCATGTTTATGCGGTTGTCAGAAACTAATCCCTTCTTGTGTATTTGAGAAAGTTTCTAGTGACCTCTGAGTTAGCTGGCACGCACACAATTAAGTTTAGTATATTCGATAGAGACCTAGTCGACCTAAGACCTATGTCAAATCTATAGGGTATATTATTCCAATGTGCAGAGCCTTTTGGGAATATAGGAACTACACTACACTCACACATGCACCTGGACTCTGCCATCTGTGAGTCTACTTTGCCAAGTGGTGCCACCCCAGTCTTGAGCCCTTGAAAATGGGCCTAAGGTGCTCCACCAACCTCTGTGGATCAAGTGGAACTGACACATTATTTTTGCTTTTCGGCACAACCCTGCGTAGAACCCTAGCATCATCATGATACATGGATCAGAGCCACAGCAAAGACCTGCATTGCATCGCAATCCATCACCACATCGGAACTACCACTGCCCGATGCATCTTCGGTGCAGATGCTCACATTCCTCATCCACATTATCCTTGATGATGGATTCTGCATTGTGGTCTCGCAGCTCCTTGGGAAAGATGCCTCGCCCTGACTGCATGACTCATCCTTGACACCGGTCTTTGCATTGCAAGCCCTAATTGCCGGGAACCGTTTATTAAATTTGTTTTTAGTTGCATTTGTAAAGTTACAAAGATCCATACAACAAAACATCAGTACCTTGCTTGTGGACCACATAGTCATTGATGTACAGGTGGCGCCAACATGTGTACAGTACCAATACACCGCGCACATCATACATTGCATATTGTTATACACTAGTTTCACACTGATATTTACATAGGAATTTTCGTCGCATCAGATAAAGCAGCACCCCAGCACTACGGTACATCTCTGCTAGAACCCCTTCTCAACATCCCCATTGAGGATCATCTGTGACTATAGTACTTAACCAATTAACAAATGGTTCCCTGATGTCACAGGGGTGAGCTCCGGTTGGCATTTGCTCCCAGTAACCCTCTAACTGAGTCATGCAGTAAATAACACTCAAGAGCCGACCCTTCACCGTCGTCGGGAAAGTCGCCCTCCACTGAAGAGCCACCTGGCACTTGGCCATAAGCAGGAGCATGACTGCTAGTCTCCGCAGTTTCCGTGGGACATTAGAGACAGTACCGAGCAGAGCCACCAATGGCGTGCAGAGCAGCTCCTGTCCAATTATTTTACTGATGTGTTTTAGTGTTTGCATCCAGAAGTTAGCTATAGGAAGGCACTGCCATGCTAGGTGCATGAATGCTGCCCGAGTGGTCTCACATCGCCAACAATGATCGTCTGGCTGCAGCCCCATGCAGTGCAGTTGCACCGGAGTCCGGTATAGTCTATGCATATACTTGAAGGGGATCAGTCTGAGGTGATAATTGGGAGACAGCATTTCCAACTGCCCGCAGATCAGCCTCCACTGATCTTCTGTGATCTCCACCCCTATGTCCGCCTCCCACGCCGCGCAGGTTCCCGGAATAATGATCGGGGAGTCGCGCTGCGTGATGGTATATATTCGAGTGATTAGTTTGCGGCCCGACTTCACCGCAATAACATTCTCAAGTGCTGGCAATGCAGGGGGAGGGCTCGGGAATGTGCCAAACCTGCCTCTGCAGGAAGCTTGCAATTGGTAGTACAGTACAGCAATATGTTTGCCACCGATGGCTCCGCAGAGTCGCACATCTGTTGCATTGTTAGAAAAGTGTCCCGTGGGAAGAGGTCTTTGCCCACCCACAGCCGATGCGTCTGCGCTCGCTTCTGTGTTCTGTTTTCCGTAAGTGGGGTTTTCATAAGGTTATTGGCCAGTGGCATAGAGGGCGAATAGAACACCTCCACCTTCTCCTATTTGCATAGACAGGCCCATGCACATCGCAAGGTTTCTACAGAGTCAACTTCATTTTGTGGTCTCTTAAACGGTTGGTATACAGCGGTGTCTAGAGGAAGCAGTGGTGCCATATTTAATTCAATGGCCACATGAGGTTGAAAGGGCATGGGGTGCGCCCAGTGATGTAAGAACTGTGCCTGTGCGCTCTGTGCGTAAAGGGCAATGTCAGGAGCCACCATCCACCCTGTGTCTGTGGTACGATGAGTGTCGCCCAGGAAACCCTAGGTTGTCGTTCCGCCCCCACCAGCTCAACCATGAGAGACGTCAGTGTTTTAAAAAAATTGCTCAGTGAGAGGGATGGGGACGTTTACAAATAGGTACAACACCTTGGGTAGGATTATAATTTTAGCTACTGCTATCCTTCCTATCAAGAGCGAGGGAGCGACTTCCAGCAGCGCACTCTTTGTCCAATCCAGTCCACCTCCCTCCCGTAATTTTCCATCCAGAGCTCTTGCATGTCATTGCTTATCCATATCCCCAGGTAGCGCATTGGTCCAGTTGCCCACGCAATAGGGTATTCAGTTTCATGGGGCGAGTCCCGGGCGGGAGTGGGACAATGACTGATTTGTTCCAATTTAACCGTACCTCAGACAGTTCTCTGTATCGCACCAGTTCCCTCATAATGGGTGCAAGGTTGTCTTTGGGGTCTACCATGCATAGTGTGATGTTGTCTGTGTATAGGGACACAGTAAGGCCTGCGGTCTGGGAGCAGTTCATTGGCAATGGCAAAAAGTTGGGGTAGCAGTGGGTATCCCTGTCTGGTGCCTCTCGTGATACCAATGGGTGCTGAGATCAGGCTGTTCACCCTCAGGCGTGCCATGGGCATAGTATACAACAGTTTTATCTGTAGGATAAGGATGGGGCTGAAGCCCATCCTTTGGAGGAGCGGGAACAGAAACCCCCATTATAGGGAATCGAACACTTTAGTGGTGTCCAGGAGTGTTGCGATGGCCGATACGTGTGGGGGCAAGGTAGTGCATTAAGGCAAACAGCGTCCGGAGATTATGGGAGGTGGATCTCCCTGGTATGAAGCCGGACTGATCTGGGCGAATGATCAAAGGGAGTAGTGGCTGAAGGTGGATGGCCAGGAGTTTAGCAAACATTTTCGCATTTAGATTTATCAGGGAAAGTGGGCGGTACGAGTCGCACCGTGAAGGGTCCTTGTCAGGTTTCAAGATGGTTATGATGATGGCCTCATGCATTGAGGCAGGCAACTCACCCGACTCCATAACCTCCTGATAAGCAGCTAAGAGCCGCGGTGCCAATAGTTCTGTGTATTCTTTGTAGAATTTAGCTGTCAGGCCATCAGCCCCAGAGGCCTTAGCTGCAGGTAAGCCACCAATGATGTGCTGGATGTCCTCTACCATGAACAGGACTTCTAGGTACTCACAGTGCGCTCTGCCTAGCCATATGAGCTCAGTTGAATCAAAGAATTCTCGCAAAACAGAATCAGTGGGACATGAGTTGAAAGTGGGCATAAAATCTCTCATGGTTGCTAAAATGTACGACGAAGCGCATGCTATTGTCCCATCTGCGACTGCCAGTTAAGTGATGAATGGGGACCCTGTAGGTGCCCTCAGTGAATTGGCAAGCACTTTGTCTGGCCTGCCTCCCTCTCCGTACCGTCTTGCTGTTGCATTTTTACAATGGAAGGACGTCAATTTGGTACGTATGTCAGCTAATGTCGAGGGGGGCGGTTCTGCGTAGTATTGTGTCTCTAGTGCATGGAGCTCACTTTCCAGTCTGCTCAGACTGCCTCGGATATCACAAAGCACTCCTGCTTGGCCAGTATTGCAGTTCCCCTTGTATCACCACCTTAAACGCCTCCCACAGCGCGCTCTACGTAGCCACCGATCCGGTATTATGCTCAAAATATTCCCGGATGTGTGTTCTAATGCTTTCGCAGAAGGCTGTGTCCAGTAGTGCGCTAGGTGGCAGACGCCATGCAAACGAGGGCTGGTAGGGCTTGGAACCGTGAAAGACAGGACTACCGGGGCATGGTCAGATAGTGTCCATGCATAATGTGTGACCTCTTCAACCCAAACATGTAAATCCCTTGTCAGTAGTCAAAAGTCCAGTCTGGTCCATGCATGGTGGTGTGGGTGATACACATTCCCATACGGTCTGTGGGGTGCAGCGTGCGCTATGAATCAACCAAGCAGTGATCTAATATTATGCTGTTCAGTGTTGCTGCTGCCTGTGGATGATGGGTGCTGGCCGTCCCCTCCCTATCCTTAGTCAGTGTCAGCACAATATTGAAATCCCCGTTTCAAAGTATTGCGGCATCTCCCATTGACTGAATCTTGTGCCAAGGTTGTAGGAAAAATGTGGGATCGTCCACGTTAGGGCCGTAGACATTGACCACTATAAGCTGCTGGTGGAATAGGCTCCCTTTTAAAATAATATATCTGTCCCTCTGGGTCACATATCGACTGTTGTGTTTGCCAGGGGACCCCTCTGTGTATTAGAATTTCTACCCCGCGGGAGTGGTTATAGTAACTGGCTGTGTATACCTCACTCCATCTATTTGTGGTTAACCGGACTAGTGCTGTTTCCCTAGGGTGGGTCTCTTGCAGGAGACAGATATCTACGCCCTGTCTGGCCAAGCAGGATTGCACTAACCTCGCCGTACGGTGGTCCTTAAGACCTCGCACATTCCAGTTTAGGAAAGACAGTTTGGACATTTAGAGTCCTTGTGTATTGGTATAATGTAAGCGTTCATCGTCACCTGTGCAAAATCTCCCTGAATTCCTGCCAAGTGTCACCATTCTCGGCCTGTCGGTACCATAGTGTATGCGGCTTGGTGGTGGGCCATGTGCTGTACTTTTCATTGTGTGACAGATCGCTCCTGGGCCTAGCGCGTACTGTAACAAAACATAACAAACAACAACCCTCCTGTCCCGCCCCCCTCCCACACCAACCCCCTAATCAGGTTGTGTGTCCCAGCTTAAACGGCCCACTTCGCATGTTGGCCCTCGAAACTCTAGACAACAGGGAATCTCCCAGAGAGGCGTGGACTCGCCTTCATACACCCCTGTCTCGTAAGAACAGGGTGGCCGAACATTTTTATTTAACACTGGCAGAAGAAATACTGTGTAGACTATGCAGACATTTAGTCCCAAAGGCACAGAGCAAAGAAAAGAAAACCTTCCTATTTGTGCATACATTCAGTTATAGACCTACCAGTCTGCCAGGTGGTTTCACATCCCACAAGCTTTAATCATTGTCACTTTGCTGACTGCCAGAGTGGGACGATGTCGCCTCATCTCTGCATTGTGTCTTCTTGGCGTTTTGCTTGGCATACTTCATGGCAGCACTCGCCTCAGTGGAGATCAGGGGATTTCCTCCAGTGTGCACCTGGAGATTTGCTAGATAGAGCATTGCATATTTCGTGCCCGTCTGCAGTAATATCTTCTTTGCAGAAATAAATTCTCTGCATACAGCCTGCACTGCCTGTGTGAAGTCTGGGTAGAACACAATTCTGTTCCTCTAGTGATGTGTATCTCCTTTCTCTCTGGCCATTCGTAGAACAGTGTCTCTGTCTCTGTAGTTCAATAAGCGGGCTAGAATGTGGTGCGGTGGAGTGCCCGGGGGGGCCTAGGGCCCAGAGTGCGGTGGGCGCGATCCACTAGAAACCTAGGAGAGAGTTCTGTATCAAATAGTTCTTTCAGCAACCCTTCCACAAAGTGCTCCATGTTGTTAATATTTGAGGACTGCGGTATGCCTGTTATCCGTATGTTGTTCCTTCCAGACCTTGCTTCAAGGTCTTCGTTGTGGGCTTTAATGGCCTCAAGCACCTTGTCCATTTTCAACAGGCGTCCCTGTGTCTCCTCATGTTGGTCCTCCAGGTCTGACACCCGCGTTTCCAAAGTGTCGATTCGGCTTTCGTGTTTGTCCACTCTCTGGGATACCTGGTCCATCCTCAGTGCCAAGGAGTCAAGTTTTTGATCAATTGCCCGCAGGCTGCCTCTGACTTTCTGCAGCATGGATCTGATGTTGTCGTCTGGTTCCAGGACCATTTGCGTTTCTGGCACCATTGTTACTTGTTTGGATTCAGGGTCCTGTAACCGAGTTGCGCGCTTCTCGAAGGAGATTTTGGCTTACCTGTTATCCGCTTTTCCGATTGTGGTTTTCCAGCGGCGCTTCTTCACCCCCAGATGTAAAGACAACAAGGCCAGTCCCCCAGGGCCAGTCTCCAGAGGCACAGGGGAGGACGGCAAGTCGGCGCCCGTCACAGGATCAATGTTGCTCCCTCCGGTCCCTTCTCCAGTTCACAGCAGGTCCGTCTCTCGCCGCCTCAGAATAGGCCAAGTACCTGGTCCGGGAGGTTGTGTCAATACAGTGCGTCCCCACTCCGATCAGTCCCAGCATGTGTACATTCGTCCACTAGCGGCCCAGCTCCCCCCGGTCGTCCCCCAGGGCAGTTATCCAGTTCTATGTCTATGACCAAAGTCTGTGCAGTTGATGAGGTCAGCCGCAACGTCGCGCAACGCCAGCAGTCCACAGCCCCTGGCGAGGTACACGTAACTCTAATCACGCATCACCCCCAATCCTCCACAAACAACCATGGGTAGGTTGCCACAATTGAAGGGGGTGATGTTAGGTGCAGCCTAAAGCAAACGTGTCTCCACTGTGGCCAGAGTCTCCGGCCTCGTGCAGCTGCTACAACCCAGGGGGCCTTCTGTAATTCTGTTGGTTGTGCACGCTGTCTACTCGGCGCGTCAGCACTTCACAGTTAGCCGTGCCTAGGTCTCCCTGTCTCCGGGCGCCCCCTCAAACAGGTCTCAGTGTCCTAGGGCCCGCACTTCCCGGTTGGATGGCTAATCCACTCTGCACAGTGCTCCAGGGCACTCAGCAGGCCCAGCAGAGGGAGTCGGCAGGATTTGGAGCACGTCCCGAACCGGTCCATGTGCCAGGCCGTATTAGCGCCTCCGCAAGCAAGGAGCCAGCGGTCTCTGGCTATATTTACGATCTCCAACAGGGCCTCCACTTCTCATATAGCCCCGACGCCAATCTCCAGTCCTGCTCCTCACAAGATTTTCATTATGGGAGGGCCATCACTCGTCTCTCTGTCTCTGGTAGGGCCGCATTGCTCTCTCCCTCTCCTCCGGCCCGCCTCGTCCCACCCGGGCAACTCCAGCTGTATCTCTACAAATCTCCGGGTCTCCGTCGGCCAGGGGGGTCGCTGCCGCTATGAATCTGCCCTCGATCGTTAGGCATGGATTCTCAATGCGTTTCGGTTGCCACTGCACACCGGTCCGCGCCAGGCTGTGGCTTCGCCCTGTCAGTTTCACACTTATACTCACACCTTTTTTAACCAAACTTCGGCAGATTGCTCAGCTGCAATCGTAGCATGTATTTTTGGAATATATGTCCCTGGATCGTTGTCCAGTTATAGGATAAATACCGGATGATGTGTTCGGCTGGCAGAGCCTCTCCACTAAGCGGCCATCTTGCTGCTCAGCTCGGCCATGCCCCAAATTGCCAGGAACCTTGATGATGCCGCAGAACCTCACACCACAGCTTCACTGCGTCTTGGACCTGACGCTTTGCTTCGGCCGCATGTCGCCTCCTTCATACTGATCCTCCAAATGGTCTGCAAACCAGGATTTAGGGTACTCTGTTCAGCATGCCCAACTGGGTCCCTTTAGCCAACCTGCACAGCTTTGTGGTAGCCCTGAACTTGTGATGGTCTGGAACAACCAGATATCCTCAGTTGGTGCTTAATGCCTTTCAACTCTATTTCTGCTAAAACCTTTAAAATTGAATACTACTGGCTCTACTGATTGGATTTTTGTCATTTTTATCTTGTTTTATTTATTACAAATCACAAAATTTTCTAAACCAGTTGTGGGATCCTTTTGAGGTGTGTTGTCACTGTGTTCCTGTTCGAATTGTTGCACAAATAATTTAGTTACAAAGACGGGTAGACCCAATATCTGTCCCTGGGACCTGGGTATAGAGCTGTACAATACAAAGAGTGGTCCCAATGGACAGTTCATCAACAGACAAATTACAATGGCAAAGAAAATAAATAGAAAAACCGTAGTATACCGAGAACACAGTGTTATTTAATTATACTGAACGTACAACAATTTATAACATCGTTTGACCAGTATCAAAACAGTGTAGTGCCCCAGGTGGGGAAGGAGGAAAAAAAAGTGTGTATTAATTGGAATGAGAATAAAGGGGTAAGTAGCGAGAATACTGTGTTAATCACATAATTAATACATAAATAACAAGGTTCATAATTTTCAACCGGACAGAGAAGTGTTCCAACAGCTTTGAGCAAGTGAGCGGTAAGCTTTACACAGGCTTGACCTCTCCGGACGTAGTTGTCTCCACACGCAGCAGAAAGAGGGTTCTTTAACCGGATCTTCCTTTTCATTTACTTGTAGATTTTCAAGATACAGAGCCTTTGCCCAAACCAGAATTTATCAGGTATTTTCCCATCTAAATATATAGCATGCCATGTTGCATCTTTCATTCAGGCACAGTGGTGGTTTTACGATTATTCCTGATGAGGGTTAAACAATTTTTCAGAATAATACCCCAAGGCGGAGCCGGGGAATCCAGCCCCCATCCCTTGGCAGAAGTAATAACCGGATTCAGTAAGTGTAATGTTCGGTCTGAATCTTTTTCACTCATCCCAAGTAACAACGCATATGGGACGGTTCATTATAATGTGCACTTTACTTTTGCAGGTGACTGCCTTTTGCTCTCATTTTTTCTGGAGCCTACGCACCCACACCCATGAACCAGACTCCAGTGATGGGCTTCCTATGGTAATTTCTCGGGCTTTGGCCCCCTTTATGTCCAGCACCTCAATCACCACTGTTTTCCCTGCCCTAGGGTGTCTTTTATGTTCTATCCTTAGGTGCCCCCCCTTCCCTTTCTCTCCTGTCCTAAGGTAGACCCCTGCGTAAGGGATCACAGCCTACATTGTCTTAAGGGTGGAAACGTTGACATTTTCATTATTTTGCCAGCTTGATCAACAGCGATTATTCACTGTGATATTGTACTTAAACATGGCTATTTATTGTTTATCAGGTAACACTTCTAACTTTGTGGCTTGAATTATGAGCCTTGTTCTTTATTTATTAATTATGTGATTAACACGGTATTCTCTCTACTTACCCCTTTATTCTCATTCCAATCACAATACACACCTTTTTCCTCCTTCCCCGCCTGTGGCACTACACTGTTTTGATACTGGTCAAACTATGTTATAAATTGTTGTACATTCAGTGTGATTAAATAACACTGTGTTCTAAGTATACTACAGTTTTTCTGTTTGTTTTCTTCGCCATTGTAATTTGTCTGTTGATGAACTGTCCATTGGGAACACTCTGTGTATAGTACTGCACATATAATCTACACATTGCCTCTGAGTTGACTGTGATTGATCTGTGCCAAGCTACCAAAGGTTGAGCACACTTTAGTTTAAGGTTTGCTTGTGACTTCACGCTGAGAAGAATTATGGTTGCTGCTTGAAGGTTTTCACCCTCCCTCAACCAATAACCCATTTTCTCAAAGGTTTGTATTGTAAGTCAAAATGCCAGTTTAAAACTGCATACCCAGGCTTCATTGGCATGCCTGGAGACATGTTTCATAATGCTACTGTAGTGGGTAGCACAATAAGTGCTGCAGCCCTCTAGTATCCTCTAATTTGCGGTTCCTGGGTTACAGGTGGTACCATATGCTAGGGACTTACAAGTAAAATACATGTGCCAATCAAGTGTATACCAGTCAGTTTGTAGCAGATTTTGAAGGGATGACAAAAGCACTTTACCACTGTTTAGCAAGGATAAAGTACACAGAGTCCAATGGCCAACAAAACCAAGTTCAGCAACAGAAGGCAAATTTTGGGGGGAATACCATGTCAAAGATGTTCATTTTCAATAGAGATTGTTTCTGATTTGTAGATGGAAAGCTTCTCCTGAAGCACAGCTTCCCCCTTTGGAATCATGTTTGGATCCTCTCCTGCAGTGGTCTGGTGGGCCATCCTGTGCTCTCAAAACTTTTTGCCAAATGGGAAACATTTTTATTTAAAAGTGATACCAATTCCTTTATTCACTATGGGCTATTTTTCTGTTTAAACTTTCCTGTTTGGTAAGGTAACCGCTTGGATGGTATTCCGCTGTCCCTTGTAGGCCACCATCCCTACATTCACTAACATTCTCATATGGTTGTAAATTGCAATTTGCTTAATTGTTTCAGGCACGTTGTATTGTGATCTGGTGCAAATATAGAATTTGCGATGCAACCTTTTAGCATTTAATCACAAATTGTATTCCCATTCGCAAACCAGTCCGTGTACAAATTGCCCATTTAGGGCATTGCAAAACTTCCTTTGTACACTGGCCCACAAATGTGTAGCCAAACATTTAGTTACTTCTGATTAACTATGGAGTTGCGTAGGCCTTTCTTTAAAAACAGTCCATTACCTTATTGATATCTTATTTGCTAACAATATTGGTCTTTATATATAACACATTGTAAACTGAATCTCCTTTCGTCACTTTTCAAATATGTGTCTTGAGATTCACCTCAATGTTATATGATAGTTTTATTAGCCTTGGATGGGCAGCCATGAATTTTGGACATGCAGTCAACACTTTACAGTCTGCAGAAAGGTGCTCAACCAACTGAGATACCATAATAGTTTAATTTATTTAAGGTTTTGAATGTTGAAAAATAAACAGTTACCCTCCCCTGTGAAACCTGTTAGTCTCCTTCCCGCATAAGTAGCCTTGGGCTCCCTGTGGTGTAATATATACCATGCAGGTTGAGGCACATTTCAGATTTGCTGCCTAAGACCGGTTTCGTGGAAAGCCTTTTAAAATGTGCGTCCTTCATCATCCTCTGTCCCAGCAGAGGGATGCCAAAACATTTGCCTATTGTTCCATCGTAAAGTCTGTCACAGCAATTTCGGAGTAGTGGCATTAGCGCATGGTAGCAATTTGCAATGGTCTTTACAAAACTGAACACCTTAAATAGCCTTCATCTGTGAGGTTTTCCTAATAATACAGACAAGTTCTAACAGTATCAAGACATTTAACCTAGGGTGCAATGCCCATTGTCCATGAAAGCAACTTACTCCTGATGTACCTATTACATGTCTTTTTATGGAAAGCAATGTTTGCCTATCATTTGTTTGCTGTCCTCACCACTCAGAATTTATTTGCATGATATGATACATTTAATTATTATTAAGTAGTGCTTTCACAGTTATATTTTGTGAGTGAAGCAGATAGATTAAAGCCTACAGTCTCGGGGGTAGAGGCTGCCACACTCCTACCCCCATTCTTAAAAGAAGAAGGCCCTGTGAGATGGTGTCCCCAGGGCACTTAGGGCTATGTGGAGGTGGGCCGTGCACCTCCCCTCACCTTTATATAAAAGATGGGCCAGGGATGGGTTCTCTGGGGCCTATTTTGGCATGACGAGGTGGGCCATGCCCACCGCTCCCCTTTATAATGAATGAATTGAATGAAGGCTTGGGGATGGGATCCCTGGGGCACATAGTGGCATGGGTGGGAGGGCATGCATCCTTCTCCCATTAAAATCTATATTTTGGCCCCAGGGGATTAGGTCTGGGCGGGGGTGTCTTCCCCTGCTCTTAAAACTCTGGGGGATGGGACACTCTATGCCCCTTGTTGCTATCCACCTCCCCTTGACAAATATTTTTGGCCCCAGGGGTTGGGGATTCTGGGCTATTATTGCATTGCCCTCCCTTTAATTTAAAATAAAGGCCACAGGGAAGGGGTCTCCGGGGCCCTTAGTAGCTCAGGGAGGGGATCACCCACTCCCTCTCCTTAATTAAAATCTAAGGCCCCAGGGGATGGGATCCCCAGGAACCAAAGTGAATCAGCGGGGTAGTCTTGGGCCCCCTCCCTCAAAATTAGGCCTGTGAATGGGGTCCCCAAGTCCCAAAGTGACTTGGGGAGGAGGGCAGTGCCAACTCCACACCATGCACATGCGCATCATGGGGTTGTCTGTCTGTATGGGGATGAACTTAAGTGGGGAATGAACATATTACAGGGTCAGTGTATTACGATACGTAAAGCCAATCCTCCGCCCCAATCATTCACAGAGTTCTCAACAATGAGGTAATTTCAGATGTTGCAGTGATGTCTTCAATGATGTCATTGAACGCCATGAGTGATATAATATAGGAGGTAATTAACCTCTTCCATGCTCATGACGAGCTGAGCTCGTCATGAGCCACGGCGCTCCGGTGCTCATGACGAGCTCAGCTCGTCATGAGTCATGGAACGCTCGCATGCGGGGATAATTCCCCTGCTGTGCTGAGCGTTCCACGGCAGGTAATGCACCTGTGACGAGCTGAGCTCGTCATGAGCACAGGAGCGCCGTGCCTCATGACGAGCTTAGCTCGTCATGAGCATGCGGGTGCCGTGCGCGCCCCTCTCCCCTCAGCACAGTGGGAAATTAAACCCCGCAGCGAAGGGGTTAATAGTGCATGATGAGGGTGTCAGTTTTAGTTATTTCAGGGCATGAGTTATAGGTACTTCACATGATTACAACTGGCGTATGTGTTCAAAACAGTATGTTTTAACTGACATTTTCACATAACTATAAAGTACCTTCAACCTTTTGTTTTTTCAGTAAATATCTAAGTTTTTTTTATGTGTAGTAAGACATTATTTCTATTCCTAATTATAACATCACTTTAGCCTTTGTTTCTTTTCAGTGAATTTCATTGTATTTTTTTTTTACATAAAGTAAAATGTCCATCGCCATGTACAGTGTGATGTTGGGTGTAGGGCCTGGCTCCAGTTATTTTATTTTAAAATTCAGCCCATAAAGTACAGCCATACGGCCAATCAGAAGTGTTCCCTGCAATCCAACAGAAGAGCATATCGCTCCAGCACAAACTGCTTTTAAAAATGTTGGTTAGTTATCATGGGGTCATGCATTCAATGACCCAGGAGACTCACTGAGATTTTTAAATGTTGAATGGTGGCTGCTGTGCTCCCTTCAGCCGTCTGGAACATAAAAAAATGCTTGGTGGTGTCCCTGCTTCTTCTAGGGGCACCACCGGGATCAAAACAATATGCCTAAAAAGTCGCCTGGGGCAAATCTATTACATTTATGCCTCAGGGACCCCATCCCAGGGGCTGTCTTCATAAAGGGAAGGGTGGCTGTGTGGCTCCCCTCCCCGACTTATTAAAGGAGCTCATCCTCGGAGCAGAAATGTGCATGTTAGGTGAGGGGGTCATCAGTGATGTCATCAATTATGTAATCTGAGATGTCATCAGTGATGGCATAAATTATGTCATAGAACATGAGTGATATAACACGTGAGTTCATAAGTAGTGCATGATGAGGCGCACGTTCTAGTCAGCTCTCCTAACTATAATTGGTGCATTCTGTGTTTGTTTTTGTTCAAAACATTAATATTGTCTCTGACAAATACACCTAACTGTAACGTTACTTTAACTTTTAGTTTTTTCAGTTGATATACACACATATATATATATATAACGCCGTAAAAAAAAAACTCAAACAAAAAAAGAAACAACATTGGCCGAACAGAAACTAACTGACAGGACAATAGTGAATCTCTCCTCCACGACACTTACAGAGGCAGAGAAACAATTACTAAGCCTGGGGTTGAGTTTTTGCCCAATAAGTGACTTTAACTATTCAAAGACCAGAATAGATGTTTTTCAATATATACGCAAACTCAAACTGCGCAAGTTCTTCAATATTAAGGATGGTCTCAATGAGATGGAACCTACCACACCTCCTGTCTCTCTATTTACACAGTTTAAAGACATCACAGAGGTTCAAACAGCGGATATTATCTCCTCGATCAAAACCAAATCAGCTTTAGATCCATGCCCTTTTGAAATTCTTCCTACAGTAATGGATATCTTATTACCTGCCATCACTCAAATCTGTAACGGCATGTTCAGATCTGGGATCCATCCGGAAATCCTGAAAAAACCCCTCCTTAAACCACTCCTAAAAAAGCCACATCTTGATAAGCATGACCTGAAAAATTACCGACCGATAGCCAGCCTTCCATTCTTGGCAAAAGCAGTAGAAAAAGCGATGAATTCACAGCTATCTGAATTCATCGAGGAACATCACTTATTGGATAACACCCAATTTGGGTTCCGTAAGTTCCATGGCACCGAAACCGCCTTGATCAAAGCGGCGGATGACATCAGAGTCATCCGAGATCAGGGAGGAACAGCAGTATTGGTGCTACTTGATTTATCTGCTGCCTCCGACACGGTCGACCATTCGATCCTGGTCGATCGTGTTGAATAAATGGGCATCCAACAAGTAGCTAAAGATCTACTGGCCTCCTTTCTGTCAGGCAGAACTCAGGCTGTCACTCTGGGATCTTTCCAATCGACTAATCTGTCTCTGCCATGTGGGGTTCCTCAAGGCTCATCCCTGAGTCCGACACTTTTTAATATCTATGTGTCGGACCTAGCCAATATCATTCGAGCACATGGGATGAGCCTTACCTCATATGCATATGATACACAGTTAGTCCTGTCCATTAAAAACAATGGACATAAGATGGCCGAGAGTTTCAAAGAATGTATGTTGGCAATTGGAGACTGGATGGCCTCCAATTGTCTAAAACTCAATTCCGATAAGACGGAGGTAGTCATTTTTGGACAACTCACACCAAGCTGGTCCCCTGATTGGTGGCCCACGTCTTTTGGAACCCTGCCTAAACCCACCTCCAAGGTAAGGAATTTGGGAGTTGTTTTTGATGACCAGCTCAACTTCGTCGCCCATGCCAACCAAGTAGCATCCTCGGCGTTTCATAAACTACGCTTAATAAGGAAAATCATCCCCTTCCTCCCTGAAAATGCCGGGAATACTTTGGTAAGCTCCCTAGTGCTGTCCACCTTGGACTATTGTAATGGTCTTTTTGCCAATGCCCAGATCAGGGTATTTGATAAAATGAAAACAATACAAAATGCGGCAGCAAGACTACTCGCCAGAATTCCCAAATACAAGTCTGCCACAGATACTATCAGAAAACTTCACTGGCTTCCAATCAGAAGCAGGGTCAAGTTTAAAACGCTCTGTATTGTATACAAGGCTTTGCATAAATAAGGACCTCAGTTCCTCAAAGACCAACTGATCCTCTACTGTCCCCCTAGGGTACTGCGATCCTCTACTCTCAACGACTTAGTGGTGCCTCGTACCAAGACTGTCTCCTGGGGAGACCGTCGGTTCCTGGCTTCTGCCCCAAAACTGTGGAATACCCTACCTCAGTCAATTCGGACCTGCACCTCTCTCTGGTCCTTTCGTAAACAGCTAAAAACCTGGCTGTTTAACCAGTAATATCTTAGATCATACACAGCCAGTGGAGAATCTGATGCAGATGTCGCAGCGCCGAGACGCCTACGGGCATTTGTTTGCGCTTTATCAAATTTCATAAATAAATAAATACCAATATTGAACTAAATTCTACTACGCTGTTGGCTCATGACACCAGAGCATTACTTACTTTGCACCAAATGGGAGATACTTCTGATAGTACCAACTTTAATCCATCGACCCAACAAGAGCTCAGAGACGCCGAAATCAACCAAATAGGAGCAGGTAGCAGTCTATTTAAACCTGCCTCCAATTTCATATCGACCATGCCCCGAGACCCCATTGATTCATTTCATGAGGTGGTGACAGCAGATCTCAAATAATTACATTACCAAATCAAACATCGTAAAAGACAAAAAAATAATAGGGAAAAACTTTACTGGGCACTTATGAACAAATTGAAATCTAACTACAAAAACATTGTCTGCAGTTCAGACAAAGGTGGTAACATCGTGATTTGGCCGCAAAAAGACTATATCAACGAGGCAACCAGAAAACTCTCAGATATCACATGTTATCAGAAAGCCAATGCAAAAGAGTTTGACAAAGCGAGAGATACTCTTAAAAAAATGCTTTACAAATACAAGAGAGAGGGCCTAATCTCCATGCAGGAGTTCAAGTTCCTAGATGTAGAGCATCTTGTCATGCCCAAGTTATATCTAATCCCTAAAATCCACAAGGAAACTCTACCAGTTCCAGTATGACCGATTATATCGGCAATTGACAGTATGGCAAACACATTGCTATTTATGTGGATCATTTTTTGCAAAATTTGGTAAAAGATTTGCCCACCTATGTGAAGGATACGGAAGACTTTCTGCGCAAGATAAAGAATACTCCTTGGACATCTGACTCTGTATTCTTTGCCCTGGACATAGAGTCCTTATATACTAGTATTGAACATAGCACAGGACTGAGGGCACTTGAATTTTTCCTAGGAACCCGACCTTTAAATTGTTACAATCATAACAAGATGATTACAGAGCTTGTCACATGGAGTTTATACAATAATTACTTTGTCTTTACAAAAGAGATTTATTTGCAGAAGAGGGGTGTGGCTATGGGGGCCTGCTTCTCTCCCAGCTATGCGTGCTTGCACGTAGGCTGGTGGGAGAAGCAGGTCCTCATGGGAAAACATCATGACACTTATTCCAAACATATAGTACAGTGGATACAGTTTATTGATGATGTTTTTATGATTTGGAGGGGTGATGAAACCAGTGCCATCGGTTTTATTGAACAACTAAACATCAACCAAGAAAATCTGAAATTTACATACAAAATGAGTAAACAAACTGTAGATTTCTTAGATGTCAAAGTATTTGTTAAAAATGGAAAAATTGCATCCACCCTTTTCAGAAAAAATACGGCGGGAAACTCTGTTCTCCATGCCAGCAGCGCACACCCTCGCCATGTTGTCGACAACATCCCCTATGGTGAGTTGTTCCGACTAAAAAGGATTTGCAGTACAGAGGAAGAATTAGCAGTTTGCACTACTCAAGCTCTCAAAAGATTCAAAGACAGGGGATACAGTGACAGGGTGAATAAAATGGCTACTGAGAAGCTGAAGGAAAGATCTAGGGAATCTCTGTTAAGTCCCTCAGAAGTCCCTATTACGGAAAGTATTGATATCAAAGACGACTCAAGTCTGAGATTTATGACAACATACAACTGTCAGGAACGACGCATTAGAGCCATTCTAACTAAAAGTTGGCCGATACTAATGACCGATGGTGTCCTAGCACCTCAAATAACGTGCAGACCCAACATCACCTATCGGAAGGGCCCTTCCATGCGCCCACATGTATCCAATCCATTCCCTGAACTCTTGAAAACTGAATCTTGGTTACAACCCTGGCTGGGGTTTACCAAATGTTCTTGTTGTAGAGCGTGCAAGTTTGGCATCAATACTACCAAGTATGCCACTCCGTTTAGTCCAACTCTGTCACCAATCAAGGGCATCTTTAATTGTAAGACGGAGTATGCTGTTTATGTTCCTACGTGCACCTGTGGCCTGAGGTATGTTGGGAGTACCAGGCTTCAGGTGTATGTCAGAATCTTGCAGCATCTCCGAGCCATTGTCAACAACGACAGCTCCTATCCTGTCGCAAGACACTTCAAGATGATGCATAATAACAACCTTGAGTGTCTTAAGTATTATGTATTAGCTGCTATCCCCAAACCACGCAGGCGGGGGCGACAGAGACAGGATGCTTAGGAAATTAGAATCAAAAATGATTCTCGAGTTGGACAGCAAAGTGCCAAACGGCCTTACAACAACGGAAGATTGACATAATTTTCTATAAAATATGTAACTTTTCTTTCGTCTATCCATACCCCATCTTAGTTTGGTTCCTACTAACATTAGTTTAACTATGGCCACCTCCCATGCTCAGTTGATGATTTACTGTTTCTTGGCCCAAAATTTTTTTTTTTAATTGTACATATTTTCCATTTAGATACAGAAATTGATTTATAGATTTTACTGCAACATGGAATTCACCTGGGGTTTTGTTTTTCTTATAATACACATATAATCTTTAACATACACTCTAATACAGTCTTTTATGATAAAAAAAGGGCTGCCATCTTCATTGATGTCCCTACTGTCTTTGTCTATTTATAGTAATCAGATATTTACATTTATTGCTGTAGTCTGTTTTAGTACTTATACCACTTTGCGTATTTTGCACAATTACGATGTTTACATGTATATATGAACTGTTCAATTTTTAAATGTGTTATTAATTTTGATAATTTTTATATCACTATTTATTGATTTTTAATCAATTCGATATAATATTATCAAAATGCATATATTTGCACAGTCAATATGTTTACATTTGCGATATATTGCACATTTGGTATATGTTTACATTTGCATTGTTTGCACAAATATTATTCAGACTGCTTCGTCAATATCCTGCATTTAGGCAGATATATTTCTTTATATAATTGACAGTAGGAATTATTGTTACCTGAATTTATTCGGTATATGAATTGTTTGATGGGTTAGTACTTTCAACCGTTGCCCTTCCGTTAAAAACCAGAGAACTACAGACATGTTGAGTGGTATGTTTTCTATATCTATGATCACATGGTGTTCACTATTGCATTTAAAAAAAATGGCACACACCAGTTAGACTATCTGTGAGCAAGGGCATTCGCCCGAAATGCGTCAGACCATTGTGCTGTGGTGAAATAAACATCTTTGCCCTGAAATTTTGGGACTCGCCGTGGTTTCTGTTCGCCAGATTGGAGGTGCAGGGCTAGTATATTTGAGTATATATATATATATATATATACATATTACCTACTGGCGGTCGCCAGTAGGTATATATAGTTAGGATTTTTTTCCTATGGGATTTTTCAAAATTCTATGTTGAATAACTTTGGCGTTGATGGACGGAATTGGCTGCAATTTTCAGGAAAATGGCACATTTTGTCTCTGACCGTCCCCTGAAAGTTTGGGGGGTTTCGTCAAGTGGGGGCCGAGAAAAAAGGGGGGTCCCAAAACTTGTTTTTAACATTGAGTTTTCCATAGGGTGGTTGGACTCACTTTTAGCCCGAACGGCTGAATGGATTTCCACCAAACTTGGCAAAATTGTAGGGACTGGTACCCCGATGTGCCTTTGCTATGTCTCAAGATATATGCTCCAGTGGTTTTTACGAAAATTAACTTTGAAAAATATATATTGGGCTACATTGGGCTATATATATGTTGGAGCCCAAATGTAGCCCAATGTAGCCCAATGTAGCCCAAAGATGGCCACCAGAGACCAAAAAAAACAAATGTAGCCCAAATATCAGCCAGATGTAGCCCAACTATAGCCCAATGACAGAATGTCCCAGAGTGTTCTAAAGAACAACTAGAGCGCTAACAGTCTTACTTTGCCAGTAGGTATATATAGTTAGGATTTTTGTGAATAGGGATTTCTGAAAATTCTATGTTGAATAACTTTGGCGTTGATGGACGGAATTGGCTGAAATTTTCAGGGAAATGGCACATCTTGTCTCTAACCGTCCCCTGAAGGTTTGGGGGGATTTCGTCAAGTGGGGGCCGAGAAAAAAGGGGGGTCCCAAAATGTGTTTTTAACATTGAGTTTTCCATAGGGTGGTTGGACTCACTTTTAGCCCGAACGGCTGAATGGATTTCCACCAAACTTGGCAAAATTGTAGGGACTGGTACCCTGATGTGCCTTTGCTATGTCTCAAGATATATGCTCCAGTGGTTTTTACGAAAATTAACTTAGAAAAATATATATTGGGCTACATTGGGCTATTTATATGTTGGAGCCCAAATGTAGCCCAATGTAGCCCAATGTAGCCCAAAGATGGCCACCAGAGACAAAAAAAACAAATGTAGCCCAAATATCAGCCAGATGTAGCCCAACTATAGCCCAATGACAGAATGTCCCAGAGTGTTCTAAAGAACAACTAGAGCGCTAACAGTCTTACTTTTGACAAAAGTATGGCACACCTGAAGTCATCTTGATTGGAATAAAGTGTTAACACTTAAAACATTTAATTTGCAAAGGAACAAAATGAGGGGGTTCATTTTGCCATAGAAAATATGATTAGTGCTGAAGAAAGAAAAATTAGGGCACATTTTGAGTGACTTCTCAAATCCTCTTATATTTCATTAAAAAAATTCTGATATGCAGTCTCCCAAGATGGCCACCAGAGACAAAAGAGCCCAAATGTAGGCCAAATATCAGCCAGATGTAGCCCAACTATAGCCCAATGACAGAATGTCCCAGAGTGTTCTAAAGAACAACTAGAACGCTAACAGTCTTACTTATGACAAAAGTATGGCACACCTGAAGTCATCTTGATTGGAATAAAGTGGTAACACTTAATACATTTAATTTGAAAAGGAACAAAATGAGGGGTTTAATTTTGCCATAGAAATTTTATATATATATATATATATATATATATATATATATATATATATATTTATATATTACCTACTGGCGGTCGCCAGTAGGTATATATTAGTTAGGATTTTTTTCCTATGGGATTTTTCAAAATTCTATGTTGAATAACTTTGGCGTTGAAGGACGGAATTGGCTGAAAATTTCCTGAAAATGGCACATTTACTCTCCGGTCCTTCCCTGAAAGATTGGGGGGGATTCGTCAAGCGGGGGCCGAGATAAAAGGGGGGTCCCAAAACGTGTTTTCCCCATGTTAATTACCATAGTGCGGTTGGACTCACTTTTAGCCCGAACGGCTGAATGGATTTCCACCAAACTTGCCAAAATTGTAGGGACTGGTACCCCGATGTGCCTTTGCTATGTCTCAAGATATATGCTCCAGTGGTTTTTACGAAAATTAACTTAGAAAAATATATATTGGGCTACATTGGGCTATATATATGTTGGAGCCCAAATGTAGCCCAATGTAGCCCAATGTAGCCCAAAGATGGCCACCAGAGACAAAAAAAACAAATGTAGCCCAAATATCAGCCAGATGTAGCCCAACTATAGCCCAATGACAGAATGTCCCAGAGTGTTCTAAAGAACAACTAGAGCGCTAACAGTCTTACTTTTGACAAAAGTATGGCACACCTGAAGTCATCTTGATTGGAATAAAGTGTTAACACTTAAAACATTTAATTTGCAAAGGAACAAAATGAGGGGGTTCATTTTGCCATAGAAATTATGATTAGTGCTGAAGAAAGAAAAATTAGGGCACATTTTGAGTGACTTCTCAAATCCTCTTATATTTCATAAAAAAAATTCTGATATGCAGTCTCCCAAGATGGCCACCAGAGACAAACGAGCCCAAATGTAGCCCAAATATCAGCCAGATGTAGCCCAACTATTGCCCAATGACAGAATGTCCAAGAGTGTTCTAAAGAACAACTAGAACGCTAACAGTCTTACTTATGACAAAAGTATGGCACACCTGAAGTCATCTTGATTGGAATAAAGTGGTAACACTTAATACATTTAATTTGAAAAGGAACAAAATGAGGGGTTTCATTTTGCCATTTGAAATTATATATATATATATTCACTGAAAAAACATAGGTTATAGACCATATATAGTTAGGAATTAGCATTTACAAAACCTTGAAAATTCACTGAAAAAAACATAGGTTATAGACCATATATAGTTAGGAATTAGCATTTACAAAACCTTATTTTACTCACACAAAACCATTGAAATTCGCATATATAGTTAGTTGCACTAACTATATATCGCGCACCCGCAATCCACTGCTGATCATGTCACATATTACATCATTCATGACATGGTCAGTGACATCACTGATGACATCACTGATGACATCTCAAATGACATCACTGATTACATCACTGATGACATCACTGATGACATCTCAAATGACATCACTGATGACATCACTGATGACATCTCAAATGACATCACTGATTACATCACTGATGACATCACTGATGACATCACTGATGACATCTCAAATGACATCCCTGATGACATCACTGATGACATCACTGATGACATCTCAAATGACATCACTGATGACATCACTGATGACATCTCATTTGACATTACTGATCACATCACTGATGACATCATTCATGTGATAATACGATGAACCTCTTCAGGCTCTAATATAACCTTATATACACTCAGTGTAAACAGACACTCACAGACTGTCACTCATCCATGGAGTTACTCACACACCTAGTCAGTCATGCAAAGAATCAATCACACCTCCATTTCCTCAACTATACAGTTATACACACCTTACTTATTCAAACATATACTAACACATATTTACTCTCTTATACAATCCCTGATACAAGTTCCCAATGATCCATACAGCCACTCACACATTCACTGGCTCTTATGCACAGTTATCTATATATGTCAACTCTCACATGTACTGTGTTTTACATATGTACTTACTTTGACATGTAGCACTGAGATATCCATTCACTCACCAATACACTCATGCACACAGTCAACCGCCCATACAGCTGTTTCCACATGCACTTTTGAACCCATACATCTAGTGAATCAACTGCTCACACATCTATGCACAGAGTCATATACCTCCCAGCCACCCACACACACACTCAGTCTCCCATACAAATACTTGGGCAACCAATCAATAACCTATATAGTTACTCATATAGCTACTGATCAACACATGCAGCAGTTTACAGAACAACAGACATAATGATGCACAAATTAAGACAGTTTAGTCACTAACCCATGCACTCAGTGAGACACATTTAATCACTCACTCATACAGTCAGTCATGCACCTACTAAATCCTTCATCCAGACACTTATACATCCACTCATTCTTCAATATGTAAGACATATTATAACTTTACAGAAACATACAGTCACTGGATGTTGTCATCAGTGATGTCATTTGAGATGTCATCAGTGATGTCATCAGTGATGTCACTGACCATGTCATGAATGATGTAATATGTGACATGATCAGCAGTGGATTGCGGGTGCGCGATATATAGTTAGTGCAACTAACTATATATGCGAATTTCAATGGTTTTGTGTGAGTAAAATAAGGTTTTGTAAATGCTAATTCCTAACTATATATGGTCTATAACCTATGTTTTTTTCAGTGAATATATATATATATATATATATATAGTAGAGCAAATTGCGCAAGCGCTTCGGGAGGGCTCACCGCTTCATCCGACCCTCCGGTCTGTATTTGGCTCCTCTGCAATGTTCACAGATTCCCCTGAGTTAAAATTAGGTCCGACGCGTTTCGGGGCCACAAACGCCCCTTCCTCATGGACTGTGCGCAGTTCAACACCATGTTCTCTTCACGCTAGTCAAACGCGTCTTAGTTTGAGCAGCTGGCGTCGTCCTCCCTGAGTGGGTGGAGTTTGGCAACACCGGGACTCCTGGTCAATGTAGTCCTGTGAAGTGAAACAAAATAGTAACCTTGAGTAGGTTGGCGTGTCTGCACTTTCATTACTGTCATTAAGATCCTTAAGTAGGATGGTAGGGAAGCTGCGGGCATCATGTTTTATTCAAATGGATGTTGCGCTGACAGGCGAGTGTGTGTGTTTTCGCCTCAGTCTCTTAGGACAAGATACAAGTTCCGCCATCAGAGTGGAGCTCCTTCCGCGACCAAGGCTGGCCGCCTGAAAATAGTAGAGCAAATTGCGCAAGCGCTTCGGGAGGGCTCACCGCTTCATCCGACCCTCCGGTCTGTATTTGGCTCCTCTGCAATGTTCACAGATTCCCCTGAGTTAAAATTAGGTCCGACGCGTTTCGGGGCCACAAACGCCCCTTCCTCATGGACTGTGCGCAGTTCAACACCATGTTCTCTTCACGCTAGTCAAACGCGTCTTAGTTTGAGCAGCTGGCGTCGTCCTCCCTGAGTGGGTGGAATTTGGCAACACCGGGACTCCTGGTCAACGTAGTCCTGTGAAGTGAAACAAAATAGTAACCTTGAGTAGGTTGGCGTGTCTGCACTTTCATTACTGTCATTAAGATCCTTAAGTAGGATGGTAGGGAAGCTGCGGGCATCACGTTTTATTCAAATGGATGTTGCGCTGACAGGCGAGTGTGTGTGTTTTCGCCTCAGTCTCTTAGGACAAGATACAAGTTCCGCCATCAGAGTGGAGCTCCTTCCACGACCAAGGCTGGCCGCCTGAAAATAGTAGAGCAAATTGCGCAAGCGCTTCGGGAGGGCTCACCGCTTCATCCGACCCTCCGGTCTGTATTTGGCTCCTCTGCAATGTTCACAGATTCCCCTGAGTTAAAATTAGGTCCGACGCGTTTCGGGGCCACAAACGCCCCTTCCTCATGGACTGTGCACAGTTCAACACCATGTTCTCTTCACGCTAGTCAAACGCGTCTTAGTTTGAGCAGCTGGCGTCGTCCTCCCTGAGTGGGTGGAGTTTGGCAACACCGGGACTCCTGGTCAACGTAGTCCTGTGAAGTGAAACAAAATAGTAACCTTGAGTAGGTTGGCGTGTCTGCACTTTCATTACTGTCATTAAGATCCTTAAGTAGGATGGTAGGGAAGCTGCGGGCATCACGTTTTATTCAAATGGATGTTGCGCTGACAGGCGAGTGTGTGTGTTTTCGCCTCAGTCTCTTAGGACAAGATACAATTTCCACCATCAGAGTGGAGCTCCTTCCGCGACCAAGGCTGGCCGCCTGAAAATAGTAGAGCAAATTGCGCAAGCGCTTCGGGAGGGCTCACCGCTTCATCCGACCCTCCGGTCTGTATTTGGCTCCTCTGCAATGTTCACAGATTCCCCTGAGTTAAAATTAGGTCCGACGCGTTTCGGGGCCACAAACGCCCCTTCCTCATGGACTGTGCCCAGTTCAACACCATGTTCTCTTCACGCTAGTCAAACGCGTCTTAGTTTGAGCAGCTGGCGTCGTCCTCCCTGAGTGGGTGGAGTTTGGCAACACCGGGACTCCTGGTCAACGTAGTCCTGTGAAGTGAAACAAAATAGTAACCTTGAGTAGGTTGGCGTGTCTGCACTTTCATTACTGTCATTAAGATCCTTAAGTAGGATGGTAGGGAAGCTGCGGGCATCACGTTTTATTCAAATGGATGTTGCGCTGACAGGCGAGTGTGTGTGTTTTCGCCTCAGTCTCTTAGGACAAGATACAAGTTCCGCCATCAGAGTGGAGCTCCTTCCGCGACCAAGGCTGGCCGCCTAAACATAGTAGAGCAAATTGCGCAAGCGCTTCGGGAGGGCTCACCGCTTCATACGACCCTCCGGTCTGTATTTGGCTCCTCTGCAATGTTCACAGATTCCCCTGAGTTAAAATTAGGTCCGACGCATTTCGGGGCCACAAACGCCCCTTCCTCATGGACTGTGCGCAGTTCAACACCATGTTCTCTTCACGCTAGTCAAACGCGTCTTAGTTTGAGCAGCTGGCGTCGTCCTCCCTGAGTGGGTGGAATTTGGCAACACCGGGACTCCTGGTCAACGTAGTCCTGTGAAGTGAAACAAAATAGTAACCTTGAGTAGGTTGGCGTGTCTGCACTTTCATTACTGTCATTAAGATCCTTAAGTAGGATGGTAGGGAAGCTGCGGGCATCACGTTTTATTCAAATGGATGTTGCGCTGACAGGCGAGTGTGTGTGTTTTCGCCTCAGTCTCTTAGGACAAGATACAAGTTCCGCCATCAGAGTGGAGCTCCTTCCGCGACCAAGGCTGGCCGCCTGAAAATAGTAGAGCAAATTGCGCATGCGCTTCGGGAGGGCTCACCGCTTCATCCGACCCTCCGGTCTGTATTTGGCTCCTCTGCAATGTTCACAGGTTCCCCTGAGTTAAAATTAGGTCCGACGCGTTTCGGGGCCACAAACGCCCCTTCCTCATGGACTGTGCGCAGTTCAACAACATGTTCTCTTCACGCTAGTCAAAGGCGTCTTAGTTTGAGCAGCTGGCGTCGTCCTCCCTGAGTGGGTGGAGTTTGGCAACACCGGGACTCCTGGTCAACGCAGTCCTGTGAAGTGAAACAAAATAGTAACCTTGAGTAGGTTGGCGTGTCTGCACTTTCATTACTGTCATTAAGATCCTTAAGTAGGATGGTAGGGAAGCTGCGGGCATCATGTTTTATTCAAATGGATGTTGCGCTGACAGGCGAGTGTGTGTGTTTTCGCCTCAGTCTCTTAGGACAAGATACAAGTTCCGCCATCAGAGTGGAGCTCCTTCCGCGACCAAGGCTGGCCGCCTGAAAATAGTAGAGCAAATTGCTCAAGCGCTTCGGGAGGGCTCACCGCTTCATCCGACCCTCCGGTCTGTATTTGGCTCCTCTGCAATGTTCACAGATTCCCCTGAGTTAAAATTAGGTCCGACGCATTTCGGGGCCACAAACGCCCCTTCCTCATGGACTGTGCGCAGTTCAACACCATGTTCTCTTCACGCTAGTCAAACGCGTCTTAGTTTGAGCAGCTGGCGTCGTCCTCCCTGAGTGGGTGGAGTTTGGCAACACCGGGACTCCTGGTCAACGTAGTCCTGTGAAGTGAAACAAAATAGTAACCTTGAGTAGGTTGGCGTGTCTGCACTTTCATTACTGTCATTAAGATCCTTAAGTAGGATGGTAGGGAAGCTGCGGGCATCACGTTTTATTCAAATGGATGTTGCGCTGACAGGCGAGTGTGTGTGTTTTCGCCTCAGTCTCTTAGGACAAGATACAATTTCCACCATCAGAGTGGAGCTCCTTCCGCGACCAAGGCTGGCCGCCTGAAAATAGTAGAGCAAATTGCGCAAGCGCTTCGGGAGGGCTCACCGCTTCATCCGACCCTCCGGTCTGTATTTGGCTCCTCTGCAATGTTCACAGATTCCCCTGAGTTAAAATTAGGTCCGACGCGTTTCGGGGCCACAAACGCCCCTTCCTCATGGACTGTGCCCAGTTCAACACCATGTTCTCTTCACGCTAGTCAAACGCGTCTTAGTTTGAGCAGCTGGCGTCGTCCTCCCTGAGTGGGTGGAGTTTGGCAACACCGGGACTCCTGGTCAACGTAGTCCTGTGAAGTGAAACAAAATAGTAACCTTGAGTAGGTTGGCGTGTCTGCACTTTCATTACTGTCATTAAGATCCTTAAGTAGGATGGTAGGGAAGCTGCGGGCATCACGTTTTATTCAAATGGATGTTGCGCTGACAGGCGAGTGTGTGTGTTTTCGCCTCAGTCTCTTAGGACAAGATACAAGTTCCGCCATCAGAGTGGAGCTCCTTCCGCGACCAAGGCTGGCCGCCTAAACATAGTAGAGCAAATTGCGCAAGCGCTTCGGGAGGGCTCACCGCTTCATACGACCCTCCGGTCTGTATTTGGCTCCTCTGCAATGTTCACAGATTCCCCTGAGTTAAAATTAGGTCCGACGCATTTCGGGGCCACAAACGCCCCTTCCTCATGGACTGTGCGCAGTTCAACACCATGTTCTCTTCACGCTAGTCAAACGCGTCTTAGTTTGAGCAGCTGGCGTCGTCCTCCCTGAGTGGGTGGAATTTGGCAACACCGGGACTCCTGGTCAACGTAGTCCTGTGAAGTGAAACAAAATAGTAACCTTGAGTAGGTTGGCGTGTCTGCACTTTCATTACTGTCATTAAGATCCTTAAGTAGGATGGTAGGGAAGCTGCGGGCATCACGTTTTATTCAAATGGATGTTGCGCTGACAGGCGAGTGTGTGTGTTTTCGCCTCAGTCTCTTAGGACAAGATACAAGTTCCGCCATCAGAGTGGAGCTCCTTCCGCGACCAAGGCTGGCCGCCTGAAAATAGTAGAGCAAATTGCGCATGCGCTTCGGGAGGGCTCACCGCTTCATCCGACCCTCCGGTCTGTATTTGGCTCCTCTGCAATGTTCACAGGTTCCCCTGAGTTAAAATTAGGTCCGACGCGTTTCGGGGCCACAAACGCCCCTTCCTCATGGACTGTGCGCAGTTCAACAACATGTTCTCTTCACGCTAGTCAAAGGCGTCTTAGTTTGAGCAGCTGGCGTCGTCCTCCCTGAGTGGGTGGAGTTTGGCAACACCGGGACTCCTGGTCAACGCAGTCCTGTGAAGTGAAACAAAATAGTAACCTTGAGTAGGTTGGCGTGTCTGCACTTTCATTACTGTCATTAAGATCCTTAAGTAGGATGGTAGGGAAGCTGCGGGCATCATGTTTTATTCAAATGGATGTTGCGCTGACAGGCGAGTGTGTGTGTTTTCGCCTCAGTCTCTTAGGACAAGATACAAGTTCCGCCATCAGAGTGGAGCTCCTTCCGCGACCAAGGCTGGCCGCCTGAAAATAGTAGAGCAAATTGCTCAAGCGCTTCGGGAGGGCTCACCGCTTCATCCGACCCTCCGGTCTGTATTTGGCTCCTCTGCAATGTTCACAGATTCCCCTGAGTTAAAATTAGGTCCGACGCATTTCGGGGCCACAAACGCCCCTTCCTCATGGACTGTGCGCAGTTCAACACCATGTTCTCTTCACGCTAGTCAAACGCGTCTTAGTTTGAGCAGCTGGCGTCGTCCTCCCTGAGTGGGTGGAGTTTGGCAACACCGGGACTCCTGGTCAACGTAGTCCTGTGAAGTGAAACAAAATAGTAACCTTGAGTAGGTTGGCGTGTCTGCACTTTCATTACTGTCATTAAGATCCTTAAGTAGGATGGTAGGGAAGTTGCGGGCATCACGTTTTATTCAAATGGATGTTGCGCTAACAGGCGAGTGTGTGTGAGAGAGTGCAAATTAAGAAAAATTGTAGAAGTGCACCATATTTACAAGCACGTTGTATTAGTTTAGTAAACAGTATATAAGAGTGTCAAATTATAGAGTGAAGGTACATAATAGTGTTTAATTAGAATAGAATACTTATATAGAGTGTGAAAAGCTAATGTAGATGTGTTCAGAGATGTTAGAATGATGTTGAAATCTCATGTTATGTGGCTGTTGTAAGGGAAAATGTAATTCTGCTAAACGTAGCAATGTGTAGGCCACATGGCAGTACACAAAGAGTACAAGAGACTGATGTATTTCCACATGATTTGGGTTTTAATGTTATTATGATTCAAGTATTTTTTAACCTAGGACTAATATATGTGTTTAATAGACGTTTATATAATCATTGTGTGTAATAAGTTAGAATATCGTTTAAACTAAAGAAATTAAATGTTCTTTTCAGAAATGCATAGGCCCGTTTCATGGAATCCTAATAGGCCTGAATAGATAAAGTCATTTCTTTTGATCTGCATGTGCTCGTTAGAGAAAGGTCGTGTTAGGCACAGGACGCAGAGCCTGTTACATGGTTTACGACTTAAAGATATGGTGGAGGCCGGAATTTGGGGCCCACAGAGAAAGTGTCTTTTGCAGGTGCGAGGGGGTTTTATCAGGAAAGTGATGAATAGACTTTTGTTCAAGAGAGCCTGGTACAGGCCTGGAGGAGTCTTCAGGAATTTCCTGGGGGTACCGTCTTGCCGGAGTGGAGCCTGGGAAGCAAGGTCAACGCTAACGATGGGCCTAGAAGGAGTACCAGCATGGAGCACCAACACCACGTGAGGGGCGTCTCTGGGGGCGTTTCTAATGTAAATGTGATTTTGTATTAGGGACAGCACCCCTGGGTGGAGGCAAGGCAGATGATCTGAGGAACCTAAGGGAGCGGATGGGTAGGCAGATAGGGAACTGCAAGACATCGTTTGGAACAAAGACTAAGGGAAGTGCGTGATCTTCTTTGGAAGTCACCACTGCTGACACCTTTTTAGGTTAAGATCTTGCTAAGTAGGGATGTCACTTAGTCTAGTGTAGGGACAGTCTAACCTGATTTCTTTCCTTTCTGTAAATGACTCATAAGCTACAGCTTGTGTCTATTCTTACAACTTTGGTAATTCTAGAATCTGTTTTAGTGATATTCTTCTGCCGACTAAGAGAATTTAGAAAATTCATGTTTGTATTGATACCCGTATATCTTTTGAATCTTATTTTGAGATGTTTGTATCTCCAGTTAAGTTTGGCTTTGTAATAAACTTTTAAACCTTTTAAGCTTAAGTGGTTCTTTAGAGTGGTGTAAGTCATTAACGAATTAACCTGGTAGTGGATTGCCTTTTACTCAATGACAGGTACCAACGGTTCAGTCGACCTGAGTTGGGATATAGATCTATAACTATAGACCAGAAATCCCGCGTTAACATGTGTGTTTTCGCCTCAGTCTCTTAGGACAAGATACAAGTTCCGCCATCAGAGTGGAGCTCATTCTGCGACCAAGGCTGGCCGCCTGAAAATATAAAAAACATGTATCCTGTCCTAAGAGACTGAGGCGAGACCAAGCACACTCGCCTGTCAGCGCAACATCCATTTGAATAAAACGTGATGCCCGCAGCTTCCCTCCCATCCTACTTAAGGATCTTAAATGACAGTAATAAAAGTGCAGACACGCCAACCTACTTAAGGTTACTATTTTATTTCACTTCACAGGACTACGTTGAGCAAGAGTCCCGGTGTTGCCAGACTCCACCCACTCAGGGAGGACGACGCCAGCTGTTCAAACTAAAACGCGTTTGACCAGCGTGAAGAGAACTTGATGTTGAACTGCGCACAGTCCATGAGGAAGGGGCGTTTGTGGCCCCGAAACGCGTCGGACCCAATTTAATTTCAAGGGAACCTGTGAACATTGCAGAGGAGCCAAATACAGACCGGAGGTTAGGATGAAGCGGTGAGCCCTCCCGAAGCGCTTGCGCAATTTGCTCTACTATATTCAGGCGGCCAGCCTTGGTCGCGGAAGGAGCTCCACTCTGATGGCGGAACATGTATCCTGTCCTAAGAGACTGAGGCGAGACCAAGCACACTCGCCTGTCAGAGCAACATCCATTTGAATAAAACGTGATGCCCGCAGCTTCCTTCCCATCCTACTTAAGGATCTTAAATGACAGTAATAAAAGTGCAGACACGCCAGCCTACTTAAGGTTACTATATTATTTCACTTCACAGGACTACGTTGAGCAAGAGTCCCGGTGTTGCCAGACTCCACCCACTCAGGGAGGACGACGCCAGCTGTTCAAACTAAAACGCGTTTGACCAGCGTGAAGAGAACTTGATGTTGAACTGCGCACAGTCCAGGAGGAAGGGGCGTTTGTGGCCCCGAAACGCATCGGACCCAATTTTAATTCAAGGGAACCTGTGAACATTGCAGAGGAGCCAAATACAGACCGGAGGGTCGGATGAAGCGGTGAGCCCTCCCGAAGCGCTTGCGCATTTTGCTCTACTATATTCAGGCGGCCAGCCTTGGTCGCGGAAGGAGCTCCACTCTGATGGCGGAACATGTATCCTGTCCTAAGAGACTGAGGCGAGACCAAGCACACTCGCCTGTCAGCGCAACATCCATTTGAATAAAACGTGATGCCCGCAGCTTCCCTCCCATCCTACTTAAGGATCTTAAATGACAGTAATAAAAGTGCAGACACGCCAGCCTACTTAAGGTTACTATTTTATTTCACTTCACAGGACTACGTTGAGCAAGAGTCCCGGTGTTGCCAGACTCCACCCACTCAGGGAGGACGACGCCAGCTGTTCAAACTAAAACGCGTTTGACCAGCGTGAAGAGAACTTGATGTTGAACTGCGCACAGTCCATGAGGAAGGGGCGTTTGTGGCCCCGAAACGCGTCGGACCCAATTTTAATTCAAGGGAACCTGTGAACATTGCAGAGGAGCCAAATACAGACCAGAGGGTCGGATGAAGCGGTGAGCCCTCCCGAAGCGCTTGCGCAATTTGCTCTACTATATTCAGGCGGCCAGCCTTGGTCGCGGAAGGAGCTCCAATTTGATGGCGGAACATGTATCCTGTCCTAAGAGACTGAGGCAAGACCAAGCACACTCGCCTGTCAGCGCAACATCCATTTGAATAAAACGTGATGCCCGCAGCTTCCCTCCCATCCTACTTAAGGATCTTAAATGACAGTAATAAAAGTGCAGACACGCCAGCCTACTTAAGGTTACTATTTTATTTCACTTCACAGTACTACGATGAGCAAGAGTCCCGGTGTTGCCAGACTCCACCCACTCAGGGAGGACGACGCCAGCTGTTCAAACTAAAACGCGTTTGACCAGCGTGAAGAGAACTTGATGTTGAACTGCGCACAGTCCATGAGGAAGGGGCGTTTGTGGCCCCGAAACGCGTCGGACCCAATTTTAATTCAAGGGAACCTGTGAACATTTCAGAGGAGCCGAATACAGACCGGAGCGTCGGATGAAGCGGTGAGCCCTCCCGAAGCGCTTGCGCAATTTGCTCTACTATATATATATATATATATATATATATATATATATATATATATATATATATATATATATTACCTACCATAGGAAATCCGCAACATTCTATTGTGAATAACTCTGGCGCCGGTTGAGGAATTTGTGTGTAATTTTCTAAAATTTTGGCAAGCTCTGCTACGCTCCTTCACTGAAAGTTTCGGGGGGATTCGTGAAGTGGGGGCTGAGAAAAAAGGGGGGTCTCAAAACATGTTTTCCCCATGTTAATTTCCATAGGACGGTCTGACAAGTCTACAGCCCGAACCGCTGAACGGAATTACGCCAAACTTTGCAAAATTGTAGGGACTGGTACGCAGATGTGCCTTTGCTATATTTGGTGAAAATCCCTCCAGTAGTTCCTGAGAAAATCAAAAAAGAATAAATATATATATCTATAGCAGCTTACGTGTAAGCTTACTGTAAGCTTACCTTTCCGAGCATGAACTGCATTCTGATTGGCTGCTAATGTCTGTCAACACTCCAAACCAGAAAGTGCTGGCAGCCATCTTGTGCCTCAGTAGACTGAGGCACAGGAAAGCAGAAAAACAAATGTGTAGAACTCAAAAAGGGGGCAGGGTAGAAGCAACCTGACCCCCTAGACCTGCTCAGGGGGTCCCACAAGGACCCCAAGACAAAAAAAAATTGTTTTCAAAATTCAAATTCTTTATCAAAGAAGTGCTGGCAGCCATCTTGGGACCAATATACATGATAGCACCTCATTAAAAATCATTGTAGTTAATAGAGGGTTTTAGGACTTTAGTTAAATTATAAATCATTTGTTGATGGTACCATACTCATTTTAGGAATTGTGGTGTGTTCTAAGGTGATTTTACCATGTGAAAAAGCCTTCTGCTGGGATATCATGAATCATGTTTGAAAGAAAACTATTATCTCATGCTTTTCCCACAGTGGTTTGGAAGGGGATCTATAAGCTAAACTGAAAGCATATTTTCTGTAAATTCACATTATCTTTCTCAGTCATGTGAGAATGAAGTCTGACATTCTCAGTAAAACATGTACATCCAACAAGGACAGAGACTGTCAGTTGATTCCTTTGTGTTCTACTGCAGCTTCCCAGAGTGTTCTAAAGAACAACTAGAGCGCTAACAGTCTTACTTGTGACAAAAGTATGGCACACCAGAAGCCATCTTGATTGGAATGAAGTGGTAAGTCTGAAAACATTTAATTTAAAAAGGAACACAATGAGGGGGTTCATTTTGCCATAGAAAGTATGATTAGTGCTTCAGAAAGAAAAATTAGGGCACATTTTGAGTGAATTCTCAAATACTCTTCTATGTCATTAAACAATTCTGACATGCAGTCTCCCAAGATAGCCACCAGAGACAAAAGAGCCCAAATGTAGCCCAAATAGCACCCAGATGTAGCCCACGTATAGCCCAATGACAGGATGTCCCAGAGTGTTCTAAAGAACAACTAGAGCGCTAACAGTCTTACTTATGACAAAAGTATGGCACAACAGAAGCCATCTTGATTGGAATGAAGTGGTAACTTTTAAAACATTTAATTTAAAAAGGAACAATATGAGGATATATTTTGCCATAGAAAGTATGATTAGTGCTGCAGAAAGAAAAATTAGGGCATATTTTGAGTGACTTCTCAAATGTAAATGTAAATGTGGGATACTTGTAAAGCGCACTGTTACTCTACCCGGGTGTCCTGGCGCTGTAGACCGCTGGGGAACCCATCCTGGTTTTCCCTGTGAGATGGTCCCTTTCTGGGTATCTCCAGGGTGAAACCAGGCATCCACGGCGTCTGTGGGGGACCATTGTAGAGATGAGGCAAGCTTAATGCCCAGAGTTACCGAGTGTGTTCCCTGGTTAGAGTAGGCACTGAGGCGAGAATTATCGAGTACGTTGACCCAGGTCCAAGACCCTGCCGCGTCGGGAATTGAACTCTGGTCACGAGCCGTTCTCCTCTTACAGGTCTGCCGCCTCTAACCAGTGAGCCACACCTCTCCACAATCCTATTCTATTTCATTAAAAAATTCTGACATGCAGTCACCCAAGATGGCCACCAGAGACAAAAGAGCCCAAATGTAGCCCACATATCAGCCAGATGTAGCCCAAGTATAGCCCAATGACAGAATGTCCCAGAGTGTTCTAAAGAACAACTAGAGCGCTAACAGTCTTACTTATGACAAAAGTATGGCACAACAGAAGCCATCTTGATTGGAATGAAGTGGTAAATCTGAAAACATTTAATTTGAAAAGGAACAAAATGAGGGGGTTCATTTTGCCATAGAAAGTATGATTAGTGCTTCAGAAAGAAAAATTAGGGCACATTTTGAGTGACTTCTCAAATCCTCTTCTTTTTCATTAAAAGAATTCTGACATACAGACTGAAACATGCACATTGAATACCAGCAGCAGACTTCCCTGGTGAGCAGTAGCTTTACTACAGTGATATAATGAGCAACTAGAGTGCTAACATTCAGAATTTATGGCAAATGTGTGACACATCTGAATGCCTTCTTGATGGAACCAAAGTAAACAAGCATTGAAAATGCAATAGATCTCGCCCTCGTTTAAGTTAAAGCCATTCTGTTTGTAGGTGGCTTTTCAGCTTTGCTTTTAATAGTGTTTTTCAAACTTTCATGTAAATAACAAGCAGTGTATGCATATATGCATATGTATGCATGCATTTATATTTGTATTTATATAGATATGCAGATTATATATGTTTATATATGTATGTATATATATATATATACACATGCATATATATAAATGCATATATATGCATATATATATATGTGTATATGTGTGCGTGTAGATAGACCGAGGCAGAAGAAAGCATAAAAACAAACGTGAAGAACACAAAAAGGGGGCAGGGTAGATACACCCTGACCCCCTAGGCCTGCCCAGGTGGTCCCACAAGGACCAAAAAGGCCCACATTTCTTTTTTTAAAAACCTGGTCAGTTTTTTTAAAAATTACCCCCCGGGGGGACCAAATCGCGGTGGCATAGTGATAAAGAAGTGTGGGGGGTCCACAATCCCCCCAACACTGCCCCGGGGACCGCCGCCCCCGGGGCAAAGCAACACAGCCCCTTGGCGCATAGTGGAGGCTCCTGGTGGGCTACTTGGCCCCCAGGGACCCCCAGTATGCAAAGGGAATTAGTTCCTATTCTGCAAACACGCCAGGGGTTGCGCTGCAGAGAGGTGTAAAAAAGGGTGTGGCCTCATTACACCTCTCTGCAATGCAGCCCCCTGGCGCATACTGCAGGTTCCAGGTGGGCTAGTTGGCCACCTGGGACCCGCAGTATGCAAGGGGAATTAGTTCGGGGGCTGAGTTGCAGAGAGGTGTAAAAAAGGGTGTGGCCTCATTACACCTCTCTGTAATGCAGCTCCCTGGCTTATACTGGAGGCTCCTGGTGGGCTAGTTGCCCCCCAGGGACCCCCAGTATGCAAGGGGAATTAGTTCCTCCTCTGCAAACGCGCCAGGGGTTGCGCTGCAGAACGTTGTAAAAAGGGGGCGTGCCCTCTGAACACCTGCCTGCAAAAATTTTGTAAATCAGTATAAAAAAAATAACAATTAATAGATTTAAAAATTGTTATTTAAAAAACCTTCGAAATTCAATGAAAAAACCATATTTTTCAGGCCTTATATAGTTAGGAATTAGCATTTAAAAAACCTTGCAAATTCACTGAAAAAACCATAGATTTCAGGCCTTATATATTTAGGAATTAGCATTTAAAAAACCTTGCAAATTTACTGAAAAAACCATAGGTTTCAGGCCTTATATAGTTAGGAATTAGCATTTAAAAAACCTTTGAAATTCACTGAAAAAACCATAGGTTTCAGGCGTTATATAGTTAGGAATTAGCTTTTAAAAAACCTTTGAAATTCACTCAAAAAACTATAAGTTTTAGGGGTGTTATAGTTAACTGGACATTTCACTCGTACAAAACCATTGAAATTGCTCCTATATAGTTAGTTGTACTAACTATATTTCGCGCACCCGCAATCCACTGCTGATGATGTCACATATTAGATCATTCATGACATGGTCAGTGACATCACTGATGACAGCTCATCTTTTTTCATTTTCATTTTCCACACAAGCCTCCGAGGAAGAAGTTATTTCGAAACGCGTCTGGCAGTGGGAATCTGACTGTGAAAGGTGGGCAGCCAGACGCTTCTGTACCAGTTATTAAAGGCTTATGCTTGAAGCCTTGTGTGTGTCTGTGTGCCTTTCAATAACCGGAACAAGCAGGAAGCATGATATATATACATATATATATATATATATATATATATATATATATATATATATATATATATATATATTACCTACTGGCGGTCGCCAGTAGGTATATATAGTTAGGATTTTTTCCCTATGGGATTTTTGAAAATTCTATGTCTAATAACTTTGGCGTTTGTGGACGGAATTGGCTGAAATTTTCAGCAAAATGGAACATTTTGTTTCTGAGCAGCCCCTGGAAATTTGGGGGGAGTTGGTCCAGGGGGGGCCGAGAAAAAAGGGGGGTCCCAAAACGTGTTTTTAACATTGAGTTTTCCATAGGGCGGTTAGCCTCACTTTTAGCCCGAACGGCTGAATGGATTTGCACGAAACTTGGCAAAATTGTAGGGACTGGTAGCCCGATGTGCCTTTTGTAGGTCTCAATATATGTGCTGCAGTGGATTTTGAGAAATTAACGTTCAAAAAAAGATATATATCTGTAAGCGCGGACCAGGCAGCGCCCCGGTTCGCGTACTTGACGCGTAACGGAACTTCGCGTAGCGAAGCTGATTGGCTCTCCGGTGTCTGTCAACATTCTAAACAGTCCGGAGCGGCCGCCATCTTGTCTCTCGGTAGGATCGAGAGACAAGAGGAGGCCAAAACAAAGGGGGAAATAACTATAAGGGGGCATAGTAGATCCTCGCTGACCCCCTAGGTTTAATGTGGAGGTTTTAAAGGGGCCCCGCGAAGCAAAAAAAAAAAAAATTTTTTTTTGTTTTTTTTCGTGGTTAGCGCCCGGTACGCGAACCGGGAAGCGTTCTGGGGAGCGTACCACAATGAAAAATGAATGATAGACTTTTCAAATGCTGTATGTTAATTGATTGTTGGTTTTGTTGATTATTTTTTTTTTTTTTTTTTTTTTTTAAGCTTTTTTTATTGTGTTTCATAATTTATTAAACTTTCTAACATTTCATTGTCAGAAATTTCATAATAATCATGGAATATAGATTGTAGTCTCTGAGGTTGTAAAATGTCCTCATTTGCAAGGAGGTTATCTACTGCTTGTACACATTGCAGTAGTTCTTGGTCCCAAGTTTCATCCATAAATTCAATCTCATTTGGATCAATGATTTCTGTGTTGGACTCTGGAAGGACAATTTCAAATGAAATGTTTTGTTCACTTTCCATTTTCCCTGAAATTTGCATAAAAAAAATATATATTAGTAGAGGTAGGGCACTGTTGGGATTAATTTTAGATAGGCAGTTTTTAACAGAGAATTTATCTTTGGGCAGTGTATAGTATCAGAGTGGAAGTAGGAATATAAAAAAGTGTATCTAAATTTATAAGTACTACAGAGGGATAGTATATAACTAACAGAAAAAGTTTGCCATATTAACTTAAAGTGCAAAATATACTTCAGTTTTAAAAATAACAACTTACCTTTAAAAAGAAGTTGAAGTTATTAATGAAAATCCTATTGAAATGTACACCAGGAAGTAGTAGTCAAAATGGCTGTGTTTCCTTCTCTTCCTTTATATATATTTGGGTACATAACCAATCAAATGTCAGGTAAAAAAAGTAGAAAATGAAAGTAACATTTTAATTGGTTGTCAATTCCAACATTTCAGATGTGTTTTGTGAAGTAATTTACCTCACGGTATTTAGAGAGGTCTACAGGCTAAATGGCTAAATGGAATTCCAATCAAATTTGTGAAAATGGTAGGGATTGGTATGTAGTATGAGCTAATCTATATTTGGTGAAATTGTCTCAAGTGGCTTTTCTGTGAACTACTTTCCCACCTTTTTTGATGGTGCGCTTCCCAGGGAGCGACCCGGTACGCGAACCGTTGAGCGCCCCGGTTCGCGTACCTTAAGCGTTCCGGGAGTCCACCATTTTGTGTTTCGGTCGAATTAAGATACAAGATGGAGGGCAAATAATGTTCAGAATGAGTAGAAGGGGGCACGGTAGACTTATCTTGACCCCCTAGGTTTTCTGAGGGTGGCTGAGGAGGTTTATATGTGCGAAAAAAAAACATTTTTTTAAAAAATTTCGCGAGGTGAGCTCCCGGTACGTGTACCGGGTAGCGCCCCAGGGAGTGTACTTTGTTGAAAATTAGTGAAAAAAGTTAGAGTAAAATAATAATTGTGAGTGATTAGATGTAGGGTAGCTCTGAGAAGAGCTTTTGGGTTTATGGTACATTTAGGTACTTATAAGTAGGTACCAATGCACATTTTTAAATTCAGAGTGAAAATTCTGTTGCCCTCATCTGAGAAGTGAACTCCATCTCCTCTGTAGATATCTTGCATGTAGTAACGCAAGTTATTGTTGTACAGGGAGCCCATTCCATGGTCTCTCATGTAAGCTGAAACAGATTTGTTTACATGCTTCCTCGACTTCTCAATTTGTGGACAAAATTGGTTTGACCACCTCCATTTCTGTCTTTGGCATATATTTGAATATACCAAGGCAGTCTGAGGAAAAAGTGCCATTAATTGCTCAAAGGTGTCCTTTAAAAGCATTTCCAGACCTACACCAGTCAAAGTGCCCAAGTCATTACCTCCACAGTGCACAATTAACAGGTCAGGTTTTGGCAAATGCATAAAGGTTTTCACCAATGGTATCAATTGGTGACATTTTAATCCTCTGTGGCCAAACCACTTAATTTCCACATCTTGTAAATTGAGGTTAGGTAAATTCCTGCTTTCAACGTACCTTTGAGCCCAGTGAATATAACTATGACCAACAATCCAGACAGAAAACATGGTGAGAGAAGGTTCTCCTGCAGTCAGATGAAGTGTGGCAATGAAATGGCAGTTGAAAAAATGAGAGTTTGAAATGAAAAAAACTGTGGAGTTTCTGTGTTCATGAAGTAGTAACAGTGATTGGTGGATTTTGATTGATGAAAACAGAAAGTTAGGGTGTACAGATGTGTTGTTTGAAAGATGTATTTTGAGTGGTCAATAAAAAATCATTAAATGAAAGAAAGCACTGGATATGCAGGTGCACTGAGAGTTCAGAGTTCAATTGCAACATTGTTGTGTGAACTTGCAAACACCAGAGTTTCTCCAAGAGGTGGTTGCTATGGAAAATAGGCAGAAAGGGCAGAGGGGGAAGGGTTTTCATTTGAAAAAAAGTGAGGGAAGAGTTTTGATTGGGTGACATGAGAAATATGTGTGAAGAATTACAGCATTTCTGTGCTTTTGATAGCTGCAGACTCTGGAGTGCATACCTTTTGCTCTGCTGAAGACAAATTGGTGTGTTTCTTAGACTGTTTTCAAACTGAAAGTATTTGCTAAGGTGAGAAAATATTTCTTTACTTTAGATAGAGAATAGTGTGCTTTAAGGAGAAAATTATGATTTATGTGGCGCAAATTGCTTGTAAATATGCTCTCACATGTGCATGGAAAATTTTGATTTTGAATGTTTGTGTTACATAGCCATGTTAAAAGTGACGCAACCATGCTGGAAAGCCAATCAAAAAATGATTTCATGTGTTTTAATGACATTTTAAGTCATTTTCTGATGTGCAGTGTTTAGAAATTATGATTTGAAAATCGTTTTTGTGGAAAAGGAATTGTTTTTAAATTCATGACAAGGATATAATGGTGTATGGTTCTTTATAAGGCAATTGACTGTCCCTGATGTTATTTTTCTCATTTTAGTGTAAGACCTTTCTCTGTGGCGCAAATTGCTTGTAAATATGCTCTCACATGTGCATGGAAAATTTAGATTTTGAATGTTTGTGTTAAATAGCCATGTTAAAAGTGACTAAACCATGCTGGGAAGGCAATCAAAAAACGCTTTCATGTGTTTTAATGACATTTTAAGTCATTTTCCCATGTGCAGTGTTTAGAAATTATGATTTTAAAATCGTTTTTGGGGAAAAGGAATTGTTTATAAAATCATGACAAGGACATAATGGTGTATGGTTCTTTATAAGGCAATTGACTGTTCCTGATGTTATTTTTCTCATTTTAGTGTAAGACCTTTCTCTGTGGCGCAAATTGCTTGTAAATATGCTCTTACATGTGCATGAAAATTTTAATTTTGAATGTTTGTGTTACATAGCCATGATAAAAGTGACCCAACCATGCAGGAAAGCCAATCAAAAAACGCTTTCATGTGTTTCAATGACATTTTAAGTCATTTTCTCATGTGCAGTGTTTTGAAATTATGATTTGAAAATCGTTTTTGGGAAAAAGGAATTGTTTTTAAATTCATGAGAAGGACATAATGGTGTATGGTTCTTTATAAGGCAATTGACTGTCCCTGATGTTATTTTTCCCATTTTAATGTAAGACCTTTCTTTGTGGCGCAAATTGCTTGTAAATATGCTCCCACCTGTGCATGGAAAATTTTGATTTTGAATGTTTGTGTTACATAGCCATGTTAAAAGTGACCCTACCATGCAGGAAAGCCAATCAAAAAACGCTTTTATGTGTCTTAAGGACAATTTAAGTAATTTTCCCATGTGTAGTGTTTTGAAGTTATGATTTGAAAATCGTTGTTGAGGTAAAGGAATGTTGTTAAAATTTATGTGCGCCATATGCCCCCAAATTTCTTTTTCAGGGTTGCAGCAGGGTGTTCTTGAGACACCCCTGCACCTTTGGAATAAATTCCTAATTTGTGATGAGCAAATTGTTAATCGCAAATTGCACCTTCATTTATATGAGCCTCCTAGCCCATGGAAATGAATGGGTAATTTGCAATTAGCAATTTTCTCAAAGCAAATTTGGAATGGTAAAGAATCGCTATTTATTCCTTAAAATTCGCTTTTTTGGAAATGCAAAATAGTTATATGATACATATGGCGGTTGATGTCTAACAAGATAAGAAGCTTACGGATACATTTATGATGACTGGTGCAATGAAGTAGAAATCACTTACTTCATTGGTAGGCCTTTACAATAAATTATCTCCTCTGTATTCTTCATCAAGCGTAACTTTAATCTGCAATCCTGAGTAGGCCTCACCTTAAACAAACCTCTGGATAGGCCACATCTTATTGTCATCCTGAATTAATCATTTAAAATGCTAGGGACAGATTTATGATAGGTGTATACCTCTTTTGTGCCACTTAGAAAACATTGTCCATGGGGAAATGACTTAAAATGTCCTTAAGACACATGAATGTGTTATTTTAAAACGTTTGCAATTTTTTTGGGTCACTTTCAACATGGCTATGTGTCTGAAACAGTCAAAATCTAAATTTGCAATGCACAGGTGGGAGCATATTTACAAGGAATGTGCTTCATGGGGAAAGGTCTTATAATGTAATATGGGAAAAATGACATTAGAGATACTGAAATGCCTTATAGAGAAGCATACACCATTATGTCCTTGTCATAAATTTGCAAACCATTACTTTTCCCCAAAAACGATTTTCAAATTATATTTTGAAAACACTGCACATGTGGAAATTACTTAAAATGTCAATAATTCAAAATTTGTGATTCCTTAAATGCAATGTATCAAAAAAAAAATATGTAAAAAATGATATTAAGGATTTGGAAACTACCACCAACTTCTAGTTTGTGGTAATTTGCGAATTCTTTTCAAAAAGCATTTTTTTCAACAAAAAAAAAAAGGTCCCATATGACGCCCATACATGCCATTAGGGCATGTAGGTGTGCCATGTGCTCCCAAATTTCTTTTTCAGGGGTGCAGCAGGGTGTTCTTGAGATACCCCTGCACGCTTGAAAAAAATCCTATTTTGTGATGAGCTAATTGCTAATCACAAATTGCAACATTCATTCCTATGAGCCTCCTAGCCTATGGAAATGAATGGGTAATTTGCAATTAGCAATTTGCTCATTGCAAATTAGGAATAGTAAAGAATTGCTATTTATTCCTTAAAATTTGCTATTTAGGAAATGCAAAATAGTTTGATGGTACATATGGTGGTTCATCTGTAACAAGATAAGAAGCTTAGGGATACATTTATGATGACTGGCGCAATAAAGTGCACATTACTTACTTCATTGGTAGTCCTTTATATGTATTATCTCCTCTGTATTCTTCATCAAGCGTAACTTTAATCTGCAATCCTGAGTAGGCCTCACCTTAAACAAACCTCTGGATAGGACACACTTTATTTTCATCCTGGATTAATCATTTAAAATGCTAGGGATAGATTTATGATAGGTGTATGCCTTTTTTCTGCCACTGTGCGTCACTTTTATGATGCAGCGGTGGTGCATAATATTTGCTATGAGGTGACAACATTAAAAATTGATGCATTTAGGCAGATATGTCATAGTGTAAAAAAAAAACGTACCACATAAAACCCAATCAGCAGTAATGCAAAAGATGCACCATGTCGCAAGACAGGCCTCACTTGGGGCCATATGTATCAAGCTAATTAGCATTTGCAAAGATCAAAATTCTATGAATTTCGGCCTTTGCGAATGTTAATTAGACAAATGGTATGTATCAAACAACTTTGATGCAAAATAAGGAGTAGCAAAATTTGCTATTCCTTATTTTGCGATTGCACTGAAGCATTTGTAAATTTTGTGACTACTTAAATGCAATGTATCAAACAAAAACTATGTAAAAAATGACATTAAGGATTTGGAAACTATTGTGGTAAATTAGTGGTAATTTGTGAATTCTTTTCAAAAAGCTTTTTTTCAAAAAAAGAAAAGGTGCCATATGACGCCAACACATGCCCTTAAGGCATGTATGTGTGCCATATGCCCCTAAATTTGTTTTTCAGGGGTGCAGCAGGTGTTCTTGAGACACCCCTGCACCCTTGGAAAAATTCCTACTTTGTGATGAGCAAATTGCTAATCGCAAATTAAACCTTCATTCATATTAGCCTCCTAGGCCATGGAAATGAATGGGTAACTTGCAATTAGCAATTTGCTCATCGCAAATTAGGAATGGTAAAGAATCGCTATTTATTCCTTAAAATTCGCTATTTAGAAAATGTAAAATATTTTGATGATACATATGGCAGTTCATCTGTAACAAGATAAGAAGCTTAGGGATAGATTTATGATGAGTGGCGCATCACCAGGGATGTGACAGTCATCCTGCGCCACTGTTCCGCCACCCATGTTGTGCTGCATTTACAATGCGGCGCAGCATGGGGCAAAAACGGCACAGATGCGTGACGCATCTGTGCCGTAAAGGTGGCGCATTGCTGGAGTTGTATCGTAAGTGCGATGCAGCTCCAGCAAGGCTCAGGGGTGCCCCATCTCTACAATGCTGCGTCAAGACCTATGCCAGCTTCAAGCAGGCGCAGGGTTTTGAAGCAGCTTTCTCCTATCTGATTGTAAATGCGGCACACCATGGGTGGTAAAGCAGTGGTGCACATTAACTGGTGCATGCCTGGGGATGTGCCATTTAATATAAATCTGCACTTTAACATTTGAGTATGTGCAGGGGACACAGAGTCGTTGAGGCTTATCCAAGGTTAAGAACAGATGAGTCCTGTTCAGTGAAAAATTAGACATAGGCTTCACCTGCTCAGCATCGCTGGACATGGCTAAATAATAGCTGCAAAATGTTACTCTTGTTAAATAATTTTACTATTATAATCTGTGAGATTTGTCTCTTACTCTGCAACATCTCATTGTTGTTATCTTTCTTTAAAGATAAAGACAACCTCAACATGAGCGACAATCTGCAATCAGTTGATTTTGACCTCATCATTGAACTTGTAATTGAAACATCAGTGGATGTTGATCCATTGGATGATTTAAATCCTGAGGATGAAGAAGAGCGTGATGAGGATGCAGATTTGTCCGAATTATATGATATAGGATGGGAAGCTGACCTGCTTGAGCCTTTGGAATTATAAACATTTATTTTTAAAATTTATAATCAATAAAAAGTAAAAAGGTAAACCGTTTAATTTAAAAATAAAGACGCCTTCAAAAACAGGTTATGTGTAGTGTCTTCAATAAAATATTAAAATATGCTCATAAAATTAGATCAGATTCACATATAAAATAGCATAGGTAACATAAATATAAATGTCATTTCTTTTCTGGTATTTCTGTATTGTAAAAATGGCAATGACTAAAAAATCTTCAAATTAAAATGTCAAGTAGTGTGTTATGTTTTTGATCACTATTACTGATTTACTGTTTGATAATAATGTTTATTAACATTTTTTATTATATTTTTCCTCAGATTCAACTGCAGATCATTTCAAGATTTCAATATGCCTACAATACTAAGACAGATAAAGGCTGCAAAACGTCAAAGACAGCAGGAGAAAAAAAAAACGCAGCAGTCCTCTAACAAAAAGATTTCTCAAGCCACGAAGAAAGCACCGGGTAAGAGCTCTAAATATTTCATAAGAAATATTTGTAATAAAAAAAATATTACTACAGAAAATGTTTCAATCCATAACACGAGAAGTAAATCAAATGGAAAGAAAAGGACAAATGAAAATGTTACTGCTAGAGCAAGAGATAAATCTGTGCATGATAGTAGAAGGAAACAACAGTTTAGGGAGATTCGTAAACGAATGTTCCGTAACAGGATAATTGGCAATTTGTTAAAAAATATTAAGAAAGGTCAACAGAAACTAGTTTTTTATAAGAGAAAAAAAAAAGTTGAGAAAGTTATTGATCAGGCATTTGAAATTAAACGTAAGTTATTTATTTTGATAATCAATAGAATTAGGAAGCTAAACAAGGCAATTTTTGATTTCAAAAGAAATAGTAGATGGAAGAGAATAGTTAATCGTAGTAATTTTTGTGAAGTTTTTTCTGGAGAATGGATACATAGTTCAAGCTGTGAGGCATTTTTTAATGAAGAGAGTTATTTCCAGGATAATGATTTGGTGCATGCAGTTGACATCAGTGGTCGTGCTTATGAAGTGAAAGATGGTTGTCCAGTTGAAAAAGAAAAACTTGTGACAACAGAGGCAGAAGAGTTGTTAGGTAATGAGGTTTTAGGAAGACGTGCTAAGGGTCCTGTGTACACCTGGAAGTGTAGTAGTATTTGCAGTGTGCGACAGGATTCCATCAATTTGCTTTGTGATTTTGTACGGTCATTTAACAAAAAAAGTTTGAAGCAGAAAATGAGGTTGTTGCAAGAATTAGATCCTTGCAGAGTAAGAGAAGTGACAGGTTTGCATGGTCATTCACTGGCTTGTCTATCCAGGAGAGTATGCCAGAGTGTTTTTCATCATTTCAGGATGCTAGCAGTGCATCATAACAAAGTGAGGAAGTTAGTTAGACTGTTGTATTATGCTAAGAGTCCAGCAATTATGCTGAAACAATTATGCGCTGCTCTTTTGCATGGTTCTGAAATAGATGTGAAGAATATATGTGAAGAAATTGAGTTTTGTTACTTTGGAAGTAAAGAGGAGAATGTTGAAATTGAGCAAGAAGTAGAGGGTCATTTGGAAGATAGTGTACATGTTTCCAGTACAGATAATTTCCAGAGGGAAATTGCGACGTTTGACATGAAATCAAGTGAGAGGCCTAATTTCACTTGTGTGTGTTGTAGACGCACTTATTATAAGAATCAGACTAAGTTAGTGGATTTATATGCAAAAAGTGAAAGGGAAAATAATAGTGAATGGAAGGATTTTGCAACATACTTGATGGTAGAAAATTGTTTTGATTTGGGATTGGATCAACGTGTGTGTACTTATTGTTGTAACAAATTAAAACAAAACCAGATGCCTGCTAGAGCAGTTCATAATAATCTGGAATTGGTTGAGATTCCTTCTGAATTGAAGGACTTAAATGCTTATGAATCTATTTTGATTCAAAGTATCCATCCCTTTCAGGCTATTGTAAGAATGGAGCCAAAGACAGGGAAATTGCCTCCATCAGATTTACAGAGAGGATTAAAGGGAAGAGTTGTTTATTTGCCTCTAGATTTCAAGAAAAACATTAACACAATTGGAGTAGAAAAAGTGGAAGAGGAACCTCTGGTTATCTTAGTTAATGGGGTTCCGACAAAGAATAAGAAAATATGGCAAGATTTAGTAGATGTTAGGAAAGTTAAAAAGGCAACATTGTATTTGAAAAAAAATAATAAATACTATAAGAATGTATATGTTGCAGAAGAGGAAGTAAGTGAGGAAGAGGATAGCGATTTGTGTGCTGGTCAAATTGAGAAAGTAGAACCCTCTACTAGTGAGGAAATATATGAACATTATAGTGTTCATCCTTTGCATTCGAAGGAAGTCATGGGGAATGCTATTGAGTTGTTTCAAATGAAACAAGCCAAAGGGAGTCCCATTAGTGTTTGGGAGGAAAGTTTGGAAGCTCGGTGTTTCCCACAGCTTTTTCCAACAGGTCAGGGAGGAAGATATGATGAGCGACCTCATCAAATTCCTGCTTCTGAATACCGGACTTTGCGATTGTATGCAGGAGATGCTAGGTTTCGACAATGCATTCCTTATTTGTTTCATCTCCTGTTTGAAAGCGATCTGTCTGGACTGTCATATGCAGTGAACCACATCTTGAAAAGTGGTATACACATGCAAAACATCTCGGCAAGTGATTTTATGGATAAAGTGAATGTCCAAGATAGTATTTTGGATTCTCACCTGATTAATCTCATGGCGTGTCAGCGTGGTACTAATGAGTACTGGTACCGTCGTCATGGTGATTTAAAATGTATGCTGAGGAACTTAGGTACTCCCACATGGTTCCTCACTCTGAGTTGTGCCGAGTATGGCTGGGAAGACTTACTTCAATTTCTACGAGAGGCAAATGCTAACGTAGAAAACATCGAATTCAAGACACCCGGAGAACTGTGCTCTTTGGATCCAGTCAATGTATGTAGGTACTTCAATCATAGATTTGAAGCTATGATGTCTTTCATCATGAATAAGAAGAATCCACCTCTTGGAGAGGTGTTGGATTTCTTCTGGAGAAAGGAGTACCAAGCAAGAGGTGCTCCTCATATACATATGTTGCTGTGGATCAAGGATGCACCTAAATTTGGAACGGATCCAGAAGACTCAGTGATGAGTTTCATCCAACAGTATTCTACGTGTGCTGTTCCAAACGCAAAGGAGAAGAAAAGCCTAAGAGAAAAAGTTCTGCGTTTCCAAAGCCATCGATGTGGAAAGTACTGCCGTCGTAAATTCCGAAACAAAGACAAGTTCTACACCAAATGTCGTTTCGGCTTTCCACGACCGGTGATTTCTAAAGGAAGAGTAAACAGTTTGATGTCTTCGCTGCGACATAATGTGATGAAGAAATCACCTAAAAACACTTACAATTTGAAGAGGAACGAAGAGTCCAAGTACATCAACGACTACAACCCGGTGATTTTGTCCATGTGGAATCGGAGCGTACGAATGTTCTGACCGGTTGTCTTCAGCAAGTCTCTATGCCAAGTCCAGGAGTATCATTTGGGCGAGTCTTGGTCTTGCTGCAACGCGTAATCGAGTTCTCAAACCTGTGCGGGAAATTGAGTATTTGGCGGAAAAGGAGCCAAACAGTACCGACATTTTGAAGACAAACATGTTGGATACATATTATCCAAATCGAAGCAGTCACCTAGAGAATGTTTGTCTGTATGAGGTTCTGCAAAATTACATGTTCAAGAGGAACATCAAAGAAGATACTGAGAAAGGAGTGTATGCTGTAATATGAAGTGAGGGATGTCTGGTCAAGCAAAGAAAATGCCACTTGATAAACCATCGAAAATTGAGTGGCGAATCTCCTGAAAAAAAGGAGTTTTTCTATTTAGCACTTTTGCAACTTTTCAAGCCTTGGCGTGCAGAAGAGGAACTGCTTGGAGATTTCCTCTGTTACGAAGACTCTTTCAATGCCGCCAAGGAGACCATAGAATGTCCTGCTTTTCCCAAATATGTAGAAATGTTGAATGCGGAAATTGAGCAGGAAGCAACGATTGCAGCCGAGATTGCCAGAGACAGTTCTCAGGACAGTCAGAGTTCTGCTTCATTGAGTCAGGATCCACTAGGAGGACCTCTTATTGAAAATGAAGCTGCCACTGCTATGAATGAAGTGGAAAGAGCCATGGCACATGCTCAAGAGGATGCGGTTAACTTAGAAGAGTTGGAAAGGCAACTCAACGTTGAGCAGAGGAAAATATATGACGAAGTTACCATGCAAATTGATCATGGATTAAGTCATGATAAGAAAGAGTGCTCATGTACGTCGTTGAAGCCTGTCCGACTGTACGTGAGTGGAGAAGCGGGAACTGGAAAAAGTTTCCTCATTAAAGCAATTTCATGCTATTTGGAGGAAAGGACAGAGTCATCGCTGTCTTGTGTTGTCACTGCTCCAACTGGACTGGCAGCACATAATATTAAAGGGATTACTTTACATCGTTTACTGATGCTGCCAGTGGAGCATGACAACAAATTAGAATATCACAAGCTATCTGGAGATGCTTGTTTTGAAGTTTCAAGAATCTTGAGGAAAATGAAACTTCTTATCATTGACGAAGTAAGCATGGTTTCCAATGTCATGCTTGCCTTTGTGCATTTGAGGATGCAAGAAGTTCTCAAAACAGAGTATGATGTGTTATTTGGTGGCAAACACATCATTGTTTTCGGAGATCTTCTGCAGCTGACACCAGTGAAAGGGCAACCTGTGTTCAAAATGCTCACGCATGAAGATACCAGGAAGTGCCTAGGCAGCATTGGCAACGTCAATATATGGTTAAACTTCAATTATGCTGAACTGCATGAAAATATGCGTCAGGCGAAGGATGAAGTTTACAAGACTATTCTACAAGATGTTAGAATTGGAAAAGTGACCGAGCATGGGAAAGAAGCTTTACATGCACGATTACTGTCAAATTTGTATCCAGAACAAGATGTTGTGCCTGAGAATATTTTTCAGAAAATTACTGATAAGAAATTTGGAATATGTTTGATGCCAACTCTTGCAGAATGTGCCAAATTCAACAACAAAATGTTGAATTTAGAAAAGCAAGAGATTGTGAAACTGGAAGCTATTGACAGAGTAGAGCATATGGGATCAACAATTATTTTGTCTGAGAATCTGAAAACAAAATTGGATTCATTAGAGAAGACTATATCTAAAACTGCAGGTTTTGAAAAGACTCTGAATGTGTGCTTGAACTGCCGTATAATTTTAAGAAGGAATTTACATGTTGAAAGAGGTCTGGTAAATGGGTCAATGGGTAATGTTGTTGATTTTGTAAAATACAGAAATAGAGATGGAATTGAATTTTTAAAAATTAAATTTGATGGCATTGAGGAAGTACAGCTAATTGGTCGTTGCTCTGCTAGATTTTTGCTTGTGAAAGACTTATATGTTCGCCGTAAGCAGTTTCCTGTTTGCTTGGCATATGCGGTGACAATCCATAAATCGCAAGGTTTAAGTGTAGACTGTGCATTGGTGAATATTGGCAGTTCTGTGTTCAAGGAGGGTATGGCATACGTGGCATTGTCACGAGTTAGAACTTTATCGGGATTGTACTTGATTGAGTGTGATGTCACAAACATTTGTGCGGATCTAGATTGTGTTAAGGAATACAATAGGTTAAGAAGAGAGTATGCGCCACATTTGCCTCAGTATCCTTTGTTTGAGAAACGTGTGGTAGGCCGGAAAAGAAGAAATGTGACCAATACTGGGGAGGTTGTAGCAAAAAGACGAAAAGTCGATGAACCTAAAATTACAAGCAGAAACAAAGAGGATTCTGTTGAAGATGTTGTTAGTTTTCAGTTTGAAAACAGTTCTGGTGTCAACTGCTATGCTAATGTAGTAATTAATGTTTTGTTTTCTCTAAAAAATGTAAAAGAAGAGATTGTGGTCAATTCTGATAAAAGATTTTGCAGTTTGTTAAATTCTGTGTTAGAGAAATGTACCACTGATAGAAGAAACATAGAAAGTGTGTCTGAAATTAGAAATCTGTTAGATAGATGTTCAGGCCAAACACAATTCTCTCAAAATATTCAGCAAGATTGTCAGGAGTTTTTAATGTATATGCTTGATGTATTACATGCTGAAGGTGTAGATGTAGATCAGCTGTTTGGGCTTTCTTATCAATGGCAGCATGACTGCGAGAACTGTATGGTATCAAGTACTACTAGTGTAGACTCAGAAAGATTTATATATTTAACTTTGCCAGACAGTAAATCAGTCTCCTTTAATAAGCTAGTAAAAGCTGCTAATCACAACATGGAGTGTAGCCAATGTAAATCTGAAATGATGTCCACTTTATTTATACGAACATATGGCCAGTACGTCATTTTAATGTTCCAACGATGTAGGCCTGATGGAACAAAATTGACAACTTTAATAAAAAATTTTGTAGCTTCGCAGTTGTCAATATCAGGAAGGACTTTTGTAACTACAGCAATTATATATCATGACGGCCCTTCAATATCATCAGGACATTACACAGCTTATTTAAAGTCTAGAAATGGCTGGTCATTCTGCAATGATTCTGTTTTAATTTTCAAAAAAAAATTGCCGTATGACCTTAAAAACTCTTACCTGGTGTTTTTAAAACCAAAATTTTAGGGAAATAATCTCAGGATGTGCTCTGTGGAATTTCAAGAAGTTCTAATGGCTCCTACACAATTTGGCCTTGAGGATAAGTGTAGTTCAGAGACATAACTTCTAATCATAGGATTGGACATCATGGAGATATATGTGCACTTTGAATGAGTTCAGAAAAACTGTTTCTTTTCATAAGCTAATTGAAGCAGCCAATCAAAACATGGAGTAGAGGGAATGTAAGTCTGCAATGCTGTCTACTGTTTTACATTGCTTTGTGATTAAAAGTGATGTAGAGAATTAAATAATTGTACTACTCATAGAGGTAGTGTAAGTCTGCTTCATATTAAGCAGTATCAGTGTCATAGGAAATGTAGAACATGACTGTGCAAGAAGGGGAAGATATTACTATTCCAGGATTGTGAAAATGATCTTCAACATTTTAATTGTGAAAGTTGCGGAAATGCCAAATGATGGGATTGGCTTACAAGAAATCCAAGAGTTATAAATATCTCTGACTAGATTTGGCCTTGTGGAAAATAGTGGTACAGAGCAAGAAGTCATTTATTGCATGTAACGTGTTTTTAAAAACGATGGAGGTTTTCTTTCAGAAAGTGGCGGGCTGAAAGTAATAACAGCACAAAAGAGTGTAAGCTGTTCATAGGACATCCTTGGACGTCATGGAAAGTAAGTTAACTTTAAGGAGTTCTGAATTTTAATTTCTGATGTTGTATGGGTTTTTTAAACACAATCATTTTGATTGTGTTTTTTTTTCCCCGCTGTTACATGATGAATACCTTCAAGTCACTGTTTTTAGTGAATTTTGATACATTCTGAGAACAGCAAAAATAAACCATTTAACATGTATAATTAATTCTGTACTGTTTGCATTTATGATGTATATGTAGAACTGTGTAGGAGGCATGGAGAAGGTGAGTTTTCTGTAAGTGTTAAATTTATTGCATGCAGTGCTGCACTTCTACGTATTCTTTCATATGCTGGACTACATCTGCACAATGAGATACCTAAGCAAAGGAAACACAAGTGATGTGATTGTGAAATGAGCAAAATAAATTGCACATATTTCAATTACATCACCTGTGTTTCCTATCATTACGAATCACATTGTGCAGATCAAGTTTAGGTCTGTCCAGGGAAACATAGGAGGTTTCTACTTTGTTGAAGAGTGCAGTGGACATGACTCACTTCATTGGTAGACTTTCACAGATATTATCTCCTCTGTACACTTCAACAAGTGTAAATCTCATCTTGAACTCTGAGTAGGCCTCACCTCAAACAAATCTCTGGATAGGAGACATGTTATTGGCATCCTGAAGCGACACTTTTCTGAAACAAGAGCAATGCAAAAGATGCACCATGTTTTAAGATAGGCCTCACTTCATCTGCATCAAGATACTGTTAGTTTAAAATGTATATCTTTAGGATTGTGTAGAGGACCTGGAGAAGCAGAAGCTTCTGTCAGTGTCAAAGTTGTTGAAAAACTATTTGTCCTTCAATATTTTCCCTTGTCTTTTGTAATTTTTAAATACATGTTTTAATATTTTTCAAATGTTGGTTCTCTCTTTCACAGATTGAAAGTATAAAAATAAAATGTGATTAATTTAACGGCAATTACAAGGTAAATAGTTGTACTCTTTTCGTTACATTTCTATCACATTCACCTACTATTAGATCCACTGCTTCACTTCTTTAATCCTCAGTTTCCTGCCTTTGCTACTTTCCTCATTCCTTTCTCTATTACCTACTTACTCAACTCCTTCCACTCTTTTTCTCAGTCCCTCTGTTCTCATAGTTCCTCAGTCTTGTTCACTCACTCCATCTCTATTACTCTTAGTGTCTGTGAATTACTTTCCCAACTTTTTTTTTTGGACCGCTTCCCGGGAAGTTGCCCGGTTCGCAAACCAGCAGCGTTATGGGAGTCCACCATTTTGTGTTTCGGTCGAATCAAGATACAAGATGGAGGGCAAATAATGTTCAGAATGGGTAGAAGGGGGCACGGTAGATGTATCTTGACCCCCTTGGTTTTCTGAGGGTGGCTGAGGAGGACCATAGTTCTTCACTCTTGTTCACTCTCTCTGTTTCTATTAATGTCACTGTTTATGACTGATCAAAAAATTTTTTTTTAAAAAAGAACAGTAACTATAAGGGAAGGAAACAGACAGTTATGTCAAAAGAAAGACAGCTATAGGGAGTAAACTAAGGATACTGTTACCTACAATCCACTGCTGTTGATGTTACTGACCATGTCATGAATGATGTAATATGTGACATCATAAGCAGTGGATTGTAGGTAACAGTATCTCTTGTTTACTCCCTAACGCTGTCTTTCTTTTCACATAACTGTCTGTTTGCTTACCTTATACTTACTGTTCTTTTTTTTAAAAAATATTTTTTTTGGTTAGCTGCCGGTACGCGTACCGGGTAGCGCCCCGGGGAGCGAACTAAGAGAAATAGAGGTTGGCAGAGTTCCAAATATTCTACCAATTTTTTTATAATGGGGAGGTAGTTCTGAAAAGAACTTTTTTTTTTATGTTTTTGTTGTTTTATATTTTTTTTTGTATTTTTTGAACATTTTTTTACTTTTTTTGTATTTTCTGAACGTTTTTAAAAAAAAATTGGTTTTTTTGGGGGGGGGGGGGAAACAAAAACGATCCATTATAAAGGGCTCAACAGGAGCAAAAAAAAAAAAAAGAATTTATTTTTTGGGACGTTTCGTACAAACATTAACATGATTTTGAATTGCTCGCAAAATCAAAGTGATGCTACTTTCTCTGTAGCAGATGAAATCGCCACATTCCACGCACACTTGCTTTACGTGCCCAAACAACATTTGGATGTTTGCAATCATCTCCCTCGCCTCTGGTCCCGACACCTCTGGAACCACCGATCTTCTTGCCATTGGGAGGGGATTTTGTTGTTCGTCACGTAGCTGGGCAGCACTATAATTATTTGGGTGCCACCTACTCATATGCCGATGCATAGTATGATTGCCATAACTGTATTTTTTATCAGTGCCCCTTGACAATCTATCACCGCATATACGGCAAAACACGTAGCGTGCATTCACTTTTTTTTGCCCCTCAGGAATTCTGTAGAATTGCCAGATGTAATTCTCCTTTCGATTGTACCTCCTGGGCTCCTCTGGCAAAAACCTTGGCTCTTCCTCCTCTTCCTCCTCTTCCTGTTCTTCCTCTTCTTGCAAAATTACTTCTGCAGGTGGTCCTCTCTTTCTTGGATTTGGTGGAGGTGGTGGGTTAGCACCAGCTGAAGCTACTAATGAAGCCATCTCAAAGTCTCAATAAAGGGTCTTTCTCTCACCAAGATGAAAGTCAGAGTGAGGAAAGAAGGAGGGTTTTTCATCATTTGGGAAAAACAAAAGTTCTAAACCAATGAAAAGTGTTCATTTTAGATCACATGACCTAGTATTACATCATTAGGAAACCAAAAGTGAAATGAACCAATGAAAAGTGTTATTACCGAGTCACATGACCTGCTGTGTTTACGTTACGCGGTCGGCGCCGCGCCGCGGATCGCTTCCGGTTCGCGTACCGCTGCGCTTCCGGGTACGCGAACGTAGCACGTCATATGACGTATTACGCGAGAACGCGAAACGTCATGCTGACGCGACGCGTCACGATGTTGTTTTGTAACGCGAGGGGTGCGCAAAAGGAACGTTTACCGGTTCGCGTACCGGGTCGCGCCTCCGGATTGAGCTAACGGGAAGCTAACCGGTACGCGTACTGGGAGCGAAACAAAAAAAAAAATTAAAAAAAATTTGTATTAAAAACATGTAAAAAATATTTTTCTTTTTAAAGAATAATACATTGTAAAGGTTTTGATATTAGCTATTAAAAAACCAATGAAATTCACTGAAAAAACCATAGGTTATAGACCATATATAGTTAGGAATTAGCATTTACAAAACCTTAAAAATTCACTGAAAAAACCATAGGTTATAGACCATATATAGTTAGGGAATAGCATTTAAAAAACCTTATTTTACTCACACAAAACCATTGAAATTCCATATATAGTTAGTTGTACTAACTATATATCACGCACCCGCAATCCACTGCTGATGATGTCACATATTACATCATTCATGACATGGTCAGTGACATCACTGATGACATCACTGATGACATCTCAAATGACATCACTGATGACATCACTGATGACATCTCAAATGACATCACTGATGACATCACTGATGACAACATCCAGTGACTGTATTTTTCTGTAAAGTTAAAATATGTCTTACATATTTATGAATGAGTCGATGTATAAGTGTCTGGACGATGGATTTAGTAGGTGCATGACTGAATGTATGAGTGAGTGATTAAATGTGTCTCACTGAGTGCATGGGTTAGTGACTAAACTGTCTTAATTTGTGCATCATTATATCTGTTGTTCTGTAAACTGCTGCATGTGTTGATCAGTAGCTATATGAGTAACTATATGGGTTATTGATTGGTTGCCCAAGCATTTGTATGGGAGACTGAGTGTGTGTATGGGTGGCTGGGAAGTGTATGACTCTGTGCATAGATGTATGGGTTCAAAAGTGCATGTTGGAAACAGCTGTATGGGCGGTTGACTGTGTGCATGACTGTATTGGTGAGTGAATAGATATCTCAGTGCTACATGTCAAATTAAGTACATATGTAAAATATAGTACATGTGAGAGTTGACATATATAAATAACTGTGCATAAGAGCCAGTGAATGTGTGAGTGGCTGTATGGATCATTGTGAACTTGTATCCAGGATTGTATAAGTGAGTAAATATGTTTTAGTATATGTTTGAATAAGTAAGGTGTGTTTAACTGTATAGTTAAGGAAATGGAGGTGTGATTGATTGTTTGCATGACTGTCTAGGTGTGTGTGTAACTTCATGGATGAGTGACAATCTGTGAGTCTGTGTTTACACTGAGTGTATCTAAGGTTATATTAGAGTCTGAAGAGGTTCATCGTATTATCACATGAATGATTTTATCAGTGATGTCATCAGTAATGTCATTTGAGATGTCATCAGTGATGTCATCAGTGATGTCATTTGAGATGTCATCAGTGATGTCATCAGTGATGTCATTTGAGATGTCATCAGTGATGTCATCAGTGATGTCACTGACCATGTCATGAATGATGTAATATGTGACATCATCAGCAGTGGATTGCGGGTGCGTGATATATAGTTAGTACAACTAACTATATATGGAATTTCAATGGTTTTGTGTGAGTAAAATAAGGTTTTTTAAATGCTATTCCCTAACTATATATGGTCTATAACCTATGGTTTTTTCAGTGAATATATATATATATATATATTACCTACTGGCGGTCGCCAGTAGGTATATATAGTTAGGATTTTTTCTCTATGGGATTTTTGAAAATTCTATGTCTAATAACTTTGGCGTTTGTGGACGGAATTGGCTGAAATTTTCAGGAAAATGGAACATTTTGTTTCTGAGCAGCCACTGAAATTTTGGGGGGGGTCGTCAAGGGGGGGCCGAGAAAAAAGGGGGGTCCCAAAACGCGTTTTTCCCATGTTAATTTCCATAGGGCGGTTGGCCTCACTTTTAGCCCGAACGGCTGAATGGATTTGCACGAAACTTGGCAAAATTGTAGGGACTGTTAGCCTGATGTGCCTTTGCTAGGTCTCAAGATATGTGCTCCAGTGGATTTTGAGAAATTAACGTTCAAAAAAAGATATATATCTGTAAGCGCGCTCCGGGCAGCGCTCCGGTTCGCGTACTTGACGCGTAACGGAACTTCGCGAAGCGAAGCTGATTGGCTCTCCGGTGTCTGTCAACATTCTAAACAGTCCGGAGCGGCCGCCATCTTGTCTCTCGGTAGGATCGAGAGACAAGAGGAGGCCAAAACAAAGGGGGAAATGACCATAAGGGGGCATAGTAGATCCTCCTTGACCCCCTAGGTTTGATGTGGAGGCTTTAAAAGGGCCCCGCGGGGCAAAAAAAAAAAAAAAAATTGTTGTTTTTTTTGCGTGGGGAGCGCCCGTAAGCATGAGCGTAAAATCCGTTACGCTCGCGGATTTTGCGAATTTTCGGTAAATTCGCGATCCGCGAACTCCCGCGAATTTACCGCGAATTCGCAAATCCGCGAGCGGCGGATTCCGGGGGCAAAAGTTCAAGCCTTGCTGGCCTGTTGTAACTAATTTACGATGACGCCGGCAAGCTGCCAGCGCCATCCTAAGATAGTTACTAAATTAGCTTCAACAGGAAGCTCTAACAGATAAGATAAAGCAGGTCATCGAGCGCCTGCTTTATTTTATCTATTCGAGCTTCCTGTTGAAGCTAATTTAGTAACTATTTTAGGATGGCGCTGGCAGCTTGCCGGCGCCATCGTAAATTAGTTACAACAGGCACAAAACGGTGGCGTCTTCTTGAATAAATATGAAGGGCAGGGTTCATTCTGGCACGACGGTCCTGGCACAAAAATTAAACCTCAACCGCAAGCACTTACAGATATCGATTAAGCATGTGCCCTAGTTGAAGCTTAAATTCAGTGACTCATTCATCGGCCCAAAAACAATCGTGAGCGTTGTCAAGGCTGGGCAGATGTGCCTTCTTCCCTAATATACCATCGAAAATCAGCTGTGATGCTGGACAGAGGCCTTTGCATCCTTGACTTTCACGAGCCCAATCCTCGTGCTGTTCCTGTGGCCAGGAGCTTCTGTATCTTCATCTGTTGCTCTGATCGGTCTCTGACCTTTAATGCACACAAGAGGCATGTGCACTCGCATGGAAGCCCCGTCCGTTTGGCCCCGCCCACACACTCGCGGTGTGCACCGTCTTCCCGCCATTTACCCACTATGATGGACAGCTCACTCAAGGGACCCCTGCGCCCTTCGGCGCCATTGCATAGTAACACACACCTGGTCGCTGTAGACAACTCTCTGGCACTTTAGGCGTTAAGTGTGAGCGGTGTATTTATTGAAGTTCAGCATGTACATCTTCGAGGATACATCAGGGCCCAAGGGAACCCATCAATTGACTTTACATTCAAATACAAGCACACAAATTCCACAGTACAACGAACACACAACCAATCATATGACTGGAACCTATACATCATAGAGGTGCATCATGCATGCACAGAAAGTAAAGACCAAGAGAGCCTGCAGGATGACAACATGCAGAATGCCACAATCCGTTTGATAGCAAAATTCATGCGCTTCCGTTTAGCTCCTGATGTTTTATTTTAGAATTATATGCCAAAGATAGGTCTCCTCGTGTGCAATTTTTTACCGCAATCGAACAAAGTGCATAATTGTATCAGATCTGCATAGACCGAATTCACACTTATCAGTTCTGTTTACCTGCTTGTTCCAAACTGTGATAAATGAAAGAACTTGGAGAGTTCCTAGTCTGAATTTTATGTACATGTATCTTTTAATTTTTCAAGGGACGTCTTTTATGAGAGAAATTGTTTTATTAATCTGAACTGTCTGAGCTGGACCCTCCTTTCATTGAGTCGCGCCTTCTCATGAATGCCCGGCATTGGGTCTTTATTACCGTCCTATTTCCAGATGTTAAGCTCTCAGGGTGGGTCCATATCTCCTGGCAGTATATGTATTTTAGCAACATCTGAACAAATGAGCAGATTCATAGGCGTATTCCTGGGTAAATCATGCAAAGCTTTCAAATAGACTGAAAAGGCTGGTTTCGATCAAAGGCGTGGCCAACGAGGTAGCACTTACTGATTATCTAGTAGAAAGTACTCCAGTTGAGTAGAGGTATGGCACAAAACGGTGGCGTCTTCTTGAATAAATATGAAGGGCAGGGTTCAATCTGGCACGATGATCCTGGCATGGAAGCCCCGCCCCAAATCCGCCGATCCGCAAAATCCGCGGATTTTGCGGATCCACGATCCGTGAATACGCAAATCCGCGAATCGTGGATCCGCAAAATCCGCCCATGCTTAAGCGCCCGGTACGCGCACCGGGAAGCGGTCTGGGGAGCGTACTATAAGGAAAAAAGAATGATAGACTTTTCAAATATTGTATGTTAATTGATTGTTTGTTTTGTTGATTTTTGTTTAATTTCTTTATTTTTTAAGCAATTATTTATTATTGTGATTGTGTTTCAAAATTTTATAAAATGTCTAACATTTCACTGTCTGAAATGTCGTTATTTTCATTGAACATAGCTTGTAATGTTTGAGTGTGTAAAATGTCCTCATTTTCAAGGAGGACATCTACTGATTGCACACATTGCAGTAGTTCTTCGTCCCAAGTTTCATCCATAAAATTAATGTAATTTGGATCAATGATTTCTTCGTTGGTCTCTGGAAGGACAATTTCAAATGAAATTTTCTGTTCGCCTTCCATTTTGCCTGAAATTTGCATTAAAAAAAAATATATTAGTAGAGATAGGGCACTGTCGGGATTAATTTTAGATAGGCAGTTTTTAACAGTGAATTTATCTTTGGGCAGTGTATAGTATCAGAGTGGAAGTAGGAATATAAAAAAGTGTATGTGATTTAAGGTAAATAAATTCATAATTATACAAGACAAGCCTAACTCCATCCATAACTATAACAGAGAAGTCTATCTAAATGTATAACTACTACAGAGGGATAGTATATAACTATCAGAAAAAATTTACCATATTAACTTAAAGTGCACAATATACTTCACTTTTTAAAATAACAACTTACCTTTATAAAGAAGTTGAAGTAATTACTGAAAATCCTATTGAAATGTACACCAGGAAGTAGTAGTCAAAATGGCTGTGTTTCTCTCTCTTTTTTTATATATATTCAGGTACATAACCAATCAAATGTCAGGTAAAAAAAGTAGAAAGTGAAAGTAACATTTTAATTGGTTGTCAATTCCAACACTTCAGATAAATAACTAAATGGAATTCCAACCAAATTAGTGAAAATGGTAGGGATTGGTGTGTAGTATGAGCAATTCTATATTTGGTGAAAGTGTCTCCAGGGTTTCTTCTGTAAATTACTTTCCCACCTTTTTTAATGGAGCGCTTCCCGCTGAGCGCCCCGGTACACGAACCTGCAGCGTTACGGGAGTCCACCATTTTGTGTTTCGGTTGAATTAAAATACAAGATGGAGGGCAAATAATGTTCAGAATGGGTAGAAGGGGGCACGGTAGACGTATCTTGACCCCCTAGGTTTTCTGAGGGTGGCTGAGGAGGCCCATATGTGCGGAAAAAAAACATTTTTTTTGAAAATTTCGCGCGGTTAGCTTCCGGTTCGCGTACCGGGTAGCGCTCCGGGAGCGTACTTTGTTGAAAATTTGTGAAAAAAGTTAGAGTAAAATAATAATTGTGAGTGATCAGATGTAGGGTAGCTCTGAGAAGAGCTTTTGGGTTTATGGTACATTTAGGTACTTATAAGTAGGTACCAATGCACAGTCTTAAATTCAAAATGAAAACTCTGTTGCCCTCATCTGAGAAGTGAACTCCATCACCTCTGTAGATATCTTGCATGTAGTAACGCAAGTTATTGTTGTACATGGAGCCCATTCCATGGTCTCTCATGTAAGCTGAAACAGATTTGTTTACATGCTTCCTCGACTTCTCAATTTGTGGACAAAATTGGTTCGACCACCTCCATTTCTGTCTTTGGCATATATTTGAATATACCAAGGCAGTTTGAGGAAAATGTGCCATCAATTGCTCAAAGGTGTCCTTTAAAAGCATTTCCAGACCTACACCAGTCAAAGTGCCCAAGTCATTACCTCCACAGTGCACAATTAACAGGTCAGGTTTAGGCAAATGCATAAAGGTTTTCACCAATGGTATCAATTGGTGACATTTTAATCCTCTGTGGCCAAACCACTTAATTTCCACATCTTGTAAATTGAGATTAGGTAAATTTCTGTTCTCAGCATACCTTTGAGCCCAGTAGATGTAACTATGTCCAACAATCCAGACAGAAAACATGGTGAGAGAAGGTTCTGCTGCAGTCAGATGAAGTGTGGCAATGAAATGGCAGTTGGAAAAAAAAGAGTTTAAAATGAAAAAAACTGTCGAGTTTCTGTGTTAAGGAAGCAGTAGCAGTGATTGGTGGATTTTGATTGCTGAAAACAGAAAGTTAGGGTGCATGGATGTGTTCTTTGAAAGATGTAATTTGAATGGTCAAGAAAAAATCATTTAATGAAAGATTGCACTGGATACTCAGGTGCACTGAGAGTTCAGAGTTCAATTGAAACATTGTTGTGTGAACTTGCAAACATCAGAGGTCTTTCAGGAGGTGGTTGCTATGCAAAAAAGGCAGAAAGGCCAGAGGGGGGAAGGGTGTTGATTTGAAAAAAGTGAGGGAAGAGTTTTGATTGGGTGACATGAGAGATATGTGTGATGAGTTACAGCATTTCTGTGCTTTTCATAGCTGCAGACTCTGGAGTGCATACCTTTTGCTCTGCTAAAGACAATTTGGTGTGTTTCTGAGACTGTTTTGAAACTCATAAAGTATTTGCTAAGGTGAGAAAAGATTCATTTAATTTAGATAGAGAATAGTATGGTTTTGGGAGAAAATTATGAAGAAAGTTGTGTATTTAAAATGTTGCTTGGTGTCAAGTGTTTTACAAATAGATTTTGTTTCTTTGTGTTACATAGCCATGTTAAAAGTGACACAAAAATGTTGCAAGGGCCTTAAAAAAACGATTTCATGTGTCTTAGGCCATTTTAAGTCATTTCTCCTTGAATGTAGATATATAATTCATTTAGATGATGTGTTTAAAAACGATTTTTTAAAACAATTAGGTTTCTTGATATGTACTGCTAGAGCTTCATAGGTTGCTTGGGGCATATTTATAAGGCCTTTGAGTCTCTCTGATGTTATTTTTTCCATTTTAATTTAAGACCTTTCCCTTTGGTGCAAGGTCCTTGTAAATATGCCCCCATCTGTGCTTGGCAAATTTAGATTTTAATTCTTTGACTAACATAGCCATGTTAAAAGTGACACAAAAATGTTGCAAGGGCCTTAAAAAAAACGATTTCATGTGTCTTAGGCCATTTTAAGTCATTTCTCCTTGAATGTAGATATATAATTCATTTAGATGATGTGTTTAAAAACGATTTTTTAAAACAATTAGGTTTCTTGATATGTACTGCTAGAGCTTCATAGGTTGCTTGGGGCATATTTCTAAGGCCTTTGAGTCTCTCTGATGTTATTTTTTCCATTTTAATTTAAGACCTTTCCCTTTGGTGCAAGGTCCTTGTAAATATGCCCACATCTGTGCTTGGCAAATTTAGATTTTAATTCTTTGACTAACATAGCCATGTCAAAAATGACCCAAAAATGTTGCAAGGGCCTTAAAAAAAACGATTTCATGTGTCTTAGGCCATTTTAAGTCATTTCTCCTTGAATGTAGATATATAATTCATTTAGATGATGTGTTTAAAAACGATTTTTTAAAACAATTAGGTTTCTTGATATGTACTGCTAGAGCTTCATAGGTTGCTTGGGGCATATTTATAAGGCCTTTGAGTCTCTCTGATGTTATTTTTTCCATTTTAATTTAAGACCTTTCCCTTTGGTGCAAGGACCTTGTAAATATGCCCACATCTGTGCTTGGCAAATTTAGATTTTAATTCTTTGACTAACATAGCCATGTCAAAAATGACCCAAAAATGTTGCAAGGGCCTTAAAAAAAACGCTTTCATGTGTCTTAGGCCTTTTTAAGTCATTTTATTTATGATAGGTGTGTGACTTTTTTTCGCCGCTGTGCGTCACTTTTGTGACGCAGCGGTGGTGCAAAAGATTTCCTATGTGGTGACATATTTACAACTTGATGCATCTAGGCAGATGTGTCATGCTGTAAAGTCCCGTGCCACATGAAACCGATGCAGCAGTGATGCAAAATATGCACCATATTGCAAGACAGGCCTCATTTCATCTCCAACAAGATAAGAAGCTGAATGTTTTGTAAATGTCAAAATTGTTGTATACACTGCTCAACTTCTGTGTACTCTTTGATATGCTAGAGTCCATCTGCACTATGAGATACCTAAGCAAAGGAAACACAGGTGATGTGATTGTGAAATGAGGAAAAGAAACTCCATATTTTTCAATTACATCACCTGTGTTTCCTAAGTTTCCGAATGACATTGTGCAGATGAGGTTTAGGTCTGTCCACGGACACAGAAGAGGTCTGGCCTTTGTTCAAGAGTGAAGTGGATATGACTTACTTCATTGGTAGGCCTGCACATGTAGTATCTGCTCTATACTCTTCAACAAGTGTAAATATCATCTGCAACCCTGAGTAGGCCTCACCTCAAACAAACCTCTGGATAGGTCACACCTTATCGTCATCCTGAATCAATCATTAAAAATGTTAGGGACAGATTTATGATAGGTGTGTGACTCTTTTGCGCCACTGTGCGTCACTTTTGTGACGCAGCGGTGGTGCAAAAGATTTCCTATGTGGTGACATATTTACAACTTGATGCATCTAGGCAGATGTGTCATGCTGTAAAGTCCCGTGCCACATGAAACCGATGCAGCAGTGATGCAAAATATGCACCATGTTGCAAGACAGGCCTCATTTCATCTCCAACAAGATAAGAAGCTGAATGTTTTGTAAATGTCAAAATTGTTGTATACACTGCTCAACTTCTGTGTACTCTTTGATATGCTAGAGTCCATCTGCACTATGAGATACCTAAGCAAAGGAAACACAGGTGATGTGATTGTGAAATGAGGAAAAGAAACTCCATATTTTTCAATTACATCACCTGTGTTTCCTAAGTTTCCGAATGACATTGTGCAGATGAGGTTTAGGTCAGTCCACGGACACAGAAGAGGTCTGGCCTTTGTTCAAGAGTGAAGTGGATATGACTTACTTCATTGGTAGGCCTGCACATGTATTATCTGCTCTATACTCTTCAACAAGTGTAAATCTCATCTGCAACCCTGAGTAGGCCTCACCTCAAACAAACCTCTGGATAGGTCACACCTTATCGTCATCCTGAATCAATCATTTAAAATGTTAGGGACAGATTTATGATAGGTGTGTGACTCTTTTGCGCCACTGTGCGTCACTTTTGTGACGCAGCGGTGGTGCAAAAGATTTCCTATGTGGTGACATATTTACAACTTGATGCATCTAGGCAGATGTGTCATGCTGTAAAATACCGTGCCACATGAAACCGATGCAGCAGTGATGCAAAAGATGCACCATGTTGCAAGACAGGCCTCATTTCATTTCCAACAAGATAAGATGCTGAATCTTCTGTAAATGTCAAAATTGTTGTATACAGTGCTCAACTTATGTGTACTCTTTGATATGCTAGAGTCCATCTGCACTATGAGATACCTAAGCAAAGGAAACACAGGTAATGTGATTGTGAAATGAGGAAAAGAAACTCCATATTTTTCAATTACATCACCTGTGTTTCCAAAATTTACAAATGACATTGTGCAGATGAGGTTTAGGTCTGTCCACGGACACAGAAGAGGTATGGCCTTTGTTCAAGAGTGAAGTGGATATGACTTACTTCATTGGTAGGTCTTCACATGTATTATCTCCTCTGTACTCTTCAACAAGTGTAAATCTCATCTGCAACCCTGAGTAGGCCTCACCTCAAACAAACCTCTGGATAGGCCACACCTTATCGTCATCCTGAATCAATCATTTAAAATGTTAGGGACAGATTTATGATAGTTGTATGACTCTTTTGCGCCGCTGTGGGTCACTTTTGTGACGCAGCGGTGGTGCAAAAGATTTCCTATGTGGTGACATATTTACAACTTGATGCATCTAGGCAGATGTGTCATGCTGTAAAGTCCCGTGCCACATGAAATTGATGCAGCAGTGATCCAAACATGCACCATGTTGCAAGACAGGCCTCATTTCATCTCCAACAAGATAAGAAGCTGAATCTTCTGTAAATGTGAAAATTGTTGTATACACTGCTCAACTTATGTGTAGTCTTTGATATGCTAGAGTCCATCTGCACTATGAGATACCTAAGCAAAGGAAACACAGGTGATGTGATTGTGAAATGAGGAAAAGAAACTACATATTTTTCAATTACATCACATGTGTTTCCTAAGTTTACAAATGACATTGTGTAGATGAGGTTTAGGTCTGTCCACAGACACAGAAGAGGTCTGGCCTTTCTTGAAGAGTGAAGTGGACATAACTTACTTCATTGGTAGGCCTTCACATGTATTATCTCCTCTGTACTCTTCAACAAGCATAAATTTCATCAGCAACCCTGAGTAGGCCTCACCTTAAACAAACCTCTGGATAGGCCACACCTTATCGTCATCCTGAATCAATCATTTAAAATGTTAGGGACAGATTTATGATAGGTGTATGCCTCTTTTGCGTCACTGTGCGTCACTGTTGTGACGCAGCGGCGGTGCAAAAGATTTGCTATGTGGTGACATATTTACAACTTGAAGCATCTAGGCAGATGTGTTATGCTGTAAAGGCCTGTGCCACAGGAAAGTTGCGTCAGGTTTCATATAGGTGTTTTGTTGCAGGGTGGGCATTCATTTGCATGAAAGCCCTGTAAAACTAACACAGTGAAATTTAGAAGATTTCACTGAGTCAGATTTATAGCATTGCTGAATCAAATCCTTACGCCTGTTTGAAACAGGCATAAGGAGTGAAGCACCATGCAATGTGTGGCTTCCTCCTGTGCATTGCAGTAGACATGTCGTGTTTACGACGTGATTCGTGCAATGTGCTGCTTTTGCGGCACAGATGCATGACGCATCTGTGCTGTTTTTACTCAATGGTGCTCCACATTGTAAATGCGGCACACCATGGGTGGCAGAGCAGCGGTGCACGTTAACTGGTGCATCCCCGGGGATGCGCCAGTTAACATAAATCTGCCCCTTTACATTTAAGTATGAGCAGGGTAAAAAGAGTCGGTGGACATGGCTAAATAATAGCTGCAAAATGTTACTCTTGTTAAACAATTTTACTATTATAGTCTCTGACATTTGTGCCTTACTCTGCAACATCTCATTGTTGTTCTCTTTTTTTAAAGATAACAACAACATCAAGCATGAGTGATAATGAGGAATCAGTTGATCCTGATCTTATCGTTGAACTTGTGATTGAAACGTCAGTGGAAGTGGATCCCTTAGATGATTTAAATCCTGAGGATGAAGAAGACTATGATGAGGATGCTGATTTGTCAGAATTGTATGACATAGGTTGGGAAGCTGACCTGCTTGAGCCTATGGAACTATAAACATTTATTTTTAAAAGTTAGAAGAAATTAAAAGTAAAAATGTAAACGGTTTCATTTAAAATTAAACACACCTTCAAAAACAGGTTATGTGTAGTGTCTTCAATAAAATATTAAAATATGCTCATTAAATTAGATCAGATTCACATAAAAAACAGCACAGGTAAAATAAAGAAGAATTCCATTTCTTTTCTGCTATTTGTGTATTCTAAATTTGCCAAAGCACTAAAAAATATTCTATGTAAAAATTTCAAGTAGTGTGTTAAGTTTTTGAGGACTGTTATTGATTTACTGTTTGGTAATAGTGGTTAATAACATTTTTTATTATATTTTACCACAGATTCAACTGCAGATCATTTCAAAATTTGAGAATGCCAACCAAAGATAGAATTAAAAAGGCTGCAAAACGTCAAAGACAGCAGGTCCATGAAATAATGCAGCAGTCCTCTACAATAAAAAATCGTCAAGTCACCAAGAAAGCACCGGGTAAGACCACGAAAACATTCATAAGAAATATTTCTAGAAAAAAAAGTAGTACTACAGAAAATGTTTTTGTCCAGAAAAAGAGAAGCAATTTAAACGGAAAGGAAAGGCCAATCAAAAATGTTACTGCTAGAGCAAGAGATAACTCTGTGCATGATAGTAGAAGGAAACAACAGTTTAGGGACATTCGTAAACGAATGTTCCGCAACAGGATAATTGGCAATTTGCTAAAAAATATTAGGAAAGGTCAACAGAAAGTGGTTTTTTATAAGAGAAAAAGTTGAGAAAGTTATTGATCAGGCGTTTGAAATTAAACGAAAGTTATTTATTTTGATAATCAATAGAATTAGGAAGCTAAACAAGGCAATTTATGATTTCAAAAGAAATAGTAGATGGAAGAGAACAGTTAATCGTAGTAATTTTTGTGAAGTTTTTTCCGGAGAATGGATGCATAGTTCAAGTTGTGAGGCATTTTTCAATGAGGAGAGTTATTTCCAGGATAATGATTTGGTGCATGCAGTTGACACCAGCGGTCGAGCTTATGAGGTGAAAGATGGTTGTCCAGTTGAAAAAGAAAAACTTGTGACAACAGAGGCAGAGGATGTGTTAGGTAATGAGGTTTTAGGAAGACGTCCTAAGGGACCTGTGTACACCTGGAAGTGTAGTAGTATTTGCAGTGTGCGACAGGATTCTATCAATTTGCTTTGTGATTTTGTACGAAAAGTTTGAAGCAGAAAATGAAGTTGTTGCAAGAATTAGACCCTTGCAGAGTGAGAGAAGTGACAGGTTTGCATGGTCATTCACTGGCTTGTCTTTCCAGGAGAGTATGCCAGAGTGTTTTTCATCATTTCAGGATGCTAGCAGTGCATCATAATAAAGTGAGGAAATTAGTTAGAATGTTGTATTATGCTAATAGTCCAGCAGTTATGCTTAAACAATTATGCGCTGCTCTTTTGCATGGTTCTGAAATAGATGTGAAGAATATGTGTGAAGAAATTGAGTTTTGTTACTTTGGAAGTAAAGAGGAGAATGTTGAAATTGACCCAGAAGAAGAGGGTAATGTGGAAGATAGTGTACAGGTTTCCAGTACAGATAATTTTCAGAAGGAAATTGCCACGTTTCAGGTGATATCAAGTGAGAGGCCTAGTTTCACTTGTGTGTGTTGTCGACGCACTTATTATAAGAATCAGACTAATTTAGTGGATTTATATGCAAAAAGTGAAAGGGAAAATAATAGTGAATGGAAGGATTTTGCTACATACTTGATGGTAGAAAATTGTTTTGATTTGGGATTGGATCAACGTGTGTGTACTTATTGTTGTAATAAATTAAATCAAAACCAGATGCCTGCTAGAGCGGTTCATAATAATCTGGAATTGGTTGAGATTCCTTCTGAATTGAAGGATTTAAATACTTATGAATCTATTTTGATTCAAAGTATCCATCCCTTTCAGGCTATTGTAAGAATGGAGCCAAAGACAGGGAAATTGCCTCCATCAGATTTACAGAGAGGATTAAAGGGAAGAGTTGTTTATTTGCCTCTAGATTTGAAGAAAAATATTAACACAATTGGAGTAGAAAAAGTGGAAGAGGAACCTCTGGTTATCTTAGTTAATGGGGTTCCGACAAAGAATAAGAAAATATGGCAAGATTTAGTGGATGTTAGGAAAGTCAAAAAGGCAACATTGTATTCGAAAAAAAAAAATAAGTACTATAAGAATGTATATGTTGCAGAAGAGGAAGTAAGTGAGGAAGAGGATAGCGATTTGTGTGCTGGTCAAATTGAGAAAGTAGAACCCTCTAAAAGTGAAGAAATATATGAACATTATAGTGTTCATGCTTTGCATTCCAAGGAAGTCATGGGGAATGCTATTGAGTTGTTTCAAATGAAACAAGCCAAAGGGAGTCCCATTAGTGTCTGGGAGGAAAGTTTGGAAGCTCGGTGTTTCCCACAGCTATTTCCAACAGGTCAAGGAGGAAGATATGATGAGCGACCTCATCAAATTCCTGCTTCTGAATACCGGACTTTACGATTGTATGCAGAAGATGCTAGGTTTCGACAATGCATTCCCTATTTGTTTCATCTCCTGTTTGAAAGCGATCTGTCTGGACTGTCATATGCAGTGAACCACATCTTGAAAAGTGGTACACAGATGCAAAACATCTCGGCAAGTGACTTTATGGATAAAGTCAATGTCCAAGACAGTATTTTGGATTCTCACCTGATTAATCTCATGGCGTGTCAGCGTGGTACTAATGAGTACTGGTACCGTCGTCATGGTGATTTAAAATGTATGCTGAGGAACTTAGGAACTCCCACATGGTTTCTCACTCTGAGCTGTGCCGAGTATGGCTGGGAAGACTTACTTGAATTTCTACGAGAGTCAAATGGAAACATCGAAAACATCGAATTCAAGACACCCGGAGAACTGTGCTCTTTGGATCCAGTCAATGTATGCAGGTACTTCAATCATAGATTTGAAGCTATGATGTCTTTCATCATGAATAAGAAGAATCCACCTCTTGGAGAGGTGTTGGATTTCTTCTGGAGAAAGGAGTACCAAGCAAGAGGTGCTCCTCATATACATATGCTGCCGTGGATCAAGGATGCACCTAAATTTGGAACAGATCCAGAAGACTCAGTGATGAGTTTCATACAACAGTATTCTACGTGTGCTGTTCCAAACGCAAAGGAGAAGAAAAGCCTAAGAGAAAAAGTTCTACGTTTCCAAAGCCATCGTTGTGGAAAGTACTGTTGTCATAAATTCAGAAACAAGGACAAGTTTTACACCAAATGTCCTTTTGGCTTTCCACGACCGGTGATTTCTAAAGGAAGAGTAAACAGTTTGATGTCTTCGCTGCGACATAATGTGATGAAGAAATCACCTAAAAACACATACAATTTGAAGAGGAACGAAGAGTCCAAGTACATCAACGACTACAACCCAGTGATTTTGTCCATGTGGAATGCTAACATGGATATACAGTTTGTGGCTGATAACTGTATGGCTGTGGCTCGGTATGTGACATCTTACATCACCAAAAAAGAAAAGACAGAATTGAAGGATATGTGGGAGGACATTTCCCATGAAAAGAGCCTCAGTAAGAAGTTGTACAGTTTCAGTCTGAAGATGTTGTCGCATCGAGAAATCGGAGCTTACGAATGTTCTGACCGCTTGTCTTCAGCAAGTCTCTATGCCAAATCTAGGAGTATCGTTTGGGCGAGTCTTGGTCTTGCTGCAACGCGTAATCGAGTTCTGAAACCTGTGCGGGAAATTGAGTATTTGGCGGAAAAGGAGCCAAACAGTACCGACATTTTGAAGACCAACATGTTGGATACATATTATCCAAATCGAAGCAGTCACCTCGAGAATGTTTGTCTGTATGAGGTTCTACAAAATGATATATTCAAGAGGAACATCAAAGAAGATATTGATAAAGGAGTGTATGCTGTAATTGGAAGTGAGGGATGTCTGGTAAAGCAAAGAAAATGCCACTTGGTAAACCATCGAAAATTGAGTGGCGAATCTCCTGAAAAAAAGGAGTTTTTCTATTTAGCACTTTTGCAACTTTTCAAGCCTTGGCGAGCAGAAGAGGAACTGCTTGGAGATTTCCTCTGTTACGAAGACTCTTTCACTGCCGCCAAGGAGACCATAGAATGTCCTGCTTTTCCCAAATATGTAGAAATGTTGAATGCGGAAATCGTGCAGGAAGCAACGATTGCAGCCGAGATTGCCAGAGACAGTTCTCAGGACAGTCAGAGTTCTGTTTCATTGAGTTAGGATCCACTAGGAGGCCCTGTTATTGAAAATGAAGCTGCCACTGCCATGAATGAAGTGGAAAGAGCAATGGCACATGCTCAGGAGGATGCGGTTAACTTAGTAGACTTGGAAAGACAACTCAACGTTGAGCAGAGGAAAATATATGACGAAGTTACCAAGCAAATTGATCACGGATTAAGTCATGAGAAGAAAGAGTGCTCATGTACGTCGTTGAAGCCTGTCCGACTGTACGTGAGTGGAGAAGCGGGAACTGGAAAGAGTTTCCTCATTAAAGCAATCTCATGTTATTTGAAGGAAAGGACTGAGTCATCGCTGTCTTGTGTTGTCACCGCTCCAACTGGACTGGCAGCACATAACATTAAAGGTATTACTTTGCATCGTCTACTGATGCTGCCAGTGGAGCATGATAACAAATTACAATACCACAAGTTATCTGGAGATGCTTGTTGTGAAGTTTCAAGAGTCTTGAGGAAAATTAAACTTCTTATCATTGACGAAGTAAGCATGGTTTCCAATGTCATGCTTGCCTTTGTGCATTTGAGAATGCAAGAAGTTCTTAAAACAGAGTATGATGTGTTATTTTGTGGCAAACACATCATTGTTTTTGGAGATCTTCTGCAGCTGACACCAGTGAAAGGACAACCTGTGTTCAAAATGCTCACGCATGAAGATACCAGGAAGTGCCTAGGGAGCATTGGCAACGTCAATATATGGTTAAACTTCAATTATGCTGAACTGCATGAAAATATGCGTCAGGCGAAGGATGAAGTTTACAAGAATGTTCTACAAGATGTTAGAATTGGAAAAGTGACCGAGCATGGGAAAGAAGCTTTACATGCACGATTACTATCAAATTTATATCCAGAACAAGACGTTGTGCCTGAGAATATTTTTCAGAAAATTACTGAGATGAAATCTTTAATATGTTTGATGCCAACTCTTGCAGAATGTGCCATCTTCAACAACAAAATGTTGCATTTAGAAAACCAAGAGATTGTGAAACTGGAAGCTATTGACAGAGTAGAGCATATGGGATCTACAATTATTTTGTCTGAGAATTTGAAAAGAAAATTGGATTCATTAGAGAAGACTATATCTAAAACTGCAGGTTTTGAAAAGACTCTGAATGTGTGCTTAAATTGCCGTATAATTTTAAGAAGGAATTTACATGTTGAAAGAGGTCTGGTAAATGGATCAATGGGTAATGTTGTTGATTTTGTGAAATACAGAAATAGAGATGGAATTGAATTTTTAAAAATTAAATTTGATGGCATTGAGGAAGTACAGCTAATAGGTCATTGCTCTGCTAGGTTTTTGCTTGTAAAAGACTTATATGTTCGCCGTAAACAGTTTCCTGTTTGCTTGGCATATGCGGTGACAATCCATAAATCGCAAGGTTTAAGTGTAGACAGTGCATTGGTGAATATTGGCAGTAGTGTGTTCAAGGAGGGTATGGCATATGTGGCATTGTCACGAGTTAGAACTTTATCGGGATTGTACTTGATTGAGTGTGATGTCACAAACATTTGTGCGGATCTAGATTGTGTTAAGGAATACAATAGGTTAAGAAGAGAGTATGCGCCACATTTGCCTCAATATCCTTTGTTTGAGAAACGTGTGGTAGGCCGGAAACGAAGAAATGTCACCAATACTATGGAGGTTGTAGCAAAAAGATGAAAAGTTGATGAACCTGAAATTATAAGCAGAAACAAAAAGGATTCTGTTGAAGATGTTGTTGGTTTTCAATTTGAAAACAGTTCTGGTGTCAACTGCTATGCTAATGTAGTGGTTAATGTTTTGTTTTCTCTAGAAAATGTAAAAGAAGAGATTGTGGTCAATTCTGATCAAAGATTTTGCAGTTTGTTAAATTCTGTGTTAGAGAAATGTAGCACTGATAAAACAAAAATAGAAAGTGTGTCTGAAATTCGAAATCTGTTAGACAGATGTTCAGGTCAAACACAATTCTCTCAAAATATTCAGCAAGATTGTCAGGAGTTTTTAATGTATATGCTTGATGTATTGCATGCTGAAGGTGTAGATGTAGATCACCTGTTTGGGCTTTCTTATCAATGGCAGCATGACTGCGAGAACTGTAGGGTATCAAGTACTACTAGTGTAGACTCAGAAAGATTTATATATTTAACTTTGCCAGACAGTAAATCAGTCTCCTTTAATAAGCTAGTAAAAGCAGCTGATCACAACATGGAGTGTAGCCAATGTAAGTCTGAAATGTTGTCAACATTATTTATACGAACATATGGCCAGTATGTCATTTTAATGTTCCAACGATGTAGGCCTGATGGAACAAAATTGACAACTTTAATTAAAAATTTTGTAGCTTCGCAGTTGTCAATATCAGGAAGGACTTTTGTAACTGCAGCAATTATATATCATGACGGTCCTTCAATAACATCAGGACATTACACAGCTTATTTAAAGTCTAGAAACGGCTGGTCATTCTGCAACGATTCTGTTTTAACTTTCCAAAAAAAAATTGCCGTATGACCTTAAAAATTCTTACCTGGTGTTTTTAAAACCAAAATTTTAGGGAAAGAATCTCGGGATGTGCTCTGAGGAATTTCAAGAGGTTCTAATGGCTCCTACACGATTTGGCCTTGAGGATAAGTGTAGTACAGAGACAATAGTTCCTGGAAAAAAAGAAGATTTTCTTACAGAAAGTGGTGGGCACAGATTAGTTGAAGGACAACAGAGTATTTCCCAAAGCAAACGGTCTTCTTACCATAACACTTGACGTCATGGAAAAATAACTGCACTTTGAATGAGTTCAGAAAAACTGTTTCTTTTTATAAGCTAATTCAAGCAGCCAATCAAAACATGGAGTAGAGGGAATGTAAGTCTGCAATGCTGTCTAAATTATTGGTCCAAACTTTTGATTATAATGTTATTTTAAAAATCCAATTATATAAATCTGATGAAAGTAAGTCTTCAACTTTAATTACAAATGTTGTGGCTACACAGTCGTTGATTTTAGGAAGAACATTTGTAACTGCAGCTATTATATTGCATGATGGTCATTTGACAAGATCCGCTTATTAGACAGGTTATTGAAAATGTAAAAAAATTTGCTGTTTCGGAAATTATTGCCATTTGACTACGATACAATGTTGCCTTTTTACTAAAAAATATTCTTACTTTCTGTTTTCAGAAAAGAGAATTTAGGGTAGGTAACTGGCGTATAATGATTCTAGGTGTTGATATAATTTTATCTACTGTTTTATATTGCTTTGTGATTAAAAGTGATGTAGAGAATTAAATAATTGTAGTAGTCATAGAGGTACTGTAAGTCTGCTTCATAGTAAGCAGTATCAGTGTCATAGGAAATGTTGAACATGAGTGAGCAAAAAGGGTAAGATATTACTAGTCTAGGATTGTGAAAGTGATCTTGAACGTTTTCTTTCTGAAAGTTGCGGAAAAACAAAATGACGGGATTTGCTTACAAGAATTCCAAGAGTTATAAATGGCTCTTACACGATTTGGCCTTGAGGAAACATGTGGTAGAGAGCGAGAAGTCATTTATTGTATGTAACATATTTTTCAAAACGATGGAGCTTTTCTTTCAGAAAGTGGCGGGCTGAAAAAACAGCACAACCGAGTGTAAGCTGTTCGTAGGACATCCTTCGACGTCATGGAAAGTAAGTTACTTTTGAGGAGTTTTGATTTCTGATTGGTTATGTTATATGGGTTTTTTAAACACAATCATTTTGATTGTGTTTTTTTTTCCCCGCTGTTATATGATGAATACCTTCAAGTCACTGTTTTTAGTGAAATTTTATACATTCTGAGAACAGCAAAAATAAACCATTTAACATGTATAGTTAATTCTGTACTGTTTGTATTTATGATGTACATTTAGAACTGTGTAGGAGGCATGGAGAAGGTGAGGCTTCTGTAAGTGTCAAAGTTGTTGCATTCAGTGCGTACTCTTTCATATGCTGGACTACATCTGCATAATGAGATACCTAACCAAAGGAAACACAAGTGATGTGATTGTGAAATGAGCAAAAGAAATTGCATATTTTTCAAATACATTACCTGTGTTTCGTAACATTACGAATCAAATTGTGCAGATGAAGTTTAGGCCTCTCCAGGGAAACAGAGGAAGTTTAAACTTTATTGGTTGCCCTGCACATGTATTATCTCCTCTGTACTCTTCAACAAGGCTAAATTTGATCTGCAACCCTGAGTAGGCCTCACCTGAAACAAACGTCTGGATAGGACACACCTTATTGCCATCCTGAAACAATCATTTAAAATGTTAGGAACAGTTTTATGATGATTGTGCACCTCTTTTGCGCTGCGATTGCGTCACTTTTGTGAGACAACAGCAGTGCAAAAGATGCACCATGTTCCAAGATAGGCCTCAGTTCATCTGCATCAAGATACTGTTAGTTTAAAATGTATATCTTTAGGACTGTGTAGGGGGCCTGGAGAAGCAGAAGCTTCTGTAAGTGTCAAAGTTGTTGAAAAACTGTTTGTCCTTCAATCTTTTCCCTTGTCTTTTCTAATTTTTAAATACATGTTTTAATATTTTTCAAATGTTTGTTCTCTCTTTCACAGATTGAAAGTATAAAAATAACAAGTGACTAAGTTAACGACAATTATAAGGTAAATGTTTTGTACTCTTTTCGTTACATTTCTATCACATTTAACTACTATTAGTTCCACTGCTTCATTTCTTTAACCCTAACTTTCCTGCCTTTGCTACTTCCCTCATTCCTTTCTCTATTACTTACTTACTTACTCTACTCCTTCCACTCCTTTTCTCAGTCCCTCTCCTCATAGTTCCTCACTCTTGTTCACTCACTCCGTCTCTATTACTCTTAGTGTCTCTGACTGATCACTCTTTCACTACTTGTTCATTATGCTTTCTCTGTGTAGTTGAAGCACACTAAGGGGCATATTATGAACACAGCCAATAAAATTTTTGCTGCTTTTATCGGCAGAAAACTGCTGCAAAAGCGGCTGTAGCGGCAGTTTTCTGCTGCAAAAGCGGCTTTAGCGACACATTTCTGCCAATAAAAGCTGCGAAACTTTTATTGCCTATGTTGATAATATGCCCCTATGTTATTTACATTTCTTTGCTGTTTCAATTATTCCTTTTCTGTTACTTCTTCTTTTCTGCTTTCTGTTTTTTCTCTCTGTTATTCCACATGTTTTAATCTTATTTTGAACATTCACTCACATTCTCTTAGAAACTCTTCTTTGTTATTCTTCTACTCTCCTTTTTTTCTTTCACTTCCTTATCTATTTTCTTTTTCACAATTATACCCTCTTCCATCTTTTCTTCGGTAAATAAATCTATTAAACAGTATCTCTGGTTTAGTCCCTATAGCTGTCTTTGTTTTAACATTACTCTCTGTTTACTTCCCTTATACTTACTCTTCTTTAAAAAAATTTTTGGTTCGCTCCCGGTTCGCGTACCGGCGAGCGAACCGGGAAGCGAACCAAAAGAAATAGAGCTTGCCAGAGTGCTAAACATTCTAGCAATTTTTTTATAAAGGGGAGGTAGTTCTGAAAAGAACTTTTTTTTTAATGTTTTTGTTGTTTTATATATTTATTTATTTTTTCTGAAAATTTTTTTTGTTGTTGTATTTTTTGAACAGTTTTATGTTTTTTTGGGTTTTTTTGGGGGGGAAACAACAAAAAACAGGCATTGGAAAGGGCTCAACAGGAGCAAAAAAATTTTTTTACTTTTTGGGGCGTTTAGAGCACTTGTGGTTTTGAAATGCTCTGTTTATTAAGTTATTGCTCATATTGGCACATGAGAGCAATGTACCACAATATAAACAGGTAATCTTCATATGGACAAAGTTGTCCTGAATGTTTGGCACGGTTTCCCGTGCCTCTGGCCCCGACAGAGATACCTGTGACGATGTCCTGGCCACAGGAGTTGGTGGATTGTCCTGAAGGTGACGCATCTCTGCCCGGCTGTAGTTTAGTGGATACCACCTCAGCATGTGACGGTGCATAGTATAGTTGCCGTAACTATACTTCTTTTCTGTGCCTCTAGATAAGTCCTCTTTACATATCAGGCACGTCACATATCGAGCATTAACTTTTTTCTGTCCTTCAGGAAATGAAAAAAACTGCCAAATGAAACTAGTTTTATGATGAGATACCCGGGGCTCCTCTTGTAAAAACGGTGTTTCCTGTATCTCCTGTTCCTCTTCTTCATCCTCTTCCTCCTCTGTGTTGGTAATGAACTGTGGAGGTGGTCTTCTCTTCCTATGAGGAGGTGGTGGTGGTGGTGGGGGTGCACCAGCTGAAGCTACTAATGAAGCCATTGCTCAGTGATCACAAAGGGTCTTCCTCTCACAAAGATGAAAGTCAGAGTGAAGAAAGAAGGAGGGGTTTTCATCATTTTGGGAAAAAAATAGGTCTAAACCAATGAAAAGTGTTATTTTTAGGTCACATGACCTAGCCTTACATCATTAGGAAACCAAAAGTGAAATGAACCAATGAAAAGTTTTATTAACAAGTCACATGACCTGTTACGCTTAAGTTACGCGCTGCGGAACGCGCCCCGGATCGCTTCCGGGGACCTGCGCTTCGCGCCTCGGTTCGCGCTCCGGAGCACTTCCGGGTGCGCTAACGCGGCGCATCATAAGACGCATTACGCGGCAACGCGATACGTCGCGCTTTCGCGACGCTCCCCGGATCGCTTCCGGGGAGCTGCGCTTCGCGCCGCGGTTCGCGTACAGGAGCACTTCCGGGTGCGCTAACGCGGCGCGTCATAAGACGCATTACGCGACAACGCGATACGTCGCGCTTCCGCGACGCGTCACGATGTTGATTTCTAACGCGGCAGTTGCGCAAACGGAACATTTACTGGTTCGCGGACCGGGTCGCGGCACCACATTGAGCTAACGGGAAGCTTCCCGGTTCGCGAACCGGGAGCGAACAAAAAAAAATAATAATAAAAAAATTATTAATAAACATATAAAATATATTTTTTGATTTAAAGAAGAATACATTTTACAGCTATAGATATTGGCTTTTAAAAAACCAATGAAATTCACTGAAAAAACCATAGGTTATAGACCATATATAGTTAGGAATTAGCATTTACAAAACCTTGAAAATTCACTGAAAAAACCATAGGTTATAGACCATATATAGTTAGGAATTAGCATTTAAGAAACCTTTTTTTTACTCACACAAAACCATTGAAATTCCATATATAGTTAGTTGCACTAACTATATATCGCGCACCCGCAATCCACTGCTGATGATGTCACATATTACATCATTCATGACATGGTCAGTGACATCACTGATGACATCACTGATGACATCTCAAATGACATCACTGATGACATCACTGATGACATCTCAAATGACATCACTGATAACATCTCAAATGACATCCCTGATGACATCACTGATGACATCTCAAATGACATCACTGATGACATCTCATTTGACATCAATGGTCACATCACTGATGATATCATTCATGTGACAATACAATGCATCTCCTCACACTTTAATATAACCTCTGTTACACCCAGTGTTAAATACAGAATATAATTTTTTAAACCATTGACACACCAATACTAGTTACTACATACGCACTCACTGATTCCTACGTCTACACACACATTCACTCATTCACCCATACAATCATTCATACATACAATCACTCATCTTTACAACACTATCATATGCACTCATACACCTATACAGACACTCACACTCCGCCACTGATCCATGGAGTTACTCACACACCTAGTCAGTCCTGTAAAGAATCAATCACACTTCCATTTTCTAATCTATACAGTTAAACATAGAGTACCTTACATTTTCAAACATATACTAACACATACTTACTCTCTTATACAATCATTAATACAAGAACACATTGATCTGCACAGAGTCAGACATCTCCCAGCCAGCCACACACACACTCAGTCTCCCATACAAATACTTGGACAATCAATCAATAACCCGTATAGTTACTCATATAGCTACTGATCAACACATGCAGCACTTTACAGAACAACAGACATAATGATGCACAAATTAAGACAGTTTAGTCACTAACCCATGCACTCAGTGAGACACATTTAATCACTTACTCATTCATAAAGTCAGTCACGCACCTACTAAATCTTTTATTTAGGCACTTCTACATCTACTCATTTTTCAATATGTAAAACATATTTAAACTTTACAGAAACACACAGTCAATGGATGATGTCATCAGTGATGTCATCAGTGATGTCATTTGAGATGTCATCAGTGATGTCATCAGTGATGTCACTGACCATGTCATGAATGATGTAATATGTGACATCATCAGCAGTGGATTGCGGGTGCGCGATATATAGTTAGTGCAACTAACTATATATGGAATTTCAATGGTTTTGTGTGAGTAAAAAAAAGGTTTCTTAAATGCTAATTCCTAACTATATATGGTCTATAACCTATGGTTTCTTCAGTGAATATATATAGGGTTGGTGCAGTATGGGGAGCTGAGGAGGGAGCCGCCACGCTGAAGCCAGGTTGAAGTGGCCCGCGCTATGTCATCACCCCCGTGGCTGTGCAGAACCAACGCACAGCATTGTGGTATCTGTAGTACAGACGCACTGGGCGTCCTACAGATGACACGGACAGCAAACTACATTTCCAGGCTGACCAACCGAGGGGCGGAGCTGACTCACCTGACTGAAATGGAGAAAGGTATTTCAACCACTTTGCTTGCCTGCTCCATGCAAACACCTCATGGCGCTGACGAAGGCTGAACCAAGCCGAAATGCATTCGCCCTAATGCTGGTGTCCGTGGCAATAAAATCCCTCCAAAGAATCCTCTGTGTGGTTTCCGCTTCTTGCTTCTGTTGGAGAAGATTCCTGCTCATATTTCAGCGCGACTGCCAGTCACGCGCTTGGGAAACCCCTGCACCCTCGAGGGACACGGTCAAAACTGGCTTCTGCTCCGCAGTTTGTATCTTTGCCCAGGGTACTGGGAGGACCGTATTCCACCCTTGGACACTTCAAGACACCCGGCAGTGTTGGAGACATTGTGCCCCACGTTGGGTGAACCGGAGCCCCGGTTCGACCCCTGCTCAATGGACGGTTGTGTTTGAGGGTTGGTGCAGTATGGGGAGTGAAGTAAACAGGAACACAGTTTGTGGAAGGAAGTGATTTATTCCACAGGGAGGAAACAGCTTATACAACCACAAGCTGGCAGTGCCAGTAGATCTAGTAACTCCCACATACAGAATGTGGAACATCCAAGGGAATGATAACAATTCTAGAAAGGAAGGTGAAGTGAGGTGATGTCATCTAAAAGGGATATAACATATACACAGCATATTTACAAGGCTTATCTAAAAGGGGATACTACAGGGAGCTGAGGAGGGAGCCGCCACGCTGAAGCCAGGTTGAAGTGGCCCGCGCTATGTCATCACCCCCGTGGCTGTGCAGAACCAACGCACAGCATTGTGGTATCTGTAGTACAGACGCACTGGGCGTCCTACAGATGACACGGACAGCAAACTACATTTCCAGGCTGACCAACCGAGGGGCGGAGCTGACTCACCTGACTGAAATGGAGAAAGGTATTTCAACCACTTTGCTTGCCTGCTCCATGCAAACACCTCATGGCGCTGACGAAGGCTGAACCAAGCCGAAATGCATTCGCCCTAATGCTGGTGTCCGTGGCAATAAAATCCCTCCAAAGAATCCTCTGTGTGGTTTCCGCTTCTTGCTTCTGTTGGAGAAGATTCCTGCTCATATATATATATATATATATATATATTCACTGAAAAAACCATAGGTTTCACACATGTTATAGTTAGCTGGATATTTCACTCATACAAAACCTTTGCCTAACTATATCTCGCGCGACCGCAATGCACTGTTGATGACGTCACATATTACATCACTCATGACATGGTCACTGACATCACTCATGACATCACTGATGACATCTCAAATGACATCACTGATGACATCACTGATGACATCATCCAGGGAATGTGTGTCTTTCTGAAAAATAAAAATGTTTTTTATATGTATATCTAAAGGTCGATGGAAGAATAGATGGGTAAATAAGTGTCTATATGGATGTTTTTTTTGTAAAATTGATTGGTTAACTGACTTATTAAATGTATCTTAGTGAATACATGTATTAGCAAGTAATATTTAAATATTTCAATATGTGTATCAGTGTCTCACTTTGTAAATAACTAGCTGCATGGGTTGCTGAGTAGTTGCATGAGAGCGTATATGGGTTATTAGTTTTTTTTTTGACTATCAGCATGAGTGTCTGTATGATTCAGTGGGGGATATTACTTAGCGCACAGATGCATGAATGAGTGACTCACTGTTTCTATGTGTTTTGAAGAAACCATGTGTGCAAGACTGTATGCATGGATGATTGTGTGTATACGTGGATTAGCGAGTGAATGACTGTCTCTATAGTGTATTCAAGAGTGACTACATATGTTTTAAACTAGTATATGTGAGTATTGATGTATATAATTGAGTATATGTGAAAGTGAGAGTTTGGAGGAGTACCTGTGTAAATTAGTATGTGTTTAAGAGAGTAAGTATGTGTGCATTTCTGTAGAAGTAAGTGTAGTGGTGTGTGTATAGCTGTATATGCAAAGAAATGGTTGTTTGATAGTTTATTTGCATGTGTGAATATGTGTGTGAGAAACTATATAGATGAGTATTAATGTATAACAGGATGTATAGGTGTATGAGTACATATGATGAGTGAGTACATGTATGAGTGAATATATAGAACTGTTGTTGAATGACTGGATGTGTATGTAGATGTTGAAATTACCTAATAGGTTATTGTAATTGGTATTAGTATCTCCATTTTTTTTTTAAATCGTCCTTTCCATTTTCGAATATGTGTATCACAGGTTATATTAGGGTGAGAGGAGGTCTGCCACTCTTTCAGAAAAATGATATCATCAGTGATGTCATTTGAGATGTCATCAGTGAAGTCATGAGTGATGTCAGTGACCATGTAATGAGTGATGTAATATGTGACGTCATCAGCAGTGCATTGCGGTCACGGGAGATATAGTTAGCTGAACTAACTATAACGGGGGAATTTCAAAGGTTTTGTATGAGTGCAATGTCCAGCTAACTATAACATGTGTGAAACCTATGGTTTTTTCAGTGAATTTGCAAGGTTTTTTAAATGCTAATTCCTAACTATAACGTGTGTGAAACCTATGGTTTTTTCAGTGAATTTGCAAGGTTTTTAAAACGCTAATTTCTAACTATATCTGGTCTGAAACATATGGTTTTTTCAGTGAATTTGAATTTTTTTTAACATGCTCATTATTGTATTCTTTTTTTTATTTCATATATATTTATTTTTCACAAACTACCTTTATATATTATAATGGATTGATTGTATCCAATAATATGCAGTGGCACAGCAACTTTTTATGATTTGCTTAAAGTTGAACAGTATAGTCTACAACTTGAAACAACAAATAGCAGTCATAGTTGTTATTAATCTTTTTTTTGTGATTTTTTCAGCGTGCGCGCACCCTCAATTTGTTTTTATAAAATGTTGGGCCTTCAAGGGTCCATCAGGGACCCCCTAAGAAGGCCTAGGGGGTCAGGGAGTGTCTTCACAACCTCCTTTACCATGTTCTCCACTATTGTATTTTACTCACTTTTGCCTTGGGGTGCTTGCACCGTGCGTGCACCTCGCGATTTTTTTTCCTTTCAAAAAACCTTATTTGGGCCTTCAAGGGTCCTTCAGGGACCCCCTAAGAAGGCCTAGGGGGTCAGGGAGTGTCTTCACAACCTCCTTTACCATGTTCTCCACTATTGTATTTTAATCACTTTTGCCTTGGGGTGCTTGCACCGTGCGTGCACCTCGTGATTTTTTTTCCTTTCAAAAAACCTTATTTGGGCCTTCAGGGGTCCTTCAGGGACTCCCTAAGAAGACCTAGGGGGTCAGGGAGTGTTTTCACTGCCTCCTTCACCACGTTCTCTGCTTTCATTTTTCACTCTCTTCTGAAACTACACAAAATGGCAGCTGTTTGGTGCGCGCAACGTGCGCGCACCTCGCGACTTTTTTTTGACAAAAAAAAAGTTTTTGCTGCCCTTCGGGGTCTTTCAGGGACACCCTCAGAAGGCCTAGGGGGTCAGGAAGCCTATTTGCTGCCTCCTTCACCACATTCTCCGCTTTCATTTTCCACTCTCTTCTAAAACTACACAAAATGGCGGCTGTACGGTGCGCGCAACGTGTGTGCACCTCGCGACTATTTAAAATTTTTTTTATTTTTTTTTGCCCTTCGGGGTCCCGCTGAGAAAGCCTAGAGGGTCAGGGAGACTCTACCCTGCCTCCTTTTCACGTTCTCCACTTTAGTTTTCAAAACTCTTCTATCTCGTGGGGAGCGTGCACCGTGCGCTCACCTCCCGATTTAAAAAAATAAAATAAAATATTTTGGCCTTTGGGGTCCTTTCAGGGCCCCCTCAGAAGGCCTAGGGGGTCAGGGGGTCTCCACCCTGGTCCCTTCTCATGTTTCCCACTTTTTTGGGGGCTCCCTTCTGCCTCGAAGACAGGATGGCTCCCAACACTTCCTGATTTCGACCGATTCGAATGTTCACCGACGTACAACAGAAAATCAGAATTCAGCTCGTGCACGCATAGGTGCGCGCTCGGTGCGTGCACGGTGCACGCCTATAGATATATACATTTTTTTTAATTTAATTTTCTCAACAACTACCGAAAGGATTTACACCATTTAAACAAAGGGGCCGATCTGCGAATCAGACTCTACCATTTTGCCAAATTTCATGTAATTCCGTTCAGCCGGGCTCTAGCCGTGTCTAATCGTCCTATGGAAAATAACATGGGGAAAACACATTTGGGGACCCCCCTTTTTTCTCAGCCCCCACTTCACGAATCTCCCCAAAACTTTCAGGGAAGAAGCAGAGCGGAGCGGAGCGGAGCGGGCCATCTTCTTTGAGAAATTCACAAAGTTTCATCAACCGACGCCAAAGTTATTCCCAATAGAATGTTGAGGATTTCCTATGGAAACTAGGTCCTAACTATAACTACCTACTGGCGACCGCCAGTAGGTAATATATATATATATATATATATATATATATATATATATATATATATATATATATATATAATTCACTGAAAAAAAACATAGGTTTCAGGAGTTATATAGTTAGGAATTCGTTTTTAAAAAACCTTTGAAATTCACTCAAAAAACTATAAGTTTTAGTGGTGTTATAGTTAGCTGGACATTTTACTCATACAAAACCAATGAAATTGCTCCTATATAGTTAGTTGTACTAACTATATTTCGCGCACCCGCAATCCACTGCTGATGATGTCACATATTAGATCATTCATGACAAGGTCAGTGACATCACTGATGACATCTCAAATGACATCACTGATGACATCACTGATGACATCATCCAGTGAATGTGGTTTGCTTCGTTATTTAAATATGCATTATATATATAGCAATTTACATTGAAGAATGAGTGGATATATATAAATAAATATTTGGATGGAGGATTTAGTAGCAGTGTAATTGACTGTTTACTTGACCAATTTATAATGTCTCACTAAATATAGTGGATAGTGACTAAACTGTGTGAATATCTGTATCACTTTGTCAGTTGTTGTGTAAACTGATTCTACAGTTGGTTACTAGCTATGTGAAAGTCTATATTAGTTATTGATTAGTTAACTGAGTATTTGTATGGGAGTGTGAAAGTGTGTGTGGTTCGGTGGGGGGTGTGGGACTGTCCAAAGATGTGTGAATAGTTGAATCAGTAGATATATGAAGTTAAAACTACATGTTCTAACAGTTTGGGTGAGGGAATCTCTTTATGGGTGTGGTGATGAGCAAATATATTTCTCAAAGGTACAGGTCCAACAAACTAGAAAAATAAAAGGCAGTGTATGTGTCAGTTGTTGTATATAAATAAGTATACATAAGACACAATGATTGTGTGAGTGACTGTATGGATAACTTTATACTTGTAATAATGATTTTATAATTCACTAAGTATGACTTACTATCTAAATGAATAGAAGAAGTGGTGTTTGTATAAGTGTTTTGCTAAGTAAATATGTAAGTATGATCCATTGTTTGCATAAGTGAGTAGGATGACTTCATATGTGAATAGGATGCGTGCTGTTGTTTAATGTCGATATAGATGTATAAGTATTTTTGATAGTGTTCTATTGTTCATTGACAGCATGTATGAGTGAATCCATAGGTAAGTGATTAGATGTGTGTATACATCTATGAATCACTGAGTGGATTTTTAGATACTTGTATTGCTGTGACAATGGATTTAAATATGATACTCTGTATTTTACAAAAAGTGATGAAAAATTGTAATAGTGTATGAAAAGGTGTATGTGATTGTCATGTGGATGATGTCATCAGTGATGTCATCAGTGATGTCATTTGAGATGTCATCAGTGATGTCACTGACCTTGTCATGAATGATCTAATATGTGACATCATCAGCAGTGGATTGCGGGTGCGCGAAATATAGTTAGTACAACTAACTATATAGGAGCAATTTCATTGGTTTTGTATGAGTAAAATGTCCAGCTAACTATAACACCACTAAAACTTATAGTTTTTTGATTGAATTTCAAAGGTTTTTTAAAAACTAATTCCTAACAATATAACTCCTGAAACCTATGGTTTTTTCAGTGAATTTCAAAGGTTTTTTTAAATGCTAATTCTTAACTATATAAGGCCTGAAACCTATGGTTTTTTCAGTGAATTTCAAAGGTTTTTTAAATGCTGATTCCTAACTATATAAGGCCTGAAACCTATGGTTTTTTCAGTGAATTTCAAAGGTTTTTTAAATGCTAATTCCTAACTATAACTGGTGTGTAACCTACGTTTTTTTCAGTCAATATATATATATATATATATATAAAATTTCTTTGGCAAAATGAAACCCCTCATTTTGTCCGTTTTCAAATTAAATGTATTAAGTGTTACCACTTTATTCCAATCACGATGACTTCAGGTGTGCCATACTTTTGTCATAAGTAAGACTGTTAGCGTTCTTGTTGTTCTTTAGAACACTCTGGGACATTCTGTCATTGGGCTATAGTTGGGCTACATCTGGCTGATATTTGGGCTACATTTGGGCTCTTTTGTTTTTGGTGGCCATCCTGGGAGACTGCATATCAGAAGTTTTTTTTATGTAATATAAGAGGATTTGAGAAGTCACTCAAAATGTGCCCTAATTTTTCTTTCTTCAGCACTAATCATAATTTCTATGGCAAAATGAACCCCCTCATTTTGTTCCTTTGCAAATTAAATGTTTAATTGTTAACACTTTATTCCAATCAAGATGACTTCAGGTGTGCCATACTTTTGTCATAAGTAAGACTGTTAGCGCTCTAGTTGTTCTTTAGAACACTCTGGGACATTCTGTCATTGGGCTATAGTTGGGCTACATCTGGCTGATATTTGGGCTACATTTGTTTTTTTTTGTCTCTGGTGGCCATCTTTGGGCTACATTGGGCTACATTGGGCTACATGTGGGCTCTAACATATATATAGCCCAATGTAGCCCAATATATATTTTTTCAAAGTTAATTTTCGTAAAAACCACTGGAGCACATACCTTGAGACATAGTAAAGGCACATCGGGCTACCAGTCCCTACAATTTTGCCAAGTTTGGTGGAAAACCATTCAGCCGTTCGGGCTAAAAGTGAGTCCAACCGCCCTATGGAAATTAACATGGGGAAAACACGTTTTGGGACCCCCCTTTTATCTCGGCCCCCGCTTGACGAATCCCCCCCAAACTTTCAGGGAAGGAGCGGAGCACCGCGAGGCAAAGTTAAGGAAAGTTTCACGAAGATTCCTCAACCGGCGCCAAAGTTATTCTCAATAGAATGTTGCGATTTCCCTATGGAAAACAATCCTAACTATATATACCTACTGGCTATCGCCAGTAGGTAACATATATATATATATATATACTTTCTTTATAATCAATGACTTCTGATGCACCCAGTTGCCAATTACAGAGAAATGACGTTAGATCTCAATATAGTCATTTTTTATAGTTGAGTTCTAATGTTACAATGTCTGCTGCCAGAATGTGGGTTGAAAGGCAGGTCAGGTCACAGAGCATAGTTAAAACAGCTGTTTAAAGAAGAAAAACAGAACATTGCTTTTCTTTCTTCAACTATGTTTTTCTAGCAGCACACTGACAAGCAGACAGTATATTTTTATGGCAACATGTGTATTTTTTGCACTTCTTGTGTAATTATAGAAAAGTAATACAATCTTTCTGCATGTTTTAACTTCACCTTTTTTGTATTAAGCTGCTTCTAAAACCTTTTGCAACATATAACATCTTTTTTTGATGTGTTTAATTTTAAATTGGGTATTCTATTTTTATTCTTTATGTTTGCAAATATGTTCTCTTTTCATATGAAAGTGCTACACAGCAAAGGTTTTGAGTGGTTTGCGGACAAGGTGATGGTGTGACCATAGAATAAGGACATAAGGGCTAAATTACTCCCTGATAAGGATATTGCATGTCACCTCAGATTCCGTAAATGTATACAAGACCTAGGCCTTCAGCCTATATTTTCAATGAAAAACAACAAAGGTTATATTAACGTTATAGTTAGGTTTGATTAAAAAAATCTGAAATTCACTGAAGTCCCTAAACATTTTTGCTTTCCCCCTAGACCTTTCTCTGACATAGTGTTGCCAACTTAGATGCTTTGGGCACGTTGCCACTGCTAAACAGTGCCAAAGTGTAAGTGTTCCCTGTATAAAGTAATGGTACTTGGTTGTCCATGATTGGTATGTTTGCCTTACTAAGTAAAGTCCTTGGTAAAGTGCACTATGTGTGCCAGGACTTGTAATGCAATTGCTACTAGTGGGCCTGCAGCACTATTTGTGCCACCCACACAAGTAGCCTTAAAAAGGGAACTCAGGCCTGCCATTGCAGGGCCAGCGCGCAGTTTGTTAAATTGCCATGTTGTTCTGTCAAGTGCATTCACTTGTCAGACCTTACCCTTCCTTTCTGTGTACATCAGACACCCCTATGGTAGGTCTAGAGTACCCCCCGGACAGGGTGTGGTGCATGTGAAAGATAGGACATATACTAAGGTGTGTGTCATGTCCTGACAGTGAAATAATCTCAATTATCATGTTTCACTGTTGAAAGGCCATCTTTTCCATTGGATAGAATGATAAGGCTGTGTAATATGTTTTCCAGCTTATCTTCCCAAGGGCTTAAGATGGAAAGGTGACGTTTAGTATGCCTGAACCCACAATGTAATACCACATCTTTTTATGAAGGTGGTTTTTGCATTCTGTGTTCAGGAGCCACACTTTTAGAAGTGGCTGAGTTTTGTGCTCTAACATTTCTGTGTGTCTCTGCCTGGCTGTGAATTGACTGTCTGGATTTGAAAGTGATAGGATCTGGGTAATGTCTTGACCCAGGGGAGGAGGTGAGACAGCAACAGGCTGACCTGCATCTGGAGTGGAGGGGGAGGAGAAGCCATTAGAGGTGAAGAGTCCTGGGTTGCTGCTATAAAACAATTGGCTCATCTCCTGCAGAGTGCTTGAGAATCTAGACCCCCACTAATCAAAGGAAGAAGGGTGTCACTGGCAGGGAGGCACCCAGAACTGGTTTGAACAGGGGTCAGTGCCTCCTGAAGCACAAAGACTTCAAAGCCATTGATGGGTATAACTATGAGAGCTGAAACCCCTGAACTTTGGAGAATGGCTTGATCAAGTGTGAACAAGACTGGAGCTACTTCGTGGTCAAGAGGACCTTTGCCAAGGAAGAAGCAACTGAAGAGACTGAAGGATAGGACTGACCCTTTCTGTGTGATCTGGGGTTGGTCTGCAGTTTGCTGTTTCAACCAAGGAAAGGCTAAAGCTGTGTGCTGTGTACCCCTGCATGAAGGACTTTGTTGTGTGCTGTGTCCTGAAGTAACTATCCCCAAGGGCCTGAGGTGAGCTGGCTTCCTGTTTGGAAACAAAGGAACATAAAAGTTTCCAGGAGAGTCTCAGCGGTGCTGTGGGAGCATGCCTGTTGCAGTCTGAGACCCTTGTAAGAACTGCCTGTGATCGTGGGCGCCTAGTGTCCAAGTGAGTCTCAGTGATGTGGTGTGCATGTGCTTTGTGCAACCTGAACCCCGTTGTGAGGATTGTCCAGTGATCGTGTGCACCGGAATCCAAATGAGTCTCATTGACGCTGTGAGCGTGTGTGTTGTGCACTGTGAGACCTTTGTAAGGATTTGCCCTGTTATCGTGTGCACCGGAATCCAAGTGAGTCTCATTGACGCTGTGAGCGTGTGCTTTGTGCACAGTGAGAACTTCGTGAGGATTTGTCTTGTTATCCTGAGCACCGGAATCCACGTGAAGTGGAGGAGATATTGGCATTTCTAAAGAATGCCAGAACGTCTGGCGCAGTGGGAGCTGATGAGGTTCCCATCCCAGTTATTAAAAAGGAGGCTGCAGCTTGGGGACCTTTTCTCGCCCTGTTGTTTTATTATTGCTACCGAAATGGGAAAATCCCCAGGTCCTGGAATGGTAGTGTTATTGTTCTGCTGTAGAAGAATGGTCATAAATCGTCCCTTGCAAGATTTAGACAGATAGCCCTGTTGAATGCTTCTGACAAATTATTTGCTTATACTATCACTTACAGCAGTGGACTCAAAATCAGAATATCATTTCCCCGTGAACAAGCTGGTTTTAGGAGGAATCACAGCACACTTGAAAATATTGTGGTCCTCCAAACAGTTGTAGAAAAGTATGTATTTTCTCAAGGTAAGCCGGTAAATATGGTGTTTATTGATTTCTCCACAGCGTTTGATAGATTGGACAGCCAAACTCAGTGAACAAAGCTTTTCCTTTTAGATGTTCCACACCACCTTTTAGGTCTTATTATGGAGTTACATACAGATACTTGGTGCCAAGTCTTGTTAACGCTGTTTATCCCGTAAGGTCAAAACTCATAATGGTCTCAGGCAAGGCAGTCTGCTGGCTCCCCTTTTGTTTTCCTTATATATTTTTTACCTTCCAGGTACCTTAAACCAAGTGAAGGGTAATTCCCCTAGAATTGTCACAATGTCCATTGATTCCCTATTATATTTCGATGATGTAGCTAGTCTGGACCTAACTCCTATTTGTCTGCAACGTTATATTGAAGCTTTGTCTAACTATGTTGAAGCCTATTTTTTGACGATCAATAATTATAAAAGCAAGGTTTTGCTCTTTTGCAAGAATGGGTCAAGACTAAGAAGGAACTTTCAGTGGTTCTTGGGCACTGAAAGACTTGAATTTTGTATCCTTATCTTGGAAAGGTTTTCTCCAAGGGGAAATACTGATCACACGAAGCTCTGTGTGAGCAGGGCCCTCTCCCAGGCAAAGGCTCTGTACAGATTTTATAAAAATGTTTGGGAGATGCTATACTGGGAATGTCTTGTCTGTCTATAGGGCCAAAATCCCTTCCTCCTTGTGTTATGCATGTGAGGTGCTGGATATGAGTTACTGGCACTCTTTTGAAAGGGACTGAAAATCGAATCTCTCATCAAATATTTAATTTGAGTTCTCTGGCAGCCCCCACATCTTGCGCCTGGAGTTTGGATTAGTTTCCATGTATGCCTTCTCTTTGGCAGCTGTTTTGAAGTAAGGAAACTCTCTCCTAGGTGGGCAGGAGGGAAGGTTAAGGACAGCTTAAGGGCTGAAATGTTCTCCCTGTTGAAAGAACTTTCACGTCCTTTTGGTCTTTTGAGCAGGCTAATGAAACAATTGGGCTCAACTTGAATATTGATTCCTTTATGTCCAAGTCCGCTCTGAAGATTCCTATAAAGGGCTTAGTGTTCAAAATGAGTTTGGCCAGAGATATTGTTCTTAGTTAGTCACAACCATGTAATCAGGTGATGTGTGGAAGCAATTTGACAGATAAACCTCAGCCTTATCTAGTATGGAAATGTCCCCATTAGATCAGAAGATTTATCCTATTGATGAGATTGAATATGCTCCTTTTAAGTGTGAATAGGGGTATTTGGGAAAACACTCTGAAAAAGAACAGACGTTGTGAGCTATGCCAGCTATATAGCCAAGATCTTAACCATGTATTGTTTGTGTGCCCTGTGTTGCAGAATGCCAGACATTATTTTTTTACCCGTGTTTATTAAATTTAACATCCATTCTGGTTTGGAGTCCCGTAAATATGTTCTGTCCTCCCTGGTAAAATGATCTGTAATAAGAATGACCATTTTAAAAAAATTATTTTTGATTATCTATTAGGGCTTTAGTCACTATTCTTTGATTTGTCTGTGACACTGTTACATTTGAAATATGTGTATGTATGCTGCAATTGTTTAAGGTTGTATTTATAAAACCGTTTTATGCATAATCTTTACTTTGATTAAAACATATTGCATGTTGGTTTTTCCAAATAGTTTGAATATGAAGTTATTGAATAAGCACTTAGTCTTATCTCCTCTAGTGTTTGTGAGCAGTAATTGTTAATGTGATGTGAATCATACATGTTTCTATATGGTGCAACGCAAGTATAGCTATTATCGTATGCTGCTATTGTGTAAGTTATTGTTATCCTCGCATGTTGGATGCAATTGATTGGATTTGTTTTGCTCTTTTATTTGTGTGGACTTATATACCTATAAATGTATATTTGTTTTATTACCTGCTGTAGATTATATAGACCTCCCTAGGAGTTCCATTTCACAATAAAGTTAAATGTTGGTACAACATTTTTTTTGGGGTGCCTTATTGTAAGTTTAACACTAAAGGAGCACACTATATTGGCATAGTAAACAGTTCCCCACCGTAAGTGAAAACTGGTACAATTCTGTTCTCACTAATTTGAAATTGATCGCCAATATTTCATCTCTTTCAGGAAATCTCCTTCGCGAAGCTTCTGATTTTTTATAACGAAATGGGGGCTGATTTACTTAAATATAGCATAAAGGGGTGCAGCAACAAACATTGCTATGCTGCAGGGGGAGAGATGAGTGTAGAGTCATATTTACCAAAAGTGGCCTGTTGCTGCTTTCTTTCCCTGCTTTGTCGCACAAAGGCCACACATACACCTTTAAAATATAGCGTAGACTAGGCCTGGTCACAATTTTAATTACAACAGAGTAATCAGAGTAGCAGCCAGATTCATGAAGCAAAGTTGCGATCGCAATAGCTGCGAATTAGCTATTGCGATCGCAATTGACAGAAAAGCAATTCATCATTGTAAAAATACAGATTTTGCGAAATCGCAAAAAAAAATTGTGAATTCGCAAAAAAAATTGCAGATTCTAAGAGGAACCCCTATTGCGATTCGGAATTAGCGAGAATCCATGGATTCTGCGAATTGTTTAGCGAATTTGCAAAATAATCGCAAACGCTAGTCATGAAAACTCGCAAATTGCGAAATAGCTGAAAATCGCTATTTACGAGGCGCAATTTAAGGAGAACCAAAAGCAGGTGGTAACCATTAAGGAAATAAAAAAATAGAAAAAAATTACTAATGACCCACAGGTGCAGTCCTAAACAAACACACTTAAGGAAACACAGTAGTAGCATGAGGACTCTCACAATGCCAGGACTCTACATGGTGGTCAGGCGGCGCAGGCCCCAGGCTGCAGTACGGAACAGACGCAGGATCCAGGAATATTTCGCCTGCGGGTCACCCTGCTGGGCCAAACAGCGGAGCAAATTTACTCTAAGTACCGCCTGAATGGGCCAATGATCTTAAAGCTGATCCGGGACCTAGACCCCCTGATGCAGCACCCAACAAGGAGGACCAATGCCGTGCCCACCCATATCCAGGTCTTGTGCTGCCTGCACCTACTGGCCTCCGGAAGCTTCCAGGGGATAGTCGCTGTTGCTGGGGGGATATCCCAGAGCACCATGTCCCCCTGCCTAAAGAGTTTCCTGGAGGCAATGCTGACCCAGCTACAACACTACATCTCATTCCCGACAACCCAACAGGACTTGAATGAGACCAAGCTACAGTTCTACAACTTGGCGCAATTTCCACATGTCATCGGATGTATTGACTGTACCCACATCCACATTTGCCCACCAGCACAAACGGAATACATGTACCACAACCGCAAGTCCTATCACTCCCTCAATATCCAGATGATGTGCAACGCAAAGACCTACATCACGGACACAGTGGCACAATACCCGCGGAGCACACATGACTCCTTAATTTTCCGGCACAGCGGCATTCACACACGACTGGCCAGGGGAGACTTTGGCGAAGGACACCTACTAGGTAAGTACACATGCCCCCATATAGTACACTGTGATCATGTAGCTGCGCAGAACATGCACTAACCCTCTGCTCCTTTCATTCAGGTGACAGCGCCTACGGTCGCTGTGAGTACCTCCTCACCCCTTACCTCAACCCTGCAACACCACAGCAACGGCGTTACAATGCAGCACACATCCGCACTAGGAATTGCATTGACAGGACATTTGGGCTTTTGAAGAGCCGCTTCCGCATTCTGCATAAGACAGGTGGGGCCCTCAAATACGAGCCTGAGATCTGCTGCCGCATTGTTGCCATGTGTGCAATACTACACAACATTGCTACTAAGCGCAAGATACCTGTTGAGATATCTGGCAGTGAGTCGGAAGGGAACAACCGCCCACCTGCACATGCGCATCATGCACGCGGGGAAAATCCAGCTGAAGGACACAGACGCCGCAACCAAATCACAATTAACTGTTTCTAGTGCACCCACTCCCCTCACCCAACACTTCACTCATGCATGACAATTGAAATAATGACATGAGTCTGATGTACTGTTATTGAATAAATATTATTGTTGTATTCACAATAATATGGCATTATTTTCACAAGATGCATTTGAGGTGTATTGCGTCATGCATCTCTTGATTTGTTAGAGGGCATGCCTTTCTCATCAGCATGTCCCTGCATGATGAGCACAAATGTCAATGGCGCCTCCGGCCCGAGGCTCCGATTGGCCTCTCAACATCTTCCTCCGGATTCACCCGTGAGGCCGCAGTGGGCCTGCTGCTGCGGCGGGGAACTCTAACCGGTGGCAAAGACAGGCTGCTGTGGCTAAATGTTCCCTCACTAGCGTCATACCCTCCTGCCTGGCCGTGGGCAGTTGCCTGCAGAGCCTGAACTGCAGTGGTTGCCTGCTCGAGTGCCCGTGCCACGTCCTGGCAGCATTGGACCATCTGGATTTGCATGGCCAATGATCTTCGGGACATCTGGGATGTTGCGTTGCCAATTATATAATTGGAGCGCGTGTACGCCGAGAGGCGTGTTAGGAGCTGGCAGTGGCGGCGCCGGGTGAGGTCCCGCTGGGTCAGCATGGCCTCAGTGTTTGCCTCCACTGCTCTGGTCATGCGCTCCATCCGGTCGGACAGCTGGCCAACATTCCTGGCTGTATTGTGCAGCTGCAGATGTATTGCTGCAAGGTGTTGTGCCTATTGTTGGTGGACGCGCAGCATGCGGCGCTCTATTGAGAGATCCGGCACACGCACAGTCACCCCTCTCCTGCCGGCGCGTGGTATAGTTTGGCGCTGCTCCCTGACCTGTCCGCTGGACTGGGTGGGCACAGTAGGTGTGCGTTGTGTTGGTGGCCTGGCGGCTGCTGGTGTTTCCGATGCAACTGGCATGGGTCTCACAGTTGGCGTTTGTGGTGCGCCTGTTGTCGCTGGCGTTGCAGGTGGTGGTAAGGCTGCTGGCGCTGGTGCTCGCACTGATGGACCAGGTTGTGTGGATGGATGTGCGTCACCCTCAGAATCCTCTGGATTATCGACAATTTGCAGCCCCTCACTGTCGCTGCTGGTATCTTCAGCGCCACCTGTGATGTAAAGTGGACGTTGATTAATTACATGTATCTTGCACATGGAAGGTTGCTACATGCATGCAGGCTATCATTCCCTGACTTGCTGTTGGATCGACTCTATTAGGACATGTCTTGCTGTATGGGGCGGAATGTGAATTGTGGTCAGACTACATGTCCCACAATGCAATAGGGATTTTCTGGTGTGCATGGGCTGCATGACTGGGGTTTCTAATGGGTAGCTCTTGGGTCATGGTCATTGTTAGGGGACAGGGTCGCAGTCGCATGGCACTTACCTTGTTTTTCTTGGGTGGGTCGGGAGGAGTCCAGCCGTGTTACCCCTACGCATGCCTCAGGTTGCAAGGTGTCCTCAACGAGGCCTTCCAATGGTGTGTTGGAAGGGACAGTTGGCTCTCCCCCTCCTGTTTCAACGCGCTCACCCAGCCTCTCGGCGATCCTCTCCTTGTCACGACCTCGGAGGTCGTACCACCTCTTCTTGAGATCGTCGATTGATCGCTGGGTGACTCCAACTGAATTGTCTTTTGCGCGGATGCGCAACCAAATTCCCCGTTTGTCGGCCTCTGGCACCCTCCTGGAGTCCTTCCCAAACAGTCTGTCATGATCTCGACTGACTCCCTCAATCAGATGTTCAAGCTCCTGTTCGGAGAATTTGATTTTTCTCTTTCTCCCACTGGAACGGGCCCCTGCTGCTTCCTGTGACATTGCTGCAGTGTGGTGTAACCTGATTCAGTTCTGGAGGTGGTTTAGAGTGGAGCTCTGGGAAGTGCTGCTTCCAAATCAGCCTCAGTATTCAGAATGAGGGAGGGAACTGCCTGCTTCCTGGTTGTGATGTCATCACTGTGCTCGAAATGTGACTTCCCGTTTTTGCGATCTCGCTATTAGCGAGATCGCAATTTGCGATTTCACTAATAGTGAGATCGCAATTTCAACACGGAAATCGTCCGATTTAGCGATTATTGGAATTTCGCAATCGGCTTTTGCGGCCGAATGCGAATCGCTATTTTTTTCCGCAGATTTTCATGAATCCCATTATGCGAATCCTAAATTGCGATTCGGTATTTCTCGCAATTTAGAATTCGCAGAAAATGGGTTTCATGAATCTAGGGGTTATTTCAGTAATTCTGCATTACTTTTATAGCACAAAATTACCGAACATTGGGGCCGATTAGGATGGCGGACGGACTTTGCCCGTCCGCCATCCCTATGGAAAATGGGACCGTCCGCCACGTGGGCGGCGGTCCCGCCATGCTAATTATGATGCGCCCCCCACACTGGCGGGCGCATCATGCATTTTTAACATTGCGGCGGATGGTGCTGAAAGCACCGCCCGCCGCAATGTCAAAAATGCAGGCATGCATTTGCATACACAAAGCGGCAGGCACCGCGCGATGCCTGCCGCTTTGTTTATGCAAATGCAGGGGGGTACCACAGGTACCCCGCATGTCCACCCCCCTCTTGCCTCCACCATGGGTGCTCGCAGGGGGCCCCCAAAGTAAAGACTGCATGCCTTTCCGTGGCGGCATTCCCGCCACGGAAAGGCATCTGCATGAGGCCATCCTAATATGGCTGACGGTGTCTGGAAGACACCGCCAGCCATATGAACGCTTTTCCGCCCCAGCCGCAAGGCGACCGGGGCAGAAAAGCGGTGGACGGTGTTTCCGTCCACAGCGGTCCCCCCGCCGTTGTAATATCATGGGGAGAAACAGGTGGCGGACGGGCACAGATGGCGGATGGATCGCCACCGCCTGCATGGCGGTGGTGATCCGTCCGCCATCCTAATCAGCCCCATTGTGTGATTGCAACTGTTTGCTTTATTATGAATGATTTGGCACATAAATCCTACTCCATGAGCCCCAGAAACAGTGAACTTGGTAAGCGTGAGTGGCTGCTGACTGCTGCTGTTTGAATTCTGTTGCATTTTTGTCTTAGTGGAAAATACATGCTCTGTTCTATTTTGGATGCAAGGTTGCATTTTATGCTACAAAAATAGTGCTAAATGCTGGGTTATGCGTAACTCTGCATAATCTCACATCATTTCGTGCAATTGCTCTACAGTAAATAATGCCAGTCATACACAACACCAGTGCAGAGGAGTATGCTGGACATCTAGCTTAGATTTTATAGTGGAAGTAAACCATTCAAGTATAAAATCCTAGGCATAAACAAATTGTGAAACATTTCACACATTGGATGTGTGTAGTAAAGTGCTGCACATATGCAATGTTTGAACTGAACATAAATAAATATATTTCTCAAACTTTGCACCCACCTAGATAAAATGATATTATATGACACAAAGTCCGACTTGAATATTTTAGCAGATTGCACTTTGTGTCAAACAAACTGGGTGCTTGACTGGAATGCCACAGTACGACCCATGTAATGCCCTCTTGAAATAAAGTGGTACAAAAGGGGGTGGTGATGGACGGAGCATCTGAACCAATCAAACACTCACACCCAGGCAAAAGATCTGGGTTTAATCCATCACCGTTCTTTAGCCCACTGTGCCACCCCAGTTCAGACATGGCCATATGCAAATCAGTCTGACCCTGTGCCTCAATGGAACAGTCCAGCCCGAACAGCCAAGCCATGCCTTCTCTGGACCGGAAACAAGCTTCCTAGGACCGGTTTCTGGCATTTCAGCCGTCTTCAGCCAGGCTTGCTTGAATACAGTGGCAAAGTGAGCAAGGGACTCACGTCTGAGCATACCCTGCCAACTTATGGCGAACAAAGCGGTACAAAAAGGGGTGAAGATGGACGGTGCATGTGAACCAATCAAACACTCACACCCAGTCAAAACATCTGGGTTTATTCCATCACCTTTCTTTAGCCCACTATGCCACCCCAGTTCAGACATGGCAATATGCAAATCAGTGTGACCCTGTGCCTCACTGGAATAGTCCAGCCCGAACTGCCAAGCCATGCCTTCTCTGGACCAGAAACAAGCTTCCTAGGACCGGTTTCTGGCATTTCAGCCGTCTTCAGCCAGGCTTGCTTGAATCCAGTGGCAAAGTGAGCAAGGGACTCACGTCTGAGCATACCCTGCCAACTTATGGCGAACAAAGCGGTACAAAAAGGGGTGGTGATGGACGGAGCATCTGAACCAATCAAACACTCACACCCAGTCAAAATATCTGGGTTTAATCCATCACGGTTCTTTAGCCCACTCTGCCACCCCAGTTCAGACATGGCCACATGCAAATCAGTCTAACCCTGTGCCTCAGGGGAACAGTCCAGCCCGAACTGCCAAGCCATGCCTTCTCTGGACCGGAAACAAGCTTCCTAGGACCGGTTTCTGGCTATTCAGCCATCTTCAGCCAGGCTTGCTTGAATCCAGTGGCAAAGTGAGCAAGGGACTCACGCCTGAGCATACCCTGCCAACTTATGGCGAACAAAGCGGTACAAAATGGGGTGGTGATGGACGGACCACCTGTACCAATCAAACACTCACACCCAGTCAAAAGATCTGGGTTTAATCCATCACCATTCTTTAGCCCACTCTGCCACCCCAGTTCAGACATGTCCTTATGCAAATCAGTCTGCCCTGTGCCTCATGGGAACAGTCCAGCCCGAACTGCCAAGCCTTGCCTTCCCTGGACCGGAAACAAGCTTCCTAGGACCGGTTTCTGGCATTTCAGCCATCTTCAGCCAGGCTTGCTTGAATCCAGTGGCAAAGTTAGCAAGGGACTCACGTCTGAGCATACCCTGCCAACTTATGGTGAACAAAGCGGTACAAAAGGGGGTGGTGATGGACGGAGCATCTGAACCAATCAAACACTCACACCCAGTCAAAAGATCTGGGTTTAATCCATCACCGTTCTTTAGCCCACTCTGCCAACCCAGTTCAGACATGGCTATATGCAAATCAGTCTGACCCTGTGCCTCATGGGAACAGTCCAGCCCGAACTGCCAAGCCATGCCTTCCATGGACCGGAAACAATCTTCCTAGGACCGGTTTCTGGCATTTCAGCCGTCTTCAGCCAGGCTTACTTGAATCCAGTGGCAATGTGAGCAAGGGCCTCACGTCTGAGCATACCCTGCCAACTTATGGTGAACAAAGCGGTAAAAAAGGGGGTGGTGATGGACGGAGCATCTGAACCAATCAAACACTCACACCCAGTCAAAAGATCTGGGTTTAATCCATCACCGTTCTTTAGCCCACTCTGCCACCCCAGTTCAGACATGGCCATATGCAAATCAGTCTGACCCTGTGCCTCATGGGAACAGTCCAGCCCGAACTGCCAAGCCATGCCTTCCCTGAACCGGAAACAAGCTTCCTAGGACCGGTTTCTGGCATTTCAGCCATCTTCAGCCAGGCTTGCTTGAATCCAGTGGCAAAGTGAGCAAGGGACTCACGTCTGAGCATACCCTACCAACTTATGGCGAACAAAGCGGTACAAAAGGGGGTGGTGATGGACGGAGTATCTGAACCAATCAAACACTCACACCCAGTCAAAAGAAATAAAGTGTCAGAAAGCAGCACAAATATTTATTTGCAAAGAAAAGGGACACTTTCCAGCACAAATAATGTTTTGCATGACTTTGTGTTAGCACAATGCATTGAAAAATCTGACTATTGTTTCTTTCTTTCAGTGAGGAGAAAATAAAAATAACCCAATTTTTTCTTATGACTGAAAAGGTGAAAAGGTAGCATTAAATATTAATTAAAAAGTAAACAATTACACCTCTCATTCTGTGATATAGCACTTCCAGATCTTGGAATACTTTATCTTTATTTTTCAGGAATGCCAACCACCACACGTTTAACCTGCAGGTTGTCTTTTAAGCTACATGTTTCTCTATCATAACCTTACAGAAGAAAAATATCCCCTGCCTCAGCAAATGGCAGTTTTTAAAATCTGCAGCCTGAGGGGAAAATGACTTCATAAAATAATTCCTTCTCTCACTGGTAGTGGAAAGAAAACAGGCAAAGCAGAGTATTTTCTTGCCAAGCCAGCCATTTATTTCCAGGGTGCATGTCCGAACTGTCCTTACGGGCAATAAGGCGGTGCCCCCTTATCTGGTGTGACAGGTTAGTGTGTGGGCCACTATTTTGCTTGTTTTAGAGTCTGCTTTATGATCCATTGGGCCAGATTTTACTAATGGTTTCCCTGATATTAAAACAAACATTGCCTGTAGCAAGCTCAAATCCATGCAGTCCTCCATTCCTTGTAAAACACTTATACAGCATGTCTTTACAAGTTCAACACTGCCTCATTTTGAAAACATGGACAACTTGTTTAGGTATTTAATTCACTAATGGTAGCCCCTTTTATTTTGGTTCCAGGCCTATTTTCTATCCCAGTTCGATTATGCTACTGTGTACTGAGTATCTTGCCAAGTAGAAGAGAAGGTACAAGGGGTGTCTCCCAGTGATAGTGGCCTTCAATGGTTTTTATGCTGACTCCCTGCTAAGTTAAATAAAATGGCAGACTCCCCAAATAATGTGCTCTGTTAAAATTTTAAAGGTGCACAGTAAATACACTTCCATTTTAAATAATGCTTGTTCATGGCTAAACTCTAAGAAAGCAGAACAATTATTATACTGAGTGGTGCCTTCCCCATTTGACCCCGCAAGCATTCACTGTAAAGAAAATTTAACATTGTATACAGCACAGACAATAAGCAATCCTTTTCTTGCACACTTATTGTTCAGGTACTCTCAGTACAGTGCAAGCTTCCTTATCACACAAAAACATGTATATCACAAGCAGCAGTAATGTAAGCATTTCCTCAATCACTAATCAGGTACAACAGAGAAAGCAGCAGTTGCGGCTTACTCCTCACCAGTGGCACTCCTCCGCAAAGGCGGAGGAGAGTTGCCCCACTGTGCAAAAAGTAAAAAAATATTGACAATAACTTATTTTTATTGCCATTTTATTTTGTCTATTGCCTGAGTGCAGTGTGGGGTTTGGCAGGGCTGGCTAGAGCAGGGGAGGAGTCTGCTGTGCACTCCCTAAGTACGCATGAACTGTTTGGCCGGCCCTCTTGGGCCGACCAAACAGTTTAGGCACACTTTGGATGTTCCTACCAGGCTGGGTTACACAGGAACATGCACAGGTTCCCTGTTTGAGTCTGAGTGTCGATCTATGGTGCTCGGACCAATCACAGCGATACATTGCAGCACTGTGATTGACTCTGGGGAGCCTGTCTGTTTGGGCGCTTCCTGCTGCCACTTGCCGTGACAGATGAGGATGAGGACGGAGGATGGAGGAGAGGCGGCAGCTGGCCATTAAAGTCCATTTTTCTTTTTATGACATTCATCCCCCTCCCCCTTATCCACTGGCCCACCACACTCTCCCGTAGCAGCCGCTACTGCATCTCACTCCACAAAAGTATAGCACAGACAGCAGCGATTCAAAGATTCCCATAGATAAGAGTAGGTGTCTATTATTGGGGCCTACTGACCGCAACAATGTATGCAGACAAGTGTGCAGGGGCAGAAACCTATTATGGACCATTTGAATCCTAACACTGTGAGTGAAAAGAAGGTGAGACAATGCTCAAATGTTGATGCAGAATGGTGGGTGGGTCAGGGGTTAACCTGAAATGGTGAAGCAGCGGATTGCTTCAAGGGTTCTCTGTCATGCCACTGAAGTCCCATGTCACTCCCCAGATTCACTCTACTGGACATCTAGCCCCTTAGACATCCGCTGACTTGCAGTTCAACCTGCACATATTTGCACTAAGTAGGTTATGAATATGGTTCCCAGCTTGCTGTAAGCCTGCCAAGCCAGCTCTCTCATTACCTCAGCCACGCCTCACAGCCTTTCAGGGACCCTTAGCCAGTCCCCATAGGTCTTCATAAACCTTCACCCAGCCCTTAAAGACCTTTAGCCAAACCTAAGCTGTTTCAATCAAGGCCTCGCCAATCACACGCTAGTCCACCAACACCCTCAGAGATCATCCGCAAGTCCTAAGCACAGTCAGTCAGCACTCAAACAGTCCTATTTGCCAACCTGCTTGTTATGTAAGACCCTGAATCCTCCTCTACTGGATGGAGGGACCTATCAACACATGCTGAAGAGCTCCTCATCTGATCTTTAGAACCTCTCTCCTGGTCCTCAAATATTGTCAACACACCGCTTTTGCCCTACAAACCATAATTTGACTCTATTAGATGCCCAGAGGCAGTTACATATTCTCAACTATTCCTGGCTCCCCTTCCACTGCCCTCACAGCTAAAATGGTTTTCTACCAACATGCTCATATCTCCCCAGAGCTTTAAATTCCCCAGAACTTACATTAGTCTTGCTGTCAGGCACTTCGTTAAAGTGCTGCACTGAGCATAGCACTTTTGTTTTCAGCAAAATCCAGAAATTTAGCTCTGCAATGGGAATTTGTCCCATACCTTTGCATGAACCTTTACACACATTTCGTGTGCATTTCCAGACATTATTACCTATTTTTTACATATTATGTTATGTTGTGTTATGCTGATTTGCATAGAGCAATAATCACATGAGAGGGTATCCAGGCACTTGGACAAGGTATGTAGGTGTTGTCACAAGGTGCTTATATGAAGAGCTAAGTCATCAGCTTCTTGCTCAACTCATGAAGTGAGCAGGAGGCTCTGATATGTTTAGGGAGTTCATTCCAGCCCTTGGGTTGGAATAGGGAGAATGAGCGACCTCCATTTTGCTTTTGTGGATGCGTAGATGTGTGTCAGTGAGAGTGAGGCAGAGCATAGGTGTCTGGTGGGTTGGTGAAAGTGTATGCAGCTATTCGGGTATTCTGCTCATGAGTTGTGTAGGGTTTTGTATGTGTGTGTGAGAAGTGTTGAATGTGCTGCACTTGTGAATGGGGAGGCAATGAAGCTTCCTGAGGTGCGCTGTAATGTGGGTGCGGCCTGAGATATCAACTATGAGTCTTGTAGCTGTGTTCTGGATGCTTTGGAGTCTATGTAGCAGTTGTCTGGAGGTTCCAGAGAAGAGAGGGACTGCTCTGTCTCTCAGCTTTCTGCCTCCCCTCCTGATCTGATCTCTTTTGCTCCTTTCAATTTTTTCTGTTCTTCTGTCATGCTATTTCTCCTTTCGTCCTCTGGTATATTGTCATTTTCCTTTTCTGCTTTCTGCCTTTTCTCCTCACCTTTCCTTGTTGTGTCCCGGCAGCTGCTAGTCACCCGCAGACCGCCCCCTCCAGTGCATCTCTCCCCTTTTCCCACTTCCCTGATGTCATACTCCTACAAAGCCCTATGGTCACTACAGTGCGGCCACATAGCGGGCACACACAGCAGACACTCCGCAGTTGTGCAGAAGGCACCTGGACTGCTCCCAGCACTTGGAACCCGGTCCTAGGACCATCCACTGCTACGATGCCAGCACCCTCCATGCCATCAACACCTCACACAACACTGCCTGCTACCGGGCATCACGGAATGACACCCAGGGCCCTTTTTCCTGCAGATACTGCCGCTGCACCTTTGCCTGTCACTGATCCTTCCTTACCGGCCAAACATAGAGAGTCCGGATACCACCATTCAACTCGGAACCCACAGGAATCAACTGTGGAGTGCCTCAGGGCTCCTTGCTAAACCCCACTCTCTTCAATAGTTACATAGTCCCGCTCGCAGCCATCGTCAGGAAGCATCGTCTCCTATGCTGACGACACCCAGGAGATCCTCTCCTTCACCAACAAACCCACAGTCACCAAGAGCAACTTCCATGATGGCATGAAGGATGTCATCACGTGGATGTAGGATAGCTGTGTCGAGCTAAATGCAGAGTAGACCGAAGTCCTCGTCCTGAGGTCCACCATCTCGACTCCTGATGGCCCGCAGATCGTGAGACTCCCTCCCACACCCACAGATCACACACGAAATCTTAGCATTATCTTGGACTCTTTCCTCACAATAAACCACCAGCTCACCCCCGACTCATCATCCTGCTTGCACATGCTACACCTGCTGTTAAAGCTCTTCAAGTGGATCCCATCCGAGTCCAGAAAGATGGTCACCCACACACTCATCAGCAGCAGACTCGACTAAGGCAACACACTTTATGCCAGCATCACCCAGAAACTCCTGAAGAAACTGCAAAGCATTCAAAATGCATCTGCCAGACTCATCCTCAACATCCCCCATCACAGCCACATCACTTGCCAGCTGAGAGACATCCACTGGCTCCCAGTCAAAAAAAAATCACCGTCAAGCTCCTCACATACTCCTACAAAGCCCTACATGACACAGGACATGCATACCTCAACCACCAAATCTCGTTCTTCACACTCACAAGAGACCTCTGCTCTGCCCAACTGCCCCTGGCTGCCATCCAAAATATTCACAATACCACGACCGGGGAAAAATCCTTCTCCTACCGCGCAGCAGAATGCCCTCCCTATCCCCGTAAGGCAATCACTGTCACTGCCCTAATTTAGGAAGGACTTCAACATTTGGCTCTTTGACTGAACCACAGTGGCTTGCGACAGATCTGCAGTCCCTCCTCCAGTGCTCTGAAATCCCTATGGGTGAGTGGTCGCACTTTACAAGCCACTTGATTGATTAAGAGTATTGCCGTAGTCCAGCCTGCTGGTGAAGCGTACATGCAAGACAGTCCATGTTTCAAAGCATGCGCAGGATGTGGAAGCAGGAGGTGCACACTGCGTTGACTTGAGCCATCATTTTGAGCTTGTCATCTAGGATGATCCCAAGATTTCTTGTGTGGCCTGTGGGTGTTGGTCCCTGCTCCGATGAAGTCCATGTGGAATTCTATGGGGAGAGACCAGTACTTCTGTCTTGTTGAAGTTGACCTTCAGATAGCTGGTATGCATCTAGTCTGCTACCATGGTCATGCAGTTGGTGAATTTGGTTCTGGTTGTATTTGTCTAGTCTGTCAGGGAGATGATGAGTTGGGTGTCAACGGCATACAACATGATGGTGACATCTTGTGCTTAGATGTTGTTGGTGAGTAGTTTCATGTATAAGTTGAAAAGAGTGATCCTTTTGGGATACAACATATCAGTTTCCAGGTTTCTGATGTGAAGGGTGGCAGCCTGACTCTTTGGGTTCTTCCTGTGAGGAAGGAACCGATCCATTTGAGAACAGACCCATGTATTCCAATCTCGTGTAATCTTCTGATGATGGTGTTGTGGTAGACAGTGTTGAAGGCCATGGAGAGGTCGAGCAGGATGAATGACACTCTTTCTCCTCAGATGCGAAAAACAAGGGCCCCCTGAATAGAAATACGATTCCTAGGACAGGGAATGAGCAAATGTGTGAAGAAATTCCTAGGCAATCACAAAACAGTACTAGTGCAAATAATCACGAAAGGAGGGGCTAATGCAAGGAGGGACGGACAACTAAGTGAATGCACATACATAAATGCATTATTTATTCATAAAACAATATCTCATACATATAATTAAAAATACAATTAATGAATCACAATAACATAAAACTGGGAATATAAAAAGTGATAATGAAATCACCAAACATTAAAGACAATAATTAATCATTCAAAACCAAAAACGTGGCACATATATAATTATCGACGCGCGTTTCGGCGTTCAAGACAACGCCTTCTTCAGCAGCCACACAATTTTTAAAACACAAGAATTCGATATATCTGACTTCAAGCCTTCATTTGATGTAGCCACGGTCTCTATTGCATAATGTAGGGTTACCAAACGTTGGGTGGTGGTATATACCTCATTAGTCTGGGTACCTGTATCAGGACTTTATTTCGCACTTCTATGTTGGTAAGATCTGACTGCTTAAACAGCATGCAGCGTGACAGGTTGAGCTCTATTAATAATTTAATCAATAAAATAAGCAACAAAGTTGCAAAAACTTTGAAGAAACCAGCGAGCTCTTTTTTCAATAGCTTCAGCACGGTGCGTAATTCTCTACTGTGACTCTTGCCTCGAAGCAGGATATTGTCGAGCGAGTGAGTCGACAGGGGGTAATTTAAAAGGTTCCTCAACCGTCCGGCGTCCAGCGTCCACTGTTGCTTATTTTATTGATTAAATTATTAATCGAGCTCAACCTGTCACGCTGCATGCTGTTTAAGCAGTCAGATCTTACCAACATAGAAGTGCGAAATAAAGTCCTGATACAGGTACCCAGACTAATGAGGTATATACCACCACCCAACGTTTGGTAACCCTACATTATGCACTAGAGACCGTGGCTACATCAAATGAAGGCTTGAAGTCAGATATATCGAATTCTTGTGTTTTAAAAATTGTGTGGCTCCTGAAGAAGGCGTTGTCTTGAACGCCGAAACGCGCGTCGATAATTATATATGTGCCACGTTTTTGGTTTTGAATGATTAATTATTGTCTTTAATGTTTGGTGATTTCATTATCACTTTTTATATTCCCAGTTTTATGTTATTGTGATTCATTAATTGTATTTTTAATTATATGTATGAGATATTGTTTTATGAATAAATAACGCATTTATGTATGTGCATTCACTTAGTTGTCCGTCCCTCCTTGCATTAGCCCCTCCTTTCGTGATTATTTGCACTAGTACTGTTTTGTGATTGCCTAGGAATTTCTTCACACATTTACTCTTTCTCCTCAGTCCAGGATGTTTTGAATGAAGTCAGTGGCCGAGATGAGAGCTGTCTGGCTGTTGTGATTCCTTCTGAATTCTGGTTGTGTGTTGTCTGGAAGATGGTGAAGTTCAAGGTGTGTTGTGAGTTGCTTGCTAATGGTTTTCTCAATCACTTTGGCTGGATAGAGGAGCAGGGAGATGAGTTGGAATTTGCTCAGTTGATTTGGGTCTGCTGTGGCCTTCTTGAGAAGGGTGTTGATATCTGCACGTTTCCATTCATCCAGGAAAGTGGCAGGTGATGGAGGTGTTGATGGTGTGGGTCAGCGTGGTGCTGATTGGTGATGTTCTCAGGTTGTAGATGTGATGGTGCATGGGTCCATTGAGGTCCCTGAGTAGATGTTGCACATGATTGCCACTGTATCCTTGCTGTTGAGGGTTGTTCATTCAGTCAGGTGACAGTCTTGGTTGTTGGTGGGTAGGTTAGCAATGAGTTCTCTGGAGTTGGGCTGTTGTGCGAAGTTGCTGTAGATGCTTGTGATTGTGCTGTGGAAGAAGTTGGATAGGTTGTCACAGAGTTGGTAGGAGGCAGAAATGTTGTTGACAGTGACTGAGGGCGAAGTGAAATTATTGATGATCAAGAAGATCTCCTTGCAGCAGTTGGAGCTTTCTTTGATGAGGTCCAGCACAGTGCCTTTTTTCTTGGTGTCTCCAATTTGCTGGAGATAGCATCACCGGGAGCGCAGCGGACGTGCGCAGCGGGCGCGTCGAAGGCGCGCCGAAGTGTCGCCAAAGTCGAGCCCGTCTGCGCCCGTCCGCGGCCGACTGCGGGCTAGGGCTACTACCCCTGGTCGTAAGATCTACTGGACTAGGGAACAACTTCTTGGTTTCCGCCCCCACACTGCCTCCTCTTGTATGCACGGGATGGTGAGCAGTGACAGGGTATGCCCTCACTGTAGCTTTCGTATGACGACGACTATGCCGCTGGCTACCACGGAGCAGGCATTGTCTTGCGGTCTCCTGAACGTAAGGTCGCTACGTAAACACAGGCTCGATGTGTTCGAGCTGATTACGGAAAAAAAACTTGACCTACTGTTTCTAACTGAAACGTGGTTAGATCAGTTTTCCGACTCTGACATCATTGAAGCCACACCGGAGAATTACTCCTGGGTCAGGCAGGATAGGCCTGAGGGGGTGGGAGGGGGGATTGCGATTATTTTTAAAGACACTTTGGGTTGCTGCTTAGAACGCACGCCGATCATGGAGAGTGAGGCGGGTCTCTTCTCGATTAAAATTAATGGGGCCATGACTCTCAATGGCTGCTTGGTATATCGGCCCCCTGGGGCCTGCACCAAGTTTAGGGAGAGCCTGTTAGAAAGCCTCATGGAGGCGACCCTGCGCAGGGATAAATTTCTCCTTTTAGGAGATCTTAACCTGCACCTCAACTGCCCTGAGGCTATAGGGGTTGAGGATTTTGGTCGGGACATGCTTGCCCTGCAACTGGACCTGAAACTTAAGTCGCCTACGCATCGACTGGGACACCTTCTGGACCCGGTCTATGCTAATTGGGAAGGTGTGGAAGTGTCAGGTGTTGAACCCGTTCCCTGGACCGACCACTTCCTGGTGGCATTCTCCATACAGAGTAGAAATTCCAACAAAACCAGCCAGGTACCCTCTAACTATCTTAGGAGGAAGTGGGCCAAATTCTCGGTGGCAGCTTTTAACCAAGCCTTAACGAGGGATGGTTTGCCAGGGGGCGAGGACATAGAAACAGCTGTCCTCAATCTGAATCAGCGCATTACGGCAGCGCTTGACCAGACAGCCCCACTCTGCCGCGCCACTACTACAGGCGCTCGGAAAGATCGCTCAGCTCCTTGGTTCAGTGCTGAGCTGAGACTGACAAAGGCAGACTGTAGGCGGGCAGAAAAAGTCTGGAGGTTGTCTTATGACAACCAGGCCAGGGAGCTATTTCTGGAAAAAAGGCGCATTCACCATAGGCTGATAAAAAAGTCTAAGGCGGCCTATTTTGCTGAACAAATTCAGGGGGCGGAAAATTCTGCCAAGGAACTTTTTTGTATCTATAAATCCCTGACGTCGGTGAATGCATCTATAGAGCCGGAGAGCTGCTCTACGGAGTCTTGTGACCGAATTGCAGACTATTTCTCCGCCAAAGTAGAGATTTATTCAACCTTCCCTATTCGGCCTATAGGGCTGGACCTAGAGGAAGCAATGGGACACATAGAGACGGCAGGGCATATTATACGCTATTGTACCCCTCCTCCTGAGGAACTATTAGTGGTGTGCCGCTCTGTAAAAACAGGGTCCCCGTGGGATCCGGTGTCGCCAAAACGCTTGGCAGATAGTCTGGTAGTCTTGGAGCCTTTTATAAGGCATATCCTCGACGTTTCTTTCGGGTCAGGGAAGCTGCCGGTCGGATGGAAACAGGCGGTGGTGCTCCCGCTCAGGAAGAAACCCCATTTAGGCTTCGAGGTACTAGAAAATCTGAGGCCCATCTCCCTCCTGCCTTTTCTGTCAAAAGTGGCGGAAAAGGTGGTTAATACCCAAATTATGAAGCACGTAGAGGAAAGGGGATTGCTCCATGCGACGCAGTTTGGTTTCAGGCCACGTCATTCCACCGAGTCCGCCCTCCTCATGGCGACGGAACATCTGAGAGAGGGCGTGGATGCAGGCCAAACTATGGCTCTGATCTTGCTGGACCTCAGCGCGGCGTTCGACACTGTAGCACACAACATCTTGCTACAGTGTCTGAACAGAGGTGGCATCTCTGGCACCGCGCTGAGATGGATCCAAGACTTCCTCAATGAGAGAAGTTTTCAAGTCAGGCAGGGAGACTGCTATTCTAGGGGGGTGCCTCTGGGCCAAGGCGTGCCGCAGGGCTCGTCCTTGAGCCCGACCCTCTTCAATTTGTACGTCGCGCCTGTTGCATCGATCGTGGAGAGTCATGGCCTCCAACTAGTCTCCTATGCCGACGACACGCAGCTGGTGATCTCCCTGTCGCAGGCGCCCTGTCTTGCTGCCGATGGCTTCCGTTCGTGTATGAAAGATCTTGCCGAATGGATGGCCAACAATTGCTTGAAGCTGAACGGCAGCAAGACAGAGGTGCTGGTGGTAGGGAGAGCCCAGTCTGCCTGGTCGCCGGCATGGTGGCCCTCCTGCCTTGGCCCCACCCCTACCCCGTGCCTAGAGGCGCGCAATTTGGGGGTGTGGTTTGACGTAGGACTCACTTTTGGCCCCCAGATTAATCGGGTGGTGGGAGTCTGCTTCGGGATTCTGAAGCGGCTGAGAAAGGTCCTGGACTTACTCCCGCTGGAAGCACGTCAAACCCTGGTTCATGCCCTGGTAACAGCTAGGGCGGACTACGGGAACCTGTTGTACCTGGGGGCGCCAGAAAAAAGCATGGCCCGGCTGCAAGTGCTCCAGAATGCGGCAGCACGTCTGATACTCAGACTGCCTAAAAGGGCGCCTTCTAAGGCGGCCCTTCAGCAGCTACACTGGCTTCCCGTAAGGAGAAGAGTGGAGTATAAAGCCCTCTGTACCTGTCATCGTATTTTGAATGGCAGGGCACCCGCCCCCCTGACGAATTTGATCAAAGCGTACATACCAACACGGGCGCTTAGATCAACAGGGGGTGGCCTATTGAGGACCCCAAGAATTAAGAAGGCCCGCATGGGAGGCAGGTCTTTCAGACATTTGGCGGCAACAATTTGGAACAAACTGCCAACGGACCTGCGTCTGGAACTAGATGAGGCCAGATTCCGGAAAAAATTAAAAACTTATCTTTATAGCAAATAATGGCTCGTGCTGCTTTGTGTTCCCTGTCATCTGCCTACTCCCACTTTTAGCGCGTGGACACGCCGGTGTGCGTAAGCGCAGCGCTCAATAAATGTCCCAATAATAATAATAATAATAATAATAATAATAATTAGTGCGGTCTTGTAGGTAATACTGTCAGTGGTGTTGTGGCTGTCTCTCCATTTACAACGTTGTTTCGTGTCTTGGAGATCTTAGGTGTTTCAGCTGGCCTGCTTGTTTGATCGACTATGTTTGTTGGGTTTGATGGGTGTGAGGGTGTCTGCACAGTTCTTAATCTAGTTGTTGAAATTGTTGATGTAATTATCGAGGTTGTCTGTGGGGCTAGGCTGAACAATGCTGAAGATACAGAGCTAGTATGCTAGTGTGATTTTGCCCCAGCAGTAGCTTGGACTGCTGAACCTGGTAGGGATATTGACTTGATGTGTGTTGATTTGGAAGTGGATGATGTAGAGGTTGGTCAATGTGAGCTGTGTGGTGGAGCTGCTGGTGGTGAAGATTGGGTCCAGTATTTGTCGGTTGTGGGACGAGCTGGATGAGTCTGATGTAGCTCAAGCTTTCAAGGAGTGCTGTGGAACAGGGGTTGTTTCAGTCTTATAGATGAAAAGGCGAGGTCTCCGAGGAGAATGCAGGCTCTGGAATCAATGGTGAGCAGAGCAACATAGTTGGTGATGAGGTTTGTAAAGGTGGCTCGTGGTCCAGCTGATTGGTAGGTGAGGATTACATTCAGGTTTACTTTTATTGGAGATTTGCAGCTTGAAGTCCAGCTGTTCCATCAATGGGGTGTTGTTCTCAGTGGATATTGTGCATTTCATGGATTTCTAGTATATCATAGTGAGTCCTTCTCCGGTGTTGTGAAAGTGGTCCTGTGGAGCGATCTTGTAGACTGCTGGGATTGCTGTATCTCAACAGCTGATTGGGCTCAACCCCTCATCTGCTCCAAATGAGGGGTTGAGCCCAAACATGCATACATGCATTTTGTCTACACAGTCTTGCAGTTTTATCATTAAAGAGATGATTGGACTGTTTCAACATATTGTTTATTGGAAGTGTTCAATGTGCATGGTACATGATATAATTCATCCCAAATGCATTGTTGACACTCAATATTTTCAGTTTTAAGTACATTTAGGATCCTTATAAACAGTTCATAGATCTGTGTGGGTAATTCATTGTAATTATTGCAAAGATTTTGGAGTACTTCATTGAAGAGTGGTCTGTTAATTATAATTTTTGTTTTTCCATGGAGGTTTTTGAAGATTTTAACCTTGAAATTGGTAAATTTTGGTGTACATATGTCCAAGAAGCTTTTTGTGTAAACAGCATCAGCCTGGTGGACCAATCAGTAAGAGTCTCTTGAATTAAGATAGAGTGTGTGTGCTAGCTGCAGTGGAGTGTGTGTGTATAAACATATTTGGACAAGATTGTGAGATTATAGGTCAACAATAAATGCTTATCTTTATAGCTCAAATATAGTTCAGTTCAAAACCTAAAGGGATTATTTAAAAACAAAGGTGGAAATCTATGCTGAAAATGAAAACTACATATTCGTTCACATTCATTTTCTTTTAGTCTAGACTGCATCATATTTGGCTTTCTCCCGGTGACTTACTGCCATTGCTAACCAGGTGTGAACACGTCCAAGTGTAAATGCCCAGAACATTCAAAAGCTTGTGGTCTCTTGTTGTTCTGTTCTGCTTGACAGCAGGGAGCACTGCATGTTCAGCTGGATCTCCAGGTAGTTCTCACACATGGGATTTTTAATCTGTTGGCCAAGAACCCTGCTATGTCTTGGCCATTAGCCCTGCAGGATTCAGGTGCCCACAGCTTGGAGACCTCATTCTACAGGCAGATTGCCACTGTTTCCCTTAACCCAAAAGTGGAAGGCGTCCTCCAGGACCCCCAGCTATGGGAGACCCATCTTGCGGTCCATTTAAATATAACACGCAATTAGACTACAAAACATCTAGTCTAAACTTGGGCAGTGTTTGCCCTCCCACAATCACTTAAGTAATGCTTTGTTTGCTATGTCCACCACATATGCCAATCTGAAAGGGGCTAAACACACATTACTGACCAAGCCTATTGTTGTTTTTCTGGTGATTGTTGGCATTCTGTTGATTCTTGGATTATATATGTATTCGTTTTGTCTATATGATGAGTTACATTTTAGATTAGTTGAGTACTACACCCAAGAGTGAACTTAGTCTAGGTACAAAAGGTATTGAGGAGTAAAAACACATCTGTTTAACTAAAATTGTGTATGCCTCACTGGGTCTTATTAACACTGGAAAGCCCGTTCTTGGGTATCTATTCCCACTACAAAATCATAGATATAGACATGACAAAACTATTCTTCACCAAAATGTAATACAGAATCATACATCGCAAAGCTGACAAACAGAAGAAAATCATTGACTACCAAATATTGCATGTAGTGCATGACTTAGCAATGAAAAATATAATGGTCACACAAAGTGGTCCGTGGTGTACAGACCACAGTGAATTGCACCCAACATAACTTAGCCAAACAAATTAACATACAGTGGAGCAGTGATACTTAGAGTACAGCCCGGTGGCCGCATGCAGCCCTCTTGACCTTTACATGCGACCCCTAAGCAGCAGCACTGGGCTGCACTATACTCGACTCAGCACTAACATAAAAAAGTGTTAATCATGCAGCAAGCACTTATTTAAAGGTTAATTGCAGTTAAGCAAAATAAGGTAACTAGGCTGTTAACCTTAGGAGCACCTTCATTTTTAAAGACAACAAACATGTAAAAATACAATAATCTTTTCAAAAAGTGTATTTCATTGACCTGTAGAAACATTTCACCTTAGTAAATCAAATTATAGCAGTGGATTCAGAAGTATTTTTTATGTGATGGTTTTCAAACATGAATTTCAAAAATTCAAAAGGTTCATGCTCTCTCCCCTACCCCACCCTGACAACAATGCCTTTAGTGATTACATCCAAGCACAGGAGATGGTTTTGTCCAGCATGTATCGGAAGTATTGTATTTCGGGGTCCTTTTATATGTGATAATGAAGGGAAAAAATGAGGGAAAATGAAATAAAACATTTGTCCAGGATCACACAATTTGATTAAGTGGAAAAGCTGCGATTCACTCTAGGTTTTTTGGTTTCACATTGCGCAATTGAGTTCAGCCAGTAAATATACATGCTTTGCTTCCTTTACCCACTTTACACCCCCTCCTGCCCCCGCTGGACTCAGTCCGGCCCTTGGTCACACCAAAGACAAAAATTGCAGCCCCTAGGAAAATGTTTGTGAGCACCCATGACATGGAGTGTGGCATGCTAACCACCCTGCATAAGCACAGTTAACACAACAATTAACAAGATATTTGTTAATGGTCACCAACCAAACAACTGACCTAGACGCAATTCACTGAATGTAAGAAAATGGGTTATTTGTTGGGGGGGATGTGAGCAATTTTGCTACTTTGCATGAAAGGGGCAGTCCATGGGTTGTACATGTGTGTTATCCTGCAACCACCCACAGGTTTTGATGCAAACCCCTATCTACTAACAATTGTAACCAGTTATTTGCACCAAAACCTTACTGCTCCTCAGGAAAAGTGTGATGGACGAGAATTGTTTTTATTTAACCATACTATAAACACTTTGCATGTGCAATGAAATGAAATGAAACTTGATACTTATAGAGCGCACAGCTACTCAAAAAAAGTGTCCTGGCGCTGTAAGACCTCAAAACAGGCACTAACAATATAACTGATCATGGGCTTGGCTCATACACTATTGCTGGAATAACCATGTTTTCAGTTACTTCCTGAAGATAAGTAGTTCCTGAACCTGTCTAAGTGCCAATGGCAGGCCGTTCCAGAGCTGAGCCGCTTGCACCTGAAAGGAAGGACCGCCAATACGGGCACGGGAAAACTTGGGGGTGAGCACCTGCTGCTGCGATGAAGACCTCAAAGTTCGTTGCGGAATGTAATACTGGACTCTTTTCCTGATGTAAAAGGCACCCACACAATGGAGAGCTTTGAAAGCCAAAACCAATGCTTTAAAACGGATCCTCTTGCGGATTGGTAACCAATGAAGGGATTTCAGGTTGGAGGACATCAGCAATCTAGGGCCTAGCATAAGTATCGCCTAACCACTGTGTTCTGGACCACCTGGAGGCGTGTCAATAAATATTCCGGTAGACCCAGGTACAGAAAGTTTTCATAGTCCAACCTTGGTACTATCAAAACCTGGACCACCTTTTTCCTGTGTGCAACTGGAAGTAGGGGCAGAAACTGTTTTAGCAGTTTTAGCAGGCCAAAACAGGACCCAGCTACTGCTTGAATCTGGGCCCTCATAGATAAGTTGTCCTCCAGGTTAAACACTAGTTTCTTAATGGTCTTTACCGAGGTTGTAGGTGGGGACATGTCCGAGGGCCACTAGTTGCGCCATATATCGCAGGGGGAGGCCAAAGAAAATGATCTCCGATTTTTAGGAGTTACACTTGAGTTGGTTTAATTGTAACCAGGAGAACACCTCTGATAGGCAGGTGTTAATTACATCCCCTCTAAAATCAGCGCCCTTCCCACAGGTAAAGAGCAGCTGAGCATCATCCGCGTATGATACTATTGTTGCTCCATGGGCCTCGGCCAAATGCGCAAGGGTGTCCATGTAAAGATTAAAGAGTGTCGGCTCAAAGTCAAGCCCTGTGGAACCCCACCTTCATGGGGGGAATGGGGGCAGCAAAGGGTACTGTGCCACCAAGGCCGCACTGCTGAAATCTCTGCAATAGCCGGTCATTGGGCACAGTATCAAAGGCCGCAGATAAGTCCAATAATATTAACACTGCCCTACCTCTCTTGTCTAAAGTCCCTTTAATAACCTCAGAGATTTCCAGTAGCGCTGTTTCAGTGCTAAAGTTTGCTCTGAAGCCATACTGACTCTGGTGAAGCATCTGATTAGCTTCCACATATTCAGTGGTGAAGAGGTTCACATATTTTTCCAATACTTTGGAAAACAAGGGAGCAAAGATATAGGCCTGTAATTTGAGGCTATCACGGGATCAGATGAAGGCTTTTTAATGGGGGGGGAATGTTTGCATTCTTCCATCGACCTGAAACATGCTTGTTCTGCAGTGAAGCGTTGAGGATCAGATTCACCGCTGGGTTAATAGTCCCTGCCATGGAAGCCAATATATTGACTGTGCCCTTGCAGATGGTGAGCCTGATTTGAGGGCTCTCATAATCTCCAAGGATATTTCCAGGGTAATGGTAGGAAATTGAATGAGTGACGGTCCCTCCGCAGAGATGGGAGGGGACAGAAGCTCCAAACACCCTCCCTTAACCCAGGGCTGCTCTGGAAACGCATCTTGAATATTTTTAAGTTTTTTCATGGAAGTAAGACGCCAAATGGCTAGTCAATGCAGCGGTGGGGGTAAATGGCCTGACAACCACACTTGGAGATGAGAATTCTCTTACTATTTTGAAAATGTCTTTGCTTTTGTTTTCTGCTGACTCAATTTGGAGGAGAAGAAAAGTTTCTTCTCCTCACAAATTTTATTATAATGAGCCGTCAGCGCCTGTTTGTAAATTAGTTTGTCATCAAGATTAACATCATTCTGCCAAGCCCTCTCCAGATGTTTGCAGACACTCTTACTTTTCCTGAGGGCTTCTGTAAACCAAGGAGCGAGGCTCGAGCAGAATTTGCTGAGTGAAAGGTGGGGGCTACAAGCTCCAATGCGCGGAGCTGTAGCCAGTTCTCCAGACAGTCTGCAATGTTCTCAAGATTTCCACTGAAGGGGATCAGATGATTACTAGGGGCAGCGCTCAGGGCATCTGACGTGATAAGGTGAAAAGGTCGAAATCTACAAGGGCGGGGCGTTCCATAAAATTTAGGGCAATTAAATTCTTTATTAACTTTAAAAACATGGTGAAAATGATCAGACCATACAAGGGGAAGGGGTATGGCTATTTCTATTATTTCATTAGAAAAGATCTGATCTATAATATGTCCCTTTTCATGAGTGGGAAGATGGACATATGCGATCAATTTAAAGATATCCAAGGATTCCTGTAGTCTAATGGACTCCTGCTCAGCTGGTTTGTCTATCTGGATGTTAAAATCTCCTAGCACCATGCAATGTTTATATTCGGTGACCAAGGGAGAAACTATGTTGCTAACATACTCAAGGAATGTGCCAGACGGGCCTGGGGGTCTATAAATTAGAATGCCCGCAAAAGATTCATGTGCAGTCACCCCAACATGGAAACCAAGGCTTTCGGCTCCCACTACCTCTTGTGTAGGTATTATCATACAAGAGAATTTGTTTTTAAAAATTATAGCAACACCTCCACCTGTGCCCGCAATCCGATCCTTCCTAATGATCTGGAAGCTGGGCGAGATGGCACTAGCAATAGTAGGATTTGAACCTTCACTAAACCAAGTCTCCGTTGAGAACAAGAAATCCAGGCTAGAGTCTAAAAGTAGATAGAGGATACATTGGTCATGTGTTTTTTAAGGACCGAGTGTTAAGGAGTATGGCCCGCAACTGGTCGTCCTCCCAGTTCAACAGGCCCTCTTGGAGTCCCGAGTTATCCTTGGCCACCTTTTCTGACATTATCTTGATTTTAGCGGTGGAGGCAGCCCAGTTACACTGTATATAGACCGGGCCTTAGTCTTTGAGTTCGGAATTATACAGCACACACACACAATGTGGCTGCCGTTCCAGTACAAAAACTATGCTTGACAGAACCCACACACACTTCTTCTATGGTGAAAGGGCATGTGCATTGGTGGATGAAACACTAAAGTGCACCAGCAGTGGGAGAGAGAAAAGCAGCACCGAATTTTAGTAGATGTGGCAACTTTTTGTGCTCATGCTCTGCCCTAGGAAATAGACCTCTTGGAATCACTTCAGCTTTTATAGACTAGGGCTTTGGGGGGGCGGCCGACCTGCGGGAGGTCTGCCCCCCGGGGGTTTTGGGCCGAGGGGGGCAGCTCGACCGGGGGCTGGTTGGGCTACTTGGGCTGTCTTTGGGCTGGTTGGACTGGGGCTGGGCTGGTTTTGGGCCGGAAGGGTTTATAACGGGCCATTTCGTGTCACAAGTCACCATTTTGCTCAAGTTGTTGAGGGTTTTTGTGCTGCAATATTTGGAACATTACATTCTGTTTCAAGCCCGTCATGAGCCGTGGGTGGACAATGACATTGCAGATGCTTTGCCTCGTTCACAGTGGCAGAGGTTCCATGGGTTAGCCACGAGGCGGACAACTACTAGAAGCCGGTGCCAGCAGGACTGCGGTCAGTAGGAGAGAAAGGGTCATACAGCTGGTAAGAGGGTCTGTGGCCGCTTCCACATGGAAGGCGTATGAGCAGGCATGGCGAGAATTTCTGGGCAGCAGCACAGGGCGGCATGACAGCCAATGGGTGCGGGGTGAGAAGGTGGTGCAGTTTATATTGGCAATGATAGACAAGGGGATGTCAAACGTGACGATTGCAGGGAAACTGTCAGCCATAGCATTCATGGGGAAGATGTGGTGGGGCTATGCACCTTCAGCGGGTGAACTGGGCGCACGTCTATTGGAAGGATGGGTGCGGCAAAGGGGCAACAAGGGCCTCCAGCGCCGTCCCATTATGGCGGGGATTCTGGGCGGCATGATACGACTCATTCCGCATATCTGCCGCAACCAGGAAGAGGTCACTTTGTTTTCCACAGTCATATCGTGGCTCTACTTTGGGGCTTTTCGGGAGTCAGAGTTAGTGGGGCCAAGGGGCAAGCAGGGTTTGCGATGGGGGGAGGTGGAGTTGCGGTCCAGGGAAGTAGCGGTCCTTTTACGGTGCTCGAAGACCGACCAATGGGGTTTGGGGAAGTGGGTTGTCATGGGTCCGGTGAGGGAGCGATCGGTGTGCCCAGCGGTATGGGGAGGGATGTTGGTGTCCGGGGGGAGTACAGTGGCTGGGGAGGTTTTTTGCCGGGCCGACGGTAGATGGGTGACTGCGGCACAGCTGCTCTTTGTCACGCCCTGCACGCTATGGGTGAGGACCCCCGACTTTTTGGGACGCACTCTTTTCGCAAAGGAGCAGCGACAGATGCAGCACAAAAGGGATGGGGAAGGAAGGAACTGATGCACTTGGGGCGGTGGAAATCGGACTGTTACAAGACATACATCAGGTTGAGGGGTTGTGGGATGGACGAAGAGGCCTAAGTTGCGATTCCCTGTCTTTCATGTGTGTATTTTCAGGTGCAGTGCGGGGTCAGACGCAGCAGGACTTTCCATCCTCATCTTAGGACACTCTTTTGTGAAGCGAGCAGAGCAATCCGAATGGGATAAGAACAGGAATCTTAATTTAGAGTTGGATCCTAGGCTGTTCGGTTTCATTGGCAGGGAAAAGGGGGCATGAGGTGCCACAAGCTATTTCCGGCTTTGAATAAAGTGGTCAGGGGAGGTGTTTGTCCGGATGTCCTAGCCATTCACTTAGGAGAGAATGATCTGGTGCAATGCAAGGGCTTGGCGTTAATGAAACAAATGAAGAGGGATTTGCTGGAGATTCAGAGGCAATGGGCAGGTTGCCATATAATGTGGTCTGAATTTATACCTCGGAGGATTTGGAGAGAGGCCGAGCGGATGGCGGCTATAGACAAGGCATGCAGAAAAAATCAATAGGGACATGAGAACTTTTTGCCACAAGGAGGGGTTTGGGAGGATGGAACACCTGGAACTGTGTTATGCTGCAGTATATTTCTTTAGGAAGGGTGGGGTGCATCTGTCCTGATATGGCATAGAACTTTTCATAGTGCCGCTGAAGGAGGCTTTGGACAGGGCGATAGGTGTGTGCAGGTACCTGAAATGTCAGGATGCCTAAAGGGGGGGTCAAAAGCCGGTGAGGACAACTTTCGAGTGACATTTTTCCCAAGTCATCCGGGATATAATGATGTTGGTTACAGTTATAAAGGAACATAAGAAGTTTACATAGTTAGGTAGGTGTAAAGAAGTTAGGAATGGCAAGTTGTGATTAGAATTGTTGCAAGGGGGAACATGTTTAGGGGAGGGGGTGGGGGTAAGTTAGGAAAACAATATTTAGTGAGGATTAGTTTTGTACGGCACAGGCCAAGGGATTTTGTTGTAAGGTGCACCTGTTTCCAATTAAGCTGCCTTTTTCACACCAACAACCTAGTCTGGCGTCTGTGCTGCCCCCCTAATTTGGCTCAAGCTCATGCGTGTGGTGCTCACACGCTATTAGACTTTGCGCCTGGCTTTAGTACGCAATTGGCCAAAGGCATGTGGATGTCCCAGCTTCTTGGTAAATGTTTACTCCCAGAGCGTTTTGCCAACGGGAGCCAGCAGCGGTGAGCAGGGGCCATCTGTTTTGTATTAGCGTGGCCGCGCTTGTCTACCACGCAGTCTCTCTCCTCGCTCAGCCACTGACGCCACCGATTTGCATGGTCTTCCAACACGCTGATAGGCTACCATCTATTTAGAAGTTGGAAGGAGGCGGTACTGTCCTCACGTGGGGACCTAATTGTAACTAGACTCCACCCTTTCCACACTGCTGTGCTTCTCTGAATGTGAGAAGAGAGGGGGGCACGCAGCGCACTCTCAGCCCATGAGCGGCGCCAGAGAACTGCCGCTGGACCCAGCTCATCGCCAGGATAAAAGGCTGACCCGGCCGTCTCTGTTCCGCTGTCGGGGCCTCCTGTCTCCCCCCTTCGAGGCATATGTGTGGCCCCAGTTGCACACATACCTTGAGGGTGAATAGCAGCAGCAAACAGGGCCACCTGACTCCATGACACACAACTGGTGGGTAAATTGGGTTCTTTATCACCTATTAATATTCCTTCTTAATTTGTAGGGCGCATGACACACAGGGACTTCTGGGGGAGGGGCTGGGGGATGCACATCTTGGCTCGGTGGCTTGTGATTGCCGTTGTCACTGTGACTGTTGAGCTGGATTGAGCTACGTGGGGCACTGTGTGTAGCGCGGGGGGCAGCCTGCAACCTGCTGAAAGTATCTCACGTTCTGGGCACGTGCACTGGAATAGTTGGACAGCACATGCTAGTGTTTATTTACTAAGAGGAGGCACTATTGTCTCAGGGTCTTCAGTTATTCGTTCCCTGTGAGCACCGCTCCCTCACTACAATACATACTCCGAAGAACAACCCCTTTAAGGTGACATAAGAATGTACAGGCAGCACACCGAGGAGGTGAGTTGGGGCTTGTAATACAGTCATATAGGACAGTGTTTCTTGAGGTGAATCTTCTCATTTTGTTTTCATTTAGGGAAATTCTAACCTGGCTCGCAGCTCCAAAGTTGGCAGCTCTAGCTGTATCATCACATTTTCCCTGTCTGCTAATTACATCTCGCATTTGTACCGCTTTCAATAACACTTCATTCCCATATAGAGTGTCACTGCCACGTCATTTCAAGTTAATCATAAGCTTTAAAAACGCATTAATTATAGCTTTTTGTTTCCTAAAGATCTCTCAGTCTTGCACCCCAGGGTAGCTTGCAATCCCCGTAACGATGTAGTTTTACGCTGTTGCTTTCCGTTTTATTCTGAACATTTTTATTTATTTAGCTCCTTACGAAACCATCTTGAATGTATTTATATAAACACATTAATTCGAACCTGCTTCACATTTAACGTGAGGGAAAGCTAACACTGTAAGTAGCAGGATGTTTCTCCATCCCTGCAGTGTGTCCCTGCAACATCACAGACTCAGTGGCGCGCCTGGTTTTTCTCACCCATGTGTTACTCCAGGAGCTTTTCTTTTTCAGCCAACACCACCGCATTTGGCCACGCCAAAATAGTTGGAACAGGGGTGATATGGAAGTACATCTTAAGGTCCATAAAGGGCTGGGAGAAAACTGAACCTACAGTATGTCCAAGACTCCTCCAAAGCTGGTGGATATGATGTAAGCTTGCCTCAATTAATTGAAAATAGAGGTGCTTAGTGGACCCCACATTCTTGTGACTCAAAGGCCTACCTCCATAAACTCTATCTTAAATTCTGTGACAAAAAGCTCTTGGATGACCTGCATCTTTTCTAGCATGTGCTGCCAGTGCTGCTCTTAATTGTGAGGATTACATTGGTGTTGCTTCTTTTCTGCTGTAACAAGTGGGTCATGTGGGGCTCCCATAGAAAATCATTTCCCTGGGAGCAAATTTGGAAATTATTTTTAAGTCACACTCGCTCCTGGCACAGTTTCACATGTTCGGCTAGGTTTGGTGGGGAATGGGGTCTCCAAGCAGGCCCCTGCTGTCACTTTCCTGGCCCAGCAGGACAGCATAATAACAGGTATTAACAACAAGAGCTTCAGTATCCTGGAACGGGGCCAAACTCACTGACACTCGGCTGTTCAGGTATTTCCATCTTCACCCCCTTACTCTATATCCTAAAACACCTTCCCACTCCCTAACTAATACAACTTCCCTGTACTTCTCAACTATATCGATATCGACTGATCTCACATCTTGCCCCGCCCCTTTCAAATAACCTCCTGACCCATTGGTCCCTCCTGCCCACTGATTCGTACAATCCACTCACCTGCTCCTCCTCAAATATATCCAGGCCCATTATGCAACCCCTCCTTGTCTTTTATTTGAACCTCCCTCTACCCAAAAACACCCCTGGCCATTGGCATGTAATCCAGTATTTCCTTCAATGATTATTTTTTTCTGCTGCTTCCTAAAACAAGCATTGGCATAGCCAATAGGTCTCGCCTTTTGGACCTTATAAGTGTTTAGCCATGCAACAGCTGATGTTGTTGCACCAAGGATATTGTGCTGGATAGCAAAACACTTATAAGGTGCCAAAGGCAAGACCTATTGGCTTTGCCAATGCTTGTTAACTCTTCCATTGACATATTGCAGTGCAGCAAAATTAGTTATTGTGCTGTGGTGAGTCCAAATTTTCCCCATAATTTTGCAGTCACACACTCTCACATTGTTAGCTTCATTCAAACATCAGTAGCCAGACTATATAAAGCAGTGAAAACAGAAAATACAGAGAACTTCTTAGTACAATGCACATTGCACAGATCGCAAAAAGTGTTAGCAATGCCAGTAGGTCTGGCTTATAGTGGGGATATCGCGTGCCATTCACTTTCACCCTTTGGTCACCCTTCCTCCAGAAAGACACTTACAAATGAATGGTGTCCACTGTGTAGCTTTATTATTTGACAAAAACACCATTTTTATTGTTGTTAAAAGTTCCAACATTGACCATTTTATTTAATTCACACATAAATGATGCGCTACATACATATGCGCCACAGGTTACCATGTATCTACAATTCAGTATCTCTGGAGGCATGTTGTACCAGCAGGACACAATACCACCCTGTTTTTCAAGCACCAGCTACTAGGGTAGGGCCAGAGAGTCCAGGACCACCAGCAGGACGGCCCCCTCTCCCGCCAGCCCAGAGCCGCCATGACTGCCTCCCTGGTGCAGAGTCATCCATTTTTTGCCCAAAAGGAGTCCCCTGGCCTTTTCTCTTTTCCGGGACCCCGCCACAGGGCAAGAAGCCCCACTGGCGCTCTTGCCCTCCCCCCTTCCAATAACTTCTTCCTCGCTAAGGCCCTGCTAATCTTCCCAGGTGTACAGCAATGGCCCCCAGGATAGTTTGCACAAAAACACTTCCAACCCTGCCCTGGACAGATGCATCCCCACTCATTCGAATTCACTGGCTGCAGCAGGCTATGTCTGATAACACGTATCTGCAACCCCCTCAACAATTTCTCTACCTCCCTATTCATCTTTTTTACCGACGTGTTCACTCTGCGGCTGATGGAATGTCACCACCCCACACTCTCCGAGTGAGCATCCCCGACCAAATTATAGTAGCGTCTGGTAATACTCTCCTGATCCATGTAAGTAGAAAGAATAAGGCCTCCTTCACTCCCATTCTGCCCCCCGGGATCTTGCTTTCCGCCCCGAGTGAATCACCAGCACATCTGTCCTAACCAGTGTGTACAGAGCCGAGCACAACACCCCGAAGAACATCCACTGAGCATCACAAGTGAGGACAGAAAGTCCAGAACCAACAGCAGGTGAACCCCCTCACTCGCACGCCCAGAGCCCAACAAGCTCTAAGGTGTCCCTTCTGCAGGGATTCCTCACTCACGCCCTGCCATTTAATGTTCTGCGTGAGTTGAAGATATTTCCTTTCATGTACAGCTTCCTCCTGCTGATGGAGGCTGATCCCTATGTGGGAGTTGCTGCTTGTCTATACACAGTTAAGACCAAATGGCAAGATGTTCACGCGATGGTATCCCAGGCTGGCTTACTTATGATAATATACCGCTTGATGTGTAATTACTCCACACCAGAGATGAAGCCTATGAATACGGTACCTTATCGGCACCCCTACCAAGCCGCCCCTAGAGAGGCTGACCAGTTGTCTAATCCAACTGATACACCACCTCCTGCTACTTTGTCCCCAGGTAAGTGGCTCAGCATAGGTTTTGCTAAATACTTCCCTCTGCCTGCTAATACCAGTGTATTACATTGGACTGGTGACACTTATCCAGTCTCTTAAGCTTAATACTTCTATTTAACCCAAGTGCTTATTACTTTTATTGAACCTAAGTGCCCAGCAATAAGAACATTGTGCTGCCTTTGTCCCAGGCAAGCAGTAGTTGTAGAAATTATTATTATTATGATTGTTTTTTACCTGATGACTAGCCTTATCATGTACCCACTACAATAGTAGTCACTGGTGCAGCCAAACAATATAATACCAGATGTTTCTCATGTCCCCAGTAATTGGTCCTGCTATTGTGCTTGTTTACATGTACTCTCCCTAGTAAGGTGGCACTGAAAGTTGTACTAACCACCCTTGAGGAAAGGAATATATTCTGCTCTGCATGGTCACGGACTGATTTTCCCAACTTTGGTTGGAAGACGGTCCTCTTGCGCAAATCGCCTTTAAAAGGATCTTGCGCTGGCTATTTAGACTCAGTAGTAGGACTATGAGAACCAAATGAGAAACGACCTATTAAAGCTGGGAATTACTTAACCCCCTTTGCTATCACCCCAGCCATGTTGTTAGATGTAAGCATAGGTATGTAGGCTAGTACCGAACTGACCGATACGACACTGGCAGGACCTACTTAACCTGTAGCAATTTATCCAACAATGCCACTGACAGCAGCATTAGGACCGAATAACTGAAAACGTCAGTGACCAACGGCTGATCTTTTTACCGCCGGGGCACTCAGCCCCTGCAAGCCATAATACAACTGTAAACAAGACTCCGCTGGATCTACCTCCCCAGCATTGTCTGATGGTGTTACTTAAAGTGGCAGACCAACCACCCCAGTCCTATTTTTGTCCATGGGGACCGGAACTTCGATGTACTAGAAAGAACGCCTTTTGTGTTTCCGCCTCATTAGTGTGCACGGAGAGGGACTGCATGGCTCAGCACAGGCCAGGCTATAACTAGCCCTGTTTTATTTATTTCTTTTTTATCCCAATTTCCTATACCATACGAACCAGATAACCCACGGGAGAAGGAATCCTTCCCATGTCTGCTGGTACCAATGTCTCGGCCATCCTGAAGTTCCCGCTTGTTTTGTCAGACCTTAATAAGCTGCCACCATTACCCCAAGAACAATCGAGAGCAGTATTTATAGCATGAGTGGTAAATACTACAAAGCCGCAATGTTCACAAACAGCAAGCAATATATTCTGCCGACACAGTTTTCTTGTCTTTTGGACTGGGGTGCTTATTCCCTTATATATATATAATATCAAAAATTATACTCTCTTTTTAACACTGGGTGAAACAGAGGTTATATTAAAATGTGAGGAGATGCATTGTATTGTCACATGAATGATATCATCAGTGATGTGGTCATTGATGTCAAATGAGATGTCATCAGTGATGTCATCAGTGATGTCATTTGAGATGTCATCAGTGATGTCATCAGTGATGTCACTGACCATGTCATGAATGATGTAATATGTGACATCATCAGCAGTGGATTGCGGGTGCGCGATATATAGTTAGTGCAACTAACTATATATGGAATTTCAATGGTTTTGTGTGAGTAAAATAAGGTTTTCTAAATGCTAATTCCTAACTATATATGGTCTATAACCTATGGTTTTTTCAGTGAATTTTCAAGGTTTTGTAAATGCTAATTCCTAACTATATATGGTCTATAACCTATGGTTTTTTCTGTGAATTTCATTGGTTTTTTAACAGCTAATATCTGTAGCTGTAAAATGTATTCTTCTTTAAATCCAAAAATATATTTTATATGTTTATGAATAATTTTTTTTTTAAATATTTTTTTTTCTTCGTTCCCGCTTCGCGAATCGGGAAGCTTCCCGTTAGCTGACCTTGATGCCGCGAAATAGACCGCGAGCCGGTAAACGTTTCTTTACCGCAAGTGCCGCGTTAGAAAACAACATCGTGATGCCTCCCGTCCGCATGACGTTTCACGTTGTCGCGTGATACGTCATATGACGTGCTACGTTAGCGAACTGGTACGCGAAGCGAGTCGCAAAGCGCAGGTTTCTGGAAGCAAACCGGGAGGCCCTGCAAAGCGCTTAACGTAAACACAGCAAGTCATGTGACTTGGTAATAACACTTTTCATTGGTTCATTTCACTTTTGGTTTCCTAATGATGTAAGACTAGGTCATATAATCTAAAATGAACACTTTTGATTGGTTGAGAACTCTTTTTTTCCCAAATGATGAAAATCCCTCCTTCTTTCCTCACTCTGACTTTCATCATTGTGAGAGAAAGACCCTTTGTGATCACTGAGCAATGGCTTCTTTAGTAGCTTCAGCTGGTGCTTCCCCACCACCTCCACCACATCCAAGGAAGAGTGGACCACCTGCTCAAGTTATAATTCAACAAGAAGAGGAAGAAGAGGAACAGGACGACGAGCACGAAGAGAGGCAGTTTTTGCCTGAGCAGCCCAGGACGTCTCACCGGAAAGAAAACTTCATTTGGCAATTTTTTAAAATTCCCAAAGGTCAGAAAAAAGTAAATGCAAGATACGTAACTTGCCTTATATGTCAAGATAGACTGTCCAGAGGAACCGAGAAAAAATACAGTTTCGGAAACTACACAATGCATCGCCATATGACTAGGTGGCATCCTAACAACTACAGTGCTGCACAGTTTCGGAACGACCTAGATAATCTCCCTATTATGGCCAGAAGATCTGTTGTACCGGAAGTAACGGGACCAGAGGGCAGGGAGATGGTGCCAAATATACAAATGAAATTTGGTGAAGTAAAACACATCTGCGTATTTTGCGATGGATTCATTTCCTACGGAGAAAGAAGCATCACTCTGATCAACAGAGCTATCGACTATCATATGCAAGTTTGTACGAAACGCCCAAAATAATAAATACTTCTTTTTTTGTTTTGTTGCTCCTGTTGAGCCCTTTACAATGAATCGTTTTCATTACCCCCTCCAAGAAAAACCCAAAAAAATATAAAACTGTTCAGAAAAATTCAAAAAATGTAAAAAAATGTTCCGAAAAATAATAAAAAAAATATAAAACAACAAAAACAATTAAAAAAAAAGTTCTTTTCAGAACTACCTCCCCGTTATTAAAAAATTGGTACAATATTTGGAACTGTGCCAACCTCTATTTCTCTTAGTTCGCTTCCCAGTTCGCTCGCCGGTACGCGAACCGGAAGCGAACCAAAAACAGTAAGTATAAGGGAAGGAAACAGACACTTATGTTAAAAGAAAGACAGCTATAGGGGAGTAAACTAGAGATACTATTACCCGTAATCCACTGCTGATGATGTCACATATTACATCATTCATGACATGCTCAGTGACATCATCAGCAGAGGATTGCGGGTTTTTTGGCAACGTGCCTTATCCACGGTTTAATAACGCTGCCTTTTGCTTTATATAAGTTTTCAAATTGTATGAAATATATACCAATAGGTCGTTATGAACCTTTAGGTAGTGCTTTTCTTCATGAGGTCTGGTCGCTTCCATACACATACAGATGTTTCAAAGATGATCAAGAAGTTTATCTGAATGGAGAGGAATGCACTGAGACGCCAGATCATTCACTAATGTGTAGGCACATACAGTTACACGGTTCATGCAACAAACACCGACCAAATATGGCTTGCGTGTTGCAAGGCACGCCAGTTCCTGCTATCATCCCCACGTTCAAGTTGTTGGAAAATGGTAGTTATTTGATGCTCAATAATGAAGATTGTTCTGAGTTAATTAAAAGTATTCCTTTTATCGTAACAGTAAGTGAACGGGTTATTTGCTGCAGAAATGTTCTATTTCCTCCCACACATGAACATAGGGAGTTTTCAATCTGGCCACAAATACCAACCTTGGGACAGATTTCAACGGCATGGCAAGAATAAGAGCTCTTTTGTCTCAGAGAGAGGTGGCCTTGAGTTCGGCCCGTGAAACTTTCGTGCTTCACATAGCGAACACCCGTACAGAGGTGCAGACCCTTTTCAATTCAGATTTGCCTTTCAATTTCAGCAAGATGGTTCCGACTATCTTTAACGCATCCTCCACAAAGGCCCTGGCCCACTTTTTTAAAGTTGTTACCAGTGGTCTCGTGACTTCATTTGAGAAAATCTTTGGAGTCATCCCTGCTTCCTTTCATTCTATTTTCTCCACTCTGGTTCGTGGATTGGCATTTTTACTTGCATTACCAGCGGACGCTCTTGTGCTTTTTTACATTTTTAAATATGGATGTCCCTCCTATGCAACCTCCCACCCTGCAGCTGCTGACACTGTTCCGCAATCGCATGCTAGAATATTATGGCACAATGCCGTTGGCGATATTAAGCACGGCATATGGATTATCTTTTCGATTCTCCTACTTCACCTGTGTCCAGCCTGTATTTCACTGCCTGACCTGTGATTTCGATTGGGCCATTGATTTGTGTCTCTGCGGACCGGTTTCTCCTGACGTCGACTTTAATCAGCTGATGACTCCTATCATTACTCACGAGTTGGTTTGTCCTGGCGAAAGGATTATGGCTGTGGCATTGATGCATGGACTACTTGGTCCCTGGAATTTACTGGCGGCAGCACAGTCTTTCTTGGAACAGAGCTTTCTTGAAAACCCACCGAGCTGTCCTCTGATGGTGATAGAGGATCCGGTGCTGGGAGAGCACGTATGTTCTTTTCCGCTTTTAAATTGGATGGCTGAACTGTTTTCGGATGAAGACGGTGACTTCCTATTGGAGGCTGTTGCAGCTTATTTTGCATACACAGTTATGTCATAGACCTTTTTCATGTTTGATATGCTGAGTACTAGCATTTCATTGACAATTCATTGACTTATTTGTCAAGTTTTTATTATTTACCTTGCCTATTGGCTTAAGACTCGATAAAGTACTTGGCTGTTTTATTTTTCTTTAGCATTAAATTTTCCTAGTTTTTAATGCTTTACCTTGCGGACCGTCCACATATAAACTTGCAATCTGCTCTCATGAGATGGCACTTCTATTATCTTATTCAGTTCGTTTCCGGATCATGGGGAGGTGTCATCTAGGTCCTGGATATCTTTACACCGTGTTAAGTGAGCATGGGCTCATTACCGGTTTAAACGCCATTTTTCCTTTTTTGCAACTTCTACACACGACACTTAGTTGTTGCTTTAGCTTTCCACCTAGTAGTTCATCGTGGTTTACATGAGAATAATATGTTATTGCTCTACTATCTGCTTTGCTTGTTAAACTATATCTGTACAGCGAGTGCTAAAGTTTCAAGAACAACACGATACAGAATTGTTATGAGGTCTGATCTCCACGACTTCATACTCATAACATAAGTGCAACTTCTGCCAATTCTGGGCGGGTTTTATATTGCTTTGCCGAACACACATACACAACAGTTGATGCGGTTCACATGAAGAGAGAGCTGGTGTATGCTGATGTGATTCCTTCAAATCTAAGACACTAAAGTATGGGCACGCCCTAAACCAACACAAAGAGACCTTCTTAGCAAATAATATATTATGTGTATTAGGGAGGGTGAGATATAAGCAGCCGCGGGCCGTGGAGGGAGTTACGGTGAGGCAGGGAGGCGGGGAGGGGGAGAAGCAGGGTGGAGCCCTCTCTACCTTGCCCCTCCCCCTCCCCGCCTCCCTGCCCCACCATAACTCCCTCCACGGCCCGCGGCTGCTTATAAGTGTTGCTAACTCTTATTCATTTACAGCATGTTAACATACTGTCACCATTCGCTTTTTATGTACTAGTAACTATGCTGGTAATTTTGCTACTGATAATATGTGTACTTGTATTCTCCACCCTGCTTCTCCCCCTCCCCGCCTCCCTGCCTCACCGTAACTCCCTCCTCGGCCCGCGGCTGCTTATAAGTGTTGCTAACTCTTATTCATTTACAGCATGTTAACATACTATCACCATTCGCTTTTTATGTACTAGTAACTATGCTGGTAATTTTGCTACTGATAATATGTGTACTTGTATTATCTAAGATACTACGCCTGAGAAGACGGCATTAGTAAATAAACATTTCAAATACACATGTGTTCTTCTTAACTCCATGTTCTGGTTTCTAAGAAATATATAACGACCGACTGTTCATGAGTTCCACGTATCCTGAGGTACTATAAGTTCATATTCTGGATTGTCTAAACATTGAGAGTTTGTTATATCCAATGTGACACTGTACCTAGCTTGCTAAGGAGTTTTTGATTACTAACGTGAGTTTTGGGACACCCTAATTCGCCGAGGTTCCAATCCTCTGTCCACAGTTCTGTGTGAGAACAGAAACCCTGCGACAGGGGCACCCCCGACCCTTGCTGGAGCTTCATCACACTTGCGATACAACTCCAGCAATGCGCCACCTTTACAGCACAGATACATCACGCATCTGTGCTGTTTTTGCCCCATGATGCGCCGCATTGTAAATGCAGCACACCATAGGTGACGGAACAGCGGCACAGAATGACTAACACATCCCTGGTGATGCGCCAGTCATCATAAATGTATCCCTATGCTTCTTATCTTGTTAGAGATGAACCGCCATATGTATCATCAAAGTTTTTTGCATTTCCTAAATAGCGAACTTTAAGGAATAAATAGCGATTCTTTACCATTCCTAGTTTGCGATTAGCTATTTGCTAATTACAAATTACCCATTCATTTCCTTCATTTCCATAGGGCGGTTGGACTCACTTTTAGCTCGAACGGCTGAATGGATTTCCACGAAACTTGGCAAAATTGTAGGGACTGGTAGCCCGATGTGCCTTTGCTATGTCTCAAGATATATGCTCCAGTGGTTTTTACGAAAATTAACTTTGAAAAATATATATTGGGCTACATTGGCCTATATATATGTTGGAGCCCAAATGTAGCCCAATGTAGCCCAATGAAGCCCAATGTAGCCCAATGTAGCCCAAAGATGGCCGCCAGACACACAAAAAACCAAATATAGCCCAAATATCAGCCAGATGTAGCCCAACTATAGCCCAGTGACAGAATGACCAATCAGCTTCGCAAACCTCCGTTACGCGAAGCGGAGCGCTGTTACAGATATATATCTTTTTTTGAACGTTAATTTCTCAAAATCCACTGGAGCACATATATTGAGACCTAGCAAAGGCACATCGGGCTACCAGTCCCTAATATTTTGCCAAGTTTCGTGCAAATCCATTCAGCCGTTCGATTATTATTATTATTATTTTTTTTTGCCCCGCGGGGCCCTTTTAAAACCTCCACATCAAACCTAGGGGGTCAGCGAGGATCTACTATGCCCCCTTATAGTTATTTCCCCCTTTGTTTTGACCTCCTCTTGTCTCTCGATCCTACCGAGAGACAAGATGGCGGCCGCTACGGACTTTTTGGAATGTTGACAGACGCCGGAGAACCAATCAGCTTCGCTTCACAAAGCTCCGTTGCGCGTAAAGTACGCGTCCTGGGACGCTGCCAGGTCCGCTGTTACAGATATATATCTTTTTTTAAACGTTAATTTCTCAAAATCCACTGGAGCACATATATTGAGACCTACAAAAGGCACATCGGGCTACCAGTCCCTACAATTTTGCCAAGTTTCGTGCAAATCCATTCAGCCGTTCGGGCTAAAAGTGAGGCCAACCGCCCTATGGAAAACTCAATGTTAAAAACACGTTTTGGGACCCCCCTTTTTTCTCGGCCCCCCCTTGACGAACCCCCCCCAAATTTTCGAGGGCTGCTCAGAAACAAAATGTGCCATTTTCCTGAAAATTTCAGCCAATTCCGTCCACAAACGCCAAAGTTATTAGACATAGAATTTTCAAAAATCCCATAGAGAAAAAATCCTAACTATATATACCTACTGGCGACCGCCAGTAGGTAATATATATATATATATATATATATATATATATATATATACCAAGTGAAAACTGTTTCCAAAACGCAATTCGGGAAGCCCAAGGGGCATCAATAATGCTGCTGGTCGAAGAAGATTTCATTTTTAAAACCGGTGTGATAGTAACGAGAGAGAGAGAGAAAAATATTGTTTCGGAAGTCGACTCAGCATACTGCTTTATACCACGCAAAAAATAAATATTAGGTCCTCCGTGACAACATACACAAATCCGTATGCTATCTCACACCAAGTGAGGCGAAATGTCTGCACTTTCCCGAGATTTTCACTCAAACGTAAGTACGTACATCAGAATGGTATAAATAAATTGTTAGGCGAAAGCATCTACTTGACCCCAATCTCTCGAAACAAATATGTCACTTCTGCATACAAGGCTGAAGATGATCGCTAACAATGGGTTTTTGAAACGTGGTGAAGAGTTGACTTACATAGTTTGTCAAAAATTGAATGTGTTCACCAAGGATTGCACCAATCACGTTTGAACAACATAAAAAGGAGCACCGACATATCAGGTAAGAGTGTTCAGTTTAAATTGTGGTATGTCGCTAAACGTACAGTACCATTGAATTAGACGATTGCAAATTAAGTTACCCCTCAAAAATGAATCCCCACTACCCTCCATATTTGTAAAATACTCACCACTCTCATGCTTGCCGCTCCTCATTGTGGACGCTGCGCTGTCAATGATTTCACCACAATCTCCTTTTTTACCGTCTTCTTCACGGGAACCCAGGCAGAGTTTAATGTTGAGTAAAAATACATGCCAGCGCCCAAAGCATTTTTAGGAGACTGTCGACCATTTCCCCCAATGGTGATACACAAATAAAATGCATAATAAATACTTTAATTAGGCAATCTCAATTTCTACATATATGATTTCAATCTGTATTAGATTATTTATAAAAACTCAGAAAGCTACAAGAATAGTACTGCTGAAAATGTCATCCACACAGTTCAAATTTACGTAAAATAATTGACGCTCGGACAGGTACAGGGAGCCAGCGCCATTTCTCCACCCGGCTGTACAACCCAGCTTAATGGGAAAAATGTAAGTGCGCATGTCGGTTTGGCCATCCTAAAACAGCTGGTCAAACCGACATGCGCACTTACAGTGCCTCCTCCACTTCTCCCCTCTCCTGCTGACGCAGTGACAGTCCCAGGATGGCCCCACTCTAAGACTTGGTGGCAATGGCAACGTAAGAAAAAAGACAATGATAATAAATGGTTTTGTTATCATTTTATTTTTCATGTCTGCCTCTGTTGCCTCTCAGCAGTGGCGAGACGCTTCGCCACCACAATGGAGGAGTCGCCTCTATAATCCGGTGCAGTGCCATTTTATAAATGTTTGGGGCCTTTTGAAAGACATATATTGCGGACTCCTGTACAGAACAATTTTGCATTTATTATCTATTTTCCGCTAATTCATGACCTTCAGGTGTTACACAATATTGAATTATATGTTAAACATTCGAAAAGAGGGGTGACTAAATTAGCCAAATGTTTAAGTTGCTTGGTATTTCCCAGTCACATGCGGCCTAAGGAAATATTGTTCAAGCCTTGATAAAGCCATTAATCTTTGTGCTAGGATCTGTATTCTTTTGTCTTTCAGCAACAGTATTTGTTTGTGCAATTCTGTGTGTAATTAATATGGTCTGCCCATTGTAGCAAACAGACTGTAAATCTGATCTGGTGGATGCTTAGTGGACTATTGTACAATATTAAAAAAGACATGCACACAATGTATTACATTGTACCTTTAATTACGTTATATTTGGAAACACAATTAAAACCACCTTCACAACTGGCAATCTCGCCTCAACAGTGAAAATCAAAGCACATTTCCGGGAATTAAAAATTGTCTCTATTCAGAACAAAGTTCAGAGTATGAGTGTTAGACCTGGAACTATTGGCGTGGGTCTGCCCTGCATTTTTTGCCTTTGCTTACTGTGTTGTTGCTGTGTGTTGGACTCCGTTTTGCTGGGCTAGCTACTTTGGGCACTTTGCCAATGCTGCTCAGTGCCAAGGTACAAGTGCTCCCTTTGTAAATTGTTGTTGTGGATTAGTGATTCCATGATTGACATATTTGATTTAATAGTCAGACCCTAGTACAGTGATCTGTGTGTGCCCAGGGCCTGTAAATCAAATGCTGCTAGTGGGCTTCAGCACTGATTGTGCCACCCACAGAAGCAGCCTGTAAAATGTAACACGGTCTGTCATTGCAGAGCCTGTGTGCAGTCTGGTACTGCAATGTATACTTGGCAAGTGCACACACTTGACAGTCCCTAACCTTCCCTTTTCTTACATGTCAGACACCCCTAAGGTAGGCCCAAGATACCCCTGCTGGCAGAGTGCAGTGTATGTGAAAGGTAGGACATGCCCTGATGTCTGTAGCATATCCTGATAGGAATTACTGCCAATTTCGTTTTTCACTACTGCAAGGCTGCCTGTTCTCAAAGGGCAGACTGGGGAGTTTGTTTATAACATCTTATAAACATAACTACACCTGGGAACAAGGTTGGAAAATAAAGATTAGTATGCCTGAACTCAGAATGTTAAAATGCATCTTTTAGTGAGGGTGATTTTTACATTCTGTGTTTGAAAATGGCGCTTTTGTAAAATGTAGTCATTTTCTTGCTTAACATCCAGTGTGCCTCTGCTAGGTTTGTGTATTGCATGTCTGGCTTTTGGATGACAGGGGCTGGAGAGGGGCAGTGCCTCCAGAGAGCCTGATGAGTCAGGGCTGAGCTGAATAGACCTGGATTGCATTTAGAGTAGGGGGAGGAGATTTCCTTTCACCTGAATAGGCTTGGTCTGCCAAGGGCACAGATGTCTCCACCTCCTGCCAGGAAGTTGCACCAGAGAGGACAGAACCGGTTTGGACTGAGCACAGGGCTTCTCTGCCACCATAGAACAAAGGGTTTTGTGGTATAAATATTGGGACCCAGACCCCCAAACTTTAGATCACTTCTGTGAGTCAGGAGGAACCTTTGTCAAGGCGAAGAGCCGGAGAAGCTGAGGAGGAATATTTCCCCTGTTTTGTTTGCTGTCTGGGGTTGGCCTGCAGTGGCTACTTGCTGCCAAGGAAAGGAGAAAGACATTGCTGTTTGCAGTTTCCCCTCCTTGAAGAAGATCTCCAAGGGCTGGAAAGTTAGCTTGCCTCCTGTTCTGAAGTCTCAGGGACACAAAGACTTCATCCCTTCAGTCTCTCTGCATCTGGAACTGCTGCTTCAGCTGGTACAGAAGGAAATTGCAACACTGACGCCGGCGAGAGATGCTGTAACCTGCACCAAAGCCATGGGCACGACTCATGAAGAGCACGATGTACCGCCCGACTTGCACCGTAGGCCCAACGCCTGCTGATGCCGTGCCGCATCGATGCCAAAGCCTTCACTGAGGCTGCTGCATGCACCGGAGCCGAGTACACCGTGTGTGACACTACGCACCGTCCTGACTCACACCGCAGCCCCAACTTCACCCCCACCGGTGCTTCATCAACGCAGAGCCGATACTCAATGCGGGTGACTCCTGAATCCATCCACACCGTACCATCGTAAGGAACCACCACCTCGCTGCCACAGTGACGTCACCTCCCTGACACAGTAAGAAACTGATGTTTCACCACCCCAGTACCGCAGTCAGGAACCAAGGCTTCATCTCTCCTAGTGTTGTAAGGAACCAACGCTGCCCGGCGCCAACGAAGCATCATCTTCCCGACGCAGAGCACCATCTTTGCTTTCATCAATTCCAAGGTACTGTTGTTTGTGGGTCTGCTTGACTCCGCGCCCAACGCCACGCATCTCACAGTAGAATTTGGCGATGCAGTGCCCGCAACGAAATTTGTTTTATTTATTTATATGTTTACTTACCTGCATTTGGCCATATTCCATAGTTTACTACCTCCCACCCTGCCCCTCCCCCACCAGACGTCACCACCCGGGAGCATTCCCACCACCGACCGCTACTGGCATCTCGCAGTCAGCACCGTACTTTGGGATTTTTATCTGTCACTACGTCGTAATAACTCCAGGTGGAGCTATTGGTTGCTACAAACGTTAATTGAGTGAATAACCTCTTTTTAAGGATAATTTGATAATTATATTGTGGTCTTTTGTCATTTTTTGGTACCACGCCAATGCTGATGGTCTGTCCAAATATTTGCCGCCTTAGTGAAGAATACTCCCAAGAGGGTGGGTAGTCCTCCCCACATTTCAGCTGGAAGGGATATGTGTTAGACCTGGCACCAGTGGCGTGGGTCTCCCCTGCCATTTTTTGCCTTTGCCTCCTGTGTTTTTGCTGTATGTTGGACTCCATTTTGCTGGTCTAGATGCTTTGGGCACTTTGCTACTGCTGTTCAGTGCCAAAATGCAAGTGCTCACTTTGTAAATTGTTGTTATGGATTAGTGATTCCATGATTGGCATCTTTGATTTACTAGTCAGACCGTAGTAAAGAGTTCAGGGTGTGCCCAGGGCCTGTAAATCAATTTCTGCTAGTGGGCTGCAGCACTGATTGTGCCACCCACAGAAGCAGCCTGTAAAATGTAACTCTGGCCTGCCATTGCAGAGCCTGTGTGCAGTCTGGTACTGCAATGTTGACTTGGCAAGTACACACAATTACCAGGCCCTAACCTTCCCTTTTCTTAAATGTCAGACACTCCTAAGGTAGGCCCAAGCACGCCTCTGGGCAATGTGCAGTGTATGTTAAAGGAAGGACAAGCTGTGATGTGTGTAGCATGTCCTGATAGTGAATTACTGCCAATTACGTTTTTCACTATTGCAAGGCTACCTGTTCCCAAAGGGCAGAATGGGGACATAGTTTATAAAATCCCATAAACATTATTACCCCTCTGAGCAAGGTAGGAAAATAAAGTTTAGTATGCCTGAACTCAGAATGTTAAAATGCATCTTTTAGTTAGGGTGATTTTTACATTCTGTGTTTGAAAATACCACTTTTAGAAAGTAGGCATTTTCTTGCTTAACCATCCAGTGTGCCTCTGCTAGGTTTGTGTATTGCATGTCTTGCTTATGGATGACAGGGGCTGGAGAGGGGCCGTAGCTCCAGAGAGCCTGATGAGTGAGGCCTGGCTGAATAGACCTGGGTTGCATTTAGAGCATGGGGAGGAGACTTTAGATTACTTCTGGGAATCAAGAGGAACTTTTGCCAAGGAGAAGAGCTGGAGAAGCTGGGGAGGAATATATCCCCTATGCTGTTTGCTGTCTGGGGTTGGCCTGCAGTGGCTACTTGCTGCCAAAGAAAGGAGAAGGATGTTGCTATTTGCTGTGTCCCCTGCTTGAAGAAGATCTCCAAGGGCTTGAAATTGAGCTTGCCTCCTGTTCTGAAGTCTTAGGGTCGCAAAGGCTTAATTTCTTCTGTCTCTCTGAATCTGGAACTGCTGTTTCAGCTGCCACAGAAGGAAACTGCAACATCGACCGGGCAAGCAACATCGTAACCCGCACCGAAGCCACGGGCACCGCTTGTGAAGAGCACGCCGCACCGTGCCGACTTGCACCTTAGGCCCGAAACCGTCACTGAGGCCGCTGCCTGCACCGGAGCTGAGGACACCGCTCGTGATGTCCACGACGCACCTTCCCGACTTGCACTGCAGCCCCGACTTAACCGACGCCGGTGATTCATCAACCTGGAGCCAATACTCAACGTCAGTGACTCCTGAATTCATCACCACCGCACCGCCGTAACGAACTGATGCCTCACTGCCACCATGAGGTCACCTCCCTGACACAGTAAGGAACCGACGTCTCACCTCCCCTGCACCGCAGTGAGGAACCTAGGCTTCACCTCCCCTGAGGTCGTAAGGAACTGACGCTGCCCAGCGCCAATGAAGCATCACCTCCCAGACACCTTGCACCGTCTTAGCTTTCATCAATTCCAAGGTACTGTTCTTTGAAAGTCTGCTTAACTCCACGCCTGACTCCGTGCACCTCGCGGTCGGTGCCGTACTTTGGGATTTTTATCTGTCACAACGTCATAATAACTCCAGGTGCAGTTATTGGTTTCTACAAACGTTAATTGAGTGAATATATCTTGATAACTGCATTGTGGATTTTTGTCATTTTTGCTCTTATTTGGTTAGATAAAGATTACCTATTTTTCTAAACTGGTGTAGTGTACATTCGTAGTGTTTTCACTGTATTACTGTGTGTGTTCGCAAATGCTTTACACACTGCCTCTGAGATAAGCCTGTCTGCTCGTGCCAAGCTACAAAGGGGGTGAGCAGGGGTTATTTTAGAAGTGTATCCCCCTTACTCTGACTAGAAGCAAGGGCCCCTATTTGGGCAATGTTACCTACCTCTACCAACTAGAGACCCCCATTTCTGACAATGAGGTAGAGAGGGAGTCTTAATGTAGAGAGAAAGAGATGGGGTGAGATAGAGAGGGAGAGGTACATTTAAGAATGAGACTCAGATAGAGAAGAGAAAGAGGAAGTAATGATAGATAAAAAGAGAACATCTAGAGACCGAGGTAGCAAGAAATGAGCACAAGAGTTAAGGTAGAGGAAACCGGTAGTAATAGAGAAAGGGATGGAGAAGTGACTTGGAAAATAACTGGTGAAGTAAATTGAGAGATTAGGTAATGATATAGAGAGCTGGCATAGTGGGAGAAAGAGAAATGTGGTTGAGATTAATGAGATAGGAAAGGGCTGTGTGTGAGGAGGGGTATGGCATAATCGAGAGAGATGTAAAGAGGAGAGATAAAGAAAGAGATGAGGTTGATAATAGAAAGGTGAAGTTAAAGTAGTTGGTGTAAGATACAGAGATGTTAGAGGACAACTGAGAAATGAGGTGCATCCAGAGAGATGAGGCAATAGGAAAGTTGAGGCATAGAGAGAAAGGAGTGAAGTAGAGGTGGAGAGGTATACACAGAGTTGTAGTGAGAGAGAGATGGGTCAGTAAGATATACTGAGAGGTGAGGGAGACCTAGATGAGGTGCATAGAGCTGAGATAGGGTTAGAGGGGTCATGTATGAGAAGATGTCGTGAGGGGGTAAGGAAAGAGTGGTGAGGTAGAATAGGTGAAGTAAGGAGAGACTAAGGAGACAGATTTGTTTTATTCTAATTGCCACTGACTACCTGACAGTGCAAGAGTTATGCTTACGCAGGCAGCGTATGCACACTGAGCTTCTGTGATGCTTCCACATGCCAGCTGTATAATAAAGACGTTATCTGTTTTTATGCAATTTTAACACATTATCAAATTAAAAGCAAATTGTTTTATGTATATATTATCTTATTAAAGCAGGACTTCTGACTTCCCTGATCTCTTTACCAGGGGACCCCTTGGAAGGTGAAAGCCCTTGACAACTGCCAAATGTGCCCACGCCTTAAAACGTCTCTGCTGCTATTCTTGTTTTCTCTGTTCTCTCTAGTACAATTTGAATACTATATTTCCAAAAATAAAATGATTTTCTAAGTACACAGTGTACTTGGTATTCCATCACCGAGATCGGTTGTGCAAGCCTACTGCTAATATGCGTTTTGATAGCTAATAAAGGAGCCACACCCTAAGGCGGTGGCATCATTGTGCTAACCTCCCCAGGTCATATTCATTCTTGGGAAATGTTGCCTATCAATCAGTAGGAGTAGGCAGTCTCTCAGGCTGCATTTTCTTTGCCCTCTTAACACATCTGCCACATCTCTCCACAGCTGAGCAAATGAATTGGCCTTAGGGACCATTATCTGCCAAATTCCATTTTCATAGTGCTGTATGTACTCTAGCTGTAGCCGTGCAGACATGTGTCAAATAAAAATCAACCTCTGCCTTTATTTATTGTTTATATTTTGTTTTACTTAATCAGCTTCTAGAGAACAGTGTTACCCCATAGGGTGTCCTGGTCCTGGGGCATACGGGAAGGCAACACCAGGTAAGAATGAACTAAAATAGAATATGAAGGTTTTCTGCTATTTTTGGACAAAGAGATGATCTGGATCATTGATCATGATCATGGAGTGAGCTGTATCTGGATCATGGAGCGGAGACAGCGGGATAGAGTACTCCAGTATTTGGCAGCCAAGAAATAAAATAAGAGTCCACTCAATTTGTAGATTTGGATTCATTGGTGTGGTAATGTTTTGGGTCACTGAATAAAGGTGCAATCTGTGTGGAAGACAGTGGGGTTCAGTCTTTTATTTGGCTCTGTGGCAGATGCACATGGGTTTGAATAAGGTGCACCTTCGAATAGGCAGATAATGGAGTGCTGCAAGTTACGTAGAGATGTATGCTCTGGAAGGACGGTCTAAGCTAAGTATAGCGTCATTATTTTGGATGATTTGAAGCTGATTTCAGTGCCAAGTTAAGGTAGGAAGACCCGAACTTTTTCAGGAGTTCCGATTGGATGGAAGCAAGAGGCTGTGATTTTGTTGATTTGCTGTTTTGAAGGTTACAGATGTGTCAATCTGGATGCCAAATTTGGGAACAAAGGAGGAATTGTATGGGATTGTTACCAAGTTCATTTGGCCAACAATTGGCATCCCAGATAGTTGCATCGTTATTAGGAATTAGAACTAGTCTTGTCGCCATCAAGCTTGAATGGCATCTTGTCCTCATGCATTCTTCCAATTTAGTTTGGGTTTCATGGAAGCTATTATGAAAAATGATGGCCATGTCAACATCATATACCATGAAAGAGAAACCATAAGAATGAATGGGCAGTGCTAAAGAAAGTAATGGAGGCTGAAGAGAGTGGGATTTAAGGCTGATCCTTGTGGCAGTCCACAGGATAGATCACAAATTGATAGATTGATAAATCACCAGTTGCACAGCTTGAGCATGATTGACCAAGAAAAAGCAGAACCAGGCCAGAGCTAGGTCACATATGCCAAGCTGTGATATGTTATGGAATTATAGAAGAGGGTGTGATGCGAATCTGTATTGAAAGCTGCACTCAAGGCAAGCAAAAATGAGCAGTGCTGTGCTTCCTATGCTAATATTTCTAGTGATGAATTAGAACAAAATTATCTTTATCTTTCTAAACATTCATTTCCAAGATAATACATTCAAAAATGCCTTTTTAAATACATTGTCACTAGCTGGTAAAACCAATTGTTCTTCACAATCCAATAATACACCAGGCTGAAAATACTGTGCCCCCCTTCCCCCAGAAACTGAATCCTAATGATGTTGTATGTGAACAGCATTAACCTCTGCACTGGTACCACTCCCAAACTTGTGCACACAGACCTACAGAAAACAAAAAAAGTAAATCAAATGACGTTGTGGAATCAACCACAAGTTATGAGTCACTATCCCTGTGGGTCATGTGTGGCCTGTGCCTTCACGAACACATGAAAGTTCTTGACCTAGGCATGCACCATGCATGGGAAGAAAAGGTCACACACAAATTGTAACTCAGATAGAGTGATTTATGTGATCAAGTGCCCGTGTCAACTGATGTACATTGGGACGACAGGGAGGAAAGTAAAAGTGCGCGTAACCGAACATAGAAGCACTATCAGTAGATCTGTAGCTGCCACCAAACTAACTGCACACTTTGTAGAACAAGGACATACAGACAGTGACCTATGGTGGTCAGTGATTGAAAGAGTCAAAGGTGAGGGTGACATCACAAGGACCCTATTAGAACGCGAACAACGGTATGTGTATAGATTGAAGACCCACATCTCTGGCCTTAACGATGCAATTCTATGGAACCAACTAAATAAAAAATAAAATATAACTATGCACTCACCATCTTTAGAATTGCTCACCCCATCTTACTAACTCAATGCATGATATAAGCGGGTGGATACCCCATCTTACTAACTCAATGCATGATATAAGCGGGTGGATACAGGTGGTTTTTAGCGACCTTGAGTAGTGGTTCTCCATGACAAAGATTGAAACAAGAAATCCCAGGTTCAGATGTGGTACCTACATTGGTAATCACAACTCTTATCACACACTATTCACTGAGATCCCAGATCACGTTTTTAATGAGGTCCGCATAATACATTACTGGCTCTATTTGACATCCAGAGTAGTTTCTCAAAGTATGTACATATCGCTACACAAACCCTTGCCCTCAACAAAAGACATATGTTTTTGTTAGTAACCTAGTCAACACCGAGGTTCAAAACAACACTACACAATTTAACACGTCACGTTATTGTATAGCATGATTAGAACAAATGTCCACAACAGAATGTACTAATGGCGATACAAGAATAAAAGGAATGGGCAGTTAAAAAAGATGCCAAAAGCGAGCTGCACACGGTGGTAGCAGTTAATAAATTTAGCCCATTTTTGAGAGACACATTACTGATGTCTGTCAATACGATTGGATTAATAAAGTTCGCTGATGTTGCCACCCCGTGAAAAACCGCAACTACATTTCCAAGACTTTTTTGCACGTAGCATTGAGACGCGTGCGCTCACGTCTCCATGGGGGCGTGGCTACGCAGCCCGGAAGCGAGCCGCCTAGCATAGTTGATTGCTTGCACTTAGTTTAAAAGAAGTGTCTGGCGGCACGATGATTACTCCAAGCGGTGGGATCCTCACCTACCAGGTGTAGCTACGGGGCAGGACCCTTGATGGAGTAAGTAGAACCTACTGAGGAACATAAAAAGAAGATGTATAAAAAACCTGACCTTTGATTACTAACGTATGTGCATTTGCCCTTACAGGCTTTTTTCACTTTTTTTCACTTCTTCTTCCTTGCAAAAATAGCCATCGTATTACCCACATGACACATTTGTGATTTATCAACATGACGAATGTACCGCCTTCACTGTTGTTATTTTCAAAATCCCGATCACCAACAGGGTTTGACTACAGGGCTACCCCATTTATAAGAGGTCCTACGTGGAGTGGATCCTCTCCCAAATCGGGGTAAGCTCGAATATAATAATGAATAAATCACCATGAGAGTGAATGTACTGTAAATATCACAGAAGTGACCGTGAGGGTGCATTGCCTGTGTGTTTTCGTTCTTGTGTGTGTGTGTGTATTTGTAAACTATGACCGCCACTATTTGAATGTACACGCTACAAAAGATGTGGTTTGTGACTGCGTGAACATGCAACAACCACGGGCACTGGCACGGACACGTTTGTTTTGGATTTCACCAATACTAGAGGCATTGAAACACGGTGGTATGAGCACAAATACAGACTAGATCCATTAATTACATCGAAATACAAATATGTGTTTGTCTGTTTTGTTTTGTCCCCCCCTTTTTTTTTGTTCCCTTTACAGATGGAGTGAAGTATTGGGGACAAAGGTCATGTTTATATAAGGAGCAGCTATCTGCCCTTATCACGGAAAAGTATAGGAAAAATTCTCTTACCCATTTTCCAGGGGGTCACGCCCTGAAGAAAGTCCAAGCACCCTTTATGGGGCAGAAAGAGACAGAAACATGTTGGCAATAGGGTCTTAGGACCATAATCTCCTGAGAGACCCGTACATTTATTGTTTTTACTATCATTGCCAGATCCAAGAATAAAGGGAAACTGGAATCTGACATTGATTTTTTAATCTTTATCCCCTGGCCAAAAACTTGCTCACTAAGCGCTCCCTGAAATATGGTTGAGCCCACCCTGACTTTTAGGCTCAGGGTGTCCCGATGATGAAGCATGACACCACTAGGGTGTGTGAGGGGAATATAATAACAAAAGGAATTGCTTCCTTCCCCACGCAGCAGTGGTGTTAATACTTCACATAGGACATACTACCTATCTATGATGTATAGACTATTCTAGTTAGCTGAACAATCAATCTGAGGCAGACTAGGTCATATAGGGAGTACTTTTTGTGTTACAGTATATACCCACTCCCAAGCTGCCATGCATGCCATTCTTCACATATCTTCTACTATAAAGTTTGCCAACACAACATGACAGTTCAATAATCAATCCATTTAGCAGTCATACATCATTTTGACAGAATCGTAAATTACATGACAGGTCATAACTCACAACATCTGACAGGTCATTAATCTTTCTGACATATCACAAACATGTTCTGTTATCTGTCTACCATACTTGTGACACCTCATAATTTGTTCAGGCCATCATACATGCCGTTTTAAGGGGTCATAAAATTCCCTATTGGTTTTCACACTGTTAGCGTGGGCGGGAGAAGGGGTAGCCTCTCCATGGAGTTAGGCCCCAACTCACTACTTTGTTTGTCCATTTTGTGCCCTGCCATTTAGTGGGTCTGGGCTGCGAATGCCGTCTCGCTTGCTCTCCCTTCCGCCCTACTCACCCTGCCTTAAGGCATCCCAAGGTGAGTGGCCTTCCTCCTGCACACCGCCCTGCCGGTGTGCCTACTTAACAACAAATTTACCCCTTCTAAGCCGCCTCACCTGCTGTCCATCACTGAGACAATGCTGTTGCTCTGTGTGGGTCTTGAAAGTTATTCACCACACTCTTCCCAGCTTCCAAAAGTGACCTGTACTGGAATGGCGGTGCGTTTATAGTGGTGTCCCCCCATTGGGGGGGGGGGGGTTCAAAACATCACCCAACCCCCTATTGGCCAGGTATTTTCATGCCACCTTTGGTGCGTGCTCCTTCCCGGGCAGGTGTAGACTCCCCCTTGTTTTGTTGGGCTCACAGAAGCAGCCCAAACTAGTTTTTCCGGGTCCCCGGAGGCAGTTATGGTGCCAGCATATGAGGTCCTCTTCGGGATAGGCCTCTGCTAGACAGACAGTAAATAGTAAGGACTGTGGAAGTGCACAGGGTTTTTTATACATAGCAATTAGAATGGTGAGATTATGTTTTTCTCTGTGTATTTTTATCATACAAGAGTGCAAGTTATTTTACTTGACCACCTCTCACCTCTATTCCTAAGACCCTTCATAGGCCCCACTTTCCTACCTCAGTCGTGAACCAAGAGAGTGTGGCTACAGGCTCAGCAGTATCATTGTGAAGATCTTTTTTCTCACTCCACACCCCTTGCCTCCCATGTATCTCAGCCATAGCACAGTGGGGAACAATAGGGAGGCCAAGGTCCTGTGTGGGCTCAACTCAATCCCTGAGCAGGTGCCTTTCTCTGTAGGAGTTCCCACTCTAGGTAGGAAGCATGGATACCGGCAGAGGAGACGCACACTGCTCTCCAGCCTTGAAATTCAAGCAAAACCAAAGTTGAAAGAGAGCTAAGGTTCCCGGGCATATGATTGCTGTACCAGACACATGAGGCAAAATTGGTATGTGTCTGTAGCTTTGCATATCATACATTAGTTGGGCCTACAAGGGTGCAGCTGGGTCTGTGAAGGCTACAATCATGCATGTTAGTGTTTAACTCAAAATATGAGGCTTCGCTTACTATATATTCGACAAATAATCAAGTCATAGGCATCTTAAACATTCTTTAACATGCTGTAGCTGTACCTTAATGTTTGAGCCTAGACTAGCCTTTTTCTGGAAGTGCCTTCGACTATGACGGTGCATTTGGCTTATTCTGGCATAAAATGCTGCATCTAGGATATGATGGATTTAAATGTAAATATATGTATGTGTGGTATATAGAACCTAGATGCTGCCCTATCTCAGTAGTATGTGGGGCATTCTTTTTTGTGTCATAATTGTTTATTGGAGTTCAAAGATAGGCAATTTCATAGGTTACAAAACAATATAATAAATATAAATCTGTATGTGACAAATTATATACACCTGTAATATATTAAGGAAGAGGAAAAAAGGAGGGAAAGGGGGAAAAGGAGAAGGGAAAAAGCTATATATAGGGAGGGAAAGAAAAGAGAATTCGAATTTCAGGAATCGCAAAGAAAGGGGGTCCACACCTGCTGGAATATTTGTTCTTGGTCTTGTATCCTATAAATTACCTATTCATAGGATGCTGTCTGTATCATCGCAACCATCCAGTCCTCTGTGGGGCATTCTTAAGAACTGGACGAACTTTAATGAGTAAACAATGCAATTTTCATGTGTAGCAATATCCAAACATGTGAATCGATGTCTAGGTACACAATTTTGTACATGGAATGCACTGGCTTTATCATAGCATTTAAAGCTTCACCTGTCATATGAACATATGGAAATAGGAGGCTGTGCAAAATGTAGTAAGCCAATGAATAGTGTCCATGGATTTAGTTTTAGGTGTTGTGTATAGTACTAACATCCAATCCAATGCATCTGGTATATTAGGATGTGTTGCAAAGTCAACCTGTGTGCCCTGTGCACCCCCATTTATTTTGCTGACTGGTACTGGTGGTAACTGACTCTGACTTTCCCCTGGGCTCTGTCTAACCATCCCAGGGCCAGTGCTATGTTGAAAACACAAGTGAAAACAAACACATGCTTTAGGGTTCACTGTGTTAGGTTACACCTCTTTTTGGCTTGACCTACCTAATAAGTCCCTAGTAGGGCAGGGGGATTGAAACTAAGTTTAAGTCCCTAGTATTTAATGAGGCATGGAAGTTTAAAGGCAAGAAGATTATGTTGCACTTGCATTTGTGTACTGCTGGGAGTCTCAGGGTCATTTTAAAAGCAGCCTTGTGTTGCAGCACTGCTTTTTAATGTAAATTGTGCCCAAGCTTGATTTTGGTGGTAGGGGCACTTAAAAAATTATAATTTACATTATTTTAACATAATAAGTACTCCCATGGTCTCCCCTAGATGTCCCAGGGGTGAAGAGGGTCATGAAATTATAAGCAGGGTCGTTAAAAAAGATGTTTCATATGCCCTGAGGATAGAGAAATTGCGCAGTTCTCTTCCCCCATTGTAGTAACGTGCCTCCCCAAATTAACGTTGCTACTATGAGCACTGTGGAGTGAGGACCTACGCTAATTTTACTTGCGTGTTCTGGTCTCCCAAGGTCTCCCCTAGGTGTCCCAGGGTCAGGGGCCATGTAATCATAAGTAGGGCCCTTATAAAAGATGTTTTATATACCCTGGAGATGGAGAATTTGCAAATTTCAGTTTCCTTTAGAAAACCAGCCTAGGTTGGCTTTCAAATCAGGTCCCCTCCTACTGAGAGCAGAGGCAATTTAGCTGTGAACAGACCACCATCAAAGATCGTCCTAACTCTAAGATTGTGTTTTCCTAAAACATGTGCGCAAAGTGCGGATAAATGATTTGGGCAGCCCAAACAATCATTGCGTACTTTGGAGTGGGCAAACCACTCCTCCCCTACGCCAAGAGCAGAGCAGCCCCGCCCACCTGCCCACCTGCAAAGCAGCAGGACACGAAGCATAAAATTATAACTCTAAGTTATTATCATTTTATGTTTCTACTTGGCAATGCTTAAAAGCAGTGTGATGACGCTCTTCCACCATAGCGGAGAAGTCGCCACTGACTAATTCCTGTCTTGGCTTTAAGGCAGAGAAAAGCAAGAATTTATAAAATGACTCTTGCAGCATATTCACCAATATCTATGGTTACCACAAAATTTCATGTTGCTAAATATTATCACAGTGCATGTGTGACATATGCAGCTATTTTGCAACCGATAATAATGACTTCTATTCACAAGAGCTGCCACAGTCAAATGCAACGAAAATTACCTTTCTGTCCTGTCACTGCAGAAACATAGAAATCTAACTATTAGGCATGATCGATCTTTGGACATTTGTGACACAGGCCATTTGGGCTTCAAGGCACTACTTACATATATACTTAATTCAAATGTAAAATGTAGACTTTTACACGTCAAAAACATTTTAATTTGACATATGTTTGTTAAAACTTTGCTCATATCAATTCAGGGCTGCACACTCAAGCCTGTAGTCTTGATTTTAAGAGCACTCAGATGGGTGTTTAAATCCAGTTGCAGACCACAAGCTGCATTTACCTGCTATGCAACTGATTCACTTCCTACACGACATTACTGTGGCTTTACATAAAACGTTGAATATGCAAGTGGGACAAATATCTTCCAATGTTTAGGGGTCAAAGCACATGCTCTGTGAACTATTTAGCAATTTCCAATCACACACATTCAAAATATAGGAGTACGGTAAGCCTCATTAAAGCAAAACTTAATTATAGGGAGAACATGCAAAAAGACAGTGCAATAGTCTTTCTTGCTAGCAAGGACCTGACCAACATGCCACTAACCTTATCATGGGATAGTGGATTCCCCGTATGTCATTAGGAGTTGAGTGGAATAAGGATAGTCTGGGGAATGGTCTGCCCTTCTGGCATGTTTTTATTGTTGGAGTTATATGTCAGAATATCATTTGCTCAAATATTGTCTGTTAGACCGGACATTCTTGGTGTGGTCTTCCCCCAAACATTTGCCCATTCCTCTCATGATTTCTGTGGTTTTCCCACATACCTTTGCCTATCCTCTCATGTTTTCTGAATTCCTGTTTCTTGGCATTAGTACTCTGTGCCCTTCACAATTGATGACCAGTGTTAAAGTGCTAGTTCTCTCTTCCTAAAACATGGTAACATTGGTTTATACTTTATTGGTATATTTAATTTACTTGTATGTATCTAGTATATGGTACTAAATGTAATCAGGGCCTGCAAATTAAATACTACAAGTGGGCCTGGAGCACGCATTGTGCCACCCACTAAAGTAGCACTTTACAGCATGTCTCATGCCTTCTATTGCGGCCACTAGTAGAGGAGTTTTAAGCTACAAACTTGATCTGACAAATAAATATTTATGACAATCTGTGGTCACTCAAAACCAGTTCTGGGGGAAGGTTTCCTTCCACTGGGTTTGGTGCCAGCCAGATTACTGGGGCAAAGGTTGGGCCTTTCCAGGTATCACCTAACATTTGCATTATATTTAAAAAGTTGGGGTTATGTTTTTTAAAGTGCTAAATTAGTTTTTCACTGCTATAAGGCCTGTCTCTTCCATCAGATAACATTGAGTTAAATGATTACATTTAGTAAGTGCTAACTTTTGATTGAGGCTAGGAAGAAATGTTGCATTTGGACTCAAATGATTTGTGATTTAAAATCCTGATTAATAGTACAGTTAGTTTCAGAAAGGGTATGCCCAGACGTGGGTCCCTTGCTCACTTGGCCACTAGATTCATGATAGTCTGGCTGAGGAGGGTTATGAACCCAAAACCAGTCCCAGGATGCTTGTTTCCGGTCCAGGGAAGGCATGACTTGGCAGTACGGGCTGGACTGTTCCCATAAGGCACAGGGTCAGACTTATTAGCATCTGGCCATGTCTGAACTGGGGTGGCAGAGTGCGCTAAAGAATGATGATGGATTAAACCCATATCTGTTGACTGGGGGTGAGTGCTTGCAATGTTCAACACTCCGTCCATTATCTCCTTTGGTTTTGCTAGTTTCAGAAAGTTGCCATTTTCTTGTCCTAACCCTATAGTGCTCCTGCTGCCAGTGTCCTGGGTCACATGACTGAGAATGACTCTGATGTTGGACTTTTTGTATTCTTCCTGACAGTAAGTCAAAGGGGACTAGGTGTTAGCAGAATGGACCAACCTGCTAGGATAGTTGGGGTGGAGCTGTCCCCTGCCCTACTTACACTTGAAAGACCTGCCTCCTTAGTGGAAAGACTACCAAGAAAAATAAAGCTCCTAATGTAAGTCAATGGTCACAGTTTACCGGGACCAAGGTGCAATTTCAGGCTGATGCAATGAAACCTGGATTGGATACAGCAAGTGGAATGGTCCCAGTCTAATTTCAGAAGCCAACAAGTTAAAAAAAAATTTAGTTCGACTTCACAATGGCGGCTTTGTCACATTCCTGAAGAGAAGCTTTGAAATGTCTTCAAAGTCCCAACATAGAAAGGGACTTTGTGAAAAAATCCTCCCTGAGGGTGTCACTGCTGAAACTGCAGCCACTGCCATGGAACCAAAGGCCCGATACCTGAAGTAGGTTGGTCTGGCTGGTACTCTGGAACCTTGGTGATTTGTCGCTAAAATCTTTCTTAGTCCCTAAAAAAATGGGACTCACTGCTATTATTGGAGGTGCCAGAAACTTTGAGCAAGATGAAGCTGAAATCTTATCCGATACTGTAGAACTGCCAAATGGATACTTTTGCTGGTGGGGTCAACTGAATCTCTGAGTTCTGGAGGCAAAGTTTTCATAAGTCTCCAAACTGTCTTCTAGTGTCCAAATGATGTCAAGAGCACATTTATTAGGCCCCCAGGACTTCCGGGTTGACTCTTAGAGGCTCTCAGGGTGTAAGCCAGTGCAACAGGAAAGTCCAGTTCAGGTGCAGTTGCAAGGGGAAGAAATCACCTCACCATAACAAGGAAAGTGTCCTGTGTTCTGGTAGCAGTTTTCAAACCTCTTTTACACTTCATTCAGGGCAAGTACAGGCTGTGCAGTGGCTTGAGAGCTAATACACATTAGCCTTCAGCATCCTCAGGCAGGGTAAAGGTAACTTTCCAAAAGTTACATTTCCAATATATTTAAAACAATCCAACTTCACCATTAGATTGCAAAATTCTTTTATTGGAGCCCATAGTTGGTACAGGTCAGAAGTTATAGATTAAAGTTTATAATGTAAATGTGGGACTTTTCCTGTGTGCCATTCATATCCTGAGCTAAGACAATGTTTATTTGGGCCTTGCCACTGGCGGAACATACCATTTCTAATGTTACACATGTTTCACTCTTGAATATTATTCACACTACCTTGCAGGCAGCAAGGTGTGCTTAGGGATCATGTATTCAATAAATAAAGTTAGGCTTTCCTACCTGTCAAAAGTGCAATTTTGCTAGGGCTATGCAACAGGGCTCATGCTGTTGCTGTCAGGCTGCAAAGGGTAAGCCTAAAGTTATGTTTCACTGCCACTCTAATACATGGCACAATAGGTACTACAGTCCACAGGTGGCATTTAACTTTGTGTATTTACACAATATATATTATGGCCTTTTATGAATGGTAATTGCAACAATCAGGTTTAGGCCAATTTTGATATATTTATAGGGAAAGCACAGGCACATTACTCTGGTGTAGTAGGGTAAAGTGTGCAAGGATCTAATGCCGGCAAAACAGTTTGGGCAACAAACTGGAGGGAAACCACCCAAAAGGTATGTGTTAGTGCAATACTCTATTTCTTCTCATTTCGCCACATGCTTAACCATGGTAATAAATACCACATTACACTCTGCACTTATGTAGATAGGTATATATATATATATATATATATCTTCCACCAAATGATACCTTTTTGTCAGTGCGCTCACGACTGGTGCGAGTAGTGCAGATTAGAGATCTGCAGATTGTATTTTCACCAAACAAAAGGCTTACTCGTACTCCAGGAGTTTTGTATCAAGACTTTTTACTTCAGTATGATACAGCCACCCCCATCAGGTCCTCTCCTAACCATCGCGTTTCAACCACTCTGGCCGTGATCAAGACCAGAGTGGTCGAAACACGTGGGTTAGCAGAGGACCTGATGGTGGTGGCTGTATCATACTGAAGTAAAAAGTCTTGATACAACACTCCTTTTTGCGAGCGATTCTTATGTTTGGTGAAAAAAAAAAATATATATATATATTCACTGAAAAAACCATAGGTTATAGACCATATATAGTTAGGAATTTGCATTTACAAAACCTTGAAAATTCACTGAAAAAACCGTAGGTTAGAGACCATATATAGTTAGCTGGACATTTTATTGACATAAAACCAATGAAATTCCATATATAGTTAGTTGCACTAACTATATATCGCGCACCCGCAATCCACTGCTGATGATGTCACATATTACATCATTCATGACATGGTCAGTGACATCACTGATGACATCACTGATGACATCTCAAATGACATCACTGATGACATCACTGATGACATCTCAAATGACATCACTGATGACATCATCTAGTGTCTGTGTGTTTTTGTAAAGTTTAAATATGTTTTACATATTGAAGAATGAGTGGATGTATGGAAGACTGAGTGTGTGTGTGGCTGGCTGGGAGGTGTGTGACTCTGTGCATATCAATGTGTACTTGTATCAGTGATTGTATAAGAGAGTAAGTATGTGTTAGTATATGTGTGAAAAGTATGGTGTTCTGTGTTTAACTGTATAGATGAGGAAATCGAAGTGTGATTGATTCTTCACAGGACTGACTAGGTGTATGAGTGCATATGATAGTGTTGTAATAATGAGTGACTGTATGTATGAGTGATTGTATGGGTGAATGAGTGAATGTGTGTGCAGACGTAGGAATCAGTGAGTGCGTATGTAGTAACTGGTATTGGTGTGTCATGATGTCATCAGTGATGTCATTTGAGATGTCATCAGTGATGTCATTTGAGATGTCATCAGTGATGTCATCAGTGATGTCACTGAAGTATGGTGTTCTGTGTTTAACTGTATAGATGAGGAAATGGAAGTGTGATTGATTCTTTACAGGACTGACTAGGTGTGTGAGTAACTCCATGGATGAGTGGCAGTGTGTGAGTGTCTGCATAGGTGTATGAGTGCATATGATAGTGTTGTAATAATGAGTGACTGTATGTATGAGTGGTTGTATGGGTGAATGAGTGAATGTGTGTGTAGACGTAGGAATCAGTGAGTGCGTATGTAGTAACTGGTATTGGTGTGTCATGATGTCATCAGTGATGTCATTTGAGATGTCATCAGTAATGTCATCAGTGATGTCATTTGAGATGTCATCAGTGATGTCATCAGTGATGTCACTGACCATGTCATGGATGATGTAATATGTGACATCATCAGCAGTGGATTGCGGGTGCGCGATATATAGTTAGTGCAACTAACTATATATGGAATTTCATTGGTTTTATGTCAATAAAATGTCCAGCTAACTATATATGGTCTCTAACCTACGTTTTTTTCAGTGAATTTTCAAGGTTTTGTAAATGCAAATTCCTAACTATATATGGTCTATAACCTATGCTTTTTTCAGTGAATTTCATTGGTTTTTTAAAAGCTAATATCTATAGCTGTAAAATATATTCTTTATTACGTGACGTATCACGTAGCCACGTGAGACGCCTCATGACGCGTCGCATAACCGTGACGTATCGGCTCTGCAGCGCAAACAAAACCCGTAACGTAAGTGTGCCGGAGCACGCTTACAGATATATATTTTTTTTTTAACCTTAATTAGACAAAATCCACACGTGCACATATCTTGAGGCCTTGCAAAGGCACATCAAACAAACAGTCCCTACAATTTTGCCAAGTTTGCTGGAAATCTATTCCCTTAATTTTTTTTTTACTGTTTCTCTTGGTTTTCCCCTTGTTACGCTTACCGGGACGCTACCCGGTACGCGAACCGGACGCTCCAAAAACACAAGATGGCGGACTCCCGTTACGCTGCCGGTTAGCTGCCCGGTTCGCGTACCGGGAAGCGCCTCTACCGCGAAAAATCGCGGGGGACTTTAATATCCCCCTCATCAATCCTAGGGGGTCAGGAGGGGTTTACCTTGCCCCCTTTCCTTCATTTCCCCCTTCTTTTTTCACCACATCTTGTCTCTCGAACCTACCGAGAGACAAGATGGCGGCCGCTCCGGACTGTTTACAATGTTGACAGCTACGCTGCCGGTTAGCTGCCCGGTTAGCTGCCCGGTGAGCTGCCCGGTTCGCGTACCGGGACGCGCCTCTACGGCGTAAAATCGCAAAAAAAAAATTGTTTTAATTTTTTGCCCCGCGGGGCACTTTAATATCCCCCTCATCAATCCTAGGGGGTCAGGAGTGGTCTACCTTGCCCCCTTTCCTTCATTTCCCCCTTCGTTTTTCACCACATCTTGTCTCTCGATCGTACCGAGAGACAAGATGGCGGCCGCTCCGGACTGTTTAGAATGTTGACAGACACCGGAGAGCCAATCAGCTTCGCTTCGCGAAGTTCCGTTACGCGTCAGGTACGCGAACCGGGGCGCTAACCGGAGCGCTGTCACAGATATATATATTTTTTTAAACGTTAATTTCTCAAAATCCACTGGAGCACATATATTGAGATATAGCAAAGGCACGTCGGGCAAACCATATCTACAATTTTGCCAAGTTTCATGTAAATCTATTCAGCCGTTCGAGCTAAAAGTGAGTCCAACCGCCCTATGGAAAAATGAATGGGAAAAACGTGTTTTGGGAACCCCCTTTTTTCTCGGCCCCCCCTTGACGAAACCCCCCCCAAATTTTCAGTGGCTGCTCAGAAACAAAATGTGCCATTTTCCTGAAAGTTTCAGCCAATTCCGTCCACAAACGCCAAAGTTATTAGACATAGGATTTTTTCTCTATGGGATTTCTGAAAATTCTAACTATATATACCCACTGGCTATCGCCAGTAGGTAATATACATATATGATCTGCATATCTATATAAATGCATGCATACATATACATATATGCATGTTATTTACATGAAAGTTTTAAAAACACTAATAAAAGCAAAGCTAAAAAGCCACCTCATTACAAACAGAATGGCTTTAACTTAAACGAGGGCGAGATCTATTGCATTTTCAATGCTTGTTTACTTTGGTTCTATCAAGAAGGCATTCAGATGTGTCACACATTTGCCATAAATTCTGAATGTTAGCACTCTAGTTGCTCATTAGACCAATGTAGTAAAGCTAGTGCTCACCAGGGAAGTCTGCTGCTAATCATGGTTTGCAGCCATTTTCCCGCATTTTTTATCCCGCAGACTTTCAGTCCGCATACCATTATCCCGCAAGGTCATTGACCTCGCATACCATTATCCCGCATTTTTTCAAAACGCATGTGCATTTATCGCGCATGCCTTTACAAAGAATTACGTTTTAAAGGCATGTATGGTAAATGCATTTGCGTTGTGAAAACCGCGATGACGAGAGAGGTAAGTGGGTTTGTGTTAATTTTTTCGTGGGTTAGTGATTGTGTAGTGTAGTGTAGTGTTGTGTAGTGTTGTGTTAGTGTAGTGTAGAGTTGTGGTGGTTGTTTAGTGTAGTGTCATGCTGGGGGTAGTGTTTTAGGGTTTAGGGTTGTGTTGTAGTGTTTGCGTAGTGTAGGGTCATGCTGGGGGTAGTGTTTTAGGGTTTAGGGTTGTGTTGTAGTGTTTGCGTAGTGTAGGGTCATGCTGGTGCTAGTGTTTTAGGGTTTAGGGCAGTGTTGTAGTGTTTGCGTAGTGTAGGGTCATGCTGGGCGTAGTGTTTTAGGGTTTAGGATAGTGTTGTAGTGTTTGCGTAGTGTAGGGTCATGCTGGGGGTAGTGTTTTAGGGTTTTGGGTAGTGTTGTAGTGTTTGCGTAGTGTAGGGTCATGCTGGGGTGTAGTATTTTAGGGTTTAGGATAGTGTTGTAGTGTTTGCGTAGTGTAGGGTCATGCTGGGGGTAGTGTTTTAGGGTTTTGGGTAGTGTTGTAGTGTTTGCGTAGTGTAGGGTCATGCTGGGGGTAGTGTTTTAGGGTTTTGGGTAGTGTTGTAGTGTTTGCGTAGTGTAGGGTCATGCTGGGGTGTAGTGTTTTAGGGTTTTGGGTAGTGTTGTAGTGTTTGCGTAGTGTAGGGTCATGCTGGGGTGTAGTGTTTTAGGGTTTTGGGTAGTGTTGTAGTGTTTGCGTAGTGTAGGGTCATGCTGGGGGTAGTGTTTTAGGGTTTTGGGTAGTGTTGTAGTGTTTGCGTAGTGTAGGGTCATGCTGGGGGTAGTGTTTTAGGGTTTTGGGTAGTGTTGTAGTGTTTGCGTAGTGTAGGGTCATGCTGGGGGGTAGTGTTTTAGGGTTTTGGGTAGTGTTGTAGTGTTTGCGTAGTGTAGGGTCATGCTGGGGGTAGTGTTTTAGGGTTTTGGGTAGTGTTGTAGTGTTTGCGTAGTGTAGGGTCATGCTGGGGGTAGTGTTTTAGGGTTTAGGGTAGTGTTGTAGTGTTTGCGTAGTGTAGGGTCATGCTGGGGGTAGTGTTTTAGGGTTTAGGGTAGTGTTGTAGTGTTTGCGTAGTGTAGGATCATGCTGGGGGTAATGTTTTAGGGTTTAGGGTAGTGTTGTAGTGTTTGCGTAGTGTAGGGTCATGCTGGGGGTAGTGTTTTAGGGTTTAGGGTAGTGTTGTAGTGTTTGCGTAGTGTAGGGTCATGCTGGGGTTAGTGTTTTAGGGTTTAGGGTAGTGTTGTAGTGTTTGCGTAGTGTAGGATCATGCTGGGGTGTAGTGTTTTAGGGTTTTGGGTAGTTTTGTAGTGTTTGCGTAGTGTAGGGTCATGCTGGGGGTAGTGTTTTAGGGTTTAGGGTAGTGTTGTAGTGTTTGCGTAGTGTAGGGTCATGCTGGGGTGTAGTGTTTTAGGGTTTTGGGTTGTGTTGTAGTGTTTGCGTAGTGTAGGGTCATGCTAGGGGTAGTGTTTTAGGGTTTAGGGTAGTGTTGTAGTGTTTGCGTAGTGTAGGGTCATGCTGGGGGTAGTGTTTTAGGGTTTAGGGTTGTGTTGTAGTGTTTGCGTAGTGTAGGGTCATGCTGGGGGTAGTGTTTTAGGGTTTAGGGTTGTGTTGTAGTGTTTGTGTAGTGTAGGGTCATGCTGGGGGTAGTGTTTTAGGGTTTAGGGTAGTGTTGTAGTGTTTGCGTAGTGTAGGGTCATGCTGGGGTGTAGTGTTTTAGGGTTTTGGGTAGTGTTGTAGTGTTTGCGTAGTGTAGGGTCATGCTGGGGGTAGTGTTTTAGGGTTTAGGGTAGTGTTGCAGTGTTTGTGTAGTGTAGGGTCATGCTGGGGGTAGTGTTTTAGGGTTTAGGGTAGTGTAGTACTGTTTGTGTAGTGTAGGGTCATGCTGGGGGTAGTGTTTTAGGGTTTAGGGTAGTGTTGCAGTGTTTGTGTAGTGTAGGGTCATGCTGGGGGTAGTGTTTTAGGGTTTAGGGTAGTGTAGTACTGTTTGTGTAGTGTAGGGTCATGCTGGGGGTAGTGTTTTAGGGTTTAGGGTAGTTTAGTTGTTTAGTGTATGCTAAAGGCATATTCGTTCTAAAAGTTTTCGTTATTTTAATTTGCGGCCTAATAGTACATGCGGGATTTTTTTTGCGGACTGATGGTATGCAGGATTTCGTCATATATTCGCTAATCATACCTTCTATGGCAAAATGAACCCCCTCATTTTGTTCCTTTTTAAATTAAATGTTTTAAGAGTTACCACTTTATTCCAATCAAGATGGCTTCAGGTGTGCCATACCTTTGTAATAAGTAGGACTGTTAGCACTCTAGTTGTTCTTTAGAACACTCTGGGACATTCTGTCATTGGGCTATAGTTGGGCTACATCTGGCTGATATTTAGGCTACATTTGTTTTTTTTTGTCTCTGGTGGCCATCTTTGGGCTACATTGGGCTACATTGGGCTACATTGGGCTACATTTGGGCTCCAACATATATATAGCCCAATGTAGCCCAATATATATTTTTCAAAGTTAATTTTCGTAAAAACCACTGGAGCCTATATCTTGAGACATAGCAAAGGCACATCGGGCTACCAGTCCCTACAATTTTGCCAAGTTTGGTGTAAATCCATTCAGCCGTTCAGGCTAAAAGTGAGGCCAACCGCCCTATGGAAAATTGCATGGGAAAAACACGTTTTGGGACCCCCCTTTTTTCTCGGCCCCCCCTTGACGAAACCCCCCCAAATTTTCAGGGGCTGCTCAGAAACAAAATGTTCCATTTTCCTGAAAATTTCAGCCGATTCTGTCCTCAAATGCCAAAGTTATTCGACATAGAATTTTCAAAAATCCCATAGGAAAAAAATCCTAACTATATATACCTACTGGCTATCGCCAGTAGGTAATATATGTATGTATATATATATATATATATATATATATATATATATATATATATATATATATATATATTTTTTTTTATTTTTTTATTTTATTTATATATATAGACAGACAGACATACAGACAGATGCCGCGGTCGGTAGTGGGATGACCTGAAGGGCGGTGACGTGGGGAGGGGGAGGGGCAGGGTGGGGGTAGTAATGTATGGATTACAGAGTTTTACAGGTAAGTAAACATATAAATAAATAAAACGAATTTTGTTGCGCGCACTGCATCGCATTTGGTGATGCAGTGCAGGCAACAAAATTCATTTTATTTATTTATATGTTTACTTAAATGTAAAACTCCGCAATCCATACATTACCACCCCCCACCCTGCCCCTCCCCCTTCCCACGTCACCGCCCTGCAGGTCATCCCACTACCGACTGCGGCTGATGAATAGATAGATAGATAGATAGATATGTTGACTTTGCTAGGAAGATTGCACTGTTATATAATTCCGCATGAAATATGGAACACAGCAAAGTTTTGGAATCTAAGTGTTATATAGATCAGTTCAGGGGAGAAAAGCAAGTGAGACTACAGGTCACGTGATCATGCCATCTGTTTAGACCACAAGACTAACTTTATTTTCAAATGCATTTTAAACCCGGATTTACTACATAATCTTGCGTTCCATAAAAAAAACTGTGTGTGCCAAACTTTCATAAAGGAAAAAAATATATATATTGTATGACTGGTACGTTTATAGGGAAGTCGAGTGCAGCTGCAAGAGGATTTGCAATTGAAAATTCATACGAGTTTGAAGTCTCTATTCATCACAGAAACCGTTTTATTTTTATATTTCCTCCCAACTTCTGGGTGAACTGGGGCAGTCATAAATCCATTCTTGTACCAGTGCCAGAGACAGGCACTCTTATCTCTGAATATTTGCAGAGAGCTTTGCAATATCCTGCCCTTTCTATTAAAGATGTACTATCAAAACATACCTCTCACAAACATAGGGAAATTTGGAGCACTTGAGTGATATCGAACATGTTTTCATCCAAAAACGAAATGCAAAAAATCTATGCGAAGCTACTAAAAGTTATCCATCAAACATAGGGTGCCAAGTGCAAAGTTCACACTTACCAGCAGATGTTGGGGCATAGGAGACAGTTGCAACTGTTTAAGAGCATTTCAGATCAAGGGCCATATAACATACAGTGAGCACTGGCAGCGGCCACAGTTCAGGGCAGACTGGTGTCTTAAGTGATTGAACACCTGGAGCAGTGCTATTTTACCACCTTAGAAAGTGGTAAATAGTTGCTTGTCACAAGAACATTCAAGGCCTGTGCTGCCTTTAGCTGGAAATATAACCACATTTATTGACATATCTAAAATATACAACTAAACATAAGTTAGTAACAAACGCAAAGCAACATGACACCATGACTAAAACATAACATGGCACATCACAACAGAACACTCAAAACAATGCAACAGAGAAAAACCAGAACCAAACAAAATCAGAATGCAATAATGTGCTACGAATAGACAGCAGCACAAAAAACAATAGAACATCTAATCACTACAGCAAATTGCCATACAACAATTGTGCACAAGGGTTCTTGTCTTTCGATACCACCTACAGAATCCTGTTTTCATAATACGGTGGTAAAAGGTGTTTAGCGCAAGCACTACCTTACCTACAACAGTCAAACATTTTGATCTGGCCACAGAGACTGTCACAGTTATGAGCTGACTGGTATCTTAAGTAGTTGAAGAGCTGGAGCAGTGCTATTTAGGCACCTTAAGCAGTGGTAAACATTGCTTTTTATAGGAACTTTCAAGGCATTTGCTGCTTTTGGCTGGAAATGTAGTAGCATTTGTTGACATATCTAAAGTAAACAACAGAACATAAAATAATAACACAGAAAGTAACATAACAACACAACTAAAACATAAGAGGGCCATCACAACCAAACGGCCAAAACACAACACAACACAACAACTGCAGTACAAAACAACAAAATTTAATTGCAATGATGCAGCACATAATCCAGTCACAGACTGACATTACTGGATATTTTCCTGGTGGGCTGGCATGGAGAGGGTAGGTTTCACTGCTGTGGGGCCAGACCTGTTGCTGGGGATGGGCTGGTAGGGTTTCCAGCCTGGAGGGCATCAGCTCTTCAAAAATAAACGATTCAAAACGACTTGATTTTGGGACATAAAGTGTGCTTTAATACCATTTGTTTGACATTTAGGTGGACCATGTCTCCTGCTTGTTCACAATGAGCAGCTCTGGCCTTCGGGGCTTTGGAGGGGAGGGAGAAGATGGGGTGGTGAACAGCCTACTTTTGCTTGACTGAGAGAGTCCAGTTCATATCTGACAAAGAAACCTCAAAATTCAGAACAGTTTATTTCTTTATTATGTGATCTTTTAAATGCATTTTAGTTTAGTATATAAATCATAGCTTTGCATCGAGTGGCAATTGTGTGGAGTGCACAGCCAGAAATGATGTATTTCAAGGCGCTCTCTTGTGATGATGAAGTAAAGGAGGCACTGTGAAAAAAAGCAATCGCCTAGGGTCAGACAATGTGGCTAAGTGGAACCCAGGATTGAAGCAAAGTTTCCTGGTTTCAATATGGCCACCAGATGGATATTCTCTCTCTCATTTTTAAATTAAAGCTTAATACTTTATGTTTATTTTTTGACGTTCTTAATACATCCATGCTATATGTGTTTCCCAAGGAATGGCGGGAGTAGTGTTAGTGAAGGGTGATGTTTTAATTCAGAACTAAAAAGTAAACCAGAGCACCCTCTCTTGGTCAGTGCATTGAAACCATTTACTCCATTTCGCCAAAAGTCTTTATTTATTATCATTCGTTCTTGAAATAATTCATCCATCCACTCGTCGCTGGCCCTCTGTTCATTCATTGGGCCATGTAGCTCTGTCTCTAATTTCCATCTATCTCATTCAATGATTGAACATGATTCTATAATAAAACATGTATTGTAAAATGCACAATATGTACAATTTTCAGAAATGTCTTTGTGGCAGAACCCTCTGTTCTCCTCATATAGGATAATGGTCACTCACTTCACTCACTCACCACCTGCAGTATGGTGTTCTGGTCTACAAAATGTGCTAGAGCTCCTTTTGAGTACCAGTCCAGCTCTCACAAAACACAACAGAAGATGTTACTACCACAACAAAATCCCACCCAATAAATAAACATAAAGGTTCTTGTCAAAAATCACCACCTCCAGAATCATATTTCCATGAAATGGTGGTGAAATGTGTTTTGACAAGCATTACTACCTTAATTTACCATCAACGACATGAATTACTGCCAGTCAGAACTGTTTTGTGGTCAGCCCAAGAAGATTTATCATGTTAGCGTGTTTCCAGAAAGGGGAATTTGTTATGTTCATCTGAGGTTCACGTTACTCCTGCAGAACACAGGCACTCAGTTTGTATTCTTACTAGATGCAGAACAGCTTAACGGCCATTGTGCATGAGTCTCTCAGGACTAGCTGAATAATCGTGAAATGAAAGTTCACCGAGAGGTTTTTTTCAGGTAAAGTTACATACCTACTCGTCGTACTTTATGTGACTCTCTCAATAAACACATTTATATTAAGAAAAAGCTATTTATTTGGAATTATTGCACATTTTTTTTATTCAAATGAAAAGGGGGGGCCCTCGGCCCCCCCGCACGCATGGCGGCGCGGCGACCGTCGCCCCCCCTTTCCCCTTGTTGTCATTCGGCGGTGGGGGCGTGCCCTGGGGGCGCGGCCCACCGCCGATTGGCCGGCGGCCTTCCTGACCCGGATCCAAGGTAGTGGGTCCGGGTCAGGGGGGGCGGGCGATAGGAGGGGCCGCCCGGCCCCTCGGGAATAAGAGGTGGGGAGCGCCCAGGAGACCCCCTTGTCCCTGGACGCTCCCTCGCTGAACGTTGTGCCCCGCGCTCGGGGCTTCTTAGTTTTTTAAACTGTTTGCTTTCTTTTGCAGGTTTCGCCTTTTGGACCGCGTCGTGAGTGGGGAGCGGTGCAGAGCGTCGGGTCGGTGTTCATTGGACCAGCCGCGTCGCCATTACTGCAGCGGGAGTGAGGTCTCGGGAGAGCGTGGTGCGGCCGCGTGAAGCTCAGGTATCGAGCGTGGTTCGGCCGCTTGAGGCTCAGGGGCGGACGGTGGAGGACTGGGGTAAGGCCGCGGTAGAGCGGGATTTGGTGCTTGTGACCGGGGAACAGCCAGGCAGTAGAGTGTGAGGCGTCGACAGCTCGCCTGCAGCCCGGGCCACTTCTGATCTAGCCCCGGTCGTAGAAGGGGTCCGCGATACTTGTAACGGGAAGGAAGTGTACTGGGTGAGTGCGTGCAGAGGGGCGGCCTGACTATCGAGGGAGATATATGAACAGTGAGCTCCAGTCGAGCTATCGGTTAGCGCGCGGCACTTATACAGCGGTAATTGCATTGAGGCATGCCGAGGTTGTGAGTTCGTGCCTCGCCTGGAGCAGCAAAGAACTAGGCGCCGCTATTGTCGCTGAACAGGCAATTTTGGCGCGCACTTGGAGGTACAACAAGAAACAGGCCGGGGAGGGCAATTTGAAACTGATTAGAAAGCAGCGAGGCAGGGTCGACCAGGGCAGCACCTGGATGGGAGACCCTATGAGAAGTGTACAAACCGGGGGGGCATTTATGTAACTGTTTTCACGCTGCATTCCAGTATTTAGTTATAATTGATTAGGGAGGCTGCATTGGAGTATTTAGTATAATCCATTATACTGATTGTGACGCAGAGTGTGCAATTTTTAAGAAAACGAGGCGGCATTTCCTTAAGTGTTTTTTCACTACTGTAGAGTATCAAATAGGGTGTGATTCTTTGTTCAAATATACAGAAGAGGTGTCATTTCTTAAAGTGTTTTCCTACTGTGGTAATAACCATTAAGTGCCTTGTTGTTCAAGTAGTGGCACAAAACCGGAATAATTACAAGTCTTTGCTCAATAGTGTACCGGCCTTGGGCTTAAGTGTTATTTGGAAGGTCGGTATTTAAGTTGGGTCTCCTAAAACCTGTTCCTGTTTTTATTGCACAGTATTAATACTTTTTCAATTCCAGGTTACCTTAACAACATTATCGGCACGTTTCACTCGCAGACAGAGCACGCAACGTGGTGGGGGCTGTGACCGCAGACCGTCATTGCCGGCGAGGACACAGGAGGGGTCGGTAAGAGGGGTACGGGGGGCTAGCACTCATCGCTCGGCGGTAAGGTCATTATCGGTGAGCACATATTTGAGGTCTGAGGGGGCGGGCATCATCCTATGGAGGTTCCCGCCCAGGGGGAGGGGCCTGCGGGCCACTCCCAGAACTTTAGGGGCAAGGTAATAGGCAAAGGAGCGCGGGTAGGAGTAGTTCACGCTTTCCTTAGGCTGGTAGCCACCCCGCGCGCGTGGACTCATGACGCCACCGGCGCAGAGTAAGGCCCCTCCTTTAGTGGGTAAATGGAGTTTAGGGCGTAGACCGGGCAATTCCCGGGGTAACACTGCGCATGCGCACATCTATGGGGGAGGCGCAGCTTGTAGGACCTGACACCGGTAGTGACCCTGCCATATGGCCAGAAATGTACAAAAATCAAGATTAGGATGTTTAGTCTAAGTTAGGAAACAACATGTATTAGAGTTTTGTTAAGGTCAGGCTCTCAAACTTGTTGATAAGAATTGTGTAACTAAATGTCCTGCTGATTTTTGTATTCATTGTTGATTATACAATTAAAACCTTTTTTAATTTCATACTTTAATAAATACGGCCGGGCGACTAGCGCCCGCCTTCCAAAAAGTAAAGACGTCTCGTGTCCACGTTCCTGGGTGTTGGGTGCCGGATTGGGGGGGAGGCGGCAGCTAGTCGCTGACCATGTACGTTTTTTGGCCAACAAACTCATGGACCAGAGCTTATTTTGAGCCAGTTTTTGTAGGTGGAACACGACAGCACTCAGTTTTAGTGACCGGCATATTTGAGACTTTGATTTAGAACAAGAGAGAAAAGAATGAAGATGGAGGAGAAAGCTTAAAGGCTGAAACATAGTAATAAAGAAAGTAAGCATGAAAAAAGAACTTGAAAGAGTGAGATAAAGGGACAGGGAGTGTGTGTTGGTGGATACAAGAGGCATAAGGTGGAATTAAGGCTACACAGCCTTGATAATCAGCACCCTTGACATTCAATATACTTTTGAGGACATTTTTTGGCCCCAGTACATATTCCTTCACAAATTAAACACTGACTGTGGCCTGCAGAGAGCCCTCATGCGCTGGATCGCTTCAACCATGACAACTATCTACTGGTAAATCGGTAAATCAACACAAAAGGCAAGAGCACCAGTTCCTGGGTGAAATGCAAATTGGAACAGTCAAATCCTACAATTACCTTGGGGTTTGGCACTCAGAAAGGGCCAACTCAAATATACACCAAAAACATCTTAACACCAAGGCCAACAACGTCATTCTCCTATTAAGACAACTAAGCAAACATCTGCTAAGTCCATCAGCCGAGCCAGTACTGTCCGTCCTAAAAGGCAACATTTTTACCTGCCATCTGTTATGGTCATCTGGCTTTTCCTGGAGCACAGGACAAGTTCTTAAATACAACCCAAGCCAAAGCATATCAATCTGTGCTGCTCATCCCGCGGTCGGTAAGGAATTCAAGGCTGAGACTGGAGCTCGGCCCGTGGGAGCCCGGCCCTGTCATGCCAAAGGACCTGATAAAGCTATACCTCAGGATCCTGAGGGCACCAGCAGACTCACTCAGATACCAGCTGAGGTCAGTTTTCGATGTGGAAGGTCAGCCTGGCACGCCAGCCTGGGCCAGGCCATAACCACCCTGAGCATAGAGGAAGTAAGGTTACAACTTACAGAAATTCATTTTTCGGCCTGGAAGAAATCGGTTAGAAACAGTTTCTGGAAATATCGTTGGCTCAAGACATCGAAACTCCACCCCAGTTCAATCACAGAGCCATTAGATAAATAATACATTTTGGGAAAAGCTCAACCCTATGTACATGAGGCATTAACGATACAAGTCCACAGGAAAATTCTCTACATGAGACTCATCACTCTACGCATCACAGATTTCAACCCAGCATGGGCACGCAAGGGGGAAAACATCGAGTGCAGGCTTTGTTCCTTTTACATAGAATCCTGGCCGCACCTCCTGTGCTGTTGCCCCAAACTGAATAATGAGCGTGGGCGCCTTCTTCGCCCGATACTTAAGGTAATTGGAGTAAGACCGTGTAGAGAGGCTTCGGCCCAGTGCTTCGCTGAATCAACAATAAGAAACCTAGCAAGAATGGTAAAATTCATGCACTCAATCAAGATTGCCATAAATGAGGCCTTGCAAGACGATACCACTTCTGCGACACAGTAACTGACCACTTCTCATTATTGTCATGCTACATACTATAACATGTTGAAGTCAGTAGGATAGTCCCTATCAGGCACTAGGGGGGTCCATCTTTTTATTTGAAACTTAAAGTTCAAATAACCAAACCACACTTTAAATTTCTAGAATGTATTAATTTTATTTAATATGCAAATGCAAGAAACTGTGAGAACCTGCGCAAAAGAGTTAAGGGCCAAAGGCGGATTATAAGGACAACGATATTGAAGGGGAGGGGCGGAGGCAGGGGACATATGGGAATCCGTTTTAATAATTTTTTTATCTCTTTCTACTGAAATGATTTGAATTAATCAAACAGTCAATAAATGAATTCATACATTCATACATAGCGGCAGTGGATTGACCTAAAGTCAATTATTCTAAAACAGGCAAAGTGAGGTCAAACGAAGCACTTCGGTAAATCTGGGAAGAAAAGTGATGGTGAAGTTGTCTTCTACCACGTTTCGCATTACACCCAACATGATGCATTATGTATTCTGAAGGCAAACTAACCCAATAAATGAGTGACCATGGAATCTAAGCATATGAGCATTGCACTCAATGCAATGTATCAACACAACAAAATGCACTACACCAATGTACACACATAAACAAAAATTCACTTCTCTAGGCGACAAAAATAAATAGCTATCACAATGTCTACTCAGGATAGGCGAATCTAAATGTATTTATCAAGTATTATTAAGGGTGGAAATGCTTTGGAGCACACTAGCTGCTGCCATACGGTATTTAGTAAGTTATTCATAGATGGAATTTCATGGAGGAATTTGACCACTACATGATACAAGGTGTTGGTAATTAACATTTAAGCGAACTTTGCAAGAAGAAAGTTTGATGGAAGAGTGCAACATGCTGTAGTGTAACTAAAACGGGTAATGTTTTATATATACATAGAAGTAAATATATATATGTGTACACATTGGAGTTGAATAATAATATTTGGTGTATATATTTTCTCTTTCCTTTTGACTGCTGAGCAGTGACTCAGTGCACATTGGAAAAATTGGAAATGTTATTTTAAATAGGTGTAGTAGTGAGCACTGTTGTGAGATATGATGCCTTTCCTTTATGCTTTCAAATAAGCTGCACTCCTGCCACACCTGTTTGCATTTACGACATCGGGCAGAGATGGTATCTGACTGGCCGCAGTGTTGGACTTTAGCAGCAAGTAACCGACACTTATCTCTGGTATTTTAGCGGAGGTCCTGTCTGCAGAAAATGTCGACGTACAAGCCATGGGATGCACTACTTCCGCTGGGTGTCATGTTTGTGAAACCATTAATAATGGATGTTTCTGTATTTTATGTGGAGGCCAGTGACAATGTCATATTCCTTCTATGTTCATACACCACCCGCACTGCTACGTTGCATACTTTATGTGTTGAAAATGACACCCGCTAAGTTTGAAAAAGGCCGGTTTTATGGCCGAAATGAGTGATTTAGCAAACTATGTTGTTTGAATAAATATGTACCACAGAATTCCATTCTGCGTCGGCCCTGTTCTTTCATATCTGGAGCAATAAATGGGAGGAAACTATATATGCCAGAGGTGCGCTGGAGGCTCCGGTTCTACAAGCGGCAGGAGCGTGCTGGCACCAGCTGTCAAGGCTTCTTTGTTTCTCCGTTTTATCGGATCGACTTCTGCCCGCCTCAAGCGCTATGTCAGCCTCAGCCCACTGCCAGCGGCAGCTCGTTACTTAACGAGGAGTCGGTTTCACTGTATTCTCGGCTCTACATCTGGCTCATTTCCAGGCTGCATTTCACTGGAGGTTTGAACCGTCGTGGGACTCGAGGGAGTGTGTTGGACTCTCAATTTGGCGTGCTACTCAATTTCATCCCTGCATTTTTGCCCTGAACAATGTTTGCCGTCCCCAAGGTTTACTCGCCAGAAGTGATGTTTTCTGGGAGTTGAAGTCTCATTTGTGCCACCATGGTTGAATCAACATGTGACTTGGGGGTGGTGTTTACTTACCTTCCAATGAGGGTGGTAAAGGACACTTCAAAGGTGCAGGTGGAGTCATCACGTGACAGCAACAGCAACTGAAGAAGGCTATTTGCCGAAATGCATTTTGCCTCGCTGTCCAGTAATAAATGGCTCCTGCAAAGTTCCCACTCGTGGCCTCTTCTCCTTTCCCACTCGAGAGGGGTGCGGTTTCTTATTCATTTCGCGCACATGCCAGAGGTGCGCTGGAGGCTCCGGTTCTACAAGCGGCAGGAGCGTGCTGGCACCAGCTGTCAAGGCTTCTTTGTTTCTCCGTTTTCTCGGATTGACTTCTGCCCGCCTCAAGCGCTATGTCAGCCTCAGCCCACTGCCAGCGGCAGCTCGTTACTTAACGAGGAGTCGGTTTCACTGTATTCTCGGCTCTACGTCTGGCTCATTTCCAGGCTGCATTTCACTGGAGGTTTGAACCGTCGTGGGACTCGAGGGAGTGTGTTGGACTCTCAATTTGGCGTGCTACTCCATTTCATCACTGCATTTTTGCCCTGAACAATGTTTGCCGTCCCCAAGGTTTACTCGCCAGAAGTGATGTTTTCTGGTAGTTGAAGTCTCATTTGTGCCACCATGGTTGAATCAACATGTGACTTGGGGGCGGTGTTTACTTACCTTCCAATGAGGGTGGTAAAGGACACTTCAACGGTGCAGGTGGAGTCATCACGTGACAGCAACAGCAACTGAAGAAGGCTATTTGCCGAAATGCATTTTGCCTCGCTGTCCAGTAATAAACGGCTCCTGCAAAGTTCCCACTCGTGGCCTCTTCTCCTTTCCCACTCGAGAGGGGTGCGGTTTCTTATTCATTTCGCGCACATGCCAGAGGTGCGCTGGAGGCTCCGGTTCTACAAGCGGCAGGAGCGTGCTGGCACCAGCTGTCAAGGCTTCTTTGTTTCTCCGTTTTCTCGGATCGACTTCTGCCCGCCTCAAGCGCTATGTCAGCCTCAGCCCACTGCCAGCGGCAGCTCGTTACTTAACGAGGAGTCGGTTTCACTGTATTCTCGGCTCTACATCTGGCTCATTTCCAGGCTGCATTTCACTGGAGGTTTGAACCGTCGTGGGACTCGAGGGAGTGTGTTGGACTCTCAATTTGGCGTGCTACTCCATTTCATCACTGCATTTTTGCCCTGAACAATGTTTGCCGTCCCCAAGGTTTACTCGCCAGAAGTGATGTTTTCTGGGAGTTGAAGTCTCATTTGTGCCACCATGGTTGAATCAACATGTGACTTGGGGGCGGTGTTTACTTACCTTCCAATGAGGGTGGTAAAGGACACTTCAACGGTGCAGGTGGAGTCATCACGTGACAGCAACAGCAACTGAAGAAGGCTATTTGCCGAAATGCATTTTGCCTCGCTGTCCAGTAATAAACGGCTCCTGCAAAGTTCCCACTCGTGGCCTCTTCTCCTTTCCCTCTCGAGAGGGGTGCGGTTTCCTATATATTTATATACACGGTGGCAAACTGGTGTTTGGTTTCACAATAAAGATTTAAAACACTGAGAACTGGGTCTCGCATCATCCTTCGGCAGCACATGCTGAGCTGTTTAAGCTGAGGACGACATACAACATATATATATATATATATATATATATATATATATATATATATTTCCACCAATTCTTCTCACAGAAGCACTCGCACTCAGAGTAGTACTCAAGTATTTTATTTCGCCGTGACGCGTTTCGTCATAGAAACGGACTTGATCACACAAAGTATACCGGCATACAGGAAGTCTTTACATAGGTTCATGACAATAGATGACGTCTTACTACACACTGAGTAATGTCGGTTGTAATGGCGGCCATATTGGAATGTAGCTTTCATAAGCTTAACTTGTATATTACATTGCATAATGCTGGCAAATTCGTAATTAACTAATACAAGGCGTTGACCAGAAGTTTTGTATTCAATGACAGTATTGTTAACATGTAACAGTATGTTTATTCTTTCAACATTAATTGAAAAAATTACTCGCGTATATACATTGCTATACCGCTTCGGCGATACTGCCTCTCCCCACTGAATATCACTAAGGTGCCGTAATATGTATAAGGCATCTTACACTATATCGCCGTATATTAGTGCTATATACAGCAATTGTATCACCTCAACAAACTTTATTCTGCTGAAACAAACGGACAATCCTCTGTCCTTGTATAGTAGTATCAACTGTATTCCTCCTAGTGAGAAGTTGTATCGATTATTCTACCTGGCATAGTGCCACAATTCTATGTACTTATATAATGATACCACATGTATTTCTCCTAGTGAAATGTTAGGTGCCCACTTGTGTCTGGACAAAGCTATACCTCTCTGAAGAGCTCTAATTAGAGCGAAACACTGTGTCAGGGGTTGCTTTTACTCATTTCAGGTTGGCTTGAGTTGGTATTTTACCATTTCAAAGCTGTAATACTGTGCCTGGAGTGATAAATGGCTAGCACTGTGCCAGTCCTATGCTTAAAGACTTTGCTGTAGAAATGGCAAAATACTTTGTCCTTCTCTATCTCGGCATGGATGGCACTTTGCTAATCCTATGCTTAAAACTTTGATAGAGAAAGAGACATTCGAGGTGAGCAGTGATATGTCAAGTGGGGGGGCGAGAAAAAACGGGGGTCCCAAAACGTGTTTTCTCCATGTTAATTTCCATAGGAACTTTTGTTGCGGCAATAGCCCGAACTGTTGAAAGAAATTTATTAAAAATATTGATATCTGGTGACCGCGGTGGATACGCGAACCCTCCCGATCATGAGCTTGTCTCTGATTGGCTGACAACACTTCAAACCAAGAAGTGTTGGCAGCTATCTTGAGACTCGGTAGAACCGAGTCACAAGAAAAAAGGTTAAAAATGAAGAAAAGCAGGCAGGGTAGAAACACCCTGACCCGCTGGACTGCGGGCTCAAAAAAGCAAGAGCAAGAATCTTGCTCTCGCTTCCATGAAGCGAAGCAGAGTGCTTTCGGGGAAGGGGAGCTGCATGCCAGCAGCTCCCCTTGTCCAAAACCAATGCCGGCTCCCACAGGTAGGTTAGTTGGTCCCTAAGGGCCCCTAGTAGCAAAGGGGACTTCAATCCCCATCCAAGAGCACCCCAGGGAGCATGTTTTGTGAGTGGTGGTAAAACCGGGGCGTGGCCTGCTTTGACACCTTAGCAATCCTGCTGTGTGGGACTTACTGGAGGTAATAGAAGGGGTAGTTGGCCCCCAAGGATTTCCTTGGGGGCCAACTACCCCTTGTGTTACCTCCAGTAAGTCCCATACAGTGGGATTGCTAAGAAGTCTTCGGGGCCACAACCTCCTTTCTCCACCACTCAGCAAACGCGCCTCCTGGCACACTACTGGTTGGGGGATGAAGTCCACCTTACTCCTGAGGGACTTTGGGGGCCAAGTAGCCTTCCTGGTAACCGCTGTATGTCCCATGCAGTGGAATTCCTGCCCAGTACCCTTTCTCCACCACTCTGAAAATGTGACTACTAGTTAAAGTAGCATTTGGAATGTAATAGGACTCGCATTTGTGGAAATTATGGCTATTGGCATTGTAAATGTAAAAGTATTTACTAATGTTTTTTGGAGTGGAGTGGAGTAGATGTAGGAGAAAGTATTTGGTATTTAGTATGTGTGAATAATTTTCTAGAGTGGGATTATGTGTTATGGAGAGTAATTGTGTGGTATGGTAGTCTGTGTTGTGGAGTGGTAACCTCAGGTTTAATCTTCCTCGTTTCCATAGAAGCTAAACTATAAACTCAATGAGACAAAAAAAGAAGGAACCACTGAGGAGCACTTCTGGACCTAGTTGGAGGTATGAGCATGGCCACTGGAATTGTGCGACCGTTTGGCTGCACCCACATTTGCACGATTATACATTTTCCGCATTTGCCACATAATCCATCATCTGCTGCATAATCTGCAGATTTGAACAAAAAAACTTTCTTTCTAGCTCAAACGGCTCAAACGTTAACAAAAATGCAGCGACAAGTGTTACAGCTTGGTGGAAAGCCCTTTGCAATCCTAGAATGGTCACCTGTTACTTATTGCTAGAAGTGGGTATTAAATTGGTACTAATGTTGTGCAAATCACTCTTGCTTCTTTCTGCGCCTTTCTTGCCTCTTTCTGCATTTATTTTGATTGTTTCTGCACCTTTCTTTCTTTTTTGGTAATTATTTTGCCTCTTTCTGCTCATCTCTTCAACTTTCTGCACCTCTCTTGCATCTTTCTGCACCTCACTTGCTTCGTTTTGTACCACTCTTGCCTCTTTCTGCACCCTCATCCCTCTTTCTGTACCTCTTCTGCCTGTTTCTGCAACTCTCTTGCCTCTTTCTGCACTTCTCTTGCCTCTTTCTACATCTCTGTTGCTTCTTTCTGCAAATCTGCTGCCTCTTTCTGCACCCCTCATGCCCCTTTCTGCACCCTTCTTTCCTCTATGTTCAACTCTATTGCCTCTTTCTACACCCCTCTTCCCTCTTTCTGCACCCCTCTTGCCTCTTTGTGTACCTCTGTTTCTTCTTCCTGCACCTCTCATGCACATTTCTGTACCCTTCTTGCCTCTTTCTATACCCCTCTTCCCACTTCCTGCACCTCTCTTGCCTCTGTCTGCACCCCTGTTCCCTTTTTCTGTACCTCTTTTGCCTGCTTCTGCTACTTTCTTGCCTCCTTCTCCACCTCTGCTGCTTCACTCTGCACTTCTTTTGCCTCTATCTGCACCTCTATTGCCTCTTTCTGCACGCCTGTTGTCTCTTTCTGCACTCGTTTTCCCTCTTTCTGCGTCTCTTGTTTCTTTCTGTATGTCTCTTGCTTCTTTCTGCATCCCTCTTGCACCTTTCTGTACCTCACTTGCTTCTTTTTGCACTTATCTTGATTGTTTCTGCCCATCTCTTCTATCTTTCTGTACCTCTGTTGCCACTAACTGCTCCTCACTCACCTCACTCTCTTTCTGTACCCCTTTTCCCTCTTTCTGTATCTCTCTTGCCTCTTCGTGCGCCTCTGTTCTGTCTTTCAGGCACCTTTCCTTCCTGTTTCTGGACCTCTCCTGCCTCTTTATGTACCTCTGTTGCTTCTTTCTGCACTTCTCTTGCCTGTTTCTGCACCTCTCTTGCCTTTTTCTGGGCTTCACTTGCTTCTTTCAGTACCATGCTTGCCTCTTTCTACACCCCTCTTTTCTCTTTCTGCACCTCTGTTTCTACACTTCTCTTGCCTCTTTCTGGACCCTTTTGTCTTTTTAAGCACCTCTGTTGCTTCTTTCGGCACTCCTCTTGCTTCTTTCTGCACCCCTCTTGCCTCTTTATGAATCCCCTTTGCCATTTTGTGTACCGCTCCTGACTCTGTCTGCACCTTTCTTTCCTTTTTCTGCATTTCTGTTGATTCTTCCTGCACCTTTCTTTCTTTTTCTGCACTTCTTTTGCCTCTTTCTGCTCATCCCTTCTACTTTCTGCATGTCTCTTGCTACTTTCTGCACCTCTGTTGCCTCTTGCTATACCCCTCTTGCCTATTTCTGCACCCTTCTTCCCTCTTTCTGCATGTCTTTTACCTCTTTCGGTACCCCTGTACCCTCTTTCTGCACTTCTCCTGCCTGTTTCTTTATCTCTCTCGCCTCTTTCTGCACTTCTGTTGCATCTTTCTGCACCCCTCTTGCCTCTTTCCGCAACTCTGTTGCTTATTTCTGCACCCCTTTTTCCTCTTTCTGCACCCTTCTTCCCTCTTTGCACAACTCTCGGGCCTCTTTCTAGACCTCTCTTCCCTCTTTCTGTACCCCTCTAACTTCTTTGTGCACCTTCTGTACTTCTCTTGGCACTTTCTGCACCCCTTGCCTCTTTCTGCCCTTCTGTTGTTTCCTTTCCACGGCCATTTCTTCTTTCTGTACCTCTCTTTCACATTTCCGTACCCCTCTTGCCTCTTTCTGCACCCCTCTTCCTACTTTCTGCACCTGTCTTTACTTTGTCTGTAGCCCTGTTTCCTCTTTCTAAACTTCTTTTGCCTGCTTCTGCAACTTTTTTGCCTCTTTCTGCAGTTCTGTTGCCTTACTCTCTTGCTTCTTTCTGCACTTCTTTTGCTTCTTTCAGCACCTCTCTTGTGATTTTCTGCAACCCTGTTGTCTCTTTCTGTACCCGTCTTCCCTCTTTCTGCACCTCTCTTGCTTCTTTCTTCACTTCTCTTGCGTCTTTCTGCCCATCTCTTGCTTCTTTCTGCAGCCTTATTCCCTTTTTTGCATCCCTCTTGCCTCATTCTGCAGTTCTCTTGCAATTTTCCGCACCTCTCTTGCCTCTTTCTGTGCCTAACTTGCCTCTTTCTGCACTTCTCTTACTTCTTTCTACACCTCTGTTGCTTCTTTCAGCAATTCTCTTGCATCTTTCTGCACTTCTCTTGCTTATTTCTAAACCTCTCTTGCGTGCTTCTGCACCTGTTGCCTCTTTCCACACCTCACTAGCTTGTTTCTGCACCCCTCTTCCCTCGTTATGCACATCTTTTCCGTCTTTCTGAACATCTTTTGCTTCTTTCTGCACCCTTGTTCCCTCTTTCTGCACCTTTCCTGCCTGTTTCCGTACCCCTCTTGCTTCTTTCTGCTTACCTCTTCCCACTTTCTGCACCTCTCTTGCCTCTGTCTGCATCCCTGTTCCCTCTTTATGCACCTCTTTTGCCTGCTTCTGCAACTTTCTTGCATATTACTGCAGTTCTCTTGCCTCCTTCTGCACCTCTGTAGCTTCTTTCTGCACTTCTTTGGCACCTCTCTTGCTTCTTTCTGCACCCCTGTTGTCTCTTTCTGCTCTTGTCTTCCATCTTTCTGCATCTCTCTTGCTTCTTTCGGCACTTCTCTTGCTTCTTTCTGCACATCTCTTGCTTCTTTCTGGAGCCTTCTTCCCTTTTTTGCATCCCTCTTGCCTCTTTCTGCAGTTCTCTTGCCATATTCTGTACCTCTCGTGCCTCTTTCTGTACCTCACTTGCGTCTTCCTTTACTTCGCTTGCTTCTGTCTACACCTCTGCTGCTCCTTTCAGCAATTCTCTTGCCTCTTTCTGCACCCTTCACGCCTCTTCCGCACCGCTTTTCCTTCTTTTTGTGCTTCTCTTCCTTCTTTATGCATCCCTCCTGCCTCTTTGTCTACCCCTCTTGCCTCCTTGTGTACCTCTCTTACCTCCTTCTGCACCCTCTTGCCTCTTTTTGACCTCTGTTGGTTCTTTTTGCCCTGCCCATGCTTCTGTAAATTTCTACATCCCTCATGCCTCTTTCTGCACCCCTCTTCCCTATTTCTCTACCTCTCTTGCTTCTTTCTTCACCTCTCTTGCTTCTTGCTGCACTGCTCTTGCTTCTTTCTGCACCTCTCTTACAAATGTTGGTATCCCTCCTACCTCTTTCTGTACCCCTGTTCCTTCTTTCTTTACATTTCATGCCAGTTTCTGTACATCTCTTGCCTCTTTTGGCACCTCTGTTGCTTCTTTCTGCACTTCTCTTGTCTTTTCTTGTACCCCTTTTGCCTCTTTTTCCACCTCTCCTGCCTCTTTCTGCACCTCCTCTTGCCTTTTTTCTGCAGTTCTATTGCCTCTTTCTGCACTTCTTTTGCTTCTGTGTGTACTCTGGTTGACTCTTTCTGTACCCCTCTTGCTTCTTTCTGCACCTCTGTTGGTTCTTTCTGTACTGCCGTTGCTCCTTGTTGCACCTCTGTTGCAAATTTCTGCATCCCTCTTTCCTCTTTATGCACCCCTCTTCCCTCTTTTTGCACCTGTCTTGCCTCTGTCTGCACACCTGTTCCCTCTTTATGCACCCCTTTTGCATGTTCCTGCAACTCTCTTGCCTCTTTCTGTAGTTCTCTTGCCTCCTTCTGCACCTCACTTGCCTCTTTCTGCACTCCTCTTGCTGTTTTCTGTACACTTCGACACTTTTTCTGCGCATCTCTTGCCTCTTTCTGCTCCTCTTTTGCTTCTTTCTACACTTTTCTTGCTTCTTTCTGCACCCCTGTTGCTTCTTTCTGCACCCCTCTTTCCTCCTTCTGTACCCTTCTTCCCTCTTTGCGCAACTCTTCTGCCTCTTTCTACACCTGTATTTCCTCTTTCTGTACTCCTCTTGCCTCTTTATGCACCTCTGTGCTTCTTTCTGTACTTCTTTTGTCTCTTTCTGCACCACTCTTGCCTCTTTCTGTACTTCTGTTGGTTCTTCTGCACTACTCTTGCTTCTTTCTGCACCTCTTTTGCAAATTTCCATACTCCTCTTGCCTCTCTCTGCACCCCTCTTCCTACTTTCTGTACCTCTCTTGCCTCTGTCAGCACCCATGTTCCTTCTTTCGAACAGTTCTCTTCTCTCTTTCTGCACCTCTGTTGCTTGCTTCTTTCTGCACTGATTTTGCCTCTTTCAGTACCTCCCTTGCTTCTTTCTGCATCCCTGTTGTCTCTTTCTGCACCCCCCTCTTTTTGCACCTCTCTTACTTCTTTCTGTATTTTTCTTGCTTCTTTCTGCACCTCTCTTGCTTCTTACTGCAGCCTTCTTCCCTTTGTGCAACCCTCTTGCCTCTTTCTGCAGTTCTCTTGCCATTTTCTGCACCTCTTTTCCTCTTTCTGTTCCTCACTTACCTCTTTCTGCACTTCTCTTGCTTCTTTATACACCTCTGTTGCTTCTTTCAGCAATTCTCTTGCATCTTTCTGGACTTCTCTTGCTTGTTTCTGAACCTTTCTTGCCTGTTTCTGCACCTCTGTTGCCTCTTTATGCACATCACTTGCTTGTTTCTGCTCCCCTCTTGCCTCTTTCTGCATCCATATTCCCTATTTCTGCACCTGTTCTGTACCCTTGTTCCCTCTTTCTGCACTTTTCCTGCCCATTTCTGCACCCCTCATGCCTCTTTCTGTACCCTTCACGCCTCTTTCAGCACCTCTGTTGCTTTTTCATGCACTTCTCTTCCTTCTTTCTGCACCCCTCCTGCCTCTTTCTGTACCCCTCTTGCCCCTTTTTGCTCCTCTGTTGGTTCTTTCTGCACTGCTCTTTTTTCTTTCTTCACCTCTTTTGCAAATTTCTGCATACCTCATGCCTCTTTCTGCAGCCCTCTTCCCTATTTTTCCACCTCTATTGCTTATTTCTGTACTTTTCTTGCTTCTTGCTGCACTGCTATTATTTCTTTCTGCACCTCTCTTGTACATTTATGTATCCTCTTACCTCTTTCTCCACCCTTGTTCCCTCTTTCTGTAACTTTCTTACCTGTTTCTGCACCTCTCTTGCCTCTTTTGGCACCTCTGTTGCTTCTTTCTGTACGTCTCTTGCCTCTTGCCTTTTTAACCCCTTCCACGCAGGGCTAATGCCCCCGCGGTGTGGGGGAGGGGGTGCCACGCCCGACACTGCGGTGCTTGTGATGAGCCCAGCTAGTCATTCTGCACAGTGGAGATGTGCTCGAGCTCATCATGACTCCGCCTACTACCGTAGAATGTCCGCATAAGAGGGGAATTAGCCCCACGTGGGCATTCCGCGGTAGTTATGACGAGCTCAGCTCGTCATGAGCACAGCTCCACTGTGCTCATGAAGCGTTGAGCTCGTCATACGCGCAGAAGGGGTTAAGCACCTCTGTTGCCTATTTCTGCACTTCTCTTGATTCTTTCTGCATCCCTCTTGCCTCTTTCTGTGCCCCTATTACCTCTTTGTGCACCTCTCCTGCCTCTTTCTGCATCTCGCTTGCCTTTTTAGTAGTTCTCTTTCCTCTTCTGCACCTCTTTTGCTTCTTTCTGTACTTTGCTTGCCACTTTCTGTACCCCTCTTGCTTTTTTCTGCACCTCTGCTGGTTCTTTCTGCCCTGTCCTTGCTCCTTGTTGCACCTCTGTTGCAAATTTCTGCATCCCTCTTGCCTCTTTCTGTACCCCTCTCCCTTCTTTCTGCACCTGTCTTGTCTCTGTCTGAACACCTGTTTCCTTTTTCTGCACCCCTTGTGCATGTTTCTGCAATTCTCTTGCTTCTTTCTGCAGTTCTCTTCCCTCCTTCTGCACATTACTTGCCTCTTTCTACACTTGTCTTGCTTCTTTCTGTACCCTTCACCCCTTTTTCTGCATATCTCTTGCCTCTTTCTGCACCTCTCAGGCCCCTTTCTGCACATATCTTAGTTCTTTCTGCACCCCTCTTGCCTCTTTCTGCTCATATGTTTCTTCGTTCTACACTTCTTTTGCCTCTTTCTGCATCCCTCTTGCTTCTTTCTGCACCCCTGTTGTCTCTTTCTGCGCCCCTGTTGTCTCTTTCTGCCCTTGTCTTCCTTCTCACTGCACCTCTCTTGCATCTTTCTGCAGTTCCCTTGCTTTTCTTCACCTTTCTGCAGTTCTCTAGCTTGTTTATGCACCTCTCTTGCTTCTGTCTGTACCTTTCTTCCCTTTTTTGCATCCCTCTTGCCTCTTTCTGCAATTCTCTTGCCATTTCCTGCACCTCTCTTGTCTCTTTCTGCACCTCCCTTTCCTCTTTATGTACTTCTCTTGCTTCTTTCTATTCCTCTGTTGCTTCTTTCCGCAATCCTCTTGCCTCTTTCTGCACATCAATTGGTTCTTTCTGCACTACTCTTGCCTCTTTCTGCCACCTCTTGCCTCTTTCTGCACCTATTTTGCTTCTTTTTGCACTTCTCTCTCCTCATTTTGCACCCCTCTTGCCTCTTTCTACACCTCTGTTGCTTCTTTCAGCAATTCTCTTGCCTCTTTCTGTACTTCTCTTCCTTCTTTCTGTACTCCTCTTGCCTATTTTTGTACCTCTTTTGCCTCTTTCTGTACCTCTCCATCCTGTTTCTGTACTCCTCTTGCCTCTTTTTGCACCTCTGTTGGTTCTTTCTGTACTGCTCTTGCTTCTCTTGTACTTCACTTGCCTCTTTCTGCACTTCTCTTGCTTCTTTCTACACCTCTGTTGCTTCTTTCAACAATTCTCTTGCCTGTTTCTGCACCCCTGTTCCCTCTTTCTGCACCTTTCATGCCTGTGTCTGCACCTCTCTTGCCTCTTTCTGTACCTCTGTTGCTTCTTTCTGCACTTCTCTTGCCTCTTTATGCACCTTTTTGCGCCTCTTTCAGCACCCCTCTTCCCTCTTTCTGTATCTCTCTTGCTTTTTTTTCGAACCCCAGTTCCCGCACCCCTGTTCCCTCTTTCTGCACCTTTCCTGCATGTTTCTGCACGTCTCATGCCTCTTTCTGTATCTCTGTTGCTTCTATTTGCACTCCTCTTGCCTCTTTATGTACCATTTGTGCCTCTTTCAGCACCTTTGTTGCTTCTTTCTGTACTTCTCTTCCTTCTTTCTGCACTCCTCCTGCCTCTCTCTGTACCTCTCTTGCCACTTTTTACACCTTTGTTAGATCTTTCTGCACTGCTCTTGCTTCTTTCTGTACCTCTTTTGCATATTTCTATATCCCCTTGCCTCTTTCTGCACCTTTTCCCTAGTTCTCTAACTTTCTTGCTTCTTTATGCACTTCTCTTGCTTCTTTATGTTCTGCTCTTGCTTCTTTATGCACCTCTCTTGCAAGTTTCTGTATTCCTCTTACCTCTTTCTGCACCCCGTTCCCTCTTTTTCCACCCTTCTTCCCTGTTTCTGCACCTCTCTTGCCTCATTCGGCATCTCTGTTGCTTCTTTCTACACTTCTCTTGCTTGTTTCTGTACCCCTCTTGCCTCTTTCTGTATCCCTTTTTGCCTCTTTGTGTACCTCTCCTGCCTCTTTCTGCATCTCTCTTGCCTTTTCCTGCTGTTCTCTTTCCTCTTACTGCACCTCTATTGCCCCTTTCTACACTTTTCCTGCCGCTTTCTGTACCTTTTGTATATTTTGGTACCCCTCTTTCTTCTTTCTGCAGCTCTCTTCACTCTTTCTGCAATTCTCCTGCCTGTCCTCACCCCTGTTTCCTCTTGCTGTACCTCTTTTGTGTGTTTACGCAACCACTCTTGCCTCTTTGTGCACTTTTCTTGCCTCCTTCGTTACCTCTGTTGCCTCTTTCTGTACGTCTCTTGTCCTTTTCTGCACCCCAGTTGCCTCTTTCTGTACTTCTCTTGCTTCTTTCTATACCTCTGTTGCTTCTCAGCAATTCTCTTGCCTCTTTCTGCACATCCATTGGTTCTTTCTGCACTGCTCTTGCCTCTTGCTGCCCCCTTTTACCTCTTTCTACAGCTCTGTTGCTTCTTTCAGCAATTCTCTTGCCTCTTGTGTACTTCCCTTCCTTCTTTCTACACTCCTCTTGCCTCTTTCTGTACCTCTCTTGCCTCTTTCTGCACCTCTCAATCTTATTTCTGTCCCCCTCTTGCCTCTTTTTACACCTCTGCTGGTTCTTTCTGTACTGCTCTTGCTTCTTTCTGTATCTCACCTGCCTCTTTCTGCACTTTTCTTGCTTCTTTCTACAGCTCTGTTGCTGCTTTCAACAATTCTCTTGCCTGTTTCTGTACCCCTGTTCCCACACCCCTGTTCGCACCTTGCCTGCCTGTTTCGGCACCTCTCTTGCCTCTTTCTGTACCTCTGTTGCTTCTTTCTGCACTTCTCTTGCCTCTTTATGCACCCTTTGCGCCTCTTTCAGCACCTCTCTTGAGTCTTTCTGCACCCCTATTCTCTCTTTCTGTACCTCTCCTGCCTCTTTTTGCATCCCTGTTCCCTCTTTCTGCACCTTTCCTGCATGTTTCTGCACCTCTCATGCCTCTTTCTGTACCTTTGTTGCTTCTTTCTACACTTCTCTGGCCTCTTTATGTACCCTTTGTGCCTCTTTCAGCACCTCTGTTGCTTCTTTATGTACTTCTCTTCCTTCTTTCTGCACCCCTATTCTCTCTTTCTGTACCTCTCCTGCCTCTTTTTGCATCCATGTTCCCTCTTTCTGCACCTTTCCTGCATGTTTCTGTACCTCTCGCCACTTTTTGCACCTCTGTTAGGTCTTTCTGCACTGCTCTTGCGTCTTTCTTCACCTCTTTTGCAAATTTCTATATCCCACTTGCCTCTTTCTGCACCCCTCTTCCCTATTTCTCTACCTTTCTAGCTTCTTTATGCAATTCTCTTGCTTTTTTTATGTACTGCTCTTGCTTCTTTCTGCACCTCTCTTGCAAATGTCTGTAGCCCTCTTATCTCTTTCTGCACCCCTGTTCCCTCTTTCTGCACTTTTCTTGCCTGTTTCTGTATCTCTCTTGTCTCTTTCGGCACCTCGTTGCTTCTTTCTCTACTTCTCTTGCCTCTTTCTGCATCTCTCTTCCCATTTTCGGCACCTCTGTTGTTTCCTTTTACACTTCTCTTGCTTGTTTCTGCACTCCTCTTGCCCCTTTCTGTACTCCTTTTGCCACTTTGTGTACCTCTCTTGCCTTTTCCTGCTGTTCTCTTGCCTCTTTATGTACCTCTTTTGCCTCTTTCTACACTTTTCCTGCCTCTTTCTGTACCTTTTTTGTATATGTCTGTACCCCTGTTGCGTCTTTCTGCACCCTCTTCCCTCTTTCTGCAATTCTCTTGCCTCTGCCTGTTTTCTGTTCCCTCTTTCTGTAGCTCTTTTGTCAGTTTATGCAACTCTCTTGCCTCTTTGTGCTCTTTTCTTGCCTCCTTCTGCATCTCTGTTGCCTCTTTCTGCACCCTTCTTGCCCTTTTCTGCACCCCAGTTGCTTCTTTCTGTACTCTACTTGCTTCTTTCTGCATCCTTCTTGTCTCCTTCTGCACCCTTCAGCCTCTTGCCTCTTTCTGTACTTTTCTTTCCTCTTTCTAAATCTGTCTTTCTTTTTTCTGCACCCCTCTTGCCTCTTTCTGCACATCTGTTGCTTCTTTTAGCACTTCTCTTGATTCTACCATTTTGTACACACATTTACAGACTATGCTGTTTGAAACACAGGTATTCAAGCATTTGTATGTTTATTTTTATGTAATGTATCATTAAGTAAAAGCAGGGACACACACATACATACCTTCACAAGTTTGGTCAGACTTACAACAGTGATATGCTTAGGATTGCTGTTTCATATTTGGTAGGCCTTACATTCTGAGCAGTCGATGAATATTGAACCTTCAAGAGAAAAGTGAGGTTTAAGACATCTTGGGAGACAGATTAGAGATTAGGCTACTATGTATGAGGCTGTTGTAAGGTACAGTCAAAGCTGGCCTCTTTCTGCACCTCTGTTGGCTCTTTCTGCACAGTTCTTGTTTCTTTCTACACCTTTCTACCTCTTCCTGGACTTCTCTTGCCTCTTTCCTCACTTCCCTTGCTTCTTTCTGCACCTTTCTTCCTCTTTCTGAATATGTCCTACCTATAGAGGCATAGTTAGAAATTTGCATTTAAAATACCGTAGAAATTCACTGAAAAAAACAGAAGTTTCAAGGACGTTATAGTTATGGATTAGCATTTAAAAAACCTTATAAATTCACAGAAAAAAACACAGGTTTCAGGTACCGTTTAGTTAGAAATTTTCATTTAAAAAACCTTGAAAATTCACTGAAAAAAACATAGGTTTCAGGGACATTATAGTTATAAATTAGCATTTAAAAAAACCTTATAAATTCACTTGAAAAACCATAGGTTTCAGAAACGTTATAGTTAGTTGGATATTTCACTGTTACAAAACCAGAGAAGTTCAGCCATGTCATGAGTGATGTAATATGTGATGTCATCAGCAGTGCATTGCGGGGGCATGAGTTATAGTTAGCTCAACTGACTATAACAGCCGAATTTCTCTAGTTTTGTATGAGTGAAATGTCCAACTAACTATAACGTCCCTGAAACCTGTGTTTTTTCAGTGAATTTCTATGGTTTATATATATATATTTCTTACAATCGCTGCTGATCGCAGTTCACCCTCCAACGTTGTCAGTGCCTGCTAGGGTGGCAGCCGCCGTTTAATTTTGTCTTTACCCCACGATATCCTCCAGGATTCCAGGTAAAAACATGGACCAGCACACTGGGAGATTTTTGCACAAGATTTATTGTGCACTACAAACAAGACAACGCATTTCGGCATTTAGCCTTTTTCGAGTACCACACATCCGCAAAATTCCCAAAGAAATAAGTTTCAAACTCATAGAAAGTGAAAAAAACACTACATTCAATGCTCATTGAGATTTCATATTGTGCTGCGCAATTGTGCTAAATAATTAATTCATTGTACTCAATTGCAGCCTTGTTCATCATATAGTGACAAAATATTAATGTATGACAGTAATGTATGACAATTATTGAATTCATTGCTTCACTTTCATTGCATCACCTCTAGAGGTTTGATCTCATCCATGACATTTTCTCTGCTATAAACATCCTTAACTACAAGGAATGCATTGGTCAAAAAGCCTCTTCTTTCCTCTGTGTTTGCAGCAATATCTATGTGCTGCCAATAGGCTTTTTATATGTTGTTCTTGGAGATCCCAGTTGACTCGTTTGCAGTACTCCACATAATTAAAAAACCTAATTTTCTCCATGACGGATCTCACATACCAGAGCCAGGAGATTTTAAGAGAGCCTGGAAGGCTGAGGATCTCGACTAGGCCTTCCCTGTACGGTTGGAGCTCTGGAGTCGTCCAGAGTCTCTTTCAGAACAAGATTGGGCATATACCAGTTTAACAGATAAGGGTCTTACTCCAAGGTCAAGTCTGAGGGGAAGCAAAGGGGTACTAATAGGGATACCTACCAGTTGCCTGATGAATCAAGCGTTATTGCATCCACATGGCCCCAAAGCTCTGCACCATACGTAGCTGACCCCAGAGCCTGCGATTGATAAACTTGCAAGGCCAGACTTGCTGGACGTCATTGCGATCTATATGCCATCTTGGAAATGCCCCCTGCGATTTCTCTAGTTTGAGGCTGTGTTGGGTGATGTGTGCCTGCCACTCCATACATTCAGTGACTGTAATACTAAGGTACATGAATGATTGCACCCTTTCAAGGGGGGACTATGTTAGAACTGAGTTAGCCCTGGATGAATATCCTGGTTTTAAAATCATGTACTTCATTTTGGCTATATAGATTTCCAGGCCTTGATCAATGCAAAATTGTTCAAAATGATCCAGGAGCTTTTGCAAGCCAATGGGGGATTTTGACAACAAGAGAGTGTCGTCAGCGAACATGAGGGCAGGAATCCACATGTTCACTTGTCATCAATCTGGCCCAGGTGGTCTATAAGACTGTTGATGTAAAGGGAAAAGAGTGATGGAGCAAGTACACAGCCCTGTGTTACCCCTCTACTTACGGGGGAGGGCTCTGACAGATCACCAGCCTGGCCACACCTCACCTGTGTATAATTGCTCATGTGCAGCCTCACAGTGATGTCTACTGAAATGCTAGGTACTGCCATCCCTTTCGGTACCCGCCACAGGGTGAATCTGGGGACCAAATCAAAGGCGGAGCGAAGGACAAAAAACACAACATACAGATGTCCACTCCCCAGAGTTTACCAACTTCCAGTACACTATCTGTATTCAGAACACCTGTTCTATCCTGCTTGTGGCCTCTCTAAAGCCTGCCTGTATGGGGGACAGAATGTCATTCCTAACCATCCACTCCTGCAGTCTGCCAAGTATGACCCTACGTAACAGCTTTTTCAAGCTGTCAATAAGACTTATGGCTCTGTAATTTGATCGTATATTCCGGGGCCCTTTCCTATGAATGGGTATGATATCGACCCCAGCCCATGTTTGTGGCAAAGTGTTCCCTTTCCGAAACACTGTAAATAATGGAGAGAAGTAAGCACTCCAGATGTTGGCCTCCTCTGAAATACATCCCCGGGAATTTTATCTAAACCTGGGGCTTTATTGGGTACTATGCTCTGTATGGCTAGACATATTTCCTGCTCTGTTATTCCCCGGTCATTGAAGGCACTCCTCGGGACTGCTGCTTCAAAGATGTCAGCCTCCTCTCCTATAAACTGTGTTAATCAGCCCCTGATCCCCAACCCTGCAGAATCATTAAAAGCGGGAGACTGTTCTCTTCTCAGCACATACAGGCTTGAATAATGGGCTACCCAGTCACTTGCTGGAATGTTAACATCTGTGGGACGGGACCCCTCCCTATTGCCACTAGAGATAATGTTCCAGAACCGATGGTGATCCTTATAGTTTGCAGCTTGTAACAAGTGCTCCCATTTGTTCCTTTCCCAGGCTTTCTTAGCATCAACAATGGCCTTTTTATGGATATGCCTGGCCTCCTAGATCAAGGACCAGTCTTGCGTCTTTATTGCCTCGTCCAATTTGGATTTGGCATCACTGCAGGTTTTGTTGTACCAGGTCAGAGGTTGCTTCCTCTCAACAATACGCCTGGTTTCAACAAAAAATAGGGTCCTTAGCTTTCTGTACTGCCCAATGTAGGTTTTGTAAATGGCATCCAGCTAATCTTCCCAACCCTCCAGAAAAAGTGGCAGCAGACCCTCCATCCTTTCATTGAGAATACAGAAAATCTGATGTATGGCCTCTTGCGATGTCTCCAAGCTACCCCATAACCCTGCACCGATTGGCAGTGATCGCAATCTCCTGTCCAGTAGTTCTCTACAGAGGTCAGCCTGTTCAACTGGGTTTAAGTGAAGTGTAAAGGACTAGAGCATTGTTGTCACTATCTTGTCATGACTTTTAGCTGTGGCCGTAGTTGAAAGCCCAAAAGAATGTAATTAATCAAGCTGGTTGACTTTGGGTGATTAAATGTGTGAGCCCCGAATCCATCTGAGCTGGTTCTGCCATTACAGGCTCTCAACCCCTGATTTAAGGTAAGGGCTTTGATCTTTATTGCTGAGACCATTTGCACAGGGGAGATCTTTCAAGGGCTGGGACTGACCATAAATAATCCTCTTTCGCTGAGAGGGAAAGGAGATCTCGAGACCCAAAGGTTCGAGCTGACAATTAAAGTCGCCCACCAACAATTATTCTTACAGATGGAGACTGGAGTGATATATGTGCATTCAGTTGGTCAAGAACCTTTGTTTCCCGGTCACTTCCAGCCGGTCTACAGTACTCATTGTATATTAGGCAGGTTTCACCATCTGGGGCCTTCAGGCACATACAGAGTAAATCAGAGGAGTCATCCGTGATGTCTTTTATTGTACCCCTTACTTTAGTCTTAATCCAATTCGTAAGGCCCCCAGAAGGCCAGCCCTTGCCTGCCGTGGTGGTAACCATGGTATAGTTAGCATAGTCAATATGGAACTGGGGTTGAACGGACCATGTCTCTTGAAAGAGGCACACATCATACTGTTTAATAAACTCACACAAGTCCAGACAAACTATTTTAGATCCCAGGCCCGCCACATTCCAGGAGATAAGTTGGGCCTTCCCGGGGACACCTAGAGCAACAATGGTTAGAAGATTCTTTGGCTGACCTTCAAGACTATTGAGGGCATGGGGCAACCTATTATGAACAAAGCAAAATCTTTACGCCAGGTTTCTATTAAGAATATAATGTCCCAGACGTTCTCAGCAAGTAAGTTAAAAATACCAAGGGCATGACTGGGTAGGAATCAACAGTTTAATAAGGCAAGCAGGAAAGGCAATGCACAAGGGAGGCTAATCCATAACATTGTCCCCACTAAGAGGGAAAGTCCAACCGCCCCTACCGCAGTTTGAGCTAGAATTATCAAAATAGTCAAGGGAGAACCCTCAAAGTGGACATTTGTTCCCCACTCCCTCATCAACAGGGGTCAGATCACACAAATGGTTGCAGGAAGCAGTACATAATACACCTGTAAGGGAGCATTGTGGCAGGTCTTACCAGCAGCATGGCTGGCGCTGGCCCCGATCTGGACGTGGATGGGCACAGACAGGCTTGCCTTAGGCGGGCCCACTGGGCATGTTGGCTGCACATCCACAGCATACTGTAGCTTAAATAGTGAAAATAATGAGGCAATCAAAATAGTTTTCAGGTCTGTAAAAGTGCCCAGAAAAGTAAAAGTAATGAGGCTTTTTAGGAAGATTCAACTCCAAAATTGCAAATGCAAATTCAATTAGGCAAACAGATAAGAATTAAGCAGTACCTAAAAAGGTTAAAATAGTAGAGAGCAGAAAGCAAACCGCTGCGTTTCCGTGGCATACTGCAGCTAAAATAGTTATGGGAACTGCAATTCAAAAACACTAGAGTACGCCAAAACCTGAACATTGTGTCTCTAAGTAGAACTGTGGTCACAATGCAGAAGCGCTTTGTGCATGCGTATCATATGATATGTGGTTTTTGACTGTTCAATAATGAGTGACACTTTATATATATTTATCACTTTTAGACTAAAGATCTAGCCTTTTAAGTTCCAGACCCCAAACCAAAAGCAAAGACAAGAGACCTTAAGCAGCAAAAGAGCCCTGGGAGGAGAAAGGTGCTTTGGAAATATCTAGGGGTTGTGTTTAAAATCAGTATGAGGTGAAGAGGAAACAAAATCCTTTGTTGCCAATTGGGAGCCACCAAAAAGACTTCTGCTTTGTCTTTCCTTATTTACCTAAAAACTCTTTCTAGCAATGCAAAGGTGTAAAAAGCTCCTTCTGCCTGGTGACTCACAATGTACTAACTGTTCATGCTCAACAATTTGGAGAAAAGAGCAAAAGAGAGAAAGAAGATTGTTCTGAGGAGAAGCAAAAAGGTCCAGAAAGTGTTGAGTAAGCCAATCTGCAATTGGCTGAAAAGGTTGAAGTCACAGAGAGGAGGGAAAGATTCTACTCCAGCAATCTTCATGCCCATTTCCCCCACCATGATGATAAGCAACTATTAGGGAGATTGTTCTCCACTCTCTGCCTGATCTCTTGAGTTAGAGTAGTCACACTGGGGGTACATGTCCCTCCTTGGTGGTAGATGTTAGATATGGTACCTGGTTGTCTGAATTTGACCCTGAAGAAATGGGCCAAAGGATTTACTGTCCCAATGGATGGCTGTTAGTTCCCTCCAAATGGAGGAACCTCCCAACTTCTCCTTCCTTTCTGAGCTTTTTGATTCTTAAAAGTATCAACCCATCCCCTGATGATGGCATCTAATGTAACCACCACTGGCTGTGGAGATGCCAAAGGTGAGCATGCCCTAACCACCACTGAATGTCCGGGGAGAATTCAGGCATTACAGAAATGAATGTGTTGTTATTCTTTAAGCACAGATATCACTGGGCCAAAAGGTTCTGCACTAAGGGAGAAGATGCAGATGTGCTAAATAGACTACAGAGAAGCTGCTATCTCCCTATGTACTCTTAAGCAGTGTTATGCCGATGCCCAGAGATATATAAGAAGGTTGTTAGAAATAGTTGGTAGAAACACAAGTCCCAAGTCCATACTGAAGAGTGCTCCTATGAATTCAAGGTTCTGAGATTGAATCAGGTGTATTTTGAGATGATTCAGCAAGATCCCATGGATCTGGAGATGTATGAAGTCCTGAATTGCATCAGAGAATGAAGAGGTGGAACTTAACCAATCTTCTAAAGATAAGTATTCTTTCACAATGCAAAATACCTACCAATGGAGCTAGAAACTTCGCTAATACTCTAGGAGCAGAAGCCAGAATGAAAAGTGAATTGATAATGTTGACTCATGACACAGACGTTGAGGAGTCTTTGAGAGTTGATTAATTGGAATGTATAAATAACCATCTTTCAAACCTTCTGGACTGATGAGTGGTATAATCTTTTGTGGAGCTGTCATCCTAAAACATTGATAGGGAAAACATTAATTTTCTATATTCAGATCCAAGGTGCCAGAGTGTTCCCCTGCATGTTTTTGAACCACAAACAGTATGAAATAGCATAACATGTCTTTATTAGTTTCTAAACCCAGTATCACTGCTGCTTTGTGTTAATAGTTCCTGAATTCTTTGAAGAAGGCCTTGTCATCTGATAGTGCATTTGAGTGTGCATTTGAGTGTGGGAGTCTGTTAAAAAGAAACTCTCAGAGTCTTTTTTTAAAATGGATCCTTCTGTAGATGTCTCCAGAACCCAGTTATACAAAACAGTGGCTTGTATAGTTAAGACTTGGAGGCAAGTGGTGCAAAGAGATAGAAACACTTTTGAACCTGGACTTGTCAGAAAAGGGGCTTCACTATCCATGACCTTGACTTCCGAAGAGGCTGCCCTGACTTCTCGGGAGTAAGAGAACCAAATGAAATACAAAGCCCCTACCCCAGTGACTTGGAGCCATGAATGTTTATCCTTTGGTTACTTCTTGGCCAAATACTCTGCTATAGCTGAGATCAAGAAACATTGATTCCAGTGAGGGGAATGTGACCTAGAAGAATTTTCTAAACGCAACCTGGTTTCCAGCACCTTCTCTAGCTACTGTGCTTAGTCAAAACTGAGGCTTCTGAAACAGTAGCTGCAGCACATAGTCCATGAAAAGAAATAAATGAAATGACAGAAATCTCTTTCTCACTTTTTCTCTCTCTCTACTCCCTCCCCCCCTCTCTCTCTCTCTCTCTCTCTCTCTCTCTCTCTCTCTCTTTCAATATCTTTCTTATCTCCTTCTCATGTTCTCTTCTGTGATCAATCTTCCAATCAAATCTAAATATTAGAATCATTCTCCATCATTGACAAGTTTGCTGAAGTCCTCACCTTGCTTCATGTCCTGAGCTAGTGAGTGGAAATCTTGCAGTATGTACTGGACTGTACGCACAATATAATTATTGTCCTTGAATGAAAAAACATTCTTATCTATTCCATCAGAAGGTGTGGAATCTTCAGATATTAAAGTGCCTTGAAATGCAGGTCCTACCATTAAAGCATTTACTTTGACTGTGAGTAGAAACTCCTCCCGGAAGTGCAGAAGAAATGTGGAATTATTGGTCTATCCGCCTATTTAAACTCCTTATATAACACATTACTAGTGGGTTCATTTAAAGGCAGGTGAGCTAGTTCTTTTCTCTGGGTTTGAAGAAAGAAATCCTTCTCGTCATTAGCAGAAGTCAAATCAAAATTATTTAAGTTAGACCATGCATGATTGAGGACTTCTGAACGGTCCGACTCTTGGACAGAACAATATCGGTTTCGGGTCTTCATCAGCACATCACAAAATCTTGGTCCACTGATCCCTTCCATCTAGCCTGTTTATATGAGGACTTTTGAGGCAGCTAGGGATGCTGCTACAGCTTGATTGATTAATGCCTGTAGAATATCTGTGTAAATTTGACATTCTTTGGTGTAAGACTGTCTAAAACCTAGAAGTGTTTTCCACATTTCCAGTTTCTAAGGACGTGACAGAATCAGATAAACAAGGCGGTATCTAAGACTTTGGGAATCATCCCTTCACCCTGCGTGGCAGAAAGAGGAGTCCCACCACAAACAAAAACTCAGAATTAGCATATCCTCTCACCACTCTACCAATGAAAAGCACCAACCACAAGGCTGGTAGATGTTATAATAACACCTGCAAACCACGCCTAAAATGAACAGAGAGACAAATAGCCACAGGATTGCTAAGGAATTCGGTTCTAAAAATTATTTTAACGTTTTATACTGCATTTAGGGTCTCTCTGCCAACTAGAGCATAGGCACAGGATCCAATAGTTTAATAAACATTTAATAAGGAAAGCATACCTGCAAAAAGGAGAAGCACATTGACCACATGGAGATAGGAAAGTGACAGGATGTGGTTAAGGGGAGGTTCACTTTTCAGCTATTTTAATAAGAGTTGGGTCAGGGACTATGTCCTATTTCCAGTAAAATGATTACAAGTTTTTTTTAGTTTTGAGTTGTCAAACTCTGTGTTGCATTGAGGCAGACCTCTGGACATAAGGAGTGGAACAAGGGTGGTAGACGCAGTGGTAATGTTTGATGGGGTTGCCAAATTTCCAAGGCAAATCACATCTTGGAATGGCCACTCACCTCACAGCTCCAACTTGAGTGGGATTTACTACTTTTGAATTCTCCTCACTGGTGTTGGAGAAATCTGCTGTAGTAAAATTTATTTAAGTCTGCCAGGATTCTTTTTTGTAAAATCTTGGGAAGGATAAATAAGGCATTTTCAATAACAAACTTAGGCCCCCGCCAACCGCCATCGTTTCTGGACGGTGACCGTCCGACAATGTGTCGGCAGTCCCACCTGTCTGATTAGGATAGGACAGTTAAGCAGTTGGTCAAAAAATTATTTTTTCTACTGTGGCTTGTGATGCGGTTCAGGGAATGGGCCCCAGCACAAGCCACAGTGAAAAAGGCACTTTGTGAACATCCATGCACCATGTGTCAGGCACCATGTGGTGCCTGGCACAAGATGCATGGATGTATGTTGGCCTGGGAGGCACTACAGAGACCGTGGTTCTAGCCCCCGACCTCTGGGGTCCGACTGGATCACAGGCAGACTGCCACCGACGACCTGTTGGTGCCGGTCCTCACCCCACCAGCGTAATGAGACTAAGAGCAGGCTTGTCTACAGTCATATGAGTCCGGACGAGGCTGGTCTGGGCCTATTCTCTTGGTCCTATGTTCCTGGACCGTTTACTTCCTCTCATCATGTAATTTAATTGCCCCTCCCCCTTTTCTATCATGGTTCAGAGAAAACCTCCTCATTCCAAGCCCCCGTGCAAGCCTTGTTCCTCAATTGCAAACTTTTGACTAGTGGAGTTGGAGTACTTGATAAAGAGATTACCACTGTTGAAGAGATTGTGACCTGCCATCATGCCTCAATAAACATTGAAAACAGCCTACCATCACTTTTTCAGCAAGGAGTTGATGCAGGGATGAGTGAGACGTCTCTAATCAAGGCAGGTAACACTGACTGTGCAATTGCACTGTCACCATTAGAATTGATTACCCACTCACCTCTTAAGTGTATGAAAGTCCCTGGCCTCTCTGCGATATACCAGGTACTAACTTACAGGATGGGCTTCCTAGAAAGGCCAAGCCTTCCAGTCCTATTACTAAAAGGGGAAAATCACCTAAAGTACCAGCAATCAATTTGGAGGAATTTAAACGTACCTCACTTCAAGACCTCAAAGCCCTAGTCAAGTCATCATTAGATTCCATCTTTGCAAGATTAACAATTGCAGAACAAACTATTGCTAGCCATTTAGACATCTTACATTCTAAAAGCACTTCTAGCTCTCTTCATAACTTGAACTTGACTAGTGCTCCGCCTCCTTCCACTGTATCCCCTATCCATCCCTTCACCTTAATATCCATTTAGTAGCACCTAGTCTGGAGAATGGCACTGTTCAAATAATTGTTGATTTCAAAAGTAATTTGACCCCTTACAACCTAAAAAACAACAGGCTCAGTTAGTGCTGGAGGAGTGTCCAATTTTCATTCTCTTACCCCAAAAACAACTGCATATGTTGTGAGACTGGCTAATATGCTGACTCTTTCCCAACAATAGTCTGAGATTTGGGATAGCTTAAAGAACCAATCAATGTACTCGGTGGGTAAGAAAAATCGTTTGACTAAGGCTCTTTTTGAGGAGTTGAAAATGGTTAGAAGGGTCATTTGGGTTGATAGGGGATCCAAAACCCTATAAGGCAATTGTGTGGTCTTGTCTTTTTTATTCTCACAGTCTGGTAGAGACAATTTTTTGTAGAACCAGTTTATTAAATGCTCCCTCTAATCAAATGATCTCTCTTCCACTTGGCTATTTTTACGATTCCTCAACCAGTAATGAGTGGGCACATTACATTACAGGAATTTGTGAACACATATGAATTCCATCAAAGAGTTACTACCTTCAATTGTTTTTCACCTTTGGCTATGTTGGATGGAACTGATTTACTTATAATTAGGCCGTAAAAGTTCAATCTAGTTGTTGACTCTACAGCCTTGGGTACCATGCCCTCCCTCCTTAGCCTTAAAGGTCACACGGAAGTGCTATGTTTTTATTTATTTTCTCACCTGACTAGAGGGTAAACCATGATCCCTTGGCCCCAACTTGTGATGCCCAATGTTGTCAATTGCATTGTAGTGTTATATATTGGAACGTGGCAGGCTTGAACTCCAAGGTGCTTCTTCCACTCTGGAATAATGTTATAACCAATTTACACATTCAATGTTTTCAGGAGACTTTGACTTTTGAGCCCATCCACTTGAATGGTTTTAGGACATTCCATCTGCCCCTGTTCCTTCGCAAGCTTGCAGAGTCAAGGGCAAGTTGTCCATTTTTATATCAAACTTACTGTCTTATGTAGTGAAAAAAACAGAGATCAGATCTATACACTATCAAATAATTGTCATTGAAATATCCAGTAATAGTCACTTGTACTTGTTAATTATTATAATGATGCGTGATTATCATACATACTCAAGGTTTTATCACAGCTTGACAATGATCTTGAAAACTTATGTTGTGGCCAAGGGAAGGAGTTTTTATATTGTGGGTTGGAGATTTTAATGCTCTCTTCCACCCAAAAAAGACAGTAGTATGGTGGATATCAGTGGCGGGTGCCTCAAAATGGGGGTTCTAGGGTTGGGGAGATGGAAAAAAAAATAAACGTCCCTTCCCTTTGCTGCAGCTGCACACCTATCCTTCATCCTCTTCCTCTGAACTGAGAGCACTGGAAGCAGACTCTTACAGCCAAGATGGAGAACATGCTAAGTGTGCATGAAGGTTTGGCTGGCCTTTTTGCTCAGCCCCGCCCAATACCTGGCTTCAGTCTCACACAGGAAAATAAAAATGATAATAATGTCTTGGTATTATCATTTTCTTTTTCCTTTTTGCAATGCTAAAATAGCAGTGAGGCGACACTCCTCTGCCTTAGCAGAGGAGCAGCCACTGGTGAATATAAACAATACTGATCAAACTCATTTTCTTCATGGTGAATACTGAGCGAAATTGAACAATTTAATGTCCAAGTATAATCTTGTTTCTGGAAATGAATTACGCACCCCTCCTGTCTTATTTAACTGTACATTTAGTGGCTGTGGTCATAACACTGATATTGATTATATTCTTCCTTCTTACAAACTTGGCATTTTTTATCTAATTTCACCACTCACTTTATATCGAAGAGCAATCACTTTCCACAGAGTGTGAATGTAAACTGCTTGTTGTGCCAGAACAGTGAACATCCAGAGTGTACTATTGATAACATTGTTTTGGCCACCTGTAATGGAATTTCAGTCAGCCGCAGCCCATGCAGGTATGAGCGGTGGGGCCCAGTTGGGGGGGGGGGGGGTTCGACAGACTACCACAAGGGAAAATTAAATAAATCATTAATTTTCCCTCGCCGTCTTCTGCTGAAATCTCCCCCCCCCCATCCCGCCCCACCGCTCTTACATGCACTGGCCGCGGCTGCTTTCAGAACATTGTTCCTTGGTTAATTTGGATCATTTGCTTGAGAATTTGCTCACATATCATAAGGAGGGTTTTCAGGTCTGTTCAGATCATTCTTCTAATGATGTTGACATCAAGGAAGCTTTTCTCAGTGTCTCTTGTGGGATTAAAGATCGACTAACCAGATCCTCGCCTCAGTCTAGTCACAAAATTCCAGGTTGGTTTCACAGTATTTGTTTTAATGCTCATCGGAGCCTTATGTTAGCCCATCATCATATCCTGTGGTTTGCAATAAAAGTGAGAATGTGTAGATGTGAGTACAGCTTAGAGTTGAATCAAAGAAAAGCAGAACTATAGAATGACACCTGGGAATCATTAGTGGAGGCAGTGTGACTAAAGACTGTTTTACCATTTGGCCTGTTATTAATAATCCATTTTAAAGGGATAACAATCCTCCTTGATTAGAGCCCACTATCAATTAATCTGATTGGGTGACCCATTTCTCTAGGATTTACTCAATTTCAAATCTCGACCACCAGGGCTCCGATCCCAAATCTGCTGAGGATTCTCGATCTAATGTCAGCAATTTATCCTTTCATCTTTATGAAATTAACAGGACACTTTCGGGAAGTAAGGGCGGTGTGGCTCTTGGCCTGGAGAGCATTTTGTTGTAATCTTCTGATGTTGTTTATGTCCTGTAGTATAGTTTCTATATTCCCAATAGGCTCTGCGCATTGGAATAACATAAACAATAGTTTAGACGTAGGACTAAGGTCGACTAGGTCTCTACTGAATATGTTAGACTTAATTATGAATGCCAGCTAGATCAGAGGTCACTAGAAACTTTCTTGAATGAACAGGAAGGAGTTAACTTTCCTGATTAGACAAGAAGGGATTCGTTTCTGACAACCGCATAAACATGACAACTTTGCTCCCTCCAGAACAAGGAGTATATCTCCAGAGTTGTGTGAAAACATTAGACAGCTATTTCACTCAGTCAATCGTGCATGCTTAGTTTCACCAGAGTGCAGAGAAATAGAGAGACGGGCGTTTTCAATAAGAGGTGTTATTTATTGAGCAGTCTTCTTTCTCATGCAAGAGAAATGAATTGCTACAATTGCAATACTTGTTATAAAGTAAAGTGCGTACAGTAAAAGTAGTATTATGAAAAAATATTGTAAAAGCATTGATATGGGTTCTGAGCCATATGATACTTAAAATGGATAAAATATATACATACATAAAATGATTGACTAAACGTACTCAACTGGTGCTTCTATGATACACCTACCCTGTTGTACCTAACCTAAGCCTGGTACTTGGGAAGGAGTATATGAGCTGCAGTTTAAGTTAAGTTAGTTTTTGCCAAGAATCTGAATCAAGAATTCTCTAAGGCTCTAATCAGCTCCATACCTTGGTTATAGAATGAAGGAGGTCTTGTATCTCTTTCTCAGGACTCGATTTCCCAGCAACCCGCAAGGGTGACTGGAAACACTGGAGCTGGATTTCTCGGCAAAAGAAAAGACAGCGTCTCTCTCAGTGCGTCAAGGGGAGGGTAGGCTTCCTCTCCACTACCGCATTTCCCTCGGGATGGAATGGACTAGAGTACCGCAATGCAATGCCCATGCTGTCCATGGCCTCATTGTAAGCTCGAGAGCTAAACGCAGGACCCTGGTCAGAATGTAGCATGCCAATTGCGTATGTGCCGATAAAGACTCGCAAATCTTTTATAACAGTTCTGGCATCAGCCAAGTGCTGGGGCCACATCCAAATGAATCTCGTGCAGGAATCCACTGCGACCATGATATATTTATAGTTGCTATCGCTTTGTAAGGGACCACAGTGGTCCAGGTAAACACATGCTAATAGTTTATCTGAGATCAGAAGGAGCGTCTGTGCTGGTCGCTTCACTGTTGATACTTTCATTCTTTGACATATTTCTCATCCGCGGCCACCAATATCTCTGTTTTAATAATGATACTGTGGCGGAAACACCAGCATGTGCAGACGCGAGCCCTTCGTGTGCCCCTAAAATTAGTCCTAACCTGTGTTCCATGTTTGGAATTACTCTATCCCCCACTCCAGGGATTTGAGCAAAAGGAACAATATTCGCATCAGTTTTGTATGAGTACTTTACTGGGAAGCCTTTCGGGAGTGTCTTACCACTGTCTTTTACTGAAGCACTGACAGCCTGCATTATTTCGCTATCTATTTTTGTTTTTGACCGGGTGATTGCAGCTACGGAAGCCGTTTGCACAGCTGCCTTCGCAGCCTCATCAGCCAATGAATTCCCTGCAACGTGAACGCCATCACGTTGATGACTTAGTGTATGTATCACATGAGTCTTTTGTAGTTCTTTCTGTAAAAGAACTACTTGTTCCCAAAGCATTTTATGCTTGATTGTGCCACCTTTTGCATCTTTGAAGCCGTTTTGAACCCAGTTCTGCAAGTATTCATTGTAAGACTGGGCACAATAATACGAATCGCACACTATTAGTGTGGGGAATTCGCGATCGGTATTTTCAAGCGCCATCTTAAAAGCCTGTAGTTTAGCTCGCTGAGCTGTACAATCTCCTAGAGATTGAGTTATAGTGACCAGTGGTCTAAATTTTCCTTCGTGCCAACGACCTTTAACAATCGCGCATGCAGCACTATATGCTTGTTTACCCCCGACTGCGGGTTGTGCTGATCCGTCTGTATTTATTATACAGCCGTAATGTTCAAGAGGCAGGATTTCGGTCGGCCGAGGACATTCATATTCGTATTGGAGAAATTCTTGTGTTTTTAAATTAGGATCAAATTCGTATACTACGTCTGATGCAGCGAGAGAATTAACCGATTGTATCCATCTCGGATGTAGAGCTTTAGCATTTGGAATGCTTGCTCTTGCTACTGCTTCTAGTGCAGCGACCGGTGTAACGATTATTATTCGTTTACCTTGTGCAAGGGCTCTTTATTTTGCTACAGCAGTTTGAACCGCAGTCAGAATTTTTTCAGTAGAACTGAATTTTATTTCAGCTTGTGTGTACAAGTGTGATTTATAAGCTATTGGTACCGTTTCTCCCTCATTAGAGGTCAGGTACGTGAATCCGCATCTTCCTGGGATGACTCGGGTTACAAGGTTGCGTTCATTTGCGCGTGTTTGCAGTTTTGTTTTAGTTTACATGTCTCTTTGTAATGTTCGTAAAATTTCTGTGTGTTTCTGAGTCCAATTAATTGGTTTGAAATCAGGTTTTATTAATTCATACAAGGTTTAACCCTCTCTGCATAATTTAGAATGTATGTTCTTCCGAAATTCAGGAAGCCTAGTATTGATTGTAAGTTCTTCAGCGTTTTTGGTGCTTGGAGTACTGCACAGTTCTCTAAGAAGTTGTCTGCTAGGCTTTTGCCTTCACTTGATAATTCATATCCTAAAAATAGGACAGTTAGATGGGTAATTTGTGACTTTAAAGTTAAATTTGTACCCTTCAGCTGCGAACCCAAGTATTATGGTGTTCACTCTTTTCAAGTGTGTCTCCAGGTCGTCGTCTGTGAGATAATGTCATCGACATAGGATAATGCCTCATCATCGTACATTTGTTGTAACTCTGTTACCCTGGCTGAGAATAATCCTGTGCTATTCTTGAATCCCTGTGGGAGACGACAGAATTGTTTTTGCCCCCCCCCATACAGGAGAAAGCGGTCAAATACCAACTTTCAAGTGCAATGTTTTGACAAAAGAAACCATTTGAGATATCTAATGTTGTTTTATAATTTTTGCGCATGATGTTATTCATTAGTGCTGCACTGTGTGAGTTTTGTACTGCTAATGTTTTGCAGCAGGAGTTTAGGTGTCTGTAGTCCAAAACTAGACTATATGAATCGTCTGGCTTGGAGACAGGAAACAAAGGATTGTTCATTTGTGAGGTGCATGTTTCAATCACCCCCTGATATTCAAGTTGATCTAAGATCTCCCTGACTTGCTTTTTAGCTTCTTGTTTAACAGGATACTGCCTTTGTGCAGTTGGTTGATTTTTTAACTGAATTTTATGGTGAGGAGAATCCTCATCCCATCCTACATGATTTTTATATAATGCAGGGGCTTGGGCTACTGCCCATTTTCTTGCAAATGTGTATTTTTTATGAATTGGAATTTGATTTGAGAAGGCAGGCATAATCATTTCTTTGCCATGTGGGCAATCCCTGACAAACTCTGGTGGCCAGTCTTTTTCTGCTAGAAGGATATCATAGCCTTTCGAAAGGTTATCTCAAAAGAGACCCTTTATTTTCCTAGTTTTGTCCCCCTCTATACGTAATGTTATTTCATATATTTTATGAGGTATGCTAACCCTGGTGTCTGCAGTTTCCACTTGAATGTATTCATTCGTGTCCACTGTCTCCAGAAGATTCATCAGGATCTTGCGAGCTATGGTCACTTCTGCTGCGCTGTCTAGCATTGTCTGGGCCCACTCTCCATTTTTCAGTTGTGTCCTCAGAATCCTCTGCATGTTTTATTTTAATACTAGCTACCTTCTTTTTTGGAAATTGTAATTTTTTACTTTGATGAGCAGGTTCCTTGTCTTTGGACTTGACGTGCTCTTCCTTGTGTTCTGACCGTCCTCTTCTTTCCGATTTCTGTGAGGAAGTCTGAAAAGATCGAGAGGGACGAGTATCATTATCTTGATATCTGTCACGTTTTCTCAATTTATCCCTATCTCTAAGGTGTATCTTTTTTCAGAGTGCTCCCTTTGGGGAGACTTGCCTCCTCGTTCTGGAGATCTATCTCTCCGTTGAGGAGACCTTCCTCTGGACTGAAACTGTTTTTCTCTGGGAGTGGTTTGTTTATTACCCTCCAACCTCTTTTTTGGAGTGTTGAGATTATTTTTGATAAATGTTTTTTCAGGATTTTCAGTTAGTTGTAATTTTAGTCGTTTCCCACCCAAACTATCTCTACCTAGTTCTTCATAGGATTTTTCTATAATTCTGGCAAGTTCAAAAGGTTGTTCTGCTATATCTGTTTCTTTCAATTTCTGGCTGATTGCCACAGATGCTGCTTCTCCTTTTCTGTTGGCTAGTAATATAGCCGAGACTTGCTTAAAGTCTTTCAGTAACTTCATACCTAGAGTTAAAGCAGGTTCTGGACCGTATTCATTTTAAATCTGTCTTAATACATCTGGTATAACCGCCATAGATGGAACACCATGTGTTTTTGTGTATATCAAAGCAAAGACTGTGCCCCAAGTGTCACAGTCCTCCACATGTGGTGCGATCCCCATTGGAAGACAGATAGTCAGAATTCCGTGTTGCTCATGAGGTGTAGTATCAGGAAATACTGCCTCTATTTGAGTGATTTTTTGAGCAAACCAGAATTGAATTTGTTCCCGTTTTGTGGGTATTTTGCCAATGGCTGATTGTATATTCTGTGGTGTGATTTTATTTGTGTTCCCCTGGTGAAGGGTGTGCTGTGGAATTTGTATTGCTAGTTGGACTGCTGAAGTCCGCATGACATATTGGAACAATTGTCTTTGTATTTTAATTAGTTACGATGTTCCTCCGAGCACTCATTCAATATAACAAAGTCTTTATACAGTTTTCACTTTCATTTATTGTCCAATCTTCAATCGAATTCAAATAAAGTTCTTCAATCGTATCCAAATAAACGATAATACGCAGCCAACACGTGTTTCGTCTAGTCAGTAAGACAATGACTTCTTCAGGGCAAATGGTAAGGTAGTAGTCTCCAAAATAAAGATCAGTTTCAGTAAATATATTCCAGTATAATCGTCAAATCAAGCAGTCTTAATATCCAAAGGCGGGCATTAGCGTATCTATTCCAAAAGTATAGTTTATGTATCCGTTCTCAATAGCTAAAATCACGCTATTAGATTCCAATATGATCCTCAGATCAAGATATTTCAATATCCACAGGCGGGTATAGTGCATATATATTCCTGAAGTATGATATAACGAGGAGTGTGTCTTCAGATATATCTTGATTGTGTATCTATGTCAAGAATGCGCTCCACACGAGTACGTGTCGATCTGTGTATGTCGACTGACGTAAATTGGCGTTCTGCAAAGTATGGCGCCAAGCGGAGTCGGGAAGAAGCTGCCACCGTCCCCCTTACCGCTTAAAGGTGTTATTTATTGAGCAGTCTTCTTTCTCATGCAAGAGAAATGAATTGCTACAATTGCAATACTTGTTATAAAGTAAAGTGCGTACAGTAAAAGTAGTATTATGAAATAATACTGTAAAAGCATTGATATGGTTTCTGAGCCATATGATACTTAAAATGGATAAAAATATATACATACATAAAATCATTGACTAAACGTACTCAACTGGTGCTTCTAAGATACGCCTACCCCGGTGTACCTAACCGAAGCCTAGTACTTGGGAAGGAGTATATGAGCTGCAGTTTAAGTTAAGGTAGTTTTTGCCAAGAATCTGAATCAAGAATTCTCTAAGGATCTAATCAGCTCCGTACCTTGGTTATAGAATGAAGGAGGTCTTGTATCTCTTTCTCATGACTCAATTTCCCAGCAACCCGCAAGGGTGACTGGAAATACTGGAGCTGGATTTCTCGGCAGGAGAAAAGACAGCGTCTCTCTCAGTGCGTCAATGGGAGGGTCGGCTTCCTTCGGCTATCGCATCAGCTGGGCTTCGGGCAAGTAGATAGCCGCTCTGCTCCAAACCACCGTGTGTTTGCTTAAGGCAACGTTGGTATATTTATACCTGGAAGGTGCCGAGTTTGACGTAAGGTTGGACATAAGACATCACTAAGAACTTACAGTTCTTTCTGGACTCCAGGAGTTCTTACACAAATCAAAACAAAAGCAGGGGGACTTCCCGGGCTGCTGGAGGCTTCGTTTGTTTAAAGAACGCGTTGTACTTTCTAGGAGTCTATGGGAGTAGCCTTGCCGTATTTGGACTGCATTGGCTATGACTAAATATGGGTTTGATTCTTATGCCTTTATAAGGATATGTTTTGTTATAACCATATAAGGGCATGAATCGGGAATATTTAAATAGGGTCCTAGATACATTCACAACAGTCCATTATGGAGTGTGGAGCACTGTGCCTAATGCGTTCCACATTCCAAGTAGTTGTTCATAGTTCTGCACTCTGGCAGTTGCGTAAAAATCTGAAGCATTGACAAAGCCCGAGTAGGTTAATGCAATGTCTGCAGATAATTCAATGTTGGAACTTAAGAGGTTGATACAACTAGGATGTAAGAGAGAGAGAGTACTGTTTCTCTCACTATTAGACCATTTATAAAAGATCTTAGATGAATTATCAGTTTGTGAAGATATTGTAATCATGAGAGGTGTCCTATTTATCCCTCCAGTTGCTTTAAGGAACAATTTGATTAAGCTAGCTCATGAAGGACATTTGGGTCAAACCAGAACAAAACAAAGACTAAGAACAAATTGGTGGTGACCAGGTATGGACTCGAATCTAGATTCTTGGGTCACAAAGTGCGAAGTTTGCAAGGAGAGTGACAAACGTTTAAGAATTGGTGTTCAGGCCTCTTTAGGTCATATTTCTGATCCAGGTCAACCTTGGCACACCATATGTATGGACTTCATCGGGCCAATGAATGGTCTTAAAGAAAGTTTACGTTTTGGTCTAGTAGTTGTTGATGTCCACACCAAGTGGTTAATAGTTACATTTACAAGAGACATAACAACTTCAACCACAATCTATATTTTGAAGAGCATTTGGAGAGAAGAAGGCATACCCTTAGTTCTTATAACAGATAATGGCATGCAATTAACATCAGTTGAAATTAAGAACTTCTTATCCATTGCGGCATTAAGCACACTCGTACCTCTTTATACAACCCACAGGGAAATAGCATTGTTGAGAGAGCCAACCACCTAATCAAAGGTACTATTCAAATGGCTATTTCCAGTGGAAAGGATGTGGATTCAATGACATCAGAAATGCTGTGGACATATCGCTCGAGTGTCCATGGTGTCACGAACAAGACACCGTTTGAAATGATGCGTGCCAGACTCCCTAACACTAAGCTTGTTCCCACTTGGATCAAAGACATTGTCTTAAGAAATTCAATTCCCATTAATTCAGCTTCTTCCCCTCTTCAACAAGGAGTGAACAGCAAGAGAAAAATGGGATAGAAAATGTGTTCTGGAGACTGGGTTAAAATACATACCGGTAGACCTGGTATTCGCTTTTCAAAATGTTTAGGACCTTACAAAGTCAAACTTGCTTTACCTTATTGTGTAGTTTTAGTTGATAGTGAGAAATGGAACTATAGACGGGTAGCTCTGTATCACAAAGGTGATGCAAACATGAATGTTCATGTCAAAACAAATTGTCATGATACTCCTGCTAGCAATACCTTTTTGTCTATGTCTGAAAATGACCTTGTTTACAATTCTCAGGCAAACAATGCTTCTCAAAGGGTAGTACAAGGGGGAGGTGATGCTCCTGCTCCTGTTTCTTCTGTTTCTCCTGTTGTATGCCAACCAACAAGGGAGGTAAGACTTTATAGAGGTCGTCATCCTCCAGGTTATTTAAAAGATTATATTTGTACGTGAGTTACTTTGTATTTACATTTGTGCTTGAGACATTTGCATTTTAGTCTCAGTATGTCAAGTTTACTCTTATTAGTGTTCTGAATATATTGCTTAGCAATTATTTTCTTTTTCCTTTCTTTACTTTGTTTCTATTCTACTTTCTCCTCATTTTCTTCCTCATTAATTGTATAAAAGAAGAGTTTATTTTGTAATCTTCTGATGTTGTTTATGTCCATTATGGAGTGTGGAGCACTGTGCCTAGATATGGACCTGGGAAGATGCAGTTTTAAACTGCAAGATTATTAACAATTGATTTACACTGTCTTTGGTTTATCAAATCTCGTGGTTCAAATCTATGAAACAGACCTGTTTGGATGTAGATCATGTTGAGTACTTTGAGAACCCTGACACACTTGTTCATATCAGTAGAAGAGATCTAAAGAAGCAATGTTTATCCATGTTTGAAGAATGTAGTCTGTCCTCAGAACTACTGAAACCTAGTGTAGTTACTAACCAATTGGTGCTTATTAATGACAGCATTCAATCTATGTCTTTGCTCAGAATTCCTGCCATAGGTTTGTTTTGACTCACTTTACAGTAGATATTTTTATCTTCTAGTCACATTTCCCAATATTAATGACTGGTCAGATGTCTTCATTAAGTGCCCCTCTAAAGACACATCTAGTCAATGTACTTTTCTGTGATGTTTTTCTGCATATTTTATAAAGTTTCTCTGAAACCTTTTATACTGCCAATTTTATGTGATTACAATGTCCTGCCTGGGTGTTCTTGCAACAACTAACCTCTTTACCAATTTGTTGTAGGATATCAAGTTTTTTATGGGCCGTGATTCACATTAGGAACAAGATCAGAATGAAGCAATAAGTGTGTCACAATGGTTTTACTACCCTTGCACATTTTTATGAGACCTATTGTTTGCACTGATAGTATTTTTTAATAGATATTTCCTTTCTGGTCACAACTGTATTAGTTATTGTGTATTGGATTTGAAATTTATTATATGCTGTTATGGTTTCTTTTTTGAAAATTGAACAGAGCTTATAGTGATTGATTGAACTCTTATGCAGGAGAAATGGTAATCAGTGATGCAGTATGGAAGTGAGTGTACTGTTTTCCCTTTCAGAAGAGACGTTTTACAGTATGGTTTTAAATTAGTAGTAATTCCAGTGGTGTACGTTTCACTGCCACTACATGAAGAGTCTAAATATATTCACCAACATCGTGGCAGAGCTGCAATATCAAAAAGTAAACAAAGTAGATCTGTTGGCAAGACTCTTCATCAATGACTCAGTGGGATACTTGGCCCTCATCTGGGACCTCTAGACTTTGCGCTGGGCACCAAGATGATCGCGTTGAGCACAGCGGCCCGCGGTATTTGGAAGTGCGACTGTATCACACACCTGAGGACCTATACGACAGAAAACATTAGCAGGACTACGAGCGGCGGTAAATTTCTGGACAACGCTGCCGCAGGCACCCATAGGCAGAATAGCCATAGCTAAAATGATCATGGTTCCTAGGCTGCTCTACCATTTCACCAATCTCCCCATAATACCGCCACGTTCCTTCTTTCAAGAACTCGACACACTGCTCACGACCTTGATATGGGGTGGTGGTCGCCATAGGGTAGCCCTGCGCACATTATACTTACCTACGACGCAAGGACGGTTGGGTGCCCCATCCTTCGAGGCATACTTCCTGGTGGCACAGCTCCAATGGCTATCTCACGGCACAGCGGACAGACATATAGGGGAAACGATTACAGATATAGGCCGAATGCCTCCCCCAGCCATTCGGAGAATGTTAATGCCTGGTTACAAACCACTACGCACACACCCGTTGCAGGTATCCCTAGCCCGCAAGTGCATAATACGGGTGCACCACATGTCAACAGTCAAGCCCTTGTACTCCCCACTGCTCCCGCTAGTGGAATTCCCCCGGAGGGACAAATACTACACTGCACGAACCCTCCAGGTATGGACGGACCATGACGTTACCGAAGTAGAATCTCTGTTCGATGACGGTCAGCTGAGGACGTACGCCCAAATGGTCAAGTGTTATGACCTTCCGCCGGAGCAGTTTCTACTGCACAGGCAATTACTGGACAGCAGACGTCACTACTGGGATCTTCGTGAAGGGGAACCCCCGACACATCCAGTGTTGCACACAATACTGCGAAGACACCTAGTCACCTGGCACTATAAGGCAATCCGGGAGCTGACTAGCACTTCCCTAGGTCGGTTACGACAGAAATGGGAGGAGGAGGCGGGTTGGGCGTTCCACGACAAAGAATGGGAACAAGCGCTGGAATACCCCACAAAGATTTCCAGGAATGCCGTTTTAAAAATATAGAGTTTAATGTCCTGCACCGAGCTTACCTCACACCACGTAAATTGCACCGTTTCTATCCCGACATGCTTTTTACGTGCCCCCGCTGTCAAACTCCGGACGCCAACTTTAGGCATATGCTCTGGGACTGCCACATCATTCAACAGTACTGGTGTAAAGTGCACCAGACACTACAAGTGACGGTCAATCTCCCGAACATATTCACTTGGGAGGCATGCGCCCTGGGAATCCTTCGCAATAGAAAATCTGAAAAACTGCATTGGCGCTTTGAGTCCCTAGCCATTCTACTAGCAAAATGGGGCATAGCTATGCAGTGGCGAGCCCCCACAGGACCACCAGAGGCCGCCTGGATAGGTGCAATGAAAAAATGGGGCACCACAGAGGAAGGGATATTAAGGGAGGAGGAGGTAAAAGGGGACTCATAAACATCTCATATCCATGGAAAGGGCACAAATGCTCTTTCAGTTCACACGAGAGACAGCAATAGAGGCAGCATCTGAAGCCTCGCAACCTCCACCCCAAACCCCACTCCTATCCCCTGCGGAATAGATAACATACAGTACCACGTAGCAACAAGACGCGAATGGCAAAGGACACACCCCGACGGCACCGGAGCAGCTCCTATTCACACACACAAAAAATCCCTTGCGATTTCCCCCCACACACCTCAAAGCGCAGAAAAATACAAACACTGCCAGTCACACTACGAAAAGACACGACTGCACACCCAGCCCACTGCAAACGCGCCCCCACACCCAATTTCCCCCCATAGCTAATAGTTCTGTTCTCTCCCTCGGTAGTTCCAAAGCCGACTACAAACCCGACAGAGCAGAGGTTCAGGTATCCTATTTGGGGCGACATGCAAGAGCAGAGGCAAGGGCACCGCATCAGCTGAAGCTCGCAGGATACTCACCTAACTAGTCGCTATGAAACATTACTATATACGATGTCATTAGCAGGGAGATATCTCCTAAGCTACTGCACAATACCTTATTCAGTGTATTGGATATGTGATGAAATTGCGAAGTTTGATATGTTCAATGATATTCAAATGCTTACATTACACATCTATGACAAAATGTTATAACGATGATTGGTCCAATGGAAACCTGTAACATAAAACCTCAATAAACAAATTTAAACAAAAAAAATCACTCAGTGGGATACTTTCAAAAATGTATACGTCTGAGCATGAACATACAACTAACTGCAATTTTAAAACACATTTTAAATATGTTACATTTGCATATGAGTAGGAGAAGCATAGTTGCAAAAAAATGACACTATGGGATCTGATTTCGAGTTTAGGACCCTGGTTACGAGTTGGTCATTATATTTCAACCCATGCGTAAACCGCACTTGTTGGAATTACAAGTTGGGAGGTACTTAACACATCCGATATCTATTAAATTTTTAAATACCCCAACCTCTGTTATTTTGTCAAGCATAAGGTATTTACTGTATAATGCGAATTTTGGTGCGTTGAGCACCAAAATCCACATATCATTTCCCACCAACTCATAATAGATATTACTTGTCGCTCCCGAAAAATAACATATCAAGTGGGATCATTATTTATCAAGTGCAAGTGAACGATGCGTCGGTTCTTGCAGCGGCAACAGGTGCTGCGATGATCTTTGCAGCGACGGGAATTCTCTCACACTGTGGATGATGCGCTCTGCAAGTGAGCGATGCGTGCAAAATTGTAGATCTTCTTTTCTTCTTCTTTTCCAGCTCCCCAAACAGCAGGCAACAACATCCAGAGGCCCCACAAATGGATTAAGCACTCTAGGCAGGGCAGAACTCACACACCAGAGTTCAGGGGGAAGCTGGGGGTGAACTCCCTTTGTGCCTGGGACTTCTTAAAAGGAGGCCAGCTCTTCTCAGGCCCTTGGAGATTACTTCAAGCACGGGGACACAGCAACTGCAAAGTCCTCCCCCTCTCCTTGGCAGAATAGCAACTGCAGGTCAGCCCTCAAACACACAGCAGGACAGTCCTTCCTCTTCAGTCTTCCAGCTTTTTTCCTTGGCATGGGTTCCTTCTTGATTGCAGGATGATCTAATTTTCTGGGGTCTGGGTATCCCTTTTTATACGAATATTCTCTTTGTTCTCTGAAGGCAGAGAGGCCTTGGCCTAGTATAAACCAGTTCTGGTCAGTCCTGGAGCACTGTTTACTTGACTCCTTCTTTCCTTTGAGAGTGAGGGGCAGGGTCGTCAGCCGCCCAGCAGGAGGTGGAGCCATCATTGTGGAAGGCAGGCGCAGCTCTATTCAGGCCCAGGTGCTATCCACTCCCACCACTCAAGATGCAGATGAAACTATTCAGCCTAGTGCACACTCACTCAGCCTCCTGGAGCTACCCCAGCCCCTGTCACTCAGAAACCAGACAGTCAATTCATAAACATTCCAAGGCACACAGAAAGTTCAGACAAGAAAACAGCCACTTTCTAAAAGTGCTGTTTTCAAACGCAGGATTTAAAAACCATCCATCCTAAAAGATGGGTTATTAAATTCTGAGTTCAGGGATACCAGACTTTAATTTTCTATCTTGCTCCTATGGGAAGAGATGTAGGTAAACATTGCACACAGCATTCCCCATTATAGTAGCCTATGGGCAAGATAGCCTTTCAATAATGAAAAACGAAATTGGCAGTATTTCACTATCAGAACATGTCACCTACATTAGTACATGCTCTACCTTTCAAATGCACTGCACCCTGCCCAGGGGGGTACCTTGGCCTTCCATAGGGGTGTCCAATGTGCACAGAAAGGGAAGGGTTAGGCCTGGCCAGTGGGGACACTGGTCAGGTTAGCATGGCAGTTAGCAACTGCACACAGGCGCTGCGGTGGCAGGCCTGAGACACCATTTTAGGGCTACTCATGTGGGTGGCACAATCAGTACTGCCGGCCCACTAGTGGCATTTGAATCACCAGCCCTGGTATACTTAGTGCTCTTTACTAGGGACTTGCTGGTCAAACAAATATGCCAATCATGGATAACCAATCACTATAACAATTTACCCAGGGAGCACTTGACCTTTGACACTGATCAGCAGTGGCAAAGTGCCCAAAGCATCTAAACCAGCAAAAACGAAATCCAGCACAGCGTTAAAAATGCAGGAGGTAGAGGCAAAGAGTCAGGGGAAAGCACGCCAAAGATGCCAGGTCTAACAGGCATGATCAGTAAATAGGACAAACTCTCGGCCTTCCAAGAAGTACTGAAGAGATTCAGTGGGCCATTTGATGGCCAATACTTCCTTCTCGATTACTGCATACCTTTTTTCTCGAAAGAACAATTTCCGACTAATATACAAAATGGGCCTCTCCTGACCTTGTGAATCCATTTGTGAGAGGACAGCACGCACCCCATGTTCCGAGGCGTCCGTCTGTAAAATGAAGGGTTTGGTTTAGTCAGGACTAAGAAGGACAGGTTTTGAGGTTATAGCCTGTTTCAGCTGCTGGAATGCTTGAAGAGCTGAGGGGGAATGTTGTTTTAGTTCTTTTTCTGTTTTTGCTTCTTTTCTAAGGAGATCTGTTAGAAGATTAGCTATCTGTGAGAAGTCAGGTATAAATCGCCGATAGTAACCTAACACACCCAAAAAAGCCCCATTTAGTTTGAGGAATGGGTATGTTGGTTATGGCCGCTCCTTTTTCCTTCTGTGGTTTTCTCAGACCTTCTCCTAACACGTATCCGAGGTATTTTACTGACTTAGCGGCTTGTCTACTTTTAGATGGATTCATTGTAAGGCCACTCTCTTTTAGGGTTTGGACAACTGTCTTCAAATGGTGTAGGTGTTGTGCCAAAGTTTTACTATGAATAACAATATCATCTATATAGGCTGCTGCAAAGGCCGTGCAAGGCTGAAACCAGTGTTCATTAGTCTTTGGAACGTGGCTGGGGCCCCATGCAGCCCAAAAGGGAGGACAGTAAAATGATATAAACTCTCTGGAGTCGAAAAAGCAGTCTTCTCCCTGTCTTGGCATTTCAGAGGGACTTGAGTTGCCAGTACCCTTTACAAAGGTCCAGGGTACTTATATAGCTGGCTTTTCCCAGTTTTTCAATCATCTTGTCAACTCGTGGTAATGGGTAGAAGTCAAGTTGTGAAATTCTGTTGACTTTTCTAAAGTCTATGCAGAACGTGATAGACCCACCAGGTTTTGGTACTAATACAATAGGGGAGTACCACTCACTGTTGAAGGGTTCTATTATGCCCATTTAGAGCATCTGCTGCACTTCTTTCTCAATTTTCTGTCTGCTGGATTCAGGGATCCGTTATGGACGTAACTTTACCTTTTTTCCTGGGGTAGTATTGATTGCATGTTCCACCACCGATGTTTTACCGGGGTGAGGGAAAACACTTCTTGTAGGGATTGCAACTGCCTACCCAGCTCATGTTTTTGTACCTCCGGTAGTTCTGGGTCTATGGTTTGGTGGTGTAGGGGTTCTGTTCATTCGGCCAATCCTAAAAGAGCTGGTATAGCCCCTTCCCACTTTTTTTAACGAATGGATGTGGAATATTTGTGCGTGTGAATCCTTTTTAGGATCCATTTCTAAACGATAGGTTCCTGGGTCACTTTTTCTATTATGTGGAATGGACCCTTCCATTGTCCTAACTACTTATGGTCAGATGAAGGTATCATCGGTAAGGCGGAGTCTCCTATCAGTATGGTACGTTCTCTAGTTATTTTATCATATTGGACTTTTCGAGAGGTCTGGGCCTGTTCAAGGTGGGTTTATACAATACTGCGTATTTGTTGCAAATGGGGTTTTAAGTTAAGAATGTATTCGGGAAGGGGCTTAACCCCTTCTTGTTCTTCTTCCCATTCTTCTCTCACCATTTCTAGTAGGGTTCAGGCTTGTCTGCCACACAGCAATTCAAAGGGTGAATACCAAGTACTTTTTTGTTGTTTACAACGGATAGCAAAATGGGCCAGAGGAAGCATTTATGTGTTTCATGGTCAAGGAGTTTTTTATGGGTCAGCTAAAGGGTAGCATTGTATCATTCTACCAACCCATCAGTTTTAGGATGATAGTCAGAATGTTCTAATCTGTTTAATGTTCAACTGTTGGCAAACTTGTTTCATCAGCTTAGAGATAAAAGTGGTGCCTTGGTCAGTTATGATTTCCAGAGGAAACCCTACCAGGGAGAACAAGTTTATCATAGCCTTGGCAATTTGAAGGGCATTGGGTTGTCTCAATGCCACTGCCCCCGGGAATCGAGTGGCGTAATCCACCAGGACTAACACATACCGACGATCACTATGAGAAGGAAGAAGTGGTCCTATAAAGTCCATTCCTACTCTTGTGAAAGGTTCGTCAATTATGGGTAAGGGTTGCAGAGGTACGCTAGGGGGAAGGGATCAGCTGTTCTTCTGACATTTAGGGCATTCCTTATAATATCTACGGACTTGTTGGTATATCCCAGAACAGTAGAATTTTTTAAGAATAGCATTTTCAGTTTTTTCACTCCCAAAGTGACCCCCAACAAATGACTATGGGCTAGAAACAATATTTTTTCTTTATACTTCTGGGACACTAGTAACTGAGGATGTTGGCTCTTCCCTTCCTTCCTGTATACCAGACCTTTCTTGATAAGGAACTGGGGACTTACTTGATCTGGATCTTCAACATCCGTGGCCCTATTACAGGCCTCCCTTAATGTCGGATCTTCTCTCTGGGCTTCCTGAAAGCCTGGGTCATATTGCCACATGTCAACCTTTTTGGGCTGAGTTAATGGTACTTGCATCCAGTCTCTCTTGTCTTTTCTCTTTTGATTCTTGCTATTCCGATGTTTCCATGGGGAAAGCTGGTATCCTGTTCTGGTGCAAATGGAGCAGATTTTCTCCACTCGTCGCCGTCGTCCCAGTCCCCTTGTAGTAACTGATTCATGTGGGGATAGCCAGTCCCTAAGATAAAGGGTTCGGGTAACTTAGGGATAATTCCTACTGGCAAGGGCACAGGTCTTACCGATGGTGTGTGTTGTATCTGTACTTCCGTGTTGGGGTACTGTTTGTTATCTCCATGAACGCATTGAATGTTTACAAGTCCAGTGGGTTGTGGTCTCCCTCCTGGTATGGCTTGTGGACTCATGACTCTATGTAGGTAGCCTATGTCAATCAAGGCTGCTCTATCCTCCCCATTCACCCTCACGGTTCTATGATAAGGAGGAGCCTGCCCTTTTGGCGTACAATAGAAGGAACGAGAAAGCCCTACTTCCATCGGCTCTTCCTTCTGTGGACATACATGTGCTATATGACCAAATGCCCCACAATTGAAACACTGGGGACCCGGAGGAGGGAAAGTTTGGATAGGTATCGGCAACAGTCCAGGCATTAAAGTAACAGTGCGTTTTCTCTAGAGGGACTGCCTTCTGTCTTTGGCCTGGAGCTCCCCATGGCTGCTTCCATCGAGTTTCCTCCCTGCTCCTTTGTAATTCCTATGCCCTATTAAAGGCACTAGCAATCTCAACCGCCCTGTCCAGGGTTAGTTGGGTGTGTTGGCGAACCGATTTTTGTATGGACTGCTCCAAATAAACTTTTTCAATGATCTCTTCTTTGTTGGAAACCAAAGGCTTTAACCACCCAACTGCCATAGGATAGGGCTCGGAGAGTTTACTGGGGTCCCTCCTTAATTTGTCTCAGCCGAATGCGATAAGTTTCTTCAATCACCCCTAATCTCTCTAAAATATTATTCTTGACTTCATCATAAGGGGTGACCCGAGTGGATTGGTTGCCTGATAGTCTGCCTGTAGATCTCCAGAGAGGAGTGGCCCTAAATATTGGCCCCATTTGTTTAAAGGCCGCCCTGCTGCTCTGGTCATCTCTTCAAAATTGGAAAAGAAAAAATCGGGGTACCCTCCGCTAACATATTTCTGAAGGACCACGGAAGAGAGGGTTGTATGACCTCATTGCTGACTGAGAGTGTCCGCCAATTTTCCAAACACTGTCTCCTGGGTTTGACTCTGTTCTGTTAAGGTTTTATGGAGTTTCTCTCGGTCTTCTTCAGCCACAGCCAAACATTTCTCCATAATACATCCCAATGTTTCCTGGTTCTCCCCCATTTTCTGCACAGCGGCCTCCATTTCCTTGGATCCTACTTCTTACACCACTTGTCGGAGGGATGGGCGGAAACAAAATCTAGGAGGCCTGATGCGTGGCTCGATTTCGACGTAATTTATTCAAAGGTTTTTGATAAGGAATAACAGATTTCACATGGTAGGTATAGTCTTTGACACTTCCACCAGCCACTCTTTCCTTGTCTTTAATCCTTTTTCCCCTGGTCTTCCGGTGTCTTTAGTTACAAAGGTCAGGATGATGCCAGGACGATGGTCCCCTGGAGTCTATCAAAAGAGAAGAAAGTAGCGGTAAGTAGGGTGTCCTTACTTTTACAATGTTGTGTTCCCATCACCACACCAATTGTGCAACCATACCAGGGTGTATAATAAAACAAAATACTATTGTTGCCTGAACTAGGCAAAATATGGGATGCTGGGTGGATCTTAGGTTCCAGTTCGGTAAGGGGTTTCCTCTACCCCTCGGCATCAGGGATAAATGCTATGCACCCCGTGACTAGAGAAGCCAAATAGTGGAAAAAAACTGAAAGATCAGCGTTATATCTTGTGAAAAGTCAGAAAGGATAAATGAAAACTAACACCCTTTTACACCTACATGGTTTCTGTAGCTTTAGACAATTTGCGGAGTAACGCTTAGGGCACATGTGCATTCACCAAGGTGATGTCCCCTTCGGACCCTTCTCCACCATTATGCTGGACCCTTCCCTTTCTTCTCCCCTTCCCAAGACAACTACCGCAACTGAGCTGTGGCGGATTCACAGCAACCTCCGGGTCGTCCACCAATCTTCGCACCACAACTCAGCATCTCTGGTGTCCTCCAACTCTCTCTTGACATCAGCTGGGCTTTCCTCCTCCGTCAGCGTGGCATCTTTGTTACCAGCTCACTTCTCCATGTCTCCGCATCTTTAAAGTTCTCTCTCTCTCTCTCTCTCCTTCTGGGAATCTGCGCTCCTTACGTAGTTCTGGTCCCTCATCCTTAATTCCTGAGTTCGGCGCCCATTCGTCCGCGTCTTGCCTGGCACGTCGTTCTTCCTGTATGGAGGAGGTAGGGAGCCAAGTTAACTCTTTCTCTTTCCTCGGAATTCCGCAGTCATCGGCATTAAGAAAATTACAGGATACATCAGGTGAGTTTTCGGCTTTGCTCCGGTCGTCACCCTTACAATCATATGTCATTAGAATGTTTGCCCCAGACATGGTGTGGGGTTAAGGCGTCTCCTCATGGTCCCAGGTCTTCACCGATTAAAGGTTGGCACTGCTCTTTGATTCTGGGCAGAATTCTCATCTTACCACCGCAGAATGCTTTGGTGAAAAGGACTTTGCGTATTATTTAAAATCATCAAGTTCTGAATTCTGCTTTCTTGATGGAGTTGGCTACGAATAAGTCATGGTAGGTGTGGACTGCAATTACTGGTCTTCTGGGTAAGCAGAGGTGTTATCTGTGAGCTAATGTGTTACTTCTTGTGCAATAGTAGGCAATTGTAAGTGCGAAAGTGTAATTTTACAAACATTTCACATTTTTATTTAAAAAAAAAAAAGCATGTCTGTTGTTATTTTGGAATCTGAAGGAATTATACGTTTGAAATGTTTTCTAAAGTGCCTAGTTCACCAGTGACGTTTGTAAGAGTGCTGTGAATCGACCATCCCGTGCTCCCACCATTTGATAACCTTGAACCAGTTAAGAGGAGCATACACTAGTCTGAAGCTGTGCAGCAAGAGAAATCCAATGTATTCAGCATTGGACATTCTCATTGTTTCTACTGGCTCTGAGAAAGTGGTTACTCTTGTGCTCTGCTGGTGACTTCACAAATACGCACACGGCTAGAATAATATTCATATTCATATACATATCTATGACAATCATAGCCCCTTGTTGCAATGCAATGTATTTGCACTAGATATTTTGAGCAATATAGTTCATTGGAATTAAGAAAGATACAGAGTGAAATATTGTGTTCTTATGTTGCCTACCATGTTGGTAGCCTTTTCTTTCCTTCAAAACAGCTCCGCTTCTACTGCAGGAGTTGTTTTGGCAGCTGGTCGGAGGAAGAAGACACAGGTTGCAGGTTTGCCATGCCTTCCTAGAATGAAGGAACTTTTTTCTGATGACAAGCCCCAAAAGCAGGAGTCTATCTTCAGAAGAAAAAGAAAGTTTCCCATTCATTGTGAGTTTTTTCCCAGCTCGTGAGAGACATTTGTGGACCTTTGTTGTCTGGAACAATCAATGTTGGTAGCTGAAACTTTGGCATTCTAGTCAGAGGTAAGCCTTTAGAACAGCCTTTACCACGCTGGCTTTACAATGCAGGTAAGTATTGGTAAAGTAAGTAGGCTATTTATAGTTTAAATATGCAAAATATTTTTTGTTTTGCTTTTGACTTTGGCACCCTTTGATGAATCTTCACAAAACTTTCCAGCAAAGTTTCATCCACAACAGCTCCTTGATGGAAAGTTACAGGGTGAATTGTGAAGTAAGGAATTGTGAAGTAGGGAGGTTCAAAAACTAATTTTCCCCATTCATTTTTTGATAGGAAAACTGAATAGCAATAACATACAAACTCCTGAACGAAACTACACAAAATTTGGCAGAAAGCTAGATCTTGGTCTAGAATGCAAGCTTTTTGCACTTTAGTGTAAATCCATGCAGCAGTTTCTTTAGAAATTAGGGCTCCAAAACGTTATATATTTCACACTGTGAACGATCGGGGGAGCTGACAGATCTTAAGATGAGATCTGATTGGCTGCCACAACATTACCAAATATGTGGCAGCAGCCATTTTAGGTCTTTGGGACTGAGTCCTGAAAATAAGTGTAAAAACCAAATAAAAGGAGACAGGGTCGGAATAACCTGACCCCAGCCCTGGTGGTGGTGGTGGTGGGGGTCCTAGAGGGACCAACCCTGGGACTAAATTGAATTTCTTTTAAAAGAAATTAAGGAAAGTCACATGGGATGCTGAGACCCATGGTAAAATAAAATCAAAATGCCGGCACCTGTGCCTTAAAAACGTTGGCTGGTCAAGGGCCTGAGGGGGCAGTGCATTATTTTATTTTGGGGAGGGGGTTTGAGACCCACCTCCGAAAGCCTCTATGTGCAGCTTCCTGCCAAACCCAAAATTGGGCCCTGGGAACCCCAACCCCCGGTGCCAGTGTTTTTTTAAAAGGAGAGGGAGCATTGCCCCACCCTCTTCAAGCCTAGATCAGCCCCGGGATCCTAATCCCCTGGGGACAGATAAAAACATTGTTCTGGCTGACCCCATCCCACTGGACATTACCATCTTCTGCCCGGGAGAGTGCATACCCTGCCTGCACTTTCCCAGGTAGAAAACACAACTTTGCTCCTGCCCGGATGGGAGTACTGAAGCATGCTGCTTCTGCCCAGGCAGAACCGGGTGGGTGCAGATTTTGTGAGCTGGCTCCCACCCATACCACTATAGGTGCTTGCTGGGCAGTCGGAAAGGGATCATGGGGGCCTTGTGACTCCTCCCTGAGCATCTAAAAAATAAGGACATGTTTTTGTCCCAGGTAGGCTCTCGCCTGAATAATGTAATTGTTGTAGGCGGTGCTATATGGTGCAAGCTAAATTCTCTTTAACCCCTTCGACGCTGATGACGAGCTGGGCTCGTCATGGCGTAGCCTCCTCGCACGCTCATGACGAGCCCAGCTCGTCACGTAAAGTGCGATTTAAAAAATCTCAGCGTACGAGCGGAATTCCGCCCGCACGCATGCGGTTAAGCTTCATGCTTGGTCCCCCGTTGATCATTTGTCTCCATGGCAAGTACAGAGATTCTAATAACACACACTCAGAAACCTTGAAAAACAAAGGTAATGATTAACCCCATCCAGAAGTGGGCTGGCTAAGGCACTATTGGTACCTACATTAGTATCTTTAGATATATAAATCTGTTGCCAAATTGTATGACACTATACATATAGTAAACCATATCAGAATATATAACAGCCGGAGCTAGAAATAATTTAGTCCCAGGCCTGCATATCATTGAGTCAAAATCAAAACTGTATGCAGACGCCAAGTTCTAAACATTTAAAAAATGTGAATCACAAAATAATAAAATTATTTAATTACAAAAGAATACAAGTAATTTAGTACAATAGTTCCGTACAATGAGCGAGACCTATAATCTCGATGGAGGCTGAAACTATTGTGTGAAAGTGCTGGACCATGTTTCTCTGAACTATACAGACGCCAGCCTCTTCATGTAATGTAATAAAAAGCACAGAAAGTGCTAATTGCCTTCAGGGAAATAGTCACAAGGTGGATATAATCAATTTTTTGTTCAGAATTTCCATTGCACTTGCATAATCTTATGTAATTTCATGTTATTCTTGTTGCACAAAAATCCCTAGAATTACAATATCAGGTCACGACACATGGGAACAGTGTAAATGATGACCAAAACTCTTGTGGGGCTATCTTTTTTGAGCTATTTTATAGCAAAAAAAAGTCCTTGTGTCTGCATTTTGCACTAAAATAAAGTACCAAATGCTAGTTTTGCAGTTTGTGCAATTACGCATAATGTTGAGTAATTATATATAGTTTTACACTTTTTTCAGAAATTGTGTGTAATTAAGCAAAAGCAAATTAATGCATATTTCACATAACTCTAGTTTTTGTCTGTCTCCTTTATGACCTATTTGAAAATCTCTGGTCAATGGAATGCTTTTCGATTAGGACCAAGGGGCCATGTTACGGAAGTGCCCTTTGGTATTACAGACGGGGTCGCAGACACTTGTGCGCCCCCTTCTGTAATATGGATAGCCCTGGCGCACATATTCCCTCATTTGCACGGGGCGTGGCACCATGCAAATGAGGCAATCCCTTTGCCTCTGCGCCTGCACCATAAACAGATGCGGGCATATGGGCAAAGAAGCTGTTGGGAGGTTTTCTGAAAGCGTGCTACATAAAAGGTGGCACACTGTCAGTGCGCCCCGTGATGGCAGCCCTCTGGAGGGGGAAAGGAGGTCTCACGGACCCCCCAAACATCCCCTTGCAGGCGGGTTCAGTCACTCACTGCACCCACCTGCCAGGGGATCTCTAATCCCCCTTAATAGTGCAGGAGGGTTGCTGCCTGGACTGTGGAACATGAATCGACTTTAAAGCAGCCGCTCCGTTTTTCACATAAATGCACTGCCCCCAGACAGCCCAAGTTCACAGCTGCGCTTGGGGCAGCGCATTCATCAATATACGGCACATTATCCTTGTTTGCGCCCGGTGCACCTTCTAAAAGGTGCACCCAGAGCAAACAAGGAAAATAGGCCACACGTATAATATGGCCCCTGATGTGAGCTAGGGTGTTCATCAATTAAGCAGACTAAAATGATTTAAAGTGGCCTGTCATATTTCATTACAACACAAGGCTACTCCAAATAAACACAACCGGTTTTTATTTACTCCTTTCTTATTTTCATTAAATTCTCTCTCACCTCCAACCAACGAGCCTTCTACTGTATAGTCTGTCGTTATCCTCCAGGCCATACAGACATTAGTTCCCTTAACTTGACCCAGGGGAACAAAAGGCATTCGGACATATGCTTATTTACCACCCTTGCTTGCATAATACTTTCTATTGCTCTTGATTGTACAAGCAGATAAGAAGAGTGCCTCCTCAAGCACACTATTGCCTCACACAGAAGAACAAAATAGAGGCAACATTGGGTGCAAGAGACAGTGGTATTTGTGGTGCAGGTGGATGTGTATGCCTTAGGATGGGTTTATATGGTTTAGCATGTAGGTGGCGTTATATGTGTTAGTGTATTATGTACATGTAGGTAGTACTGTAACCAGAATTTTCTTGTGGTTTATGTAGGTGGTGATGGTGGTTGTGATTGCAGTGTAAGGACAAGGCAGTGTGTGTGTGTGCCTATGTGTATGTGTTTGTTCATGTATGTGTGAGTGAAGTGGTGCAGTAGTTGTTTAAGGATTAGGAGAGCAAGATATTCCATAGGGTGTAAGTTGTGGTGGTGATGGCGCTGAAGAATGGAGACAGTAGGAGGTGGTGTTGGATGCACTTTACGCAAACTGTTACTACTGTTGAATATAGATATCATAAGGCATGGTATAGGATTAACTATATGTTTGTTTGCTTTGTAAAGGCATGCACACTGGTAAAATATAGTACACTCCTGAAACTAAACTAACACATAAGCTATATAAAAAGAGATTGTTAGACCTATCAGCCTTAGGGTGGTCTTCTACCATACATTTTGCCTTCACTCCTCCTATTTTGCTGAATTTGTTTTTGTTGGCCTAAGAACTATGCACACTTTATCACTGCTAAAAAGTGCTAAAGTGCTTGAGCTCTTTCTCCATTAAACGTGGCAAAAATGTCTTGCACCCACTTGGTATTCAAAGTAAAGGGAGTTACCCCAAAGTAAAAACTAAAGGGGTGGGGTATGGAGAAACCAACAGCTAAAAAGGTCCCTATATGTCTAGAGAAAGGGTAAATAGCTATTTCCTGGACCAAGTGTCACTATCTTAAACCCACATTTGCTCGAACGACTGAAAGTTAAAAATTATAACCACAAATCAATTTTTATCACTTATCTCGAAGCACAAGCACTTAAGACAGTTATGTATATGTCATAAACTATAGCAGAATTAACAAAACCCATGTTCTCCTTTAGAAGGAACCGTACTATACGTACCTGCTTAGTACACACTTATAAAGAAGAAGTTACTACAGTACAAAATAGCATTAACAATGCCCCCCTCCCTGTAGGCAATTTCCCATGTAGCACATGTAAAAATTGCAACAACATCATGAAAATAGACACCTTAGAACATAATGGATGTCAGCACAAAAATCAAAAACTTTATCAATTGCAAAACTAGTAATATTATCTACATGATAATATGCCCATGTAAGAAGGGATACATAGGCAAAACCTCTCGAGAAATCCGGACTAGAATAACAGAACACAAATCTGCAATTAGGACCAAAAAAAGAACTGCCACATTAGTTGAGAATTGGCTCGAGAAAAATCATACAATTGAAGAACTGAAATGGTGCGGTCTGGAAATTATTCAAACCAATGCACGTGGCGGAGACATGAAGATCAAAAGGAAGAAACGCGAACAGTTTTATATGTCACATTTCAATACTTGCAAAAATGGACTGAATAATAAAGAGGAATGGGAAAGGTTAATATAAAATATCACTAACCCCATAAATCGCCTTAAACAATAAGTACGATAAATAACTATATTAACACACACACCACTATAGGAAGATGTATTGGCCTTAGTAGGTATACATAGATAGACACATTAGATAAAAACACGAATAAGACTATAACTATTACACCTTCTAAAGCATTGCTTTACTTCATAATATGAACTTTCCAACAGTTTTTCACCATTTGGAAATTATAACAGGAAATGTACGGCGGGGTGATAATCTTCGATATTAATCCGGATAGGTGATTCACCACTATAAGATGGCCGCCATAGTAACAATTAGTAGTCGAATACGATTCGCGCATCCCTGATGTCTTATAAACTATCAAATCAAAAATTCGAGCATTTGTATAGGGGTTTTAAAATGTTAATCTAAGGCAAACATCTCGAATCCACGTATATACAATATTACGGTGGTTTCCTTAAATATCAGCCAAAGCGTTTTTACGATTAACAAATGATTGACTACTTTATTTGCGGTATCTCTCCCTTTTTTTAAATAAAGTTTTTTCACTGAATCGATTCACTGGCATAAATAATATTAATTATAGACATCCTTGGTCAATACGAAAAGTATAGGTCATATCCTAGACAGCACATTAGCTATAATAAAGGAGAGGTTTAGGATCAATATAAGGTTTATTAACACACTTTGAACATTTTTGAGACTGATTTCCACGTCATGAGATGACGGGACTCCTCCCAGTTAAGTCGTCCGTCATTTATCTTACTAGCACAGGAGTATTCCAACACTCCATACACGTCACGGTAGGCAGAGCTAAAGCCCGTCCCTGAATATATAAAAAGGTAGAACTCAAACAGATATATCAAACGCCATTTCCGAAGAGTCCGTGAGAGCTGGGAGGCCGACATCTTTTCTAACGGTGAGTGGCAGGACATAGATGAGCAGTATATTTTCGAGCTACTCGGGTAAGATAGTGAAAGTATATAGAGAGTTTAGATTACGGAATAGTTGCTTGAGTGAGTGTAAGATAGTGCTCATTGTAAAAACATTGAAAGAAACTCACAGCGCCCAAACATATAGTCACCGACTATATAGTAAACCCTATACGACTTATCCTCCTTCCAGCCTAAAACGCTTGCGTACTTTAAGTTGTCATCATGCCGTTAACCAAGACCAAGAATAAATATATGTATCTTTTTGAAAATATGGCTTATATAATTGACACGGGTCCAACCTAATGTTGAGTTTGTAAAAGTGGCAGCGGGGCTCAAAATGGATTAACAATTAATAAACTTCTATCCTTCATCATGAACGGTTACCGCTATGACTTTACTGATTTATTCTGGTGATTTCCGTAGTCTTAGTACATTGGTGAGTAATGAATATTCGAAATGTCGTGAACCTAGAGATACCGATCATTTTGGAACATAATCGCAAGCTAACAGGCAGTTAAGGTATTCATACGCTAAATATGCAAGTTAGAATCAGACATAAATACGCAATCAAGAATATATTAATTGCAGATGCCAAACGATTGTGAATTAATAATAGTTTAGTCTACAACTGAGAATATATAAAATAATGAACATAATCTGTGTCAAGGTTGTTTATATATAAAAAAAACATAAAGACCTGTGACATTGAGGTTTTTTTTTAAAAAACTTTATTTTCAGTTTTAATGACACTAAAAACATACACAGCTTTTCCACCCCGCCTCCCCCCACCCCCCCTAGGCATCATACATAACATTTGGTCACAGTTTGATAGGGTCAACATGGCACCATACAGGGCTGGACATCACCAGAAACAGCAAAAAAGCAATTATAGCATGAATTCAAGGAATACAGACATTGTGAAGGTAGATTAGGCATGCCCCAAACTGTACCCGCTTCAGGCCTCTTCCCCACGCTCCCCCCTACCTTCCCCCTCCGACTCAGACTCCGGGGCGGAGAACAATTCATCACTAGTTCCCTCCGAATCACTATGTGAGGAGTGTTCGTCAGTATTAAATGCCGCTATGCACATAATGCGCCATGCTAGCAGATCCTCCTGCAGTTTCTCATCCTTCCGGGTGGCCTGCATGTGCGTTTCCTCGGCCAGTGTCCACTCCCTCGCGTCCCGAAGCCAAGCGTCCACCCAAGGGGCCCTCTGCCCCATCCAAGTGATGGCCACTCTACGCCGAGCCAGCACCAACAGGAGCTGTAACAATTTAAAGGGAAGCTTCTTCCGTCTGGGTTTGGATACCAAGCCCAACAGGCAGTGCAGGGGGGACAGGTCAACGGGAAGGCCCGTCGCTGCCCCTATACGAACAACCACGTCCGACCAGAAACTCCCCACCAGCGGACACTCCCATGCCAGGTGTAAGAATCCCGCAGCCCCCTCTCCACATCTGGGGCAATTGTCCCTCCTGTCATTAGCAAACCGACACAGCGATTTCGGAGTAAGGTAGGTGCGGTGCATAAAGTTGAAGTTAATGAGCTTGAAGCGAGCATTACAAGACACCCGCTGCTTCAAGAGCCCTATTCGCCTGCGTTGTCCCTGGTCCAGAGGAGCCCCCAGGTTCACCTCCCAGGCCGCCCACGCCGGCGGAACCGGAGGAGCGGAATCACGCTTCATAGCCGCATATAATAAAGTGATCAGCCTGCGTCCTTTGCCACAGGATAGCAGGATATGTAATGTGTTAGTCATCGGGGGTATCTCCGGGCACTGCGGCCAAATCGAGCTCAGCCCCTGATAATGCAAGTATCGACCCCTCCCGAGGCCGAACGACTCCTACGCCTGCTCATAGGTTAGAAAACACTCCGAGGGGTACAGGTCGGCAAGGACCTCACATCCCCCCTCCCTCCACGCCTGGAAGGACATGTGCTGTTCCAGTTCCACCATAGGTGCCAAGATCCAGATCGGCAAGTCCCGGTGAAACGGGGCCTTGCGCAGCACCCTTTCGATAAAGCGTTGCCAAACAGCAGCAGTCTGTCTCACCGCATAGGGGAGCGCCTTATCCGCGCCGGCCCCTCTCATCAACGCCACTCGGAGCTCCTGTACCGAGGCTCTTCCCGCCAGCAATCGCGACTCCCACGTGTCCGTATCCACAAACCATGAGCCGCCGGGAGGAGCTGCGCCGCATAATAATAAAGATCAAATCGTGGGGCCTCCAGACCCCTCCTCCAAGGACCGCACCATGGTTCCCAGGGCCACTCTACTGCGCCGCCCCGCCCAGAGGAGGGACGTGAGCAGTGTGTTCAGGGTCCGAAACACCCTGGGGGGAAGGGGACACAGGGAGTTTTGAAGGAAATACAACATCCTAGGCAGCATCACCATTTTGGCGACCGCTAGCCTACCCATGAGTGACAGGGGTAAGGTATTCCAAAATGATATGGATTGCCGGAGGGACGCTAGCACCCTGTCTGCGTTACGAGCAAGGGATTGTTCCTCCGTCGAGGCCACATGTATACCCAGGTATCGGAAACTATTCAGTTCCCATTTTAGTCCAAGCTCCGGTAAGTCCTCCAGCTGCACTGCCCCAAATCCGGATAACGTGAAGACGAGGGACTTCTCCCGGTTGAGACGAAGACCCGACACGTCCCCAAACTGATCCAGAAGCCGCAACAGGCTCAGTAGCGCCTCCCTAGGGGCCCTCAGGTAGAACAACACGTCGTCTGCATATAAGGAAAGGACATTACAGGTGTCCCCCACCTGCACGCCCCACTGCTGTAACTCCGCCCAAACCCGGACCGCAAACGGCTCCATGGCTAGGGCAAAGAGCAGCGGCGAGAGGCGGCACCCCTGTCTCGTGCCCCTACCCAACCGCCACTCCTCAGACCGAGCGCCCCCAGACGAACCCGCGCCCAAGGGGAGCCATAGAGGATCTTGACACAGCGCGCGAAGTTGGGCTCGAAGCCCATCGTTCGGAGAACTTCTTGCAAATAACCCCAGTCGACGGTGTCGAAGGCCTTGGCGAGGTCTATAGAGACCAAAACCGTCTGTTCCTCCCTGGTCCGTGTTTCGTGCTGGATGTGCGCCAACCTTCGTAGGTTCATCGCCATATTGCACCCGGGGATAAAGCCGCACTGGTCCTGGTGCACTAGGCGCGTCATATGAGGTGCCAGCCTGTTTGCCAACAATTTCGTAAGAATTTTAACGTCCGAATTTATCATTGTAATAGGCCGCTTTGAGGAGGGATGATGTTTGTCCCCCCCTGGTTTAAGGATCAGACAGATTTCCCCCTGGGCCATGCTCTGCGGGAGTTCCTCCCTCTCAAACGCCTTGAGGAAGACCTGTAGAAGGAGTGGGGCCAAAATGTCCCGAAATTCTTGGTAAAACTCAGCGGGATACCCGTCGCTTCCCGGGGACCTAGCACGCTGGAGACGGGCCAATGCCCCCTGAACCTCCGGCAATGTGAGACAGGTGTCCAACTCCTCCCTATCCAAGTCCGAAAGGGTCGGGACAGGAAGTCCCCGCAGATAGGGGAATAAGAGTCCTCAGTGACGTTCGCGTCCGCGGAGTATACCTGCTGCAGGTGGGAGCAGAGGACCCCCAGGAAGGCCCGTTCAGAGTGGACCAGCTCGCCGCCACCCTCCCTGAGGGCAACAATGCGCTCGGGGGTCCGCTTCCGCTTCAAAATCCAGGCCAAGAGCCGCCCCGACTTGTCTCCTTCTCTGTGGAGGCGCTGCCTGTAGCGACCTAGGGTGTATTTGTCGAGTCTACCTAAGGTGTCGTGCAGTTGCGTCCGGGCAGTCTGCTCTTCCCGCCGCTGCAAATCAGTGGGGTCTACCATCTGCTGGGCGCCCAGGAGGGCATCCTCCGCCATGTGGAGATCGCGGAGTAGCTGTTTCCTAACCCCATAGGTGAGTCCCATACAGGCACCCCTGCACCACCGCCTTCAGGGCATCCCATTTGGTGGCCAGGGAAATGTCACTCTGTCCCCAGTTAATATCCACATAGTCCTCAATGGCCTTACCTACGTGATCCTTCCCTACCGGCTCTTGGAGGATATCCGCTGGAAGCCTCCAAGTCCGGGGGTGGACAACTCCCGGCCCCCATTGCACCATGCAAGCCACCGGAGAATGGTCGGACAGAAAGCGGGTTTGATGTGTTATGTCAACCGTCATGGTGGGGTCAGTGTTCGCTATCAATACTCTGTCCAGGCGACTGTGTGCATTGTGTGTGAGGGAGAAACATGTGTACACCTTCTGTGACGGGTGCCTAAGGCGCCAGGCGTCCACCGCCCCTATATTTCCCATCACTTCTTTCAGCTGCTTGGTCATCCGGGGTTTAGTACCCGCCCGTGGTGGGAACCTGTCTAATTCGGGATCAAGGATGCAATTAAAATCACCGAACCAAAGCAAGGGGGTATCCAGATCATGAACCAAGGCGTTTTGCAGAGACCCATAAAAGAGCGGATCATCTGTGGTAGGTGCATAAGAATTCAAAATCACTAAGTCCCTGCCATCTAACTTGGCCCTAAGAAGCAAGTAGCGGAGTCCCCTGAATGTCCGCCTCCATATACTGGATTGCGAACGGTACCCCGGGCACCACCCAAACCAGGACCCCCCTAGCGTATGTGGAAAAGGACGAATGAAAGAGCTGACCATGCCACTTCTCCCCCAATTTCTGTGCCCCGTCGTCCCCCAGGTGGGTCTCCTGTAGGCAGGCAATGGACACCTTGTGTCGTTTAAGGAAGTAAAGGACTCAATATCTTTTAGTGCATGTTCCCAATCCCCTCACATTCCAGCTCATGAATTTATACCCCATGCTTTCCAGTAAAGTTCACTCTGTTGTACTAAGCCGACTGATGAGTATGCCCCCCCAGTGCCTGACCGATGCGACCAATAATGCCAAATACTACCCCCCCAACATCCTCAACTCAAAAACTGCCCCCCACCCCTGAACAATACATCAGCAACCAACAAACACGCCGACATGCCCTTACCCTGCTGGTGCCAGGACGTGCACAGCCTCCCCATCTGCCCAACGAGGCAGGTCAACTCAAGCAAAGAAGGAGAAAAAGCCCCCTCCCCACTACCACCCACCATCCCAACCCTCTGCCAAACCCTACTGCATACACATAGCTTACACACTGGGCTCTCTCAGTCATCACCGGCGCTCACTCAGGCAACCCCACATGCACTCACCCCCCCCAACCACTGCCACTCTTCCAGAACCCCCACCCGAGAGGCCCCACCACCAAAGGATATGTTGCACGGGTGCCCCGCCATGGCAGGGTGCCCGCCACCAGCTACGGATCTGTTCTGAGTCTGATACACAGCCATCTCAGTCCATACGTCCTCCTCAATGGGGACCAACGGCCTCAGAAGTTCTGGGCCCCCCAGTTTAAGGGACCGCCGCAGCCATGAACACCATGCTCTCCGCCGTGCCTTGCAGCGTTTCCGGGACCAATATGTCCTCCTGCTCCTGTGGCTTCAGAGCCTCCGGTTTGGCTCCAGCCTCCGATCGGGCCAGTAGCATTGCTCCATCATTCCCCACAGTAATTCTGTGGCCCCCCTCACTGTCTGCAGCTTCGGAGTGGCGTCTCCTCCTGCTGGAACGCTGCCTCGGCGGGCGGGTCCCCCAGCGCTCATGCGGTGCCCCCCGTTCACCTGGTGGGAGGTCATCTCCCCTGATCTCCAGCCACTCCCACACCTCCTCCGGAGACAGAAAGAAATGCGCCTTCCCCTGGGACAGCACCTTAAGTTTGGCAGGGTACAATAACATTATATTGCAGGTGCATCTCCCGGAGCTTCCATTTAACACCCAGGAAGGATTTCCGCTGCTCTTGGACTTGCTGGGTGTAGTCCGGGTAAATGGAGACCCTACTATTTTCGAAGGTGAGGTTCGCTGTTTCCCTCGCCGCTTGTAGTATACAGTCTCTGTCTCTGTAATTTAGGATCTTAGCGATGAGGGCCCTTGGTGGGGCACCCGGACGTGGCGGGGGGACCAACGCCCGATGAGCTCTTTCTATAACAAAGACCTCAGAGAGGCCCGCGGGCACAGCGACGTGTGTATCCAATTCTCTAGGAATAGTTCCGCGTTGCCCACCTCTGCCCGCTCAGGCACCCCAAGGCCCCTGATGTTACTGCGGCGCGCCCGCCCCTCTGCGTCCTTCGCTCTTCTTTCCAGGGCTCCCGTCGCGGCCGTCAGCTGAGAGACTGTCTTCCTGAGGGAGGCCACCTCACTCTGTAGCTGTGCTATATTACCCTCAGCATCGGTGACCTTGTCCGCAACTTTACGCAGGTCCGTTCTCAGCAAGTTAACATCTATGGAGACCGTCTCTATTTGGCGCTCCAGCACAGTATGGGACCCTTGGATCACCTTAAGCAACTCCCTCCTGGTGGGCTCGCCGGGGGGGGCCTCGGCGCCCTCATCTTGCCCCGACTGCCTCGTTATCCGCTGCGACGGTAACCGCTGGGTGGTGTATTGCGTAATTGTGTTGGGCTGCGTAGTGCGGGGTGTCCTATCTTAACGCATTGTCAGAATGCTGGGTCTCCGACCCAAAGTCCCGAGGAGTAAGTAGGGCAGGTCCTTGAACGCCTGGTCCGCGGTGGTGCAGGGAGTCAACCCAGGCCCCAGCCTCGATGCACAGCTCCTCACCTGCGTGCGCCCCTCATCTACTGAAGAACCACCACCAGCCAGAGGGCGCCCTCCAAAATGGAGTCCCAACCGCCCAGTCTCGCAACCACAGCCAGGGCCCAAACACACCGCCACAACCCCTGCCCAGGAGCGGGGGGTAAACTGTAGGATCCCTGCTTCAGCGAGCCCCTAGGCATGAGGGGCCCGCACTGCTGTTTCCCACACTGCAAGAGCGCCACTGACTGCCACCGAGGGGAGGCCTCCGCTCCCAGCATAACCCCACCCGGGCAAGAAGAAGCACACAGCCCCCCGGAGCCCCCCGACGGAGGCTCCCGCCAGGGTGCGAGGACGTAGTCTGTCACCCCTGGAGTCCGTGGCTGCAAAGGCCACCCAGTATGCAGGGCCCCATGTGGGCTAGGCTCTTCAGCCGCAGCTCGAGTCTGTCCCCGCATGATGCTCCTACCCGCATCCACGGGCCTCCCGGACAAGCTCCCCACACCAACTGGAAGTCCACTGGGGGCGCCCAGGCAAGCGCTCCCAAGAAAGCTGCAATGGGCCACTCGAGGGTAGGCACCTCCCGATGACAAAGGCCGCACTCACCGGGATCAATGCGTCGCCTCCAGGGGTTCAATGGCCGCAGCCCAGGATCCGCCTCCGGTGCGGGCCGCTCGCAGTGTCCCCCTCTCAGGCAACGCGGCAATCCGCTGGGGCGCCCGAGGCAGACAGGGCCCCAGCCCTCAGGAACGCACCACCCGGGGCAGGCAGACACCCCTAGGAAACGGGGGGAGGGGCACCGGGAATCTGGGCCCGCCACGGCACACAACAGACCGGGCACACTTAGCCCTAGCAAAAGTTCCTTGGAGAGCTACTGAACCGGAGCCCCAGGTGGCAGCGGGGCTCCAGCGTCCGATGTTCAGCGCCCAGCCGCGGGGTCCGCAGGCAGCCTCCAGCACCCGACACTGCCTCTCCGTTACTTGCTCGGTGTAGGCCACGATCCCCGACCTCGCGTGATCCGAGGTCCGGGGCTGCACAATTGCGGCAATCTCCGGGGCTCATATTCCGAAATTCACTTTCTCCAGGGGCCAGTCGCATCCGGGGCGCCAGCGACCACCGAGATCAGGTTCCAGGAGCCCAGCCAGGATATTTAAAGTAGGATTTCAGGGTTTATCGGCCGGGAGCTGGTGGAGCTCACGTCCTGACGGCCATGCTGCTTGGCCACGCCCCCCCCGACATTGAGTTTGACTTAGCGGTACAAAAGGGGGTGCTTGAGTCCGGTCCAGGGAAGAAATGACTTGGCTGTTCGGGCTGGACTGTTCCCATGAGGCACAGGGTCAGATTGATTTGCTTATGGCCATGTCAGAACTGGGGTGGCAGAGTGGGCTAAAGAACGGTGATGGATCAAACCCAGATCTGTTGACTGGGTGTTTGATTGGTTCAGATGCTCCGTCTGTCACCACCCCCTTTTGTACTGCATTGAGTTTAACATAGAGACAATATACTAATGAGTGGTTAAATATGTTAGCATGTATAAAACTAGGGTGATGAACTTTCCCGATTTTTTTAAATTTTTAAACAGGTCGCTACAAAGCGAGGTGAAAACCAAAAGAACTATAGAGTCTCACCCCTATGGGTAATTATAAATACCTAAACTGCTCATTTGAAATGAAAGAAGGATCTACATCACATTGATCCTTGAGGTAAGCGCATAATCAATCAGAGCCCTTTCAACAGATACATAATTGATAGTATCTTCAGCGGTCATGAATGAAACATTCCTGCAAAAAAATTATTTTTGTTCCTATATAGACAACAGTCCTGAATTGACTGCAGCGGCTTTTTATATCAACACAGAATTGTGTACTAGTACGGTGGCTCTCGTGGACTACTAAGATTAATACGATTATGAATGAGGTATGCAATATAAGCTTCCCTTTGAGAATTGAGCCCTGTAAATACACAATAATAGAACTAAAAGTGTTGTCTTTGGTTTCTCTTAGGCTCATTGACAAGCCGATTCTGTTTAGAGTTTTGGAGGGACTACCCCCCCCCCCTTGAAAGGAATAATTGAATTCTTTCTTACGAAAGATTTTTTTTAAAGAAAAAGTTTGTTATTAGGTGGTTGTATTTAGATAAACAAAATGATGATTAGGTCCAATATTTGGCATACAAGAGTGTCTTAACTATGGCAAATGCCGATACACAATAAGTATGGAAGGACCATGATAAGAATAATGTATATAACGTATATGAAGTAATTTTGACAGAATATAGATATTAAGCTAAAATGTATGTCTATATTAAATGAGGGCACAAGGTAAGTCTGGATAGGGAATCCATAGGGCTTTAGAAGTAAATTGTTGGACCGAGTGTCAGTAAAAAATCTAAATATGAAAATGCCTTTAACTGATGTGGTTATAATTTGTGATATCTGTTATAAAAAAAATCTTTCGCAATTGCAGAAAAGGCTAAATGGGAGAAAGGCGGTGTTTTATAACCTTTTTAATTTAGCTTTAGTGGACTGAATAAATATGTTTTTTAAATTACAACTGCACTTTATTCGTTAGAAAAACTGATATGACCTTTTTTTATTTAGACTTGACGAAACTATTTTAGTCCTGAAGAAGGAGGAACCATCAAAGAGATCACCGAAACGCTGCATCGACTTTTTTAAAATAGTTTTGATAAGATTGTAACCCACCATGGGAGGAATGTGAATATGAATAACACTGAAAACAGTTATTGTTTAAATACAATTTTTATTTTGTAAATCAAATAAATATGTTTTTAACTTATTTTCTTGAATATGTGTTGTGTACAAAACATTAGGTCTGCTATAGTTTAAAAGTTGATTTGTGGTTATCATTTTTAACTTTCAGTCTTTCGAGCAAATGTGGGTTTCAGATAGTGACACTTGGTCCAGGAAATAGCTATTTGCCCTTTCTCTAGACATATAGGGATCTATTAAGCTGTTGGTTACACCCACTTGGCACATTTAGTTTCTTTGTACATTCCTAGTAAAGTGGTAATACAGGTGCTCAGGGCCTGTAAATTAAATGCTACTAGGGGGCCTGCAGGACTGATTGTGCCACTCACTTAAGTAGCCTTTTAAAACATGTTCCAGGCCTGCCTTTGCAGCCTGTGTGTGCAGTGTTAAACTGTCATTTTGACTTGGCACAATAATACTCTTGCCAAGCCTAAATCTCCTTTTTTTAATACAAATGTCACCCCTAGTATATGTCCTAAACCCAGACGGCAGGGTGCAGTGCGTTTACAAGATTGGACATGTACTTTTAAGTTTAACCTGTCATTGTATTGAAAAACACCTACATTCGTGTTTCAGTACTGTGAGGCCTACCTGTCCTATAGGATAACATTGGGTTATCTTATTACATTTAATAAGTGAGAACCTTTTATTGGAAGCAGGTAGAAAAGTCATGTTTTGTGTCTGAGGAATTATAATTTAAAGCCTTCTTTAATGGTGAAGTCAGATTTTAAGTCACAATTCTGAAAATGCCACTTTTAGAAAGTAGTACAAAAGGGGGTGGTGATGGAGGGTACCGCTTTGTTTGCCATAAGTTGGCAGGGTATGCTCAGACGTGAGTCCCTTGCTCACTTTGCCACTGGATTCAAGCAAGCTGGGCTGAAGACGGCTGTAATGCCAGAAACCGGTCCTCGGAAGCTTTTTTCCGGTCCAGGGAAGGCATGGCTTGGCATTTCGGGCTGGACTGTTCCCATGAGGCACAGGGTCAGACTGATTTGCATATGGCCATGTCTGAACTTGTGTGGCAGAGTGGGCTAAAGAACGGTGATGGATTCAACCCAGATCTGTTGACTGGGTGTGGGTGTTAGAATGGTTCAGATGCTCCGTCCATCACAACCCCTTTTGTACCACTTTTAGAAAGTAGGTATTTTTTTGTCCTAACTATTTGGTGCCTGCGGACTTCTCCTGGGTCACATGACTAGGTGTAGTTGGTAGTTGGCCTTTGTATATTCCTCCTAGACAGTACCACAAGCAGGGTCTGGGTGTTGGAAGGATGGTCAATGTCTGACATGATAGGGGCAGAGATGTCACTCACCACATTTACACTTCAAAGGCACTGGCTCAGCTCACACACAAGGGACTTTATTCTAGCTTATTGTGCCCCCTGGCAGACTGGGTCCAGGATAGTAAGAAAGGAAATTCCAGACACCACAGTAGAGGAAAACTCAAAAAGCTTCTCCCACTTGAAAACTGGTGCAGGTAAATATTTTGGACCTTCAGATCCAACTCTTCTGTATACTCCTGGACCTGTGGATACTCCACAAGAAGGACGGCCTGCTGCTCTGCTGCTTGAGGCTTGCCCTGCTTGCTGAGAAGGAAGACAGGACATGCACCCTTCATCCCATGATGAAGTGACTCCAAGGGGCAGACAACTGACCTCCTGTTAGAAATGGGAGTCTCTAGTTGGCAAATAGGGACCCTTGCTTTTAGTCAGTTAAGGGGGATACACACTTTAGATAAACCAATGCTCACCTCCTTGTTAGCTTGGCAAGAGCAGACAGGCTTATCCCAAAGGCAATGTGTAAAGTATTTGTACTCAAAACACACAGTAACACAGTGATAACACCACAATTGAACGCCACACCAGTTTAGAAAAATAAAGTGCCTTTATCTAAACTCAACAAGACTAAAACAGAAAAAAATCCACTTTAGAACAGTTATTGCAAAATTAAAGTTTGTAGAATAAAAATATCTCCACCTGGGGCAATTGCAACATTGTGACAGCAATAAATCCAAAGTACAATGCCGACCAGGAGGTGCTTGGCATCGGGCATGGAGTCACACGTACCCCCCAAACAAAAAATACCCTGAAATTAAAATCTGTGACGGTGCACAGCGTTGTGGAGGTGAGGTGTTGGTGCCGAGGTCAAGGCTGTCTCCCTGGCTGCCATGGAGGAGGTGAGGTGTCGAGTACATGAGGAGGCGACGTGTTATATCCAGTACAGGGGAAGTCTGTTGCAACAGCGGATATGTGCCGGTTCCAGTGAGGCGATGTGAAGTCGGCGAGTCTGTGGAGTCACCCTCAGCGGTTATCAGCGCTGCAGTAACAAGATGCAGGCACTGATGATGACGGAGTAGGTTTGAGCGCTGGTATAGAGCACAGCCGTTAAATGCAGGCATCGGCAGGTGTTGAAGGTCGTCAGAGCTGCGGTGTAGGCTGGACACTGTGTGGTTCACTTCACAAGGGGTGCTCCTGGCCTTGGTGCAGGTCACATCATCACAGAGGCATCACGGACGGTGTTGGAGACAGTTTTGTTTGTTTCTTTCAACTTGCTTCCAGCTCCCAATAGCAGGAACAACCTCCATAGGCCCAAAACTGGAATAGACACTTAATGGCAGGTCAGAACTCTCAGCAATACAGTTCAGGGAACCTGGGGGTGAAGTCTTTGTGGCCCGGAAATTTCAGAACAGGAGGCCAGCACGCACAGGCCCTTGGAGCATCTTCTTCAAGCAGGTTCACACCGAAGTTCCAGTCTTTGCCCTTTTTCTTGGCAGAAGCAGTAACTGCAGTCCAGCCCCACACAGCACAGAGCAAAGGGGCAAGTACTACTCCTCATTGCTCTTCAGCTCTTCTCCTTGAAAAAGGTTCCTCTTGAGGCCAGAAGTGATCTAAAGTGTTGCAGTTTAAGATCTACTACTTATACCCCATTTTGTCTTTGTTCTGTTTGTCCAAGGGTCTCTGAGCCAAGTCCAAACCAGTTCTGCCCTCACTGGTGCAGTATGACCACAGGGGTTGTAGACAGCATTGTGCAAGGGAGACAAGCCCTATTCATGTGCAAGGAAATCTCCTCCAACTACTCTAAATGCAGCCAAGCCCCATTTAGCTCAGCTCGGAGTCATCCAGGAAGGGCCAGGCACACTCAACCCCTCCAGTGGCTCTCTACAGTAAATACACATCCCCAGCCCCTGTCACTCCAAAACCAGACAGTCAATCCACAGACAGGCAGAGGCACACAGAATGGTTAAACAAGAAAATGCCTACTTTCTAAAAGATATTATTTATAACAAAAACAAGAGCGACCCATATGTCCCTGTGAACTGGGTATAGCTGATCAGCCAACATACATTTGTTCACAAGGAACTCATTTCAACAAAACAAGATGACATTTTATGCAAGGAGTATTGGTTTCTTGCATCTACATTAGAATTGCAGTTCAAGTGGAAAACAATAACATTCTAACCATAATATTTCATAGGTTATGGTAAGGAATACATAAAAAATTAAATAATAAAGCCCACATACAACAGAATTTCTGTTGTGCCCACTTAAGCCAAAATGACCGTAATTTTATTTGAAAAAACAATCATTTAGAAAAGGAATACCAATTTCACTGTGTATTTACACTATATACACGATACAAAAGGTGACTGATGTGTCCAAGTGTTGTGACCATAAGCAACAGTGATGTATTTATACAGTGACAGTAAAAAAAGTAGTTGGGTATTGGAATAATAAGGGAGGTCCCTTAGAGATGTGTTTTTTATACTTTTTTGAGATTATTTCTACGGTTCTGGGACTCTCCCTTCCTTTGTTGTCGACGACGTTTCGACCCTCTCGAGTTACGTGGGCAATTCCAATGTAGATGTAAGAAACCTATACTCCTTGTGTAAAATGTTATCTTTTTGTGTGGACAGGAGTTCCTTGTGAACAAATGTTTGTTAGCAGATCATACTTTCTAAAAGTGGCATTTTCAAACACACAATTTAAAAACTATTTTACTAAAAGATGTGTTAGTAAATTCATAGTTCAGAGAGCTGAAACCTTATTCCTCTATCTTGTCCCGATTGGAAGTTATACTTGTAAGATGTTACAAAGTATCTCCTATTCTATCTTATGGGGCAGATAGCCCCTCATTAGTGAAAAACAAAATTGCCAGATTTTCACTATCAGGACATGTCACCCACACACCCCAGTACATGTCCTGCCTTTCACATACACTGCACCTTTCCATGGGGGTACCTTGGGCCTACCATAGGGGTGCCTTACATGTAAGAAAAGGGAAGGTAGGGCCTGGCAAGTGGGTGCACTTGCCAGGTCAACATGGCAGTTTACAATTGTGCACAGACACTGCAGTGGAAGTCTCACATGACCAGATAAGAAAGTGGCACTTTGTGCCTTTAGGAGCTATATTTCCTTTAAATCTTTAAAAATTGCACATCTCCAGGGTCTGCTGATTGGATTTTTTTGTTTTGGTGCAGGAATATGGTTGACAAAAATATCGATTTATTAATGTAAGTAATATAGTTTTCAAAAATATCTGTGCTGTTAATATTGTTTTCAATAATATAGGGCCTCTTTACGATGTCAGTCGGAAAGGCTTTGAATGGTATTTGGATTTTCCTAACCTGTCCCGGAACTCATGATTCCAACCGACTCGGCAGTAGCGGCTCCTAGAGGGAGTGCTGCGGGGCGGTGGCGAGGGGCAGGGAGGAGCAGGGTGGGGGTTAGTAAACTACGGAATACGACCGAACGGAGGTACGTAAACAAATAAATAATACAACAAATTTCGTTGCATGCCCTAGCAATGCATTGGGCAATGCAGCGCGAAATGTGTTTTATTTATTTATTTATTTGTTTACTTAACTCTTTTCGGCCGTATACCCTATTTTACTACCCCCCACCCAGCTCCTCCCTGCCCCACCCCACCGCCCCCAGAACTCCCTCCAGGAGCCGCTACTGCGACTCTGAAACATTTTCGACCAATTATGATGGAAGGAAACCGTTCACTTATTCTGACTCGGTTACGACCAGCAGTCGGAAACTCCAAGTTGGTTGGAGTTGATTCGTATAGCTCAATGGACAGCATTTAACACTGACGGATTACAATGTTGGATTCCGACAGCCTTTTTAACTTGGTCTGTCCGATATGAAAAGGATGTCGGAAACCAACTTTGAGGGCCCCTAGCAGTCACTCCTTCATCCAGAGGCCTCCGGCTGAAGGCGGTGGGGATACCCAAGGGACCCCCTGTAGAACCATGCACAGTGTGATAGGCACCATGGGGTGCCCACCACAGGGTGCAAGGTTTTCAGCAACCACCTCTTTTTTCAATAGGAGCCTGTGTTGTCGATTGGAACACAAGCTCCCCTTCGAAGCCAATGGGAGACTTTACGAACGGTGTTCAGTTGCATCATAATTGGTCCGTCAGAACCTCCAACCGCAAGTTGTCGAGTCGAGAGGTTTAGTTTCCGACTGACATCGTAATCAGTTGTTCAAAATATCGTTTTTTTGTTATCTTTGTGTTTTGAATAATATTTTAATTGTGTTTTGATTGTGTAATTCATGTTAATGTTTTTAAATATAGTTTGTAATTTTAAGTTATTTACAATTTTTATTTATTTGTAAATAGTAATTTATGGTGTCGTAGTGGGTTGTGAGCTTTGTAGGGGTACACGGTGGGAAATTAAGTAAGTATAATTCATTTATAATGAATGTTAATTACATAAATGATAATTAATTATGTTAATTGTGGCATTTTATTTTGTAGGTTATATTTTAGGTGTGGGTTGCTGAGTTTGTAGGGTACATGGTGAAAAGTTAATTAAGTAATAATTGATTAATAATTAATTATGAATGAATTATTAATTATTTAATTCATAATTAACTATGTAAATTGTGTAATTATTATATGTATAAAGTTACATTTTACGTGTGGGCTGTAGGGTTTGTAGCTGTATAGGGCAGGAAGTTAATTAAGTAAATATTATTTATCAATGAAATATTAATTTTTATTAACATTTGTTATGTATTTATAATTATGTAAATTGTTTAACAAATATATTTTATATATTAGGTGTGGGGAGTATTTTTCGGGTATTGGGTGGGAAGTTATTTAAGTTATAATTAATTAACAAATAAATATGCATGCATTATTAATTAATGTATTAAATGTGTTATAATTTTTTATTTTAATAACTGGTCTGCTAGGTATGCGGAACTATAGTGTGTGAATTTAATAAAAAAATCAATAATCAATTAATACAATGTTTTATTTGATATTAATTATTAAAACAATTAATTATGTAAATTGTTAAATAGTTTTTAAATATATATATATGTGTGTATATATTACCTACTGGCGGTCGCCAGTAGGTATATATAGTTAGGATTTTTTCTCTATGGGATTTTTGAAAATTCTATGTCTAATAACTTTGGCGTTTGTGGACGGAATTGGCTGAAATTTTCAGGAAAACTGAACATTTTGTTTCTGAGCAGCCACTGAAAATTTGGGGGGGGGGTTCGTCAAGGGGGGCCCGAGAAAAATGTTAATTTCCATAGGGCGGTTGGCCTCACTTTTAGCTCAAACGGCTAAATGGATTTCCACGAAACTTGGCAAAATTGTAGGGACTGGTAGCCCGATGTGCCTTTGCTAGGTCTCAATATATGTGCTCCAGTGGATTTTGAGAAATTAACGTTCAAAAAAATATATATATCTGTAAGCGCGCTCCGGGCAGCGCCCCGGTTCGCGTACCTGACGCGTAACGGAACTTCGCGAAGCGAAGCTGATTGGCTCTTCGGTGTCTGTCAACATTCTAAACAGTCCGGAGCGGCCGCCATCTTGTCTCTCGGTAGGATCGAGAGACAATAGGAGGCCAAAACAAAGGGGGAAATGACCATAAGGGGGCATAGAAGATCCTCCCTGACCCTCTAGGTTTGATGTGGAGGCTTTAAAAGGGCCCTGCGGGGGGGAAAAAAAATAAAAAAAATGTTTGTTTTTTTTTGGGGGGGAGCGCTCGGTACGCGCACCGGGAAGCGGTCTGGGGAGCGTACTATAAGGACAAAAGAATGATAGACTATGATATTTTGAAATATTGTATGTTTATTGATTGTTCTTTTTGTTGTGTTTTTTTTTGTTTTTTTTTTATTTATTTATTTTGGTTGTACTTCATGAATTAGATATAAAAATGAATATTGTCTCAAATTCTTTTAATTATTAAATAAAAATTTATTGGTCAGAATTTTCATAGTTCAATAAAACTTCCAGCATTACATCATCTGGAATCTCCTCAAACATGCATGTTTCTATGTCTTGTAAGCATTCAATAAATTGTTCATCCAAAGACTGATCCATAAAATTTTCATCTAAAAATTCTTCTTTTAAAATCTCCTCAGATGTAATGTCGAAGGAAACATTGATATTTTCTTGCTCCCCTTCCATTTTTTTGCTGTAAATTGCATAAAAAATAACTATATCAGAAGAGTTAGGGCACTGTTGGGTTTAAGTTCAGACAGGTAGTTTGGATTTTTTAACAGTGAATTTATCTTAGGGTAGTGTATGGTATCAAACTGGAAGTAGAAATATAAAAAAGTGTATGTGATGAAGCCTAAGTAAATTCATAATTATACAAGAGAAGCCTAAATCCATCCATAACTATAACAGAGAAGTCTATCTAAATCTATAACTATTACAGAGTGATAGTATAAAACTATCAGAAAAAGTTTTCCAAATTAACTTTAAGTGCACAATATACTTCAGTTTTCAAAATAACAACTTACCTTTCAAAAAGCAGTTTAAGTTCTCAGTGAAAATTTTCTTGAAATCTACTTCAGGAGGTGGTAGTCAAAATGGCTGTGTTTCTCTCTCTTTCTTTATATATATTCAGGTACATAACCAATCAAATGTCAGGTAAAAAAAGTAGAAAATGAAAGTAACATTTTAATTGGTTGTCAATTCCAACACTTCAGATGTGTTTTGTGAAGTAATTTACCTCAGGGTATTTAGAGAGGTCTACAGGCTAAATGGCTAAATGGAATTCCAATCAAATTTGTGAAAATGGTAGGGATTGGTATGTAGTATGAGCTAATCTATATTTGGTGAAAGTGTCTCCAGTGGTTTTTCTGCGAATTACTTTCCCACCTTTTTTTGAGCGAGCGCTTCCCGGTGCGCGCCCCGGTACGCGAACCGGCAGCGTTACGGGAGTCCTCCATTTTGTGTTTCGGTAGAATTGAGATACAAGATGGAGGGCAAATAATGTTCAGAATGGGTAGAAGGGGGCATGGTAGACGTATCCTGACCCCCTAGGTTTTCTGAGGGTGGCTGAGGAGGACCATATGTGCGAAAAAAACCATTTTTTTTCAAATTTTCGCGCAGTTAGCTTCCGGTGCGCGTACCGGGTAGCGCTCCGGGGAGCGTACTTTGGTGAAAATTAGTGAAAAAAGTTAGCGTAAAATAATAATTGTGAGTCATAAGATGTAGGGTAGCTCTGAAAAGAGCTTTTGGGTCCTGTGGCTGATGTAGGTACCTACAAGTAGGTACCAATGCACAGTCTTAAATTGAGGATGAAAATTCTGTTCCCCTCATCTGAGAAGTGAACTCCATCTGCTCTGCAGATATCTTGCATGTAGTAACGCAAGTTATTGTTGTAGATGGAGCCCATTCCATGGTCTCTCATGTAAGCTGAAACAGACTTATTTACATGCTTTCTCGATTTCTCAATTTGTGGACAAAATTGGTTGGACCACTTCCATTTCTGTCTTTGGCATATATTTGAATATACCAAGGTAGTTTGAGGAAATAGTGCCATCAATTGCTCAAAGGTGTCCTTTAAAAGCATTCCCAGACCTACCCCAGTCAAAGTGCCCAAGTCATTTCCTCCACAGTGCACAATTAACAGGTCAGGTTTTGGCAAATGCAAAAAGGTTTTCACCAATGGTATCAATTGGTGACATTTTAATCCTCTTTGGCCAATCCACTTGATTTCCACATTTTGTAAATTGAGGTTGTGTAAATTTCTGTTATCAGCAAACCTTTGAGCCCAGTGGATATAACTATGTCCAACAATCCAGACAAAAAACATGGTGAGAGAAGGTTCTGCTGCAGTCAGATGAAGTGTGGCAATGAAATGGCAGTTGAAAAAATAAGAGTGTATAATGAAAAAAACTGTGGAGTTTCTGTGGTAATTAATCAGTAGCAGTGATTGGTGGATTTTGATTGCTGAAAACAGAAAGTTAGGGTGCATGGATGAGTTCTTTGAAAGATGTAATTTGAATGGTCAAGAAAAAATCATTTTATGAAAGATTGCACTGGATACGCAGGTGTACTGAGAGTTCAGAGTTCAATTGAAACATTGTTGTGTGAACTTGCAAACATGAGAGGTCTTTCAGGAGGTGGTTGCTATGCAAAAAAGGCAGAAAGGGCAGAGGGGGGAAGGGTGTTGATTTGAAAAAAGTGAGGGAAGAGTTTTGATTGGGTGACATGAGAGATATGTGTGATGAATTACAGCATTTCTGTGGCATTGTTGCTTGCAGACTCTGGAGTGCATACCTTTTGCTCTGCTAAAGACAAATTGGTGTGTGTCTGAGACTGTTTTGAAACTCATAAAGTATTTGCTAAGGTGAGAAAAGATTCATTTAATTTAAATAGAGAATAGTATGCTTTAAGGAGAAAATTATGAAGAAAGTTGTGTATTTAAAATGTTGCTTTGTGTCAAGTGTTTTAGAAATAGATTTTGTTTCTTTGAGTTACATAGCCATGTTAAAAGTGACGCAAAAATAGTGCAAGGGTCTTACAAAAATGCTTTCATGTGTCTTAGGGCATTTTAACTCACTTCTCCATGAATGTAGGAATATAATTGCTTTACAATATGTGTTTAAAAACGTTTTTTGAAATCAATTAGGTTTCTTGATATGTACTGGTAGAGTTTCATAGGTTAATTGGGGCATATTTACAAGGCTTTTGAGTTCATTTGATGTAATTTTTCCCATTTTATTTTAAGACATTTCCTTGTGGTGCAAGGTCCTTGTAAATACGCCCCTATGTGTGCTTGGCAAATTTAGATTTTGATTCTTTGAGTCACATAGCCATGTTAAGTGACCCAAAAAAGGTGCAAGGGCCTTAAAAAAACGCTTTCATGTGTCTTAGGGCATTTTAAGTCATTTCCCCTTGAATGTAGGTATATAATTGATTTAGATGATGTGTTTAAAAACGATTTTTGAAATCAATTAGGTTTCTTGATATGTAGTGCTAGAGTTTTATAGGTTGCTTGGGGCATATTTATAAGGCCTTTGAGTCTCTCTGATGTTATTTTTTACAAGGCTTTTGAGTTCATTTGATGTAATTTTTCCCATTTTATTTTAAGACATTTCCTTGTGGTGCAAGGTCCTTGTAAATACGCCCCCATGTGTGCTTGGCAAATTTAGATTTTGATTCTTTGAGTCACATAGCCATGTTAAAAGTGACCCAAAAATGGTGCAAGGGCCTTAAAAAACGCTTTCATGTGTCTTAGGGCATTTTAAGTCATTTCCCCTTGAATGTAGGTATATAATTGATTTAGATGATGTGTTTAAAAACGATTTTTGAAATCAAATAGGTTTCTTGATATGTAGTGCTAGAGTTTTATAGGTTGCTTGGGGCATATTTATAAGGCCTTGGAGTCTCTCTGATGTTATTTTTTACAAGGCTTTTGAGTTCATTTGATGTAATTTTTCCCATTTTATTTTAAGACATTTCCTTGTGGTGCAAGGTCCTTGTAAATACGCCCCCATGTGTGCTTGGCAAATTTAGATTTTGATTCTTTGAGTCACATAGCCATGTTAAAAGTGACCCAAAAATGGTGCAAGGGCCTTAAAAAAACGCTTTCATGTGTCTTAGGGCATTTTAAGTCATTTCCCCTTGAATGTAGGTATATAATTGATTTAGATGATGTGTTTAAAAACGATTTTTGAAATCAATTTGGTTTCTTGATATGTAGTGCTAGAGTTTTATAGGTTGCTTGGGGCATATTTATAAGGCCTTTGAGTCTCTCTGATGTTATTTTTCCCATTTTAATTTTAGACCTTTCCCTGTGGTGCAAGGTCCTTGTAAATTCCCCCCCATATCTGTGCTTGGCAAATTTAGATTTTGATTCTTTGAGTCACATAGCCATGTTAAAAATGACCCATAAATGGTGCAAGGGACTTAAAAAAACGCTTTCATGTGTCTTAGAGCATTTTAAGTCATTTCCCCTTGAATGTAGGTATATAATTGATTTAGATGATGTGTTTAAAAACGATTTTTGAAATCAATTAGGTTTCTTGATATGTAGTGCTAGAGTTTCATAGGTTGCTTGGGGCATATTTATAAGGCCTTTGAGTCTCTCTGATGTTATTTTTCCCATTTTAATTTAAGACCTTTCCCTGTGGTGTAAGGTCCTTGTAAATACGCCCCCATGTGTGCTTGGCTAATTTAAGTACTGATAGGATGTGCTTCTACATAGGACCTGTGTTGTGTTTTTAAATTATGACCAGAAAATCTTTTTTTTTTATTAAACGCTTTTCACATTTATGAGAAGGTCATATTTTGTGTGCTTCTGTAAATAAATATTGAACTGAGAAATATTAAACTGAGGCTTCTGTAAGTGTCAAAGGAGGTGAGTAATGTACATTGCTCTGTTGGCTACAGTCCTCATCCTCTGCGTACTCTTGGATATGCTAGACTAAATCTGCTCAATGAGATAACTAAGCTGAGGAAACACAGGTTATGTGATTCTGAAATGAGGAAAAGAAATTCCACATTTTTCAATTACATCACCTGTGTTTCCTAACTTTACAAATCACATTGTGCAGATGAGGTTTAGGCCTGTCCACAGACACAGAAGAGGTCTGGCCTTTGTTCAAGAGTGAAGTGGACATGACTCACTTCATTGGTAGGCCTGCACATGTATTATCTCCTCTGTACTCTTCAACAAGCGTAAATTTCATCTGCAACCCTTAGTAGGCCTCACCTCAAACAAACCTCTGGATAGGGCACACCTTATCGTCATCCTGAATCAATCATTTAAAATGTTAGGGACAGATTTATGATAGGTGTGTGCCTCTTTTGCGCCACTGTGCGTCACTTTTGTGACGCAGCGGCGGTGCAAAAGATGTGCTATGTGGCGACATATTTACAACTTGATGCATCTAGGCAGATGTGTCATGCTGTAAAGTCCCGTGCCACATGAAACCGATGCAGCAGTGATGCAAAAGATGCACCACGTTGCAAGACAGGCCTCACTTCATCTCCAACAAGATAAGAAGCTGAATCTTCTGTAAATGTCAAAATTGTTGTATACAGTGCTCAACTTCTGTGTACTCTTTGATATGCTAGACTCCATATGCACTATGAGATACCTAAGCAAAGGAAACACAGGTGATGTGATTGTGAAATGAGGAAAAGAAACTCCACATTTTTCAATTACATCACCTGTGTTTCCTAACTTTACGAATGACATTGTGCAGATGAGGTTTAGGCCTGTCCACGGACACAGAAGAGGTCTGGCCTTTGTTCAAGAGTGCAGTGGACATGACTCACTTCATTGGTAGGCCTGCACATTTATTATCTCCTCTGTATTCTTCAACAAGCCTAAATTTCATCTGCAACCCTGAGTAGGCCTCACCTCAAACAAACATCTGGATAGGCCACACCTTATCGTCATCCTGAATCAATCATTTAAAATGTTAGGGACAGATTTATGATAGCCGTGTTACTCTTTTGCGCCGCTGTGCGTCACTTTTGTGACGTAGCGGCGGCGCAAAAGATGCGCTATATTGCGACATATTTACAACTTGATGCATCTAGGCAGATGTGTCATGCTGTAAAGTCCTGTGCCACATGAAACCTGCGTCAGGTTTCATATAACATAACATAACATAACATATAGGCGTTTTGTTGCAGGGTGGGCATTCATTTGCATGAAAGCCCTGTAAAACTAACACAGTGAAATTTAGAAGATTTCACTGAGTCAGCTTTATAGCATTGCTGAATCAAATCCTTACGCCTGTTTGAAACAGGCATAAGGAGTGATGCACCATGCAATGTGTGGTTAGCTCCTGTGCATTGCAGTAGACATGTCGCGCTTACAACGTGATTCCTGCAATGTGCTGCTTTTGCGGCACAGATGCGTGACGCATCTGTGCTGTTTTTACTCAATGGTGCTCCACATTGTAAATGCGGCACACCATGGGTGGCAGAGCAGCGGTGCATCCGTGGGGATGCGCCAGTTAACATAAATCTGCCCCTTTACATTTAAGTATGAGCAGGGGACACAGAGTCGGTGAGGCTTATCCAAGGTTAAGAAGAGATGAGTCCTGTTCACTGAAAACTTGGACATAGGCCTCACCTCCTCAGCATCGCTGGACATGGCTAAATAATAGCTGCAAAATGTTACTCTTGTTAAACAATTTTACTATTATAGTCTCTGAGATTTGTCTCTTACTCTGCAACATCTCATTGTTGTTCTCTTTCTTTAAAGATAACGACAACATCAACCATGAGTGATAATGAGCAATCAGTTGATCTCGATCTTATCATTGAACTTGTCATTGAAACGTCAGTGGAAGTAGATCCCTTGGATGATTTAAATCCTGAGGATGATGAAGAACATGATGAGGATGCCGATTTGTCAGAATTGTATGACATAGGGTGGGAAGCTGACCTGCTCGAGCCTATGGAACTATAAACATTTATTTTTAAAAGTTACTGGAAATGAAAAGTAAACATGTAAACCGTTTCATTTAAAATTAAACACAACTTCAAAAACAGCTTGTGTGTAGTGTCTTTAATAAAATAGTCAAATATGCTCATAAAATTAGTTCAGATTCACATATAAAACAGCACAGGTAAAATGTAGAAGCATTCCATTTCTTTGCTACTATTTGTGACTACTAAATTTGCCAATGCACTAAAAATTATTCTATGTAAAAATGACAAGTAGTGTGTTAAATTTTTGACGACTGTTATTGATTTACTGTTTGGTAATAGTGGTTAATAACATTTTTTATTATATTTTACCACAGATTCAACTGCAGATCATTTCGAAATTAGAGAATGCCGTCTAAGGGTAGAATCCGAAAGGCTAAAAAACGTCAAAGACAGCAGCTTAATAAATTGTTGCAGCAGTCCTCTACAATAAAAACTCGTCAAGTCACCAAGAAAGCTCCGAGTAAGACAACGAAATCATTCATAAGAAACATTTGTAGAAAAAAAAGTAGTACTACAGAAAATGTTTTAGTCCAGAAAAAGAGAACCAATTTAAACGGAAAGGAAAGGCCAATCAAAAATGTTACTGCTAGAGCAGGAGATAACTCTGTGCATGGTAGTAGAAGGAAAAATCAGTTTAGGGACATTCGTAGACGAATGTTGCGCAACAGGATAATTGGCAATTTGTTAAAAAATATTAAGAAAGGTAAACAGAAAGTGGTTTTTTATAAGAGAAAAAAAAAGTTGAGAAAGTTATTGATCAGGCATTTGAAATTAAGCGAAAGTTATTTATTTTGATAATCAATAGAATTAGGAAGCTAAACAAGGCAATTTATGATTTCAAAAGAAATAGTAGGTGGAAGAGAACAGTTAATCGTAGTAATTTTTGTGAAGTTTTTTCAGGAGAATGGATGCATAGTTCAAGTTGTGAGGCATTTTTTAATGAGGAGAGTTATTTCCAGGATAATGATTTGGTGCATGCAGTTGACACCAGTGGTCGAGCTTATGAGGTGAAAGATGGTTGTCCAGTTGAAAAAGAAAAACTTGTGACAAAAGAGGCAGAAGAGGTGTTAGGTAATGAGGTTTTAGGAAGACGTCGTAAGGGACCTGTGTACACCTGGAAGTGTAGTAGTATTTGCAGTGTGCGACAGGATTCCATCAATTTGCTTTGTGATTTTGTACGGACATTTAATAAGAAAAGTTTGAAGCAGAAAATGATGTTGTTGCAAGAATTAGATCCTTGCAGAGTGAGAGAAGTGACAGGTTTGCATGGTCATTCACTGGCTTGTCTTTCCAGGAGAGTATGCCAGAGTGTTTTTCATCATTTCAGGATGCTAGCAGTGCATCATAATAAAGTGAGGAAATTAGTTAGAATGTTGTATTATGCTAAGAGTCCAGCAATTATGCTTAAACAATTATGCACTGCTCTTTTGCATGGTTCTGAAGTAGATGTGAAGAATATTTGTGAAGAAATTGAGTTTTGTTACTTTGGAAGTAAAGAGGAGAATGTTGAAATTGACCCAGAAGAAGAGGGTAATGTGGAAGATAGTGTACAGGTTTCCAGTACAGATAATTTTCAGAAGGAAATTGCCACATTTCAGATGAAATCAAGTGAGAGGCCTAATTTCACTTGTGTGTGTTGTCGACGCACTTATTATAAGAATCAGACTAAGTTAGTGGATTTATATGCGAAAAGTGAAAGGGAAAATAATTGTGAATGGAAGGATTTCGCAACATACTTGATGGTAGAAAATTGTTTTGATTTGGGATTGGATCAACGTGTGTGTACTTATTGTTGTAACAAATTAAATCAAAACCGGATGCCCGCTAGAGCGGTTCATAATAATCTGGAATTGGTTGAGATTCCTTCTGAATTGAAGGATTTAAATACTTATGAATCTATTTTGATTCAAAGTATCCATCCCTTTCAGGCTATTGTAAGAATGGAGCCAAAGACAGGGAAATTGCCTCCATCAGATTTACAGAGAGGATTAAAGGGAAGAGTTGTTTATTTGCCTCTAGATTTGAAGAAAAACGTTAATACAATTGGAGTAGAAAAAGTGGAAGAGGAACCTCTGGTTATCTTAGTTAATGGGGTTCCGACAAAGAGTAAGAAAATATGGCAAGATTTAGTGGATGTTAGGAAAGTCAAAAAGGCAACATTGTATTTGAAAAAAAGCAATAAGTACTATAAGAATGTATATGTTGCAGAAGAGGAAGTAAGTGAAGAAGAGGATAGTGATTTGTGTGGTGGTCAAATTGAGAAAGTAGAACCCTCTAAAAGTGAAGAAATATATGAACATTATAGTGTTCATCCTTTGCATTCCAAGGAAGTCATGGGGAATGCTATTGAGTTGTTTCAAATGAAACAAGCCAAAGGGAGTCCAATTAGTGTTTGGGAGGAAAGTTTGGAAGCTCGGTGTTTCCCACAGCTATTTCCAACAGGTCAAGGAGGAAGATATGATGAGCGACCTCATCAAATTCCTGCTTCTGAATACCGGACTTTACGATTGTATGCAGAAGATCCTAGGTTTTGACAATGCATTCCGTATTTGTTTCATCTCCTGTTTGAAAGCGATCTGTCTGGACTGTCATATGCAGTGAACCACATCTTGAAAAGTGGTGTACAGATGCAAAACATCTCGGCAAGTGACTTTATGGATAAAGTCAATGTGCAAGACAGTATTTTGGATTCTCACCTGATTAATCTCATGGCGTGTCAGCGTGGTACTAATGAGTACTGGTACCGTCGTCATGGTGATTTAAAATGTATGCTGAGGAACTTAGGAACTCCCACATGGTTCCTCACTCTCAGCTGTGCCGAGTATGGCTGGGAAGACTTACTTGAATTTCTACGAGAGGCAAATGGAAACATTGAAAATATTGAATTCAAGACACCCGGAGAACTGTGCTCTTTGGATCCAGTGAATGTATGCAGGTACTTCAATCATAGATTTGAAGCTATGATGTCTTTCATCATGAACAAGAAAAATCCACCTCTTGGAGAGGTGTTGGATTTCTTCTGGAGAAAGGAGTACCAAGCAAGTGGTGCTCCTCATATACATATGCTGCTGTGGATCAAGGATGCACCTAAATTTGGAACAGATCCAGAAGACTAAGTGATGAGTTTCATAGAACAGTATTCTACATGTGCTGTTCCAAACGCAAAGGAAGAGAAAAGCCTAAGAGAACAAGTTTTACGCTTCCAAAGCCATCGTTGTGGAAAGTACTTTCGTCGTAAATTCAGAAACAAGGACAAGTTCTACACCAAATGTCGTTTCGCCTTTCCACGACCGGTGATTTCTAAAGGAAGAGTGAACAGTTTGATGTCTTCGCTGCGACATAATGTGATGAAGAAATCACCTAAAAACACATACAATTTGAAAAGGAACGAAGAGTCCAAGTACATCAACGACTACAACCCAGTGATTTTGTCCATGTGGAATGCTAACATGGATATACAGTTTGTGGCTGATAACTGTATGGCTGTGGCTCGGTATGTGACATCTTACATCACCAAAAAAGAAAAGACAGAATTGAAGGATATGTGGGAGGACATTTCCCATGAAAAGAGCCTCAGTAAGAAGTTGTACAGTTTCAGTCTGAAGATGTTGTCACATCGAGAAATCGGAGCTTACGAATGTTCTGACCGGTTATCTTCAGCAAGTCTCTATGCCAAATCCAGGAGTATCGTTTGGGCGAGTCTTGGTCTTGCTGCAACGCGTAATCGAGTTCTGAAACCTGTGCGGGAAATTGAGTATTTGGCAGAAAAGGAGCCAAACAGTACCGATATTTTGAAGACCAACATGTTGGATACATATTATCCAAATAGAAGCAGTCACCTCGAGAATGTTTGTCTGTATGAGGTTCTACAAAATTACATATTCAAGAGGAACATCAAAGCAGATATTGATAAAGGAGTGTATGCTGCAATTTGAAGTGAGGGATGTCTCGTCAAGCAAAGAAAATGCCACTTGGTAAACCATCGAAAATTGAGTGGCGAATCTCCTGAAAAAAAAGAGTTTTTCTATTTAGCACTTTTGCAACTTTTCAAGCCTTGGCGTGCAGAAGAGGAACTGCTTGGAGATTTCCTCTGTTACGAAGACTCTTTCAATGCCGCCAAGGAGACCATAGAATGTCCTGTTTTTCCCAAATATCTAGAAATGTTGATTGCGGAAATCGAGCAGGAAGCAACGATTGCAGCCGAGATTGCTAGAGACAGTTCTCAGGACAGTCAGAGTTCTGTTTCATTGAGTCAGGATCCACTAGGAGGACCAGTTATCGAAAATGAAGCTGCCACTGCCATGATTGAAGTGGAAAGAGCCATGGCACATGCTCAGGAGAATGCGGTTAACTTAGAAGACTTGGAAAGACAACTCAACGTTGAGCAGAGGAAAGTATATGACGAAGTTAGCAACCAAATCGATCATGGATTAAGTCATGAGAAGAAAGAGTGCTCATGTACGTCGTTGAAGCCTGTCCGACTGTACGTGAGTGGAGAAGCGGGAACTGGAAAAAGTTTCCTCATTAAAGCAATTTCATGTTATTTGCAGAAAAGGACTGAGTCATCGCTGTCTTCTGTTGTCACCGCTCCAACTGGACTGGCAGCACATAACATTAAAGGTATTACTTTGCATCGTCTACTGATGCTGCCAGTGGAGCATGATAACAAATTACAATACCACAAGTTATCTGGAGATGCTTGTTGTGAAGTTTCAAGAGTCTTGAAGAAAATGAAACTTCTTATCATTGACAAAGTAAGCATGGTTTCCAATGTCATGCTTGCCTTTGTGCATTTGAGAATGCAAGAAGTTCTCAAAACAGAGTATGATGTGTTATTTGGTGGCAAACACATCATTGTTTTTGGTGATCTTCTGCAGCTGACACCAGTGAAAGGACAACCTGTGTTCAAAATACTCACGCATGAAGATACCAGGAAGTGCCTAGGGAGCATTGGCAACGTTAATATATGGTTAAACTTCAATTATGCTGAACTGCGTGAAAATATGCGTCAGGCGAAGGATGAAGATTACAAGAATATTCTACAAGATGTTAGAATCGGAAAAGTGACCGAGCATGGGAAAGAAGCTTTACATGCACGATTACTGTCAAATTTGTATCCAGAACAAGACGTTGTGCCTGAGAATATTTTTTAGAAAATTACTAAGAAGAAATCTGGAATATGTTTGATGCCAACTCTTGCAGAATGTGCCATCTTCAACAACAAAATGTTGTATTTAGAAAACCAAGAGATTGTGAAACTGGAAGGTATTGACAGAGTAGAGCATATGGGATCAACAATTATGTTGTCTGAGAATTTGAAACCAAAATTGGATTCATTAGAGAAGACTATATCTAAAACTGCATGTTTTGAAAAGACTCTGAATGTGTGGTTAAATTGCCGTATAATTTTAAGAAGGAATTTACATGTTGAAAGAGGTCTGGTAAATGGATCAATGGGTAATGTTGTTGATTTTGTGAAATACAGAAATAGAGATGGAATTGAATTTTTAAAAATTAAATTTGATGGCATTGAGGAAGTACAGCTAATTGGTTGTTGCTCTGCTAGGTTTTTGCTTGTAAAAGACTTATATGTTCGCCGTAAGCAGTTTCCTGTTTGCTTGGCATATGCGGTGACAATCCATAAATCGCAAGGTTTAAGTGTAGACAGTGCATTGGTGAATATTGGCAGTTCTGTGTTCAAGGAGGGTATGGCATATGTGGCATTGTCACGAGTTAGAACTTTATCGTGATTGTACTTGATTGAGTGTGATGTCACAAACATTTGTGCGGATCTAGATTGTGTTAAGGAATACAATAGGTTAAGAAGAGAGTATGCGCCACATTTGCCTCAATATCCTTTGTTTGAGAAACGTGTGGTAGGCCGGAAACGAAGAAATGTGACCAATAGTAGGGAGGTTGTAGCAAAAAGACGAAAAGTCGATGAACCAGAAATTATAAGCAGAAAGAAAAAGGATTTTGTTGAAGATGTTGTTGGTTTTCAATTTGAAAACAGTTCTGGTGTCAACTGCTATGCTAATGTAGTGGTTAATGTTTTGTTTTCTCTAGAAAATGTAAAACAAGAGATTGTGGTCAATTCGGATCAAAGATTTTGCAGTTTGTAGAATTCAGTGTTAGAGAAATGTAGCACTGATAGAACAAAAATAGAAAGTGTGTCTGAAATTCGAAATCTGTTAGACAGATGTTCAGGTCAAACACAATTCTCTCAAAATATTCAGCAAGATTGTCAGGAGTTTTTAATGTATATGCTTGATGTATTGCATGATGAAGGTGTAGATGTAGATCACCTGTTTGGGCTTTCTTATCAATGGCAGCATGACTGCGCGAACTGTAGGGTATCAAGTACTACTAGTGTAGACTCAGAAAAAGTTATATATTTAACTTTGCCAGACAGTAAATCAGTGTCATTTAATAAGCTAGTAAAAGCAGCTGATCACAACATGGAGTGTAGCCAATGTAAGTCTGAAATGTTGTCAACATTATTTATACGAACATATGGCCAGTATGTCATTTTAATGTTCCAACGATGTAGGCCTGATGGAACAAAATTGACAACTTTAATTAAAAATTTTGTGGCTTCGCAGTTGTCAATATCAGGAAGGACTTTTGTAACTGCAGCAATTATATATCATGATGGTCCTTCAACAACATCAGGACATTAAACAGCTTATTTAAAGTCTAGAAACGGCTGGTCATTCTGCAATGATTCTGTTTTAACTTTAAAAAAAAAATTGACTTTTGACCTTAAAAATTCTTACCTGGTGTTTTTAAAACCAAAATTTTAGGGAAGGAATCTCGGGATTTGCTCTGAGGAATTTCAAGAGGTTCTAATGGCTCCTACACTATTTGGCCTTGAGGATAAGTGTAGTACAGAGTCAAAAGTTAATTTTTAAGTTTTAAATAGTTCCTGGAAAAAAAGAAGGTTTTCTTACAGAAAGTGGTGGGCACGGATTAGTTAAAGGACAACAGAGTATTTCCCAAAGCAAACGGTGTTCTTACCATAACACTTAACGTCATGGAAAAATAACTGCACTTTGAATGAGTTCAGAAAAACTGTTTCTTTTTATAAGCTAATTCAAGCAGCCAATCAAAACATGGAGTAGAGGTAATGTAAGTCTGCAATGCTGTCTAGATTATTTGACCAAACTTTTGGTTATAATGTCATTTTAAAATTCCAACTATATAAACCTGATGAAAGTAAGTCTTCAACTTTAATTACAAATGTTGTGGCTACACAGTCGTTTATTTTAGGAAGAACATTTTTAACTGCAGCTATTATATGACATGATGGTCCTTTGACAAGATCCGCTTATTACACAGCTTATTGAAAATGTAAAAAAAGCTGCTGTTTCGTAAATGATTCCTATTTGACTACGATACAATGTTGCCTTTTTACTTAAAAATATTCTTACTTTCTGCTTTCAAAAAAGAGAATTTAGGGTAGGTAACTGGCCTATAATGATTCTAGGGGTTGATATAATTGTATATACTGTTTTAAATTGCTTTGTGATTAAAAGTGATGTAGAGAATTTAATAATTGTAGTAGTCATAGAGGTAGTGTAAGTCTGCTTCATAGTAAGCAGTATCAGTGTCATAGGAAATGTGGAACATGAGTGAGCAAGAAGGGTGAGATATTACTAGTACAGGATTGTGAAAGTGATCTTGAACGTTTTCTTTCTGAAAGTTGCGGAAATACAAAATGACGGGAATTGCTAAGAAGAATTACAAGAGTTATAAATGGCTCTTACACGATTTGGCCTTGTGGAAAAGTGCGGTAGAGAGCGAGAAGTCATTTATTGTATGTAACATATTTGTCAAAACGATGGAGCTTTTCTTTCAGAAAGTGGCAGGCTGAAAATAATAACAGCACAACAGAGTGTAAGCTGTTCATAGGATATCCTTCGACGTCATGGAAAGTAAGTTACTTTTCAGGAGTTCTGATTTCTGATTGGTTATGTTATATGGGTTTTTTAAACACAATCATTTTGATTGTGTTTTTTTCCCCCGCTGTTATATGATGAATACCTTCAAGTCACTGTTTTTAGTGAAATTTGATAAATTCTGAGAACAGCAAAAATAAACCATTTAACATGTATAATTAATTCTGTACTTTTTGTATTTATGATATACATTTAGAACTGTGTAGTAGGCATGGAGAAGCTGAGGCTTCTGTAAGTGTCAAAGTTGTTGCATACAGTGCTCACATTCTACGTAGTCTTTCATATGATAGACTACATGTGCAGAATGAGATACCTAAGCAAAGGAAACACAGGTGATGTGATTGTGGAATGAGCAAAAAAATTGCAAGTTTTTCAATTAAATTACCTGTGTTTCCTAACATTACACATCACATTGTGTAGATGAGGTTTAGGCCTGTTCCAGGAGACAGAGGAGGTCTGACATTTGTTCAAGAGTGCAGTGGACATGACTCACTTCGTTGGTAGGCCTGCACATGTATTATCTCCTCTGTACTCTTCAACAAGCCTAAATTTCATCTGCAACCCTGAGTAGGACTTACCTGAAACAAATCTGTGGGTAGGCCACACCTTATCAGCATCTAGAAACAATCATTTAAAATGTTAAGGGCAGATTTATGATGGCCGTGCGCCTCTTTTGCGCCGCTGTTCCGTCACTTTTGTGACGCAGCAGCGGTGCAAAAGATGCACCATGTTGCAAGATAGGCCTCAGTTCATCTCCAGCAAGATACCGTCAGTTTAAAATGTATATAATTAGGACTGTGTAGGGGGCATGCAGAAGCTGAGGCTTCAGTAAGTGTCAAAGTTGTTGCATGCAGTGCTGCACTTCTGCGTACTCTTTCATATGCTGGACTACATCTGCACAATGAGATACCTAAGCAAAGGAAACACAAGTGATGTGATTGTGAAATGAGCAAAAGAAATTGCACGTTTTTCAATTACATCACCTGTGTTCCCTAATATTATGAATCACATTGTGCAGATCAAGTTTAGGCCTGTCCAGGGAAACAGAGGAGGTCTGGCCTTTGTTCAAGAGTAAAGTGGACATGACTCACTTCATTGGTAGGCATGGACATGTATTATCTCCTCTGTACTCTTCAACAACTCTAAATTTCATCTGCAACCCTGAGTAGGCCTCACCTCAAACAAACCTCTGGATAGGACACACCTTATTGGCATCCTGAAACAATCATTTAAAATGTTAGGGACAGTTTTATGATGGCTGTGCACCTCTTTTGCGCTACCGTTGCGTCACTTTTGTGAGACAGCAGCAGTGCAAAAGATGCACCATGTTGCAAGATAGGCCTCACTTCATCTGCATCAAGATACTGTTTGTTTAAAATGTATATTTTTAGGACTGTGTAGGGGCATGGAGATGCAGAGGCTTCTGTAAGTGTCAAAGTTGTTGAAAAACTGTTTGTCCTTCAATCTTTTCCCTTGTCTTTTCTAATTTTTAAATACATGTTTTAATATTTTTCAAATGTTTGTTCTCTCTTTCACAGATTGAAAGTATAAAAATAACAAGTGACTAAGTTAACGACAATTATAAGGTAAATGTTTTGTACTCTTTTCGTTACATTTCTATCACATTTAACTTCTATTAGTTTCACTACTTCATTTCTTTAACCCTCACTTTCCTGCCTTTGCTACTTCCCTCATTCCTTTCTCTATTACTTACTTACTCTACTCCTTCCACTCTTTTTCTCAGTCCCTCTCTTCTCATACTTCCTCAGTCTTGTTCACTCACTCCGTCTCTATTACTCTCACTGTCTCTGACTGATCACTCTTTCACTACTTGTTCATTATGCTTTCTCTCTGTAGTTCAAGCACACTAAGGGGCATATTATCAACACAGGCAATAAAATTATCGCTGCTTTTATCGGCAGAAAACTGCCGATAAAGTGGCTTTAGCGGCAGTTTTCTTCCGCAAAAGCGGCTTTAGCGGCAGTTTTCTGCCGATAAAAGCAGTCATTATCGGCAGAAAACAGCAGCAAAAGCGGCTTTAGTGGCAGATTTCTGCCGATACAGGCAGCGATAATTTTATCACCTATGTTGATAATATGCCCCTATGTTATTTACATTTCTTTGCTGTTTCAATCATTCCTTTTCTGTTACTTCTTCTTTTCTGCTTTCTGTTTTTTCTCTCTGTTATTCCACATGTTTTAATCTTATTTTGAACATTCACTCACATTCTCTAAGAAACTCTTGTTTATTATTCTTCTACTCTCCTTTTTTTCTTCCACTTCCTTATCTATTTTGTTTTTCACATTTATACCCTCTTCCATCTTTTCTTCGGTAAATAGATCTATTAAACAGTATCTCTGTGTTACTCCCTATAGCTGTCTTTCTTTTAACATTACTCTCTGTTTCCTTCCCTTATACTTACTCTTCTTTTTTTTATTATTTTTTTTTTTTGGGTTCGCTCCCGGTTCGCGTACCGGCGAGCGAACCGGGAAGCGAACCAAAAGAAATAGAGGTTGCCAGAGTGCTACACATTCTAGCAATTTTTTTATAAAGGGGAGGTAGTTCTGAAAATAACTTTTTTTATTATTATTTTTGTTGTTTTATATTTTTTTATTATTTTTCTGAACATTTTTTTACTTTTTTTGTATTTTTTGAACGGTTTTATATTTTTTTGGTTTTTTTTGGGGGGGAACGAAAACGATTCATTGTAAAGGGCTCAACAGGAGCAACAAAAAAAAAAAGATAATTTATTTTCTGGGGTGTTTTCGACAATCATGATTGTCGATAGCTTTGTTGATTAGAGTGATGCTACTTTCTCTGTAGCAAATCAACTGATTGGAACGCATGCACACTTGTTTGACTTCCCCAAACCTCATCTGTATATTTGGGACCGTCTCCCTCGCCTCTGGTCCCGTCACTTCCTCTACAACTGATCTTCTGGCCACAGAAGGAGGATTATCTTGCTGGTCACGTAACTGCGCAGCACTGTAGTTGATAGGGTGCCACCTCTCCATATGGCGATGCATTGTATATTTGCCATAACTATATTTTTTATCTGTCCCTCTGAACAAATCTTTCTTACAGATAAGGCAAGTTACGTACCGGGCATTGACTTTTTTTTGGCCCCGGGGATATTTAAAAAATTTACAAATAAAGTTTTCTTTGACATGAGACCTCCTGGGCTCCTCAGGCAAAAACTCCCTCTGTTGCTGCTCTTCCTCTTCTTCCTCTTCTTCCTCCTCTTGCTGAATGATAACTTCAGCAGGTGGTCCTCTCTTCCTAGGAGGTGGTGGTGGTGGTGGGGATGCACCAGCTGAAGCTACTAATGAAGCCATTGCTCAGTGATGACAAAAGGTCTTCCTCTCACAAAGATGAAAGTCAGAGTGAGGAAACAAGGAGGAGTTTTCATCATTTGGGAAAAACAAAAGTTCTAAACCAATGAAAAGTGTTACTTTTAGGTCACATGACCTAGTCTTACATAATTAGGAAACCAAAAGTGAAATGAACCAATGAAAAGTGTTATTAACAAGTCACATGACCTGTTGTGTTTACGTTACGCGCTCCGGATCGCTTCCGGGAAGCTGCGCTTCGCGCCTCGCTTCGCGTACCGGTTCACTTCCGGGTACGCTAACGCGGCGCGTCATATGACGTATCACGCGACAACGCGATACGTCACGCTGACGCGACGCGTCACGATGTTGTTTTCTAACGCGGCAGTTGCGCTAACGGAACGTTTACCGGTTCGCGGACCGGGTCGCGGCACCAAACTGAGCTAACGGGAAGCTGCCCGGTTCGCGGACCGGGAGCGAATCAAAAAACATTTATTAAAAAAAAATACATTAAAAAATTGTATTAAAAACATATAACATTTATTTTTCGATTTAAAGAAGAATACATTTTAAAGCTTTTGATATTTGCTATTAAAAAACCATTGCACTGAAAAAACCATAGTTTATAGACCATATATAGTTAGGAATTAGCATTTACAAAACCTTGAAAATTCACTGAAAAAACCATAGGTTATAGACCATATATAGTTAGGAATTAGCATTTAAAAAACCTTATTTTACTCACACAAAACCATTGAAATTCCATATATAGTTAGTTGCACTAACTATATATCGCGCACCCGCAATCCACTGCAGATGATGTCACATATTACATCATTCATGACATGGTCAGTGACATCACTGATGACATCACTGATGACATCTCAAATTACATCACTGATGACATCACTGATGACATCTCAAATGACATCACTGATGACATCTCATTTGACATTACTGATCACATCACTGATGACATCATTCATGTGATAATACGATGAACCTCTTCAGACTCTAATATAACCTTAGATACACTCAGTGTAAACAGACACTCACAGACTGTTACTCATCCATGGAGTTACTCACACACCTAGTCAGTCATGCAAAGAATCAATCACACCTCCATTTCCTCAACTATACAGTTATACACACCTTACTTATTCAAACATATACTAACACATATTTACTCTCTTATACAATCCCTGATACAAGTTCACAATAATCCATACAGCCACTCACACATTCACTGTCTCTTATGCACAGTTATTTATATATGTCAACTCTCACATGTACTGTGTTTTACATATGTACTTACTTTGACATGTAGCACTGAGATATCCATTCACTCACCAATACACTCATGCACACAGTCAACCGCCCATACAGCTGTTTCCACATGCACTTTTGAACCCATACATCTAGTGAATCAACTGCTCACACATCTATGCACAGTCATACACCTCCCAGCCACCCACACACACACTCCGTCTCCCATACAAATACTTGGGCAACCAATCAATAACCCATATAGTTAGTCATATAGCTAATGATCAACACATGCAGCAGATTACAGAACAACAGACACAATGATGCACAAATTAAGACAGTTTAGTCACTAACCCATGCACTCAGTGAGACACATTTAATCACTCACTCATACAGTCAGTCATGCACCTACTAAATCCTTCATCCAGACACTTATACATCCACTCATTCTTCAATATGTAAGACATATTTTAACTTTACAGAAACATACAGTCACTGGATGTTGTCATCAGTGATTTCATCAGTGATGTCATTTGAGATGTCATCAGTGATGTCACTGACCATGTCATGAATGATGTAATATGTGACATCATCAGCAGTGGATTGCGGGTGCGCGATATATAGTTAGTGCAACTAACTATATATGGAATTTCAATGGTTTTGTGTGAGTAAAGTAAGGTTTTTTAAATGCTAATTCCTAACTATATATGGTCTATAACTTATGGTTTTTTCAGTGAATTTTCAAGGTTTTGTAAATGCTAATTCCTAACTATATATGGTCTATAACCTATGGTTTTTTCAGTGAATATATATATATATATATATATATATATATTACCTACTGGCGGTAGCCAGTAGGTATATATAGTTAGGACCTAGTTTCCATAGGAAATCCCCAACATTCTATTGGGAATAACTTTGGCGCTGGTTGATGAATCTTCGCAAATTTCTCAAAGAAGATGGCTCGCTCCGCTCCTCTCCTTCCCTGAAAGTTTGGGGGGGATTAGTCAAGTGGGGGCTGAGAAAAAAGGGGGGTCCCAAAACGTGTTTTCCCCATGTTAATTTCCATAGGACCTTTAGACACGGCTACAGCTTGAACCGCTGAAGGGAATTACACCAAACTTGTCAAAATAGTAGTGTCTGGTACGCAGATCACGCTTTTGGTAAAATAGTGTAAATCCCTCCAGTGGTTCCTGAGAAAATTAAAAGAGAAACCAATTATATATCTATAAGCGCGCACCCGTGCGCGCACCCCCGCGATTTTTCCCCCAAAAAATTGGGGGGGGGGGCTTGGGGGGCTTCTCTCTTTTATTTTTGTCTGTTTAATTTCAATTTCGAGGGTGCCCACCCCTCGTTTTACCCCCGAGATCACCGCCGCGTCCCGAGCCGCCTCATGATGGCCGCCGCCTGGTTGTGGGCGGGGCCGGGAGGACTTGGTTTCCGCATCCCCCTGCCTGGGGGAAGCCTTCGATGTGTCCGCCCGGTCTCCCGTGCCGAGGGGGAGACCGGGTGATGACATTTATCTCTGACATTACTCTTAAGCATTCATCCCTGACACAGACTGCCAATTGTATTTATGCTTGAAGTTTCCGCTGGCATTATTTGGATGTAGAAGTGACTGCTACTGCTGTCGTTAGATCACAATGTAATTATAAATGCTGTTCATCAACCCTGATATGTGCCTGTAAAGCACCCTTGCTCCTGGGTTATCAGATGCCCCCCGCAGCTCTGCAGCCACGGTCCTGTCAAGCAGAAGGGGGTGCTACTGCTAACGCGAGCAGGGCATTCACTGCTCTTTGAAAAAGACACGAGGTCTTGCCCTGACTACTGCACACACAGCCCTCGCTGTTTCTAACATCCAGAACCTGCAATTATCCTATTTATTTTTTTCTGAATTCATCGTCTAATTGGTTCCCGAGTGAAAGCGTAATTGGGTGCCTCTGAGGTTCTCTGGCAGAATTCACAAATTGTAGTATTTTTATACTTTCGTTTATTAGTGGTTGCTTGTGAATTAGTTACTTTAGGAATAGCGTTCTAAGTGAAACCCCTGGAAAGCTGTGCCACCCCACTCCCCCCTCCTGCCCCCCAGATGCGAGCACGAGTGAGAAGGGGGTACAGTTCCGGCTAGTAATGCAATAGTAAATTCAGTTACTGCTATGCTGGGTTGTCCGAAGTTTTGCTGTGTAATGTTAGGCCGTGTTATGCATTCACATTTGAATAGCGCGTATCACTATTGTTATGGCGTCGTAGCGCACATGGTCAGCGACTAGCTGCCGCCTCCCCCCCAATCCGGCACCCAACACCCAGGAACGTGGACACGAGACGTCTTTACTTTTTGGAAGGCGGGCGCTAGTCGCCCGGCCGTATTTATTAAAGTATGAAATTAAAAAAGGTTTTAATTGCATAATCAACAATTTATACAAAAATTCAGCAGGACATTTAGGTACATAATTCTTAGCAACAAGTTTGAGAGCCTGACTTTAACAAAACTCTAATACATGTTGTTTCCTAACTTAGACTAAACATCCTCATCTAGAATTTTTGTACATTTCTGGCCATATGGCAGGGTCACTACCGGTGTCAGGTCCTACAAGCTGCGCCTCCCCTCTGGATGTGCGCATGCGCAGTGTTACCCCGGGAATTGCCCGGTCTACGCCCTGAACTCCATTTACCCACTAAAGGAGGGCCCTTACTCTGCGCCGGTGGCGTCATGAGTCCACGCGCGCGGGGTGGCTACCAGCCTAAGGAAAGCGTGAACTACTCCTACCCGCGCTCCTTTGCCTATTACCTTGCCCCTGGAGTTCTGGGAGTGGCCCGCAGGCCCCTCCCCCTGGGCGGGAACCTCCATAGGATGATGCCCGCCCCCTCAGACCTCAAATATGTGCTCACCGATAATGACCTTACCGCATGCCCCATACCTAATAAATACGACGACCTATGGGAAAAAATTCTAAAGGACAGCTACACTGGCTAATAAATCACAGTATCAACGTATAGCTACAAAGGGAAAAAAGGCCTAAAGACACATGGCATCAAATACAATTCACTCCGCACATGTTTCGCTGAAAAAGGGGAAAAAATTCCTAAACAAACGCATCACAAAATACACCAACAAATCCATCTCTACTGTGGACCGTACCTTCGAAACCTACCATTCAACCAGACATAAAACTGCTACAAGACTTTTGTTCCAAGGGATGGTGGGTGGGAAAACAAAGAAGCCCCGAACGCGGGGCACAACGTTCAGCGAGGGAGCGTCCAGGGACAAGGGGGTCTCCTGGGCGCTCCCCACCTCTTATTCCCGAGGGGCCGGTCGGCCCCTCCTCTCGCCCGCCCCCCCTGACCCGGACCCACTAAATTGGATCCGGGTCAGGAAGGCCGCCAGCCAATCGGCGGTGGGCCGCACCCCCAGGGCACGCCCCACCGCCGAATGACCACAAAGGGGAAAGGGGGGCGACGGTCGCCGCGCCGCCATGCGTGCGGGGGGGGCCGAGGGCCCCCCCTTTTCACATGGTCAGCGACTAGCTGCCGCCTCCCCCCCAATCCGGCACCCAACACCCAGGAACGTGGACACGAGACGTCTTTACTTTTTGGAAGGCGGGCGCTAGTCGCCCGGCCGTATTTATTAAAGTATGAAATTAAAAAAGGTTTTAATTGCATAATCAACAATTTATACAAAAATTCAGCAGGACATTTAGGTACATAATTCTTAGCAACAAGTTTGAGAGCCTGACTTTAACAAAACTCTAATACATGTTGTTTCCTAACTTAGACTAAACATCCTCATCTAGAATTTTTGTACATTTCTGGCCATATGGCAGGGTCACTACCGGTGTCAGGTCCTACAAGCTGCGCCTCCCCTCTGGATGTGCGCATGCGCAGTGTTACCCCGGGAATTGCCCGGTCTACGCCCTGAACTCCATTTACCCACTAAAGGAGGGCCCTTACTCTGCGCCGGTGGCTTCATGAGTCCACGCGCGCGGGGTGGCTACCAGCCTAAGGAAAGCGTGAACTACTCCTACCCGCGCTCCTTTGCCTATTACCTTGCCCCTGGAGTTCTGGGAGTGGCCCGCAGGCCCCTCCCCCTGGGCGGGAACCTCCATAGGATGATGCCCGCCCCCTCAGACCTCAAATATGTGCTCACCGATAATGACCTTACCGCCACAGACCAGCATTGTTAACCGACGATCTGGCCTCCCCCCTCTAGCCCCTGCCTAAGGACACCCTCCTACTTTCAAAACCCTCTAGCCAGGCCCAGATATTGTCAGACCATAGGACATTACCCTCCTCTGTTAAATGAACTCCGTCCTTCAAGTAATACTTGTCGCCCCAGATGCACCCATGAGGTATTGACTGTAACAAGGGGGCTTGAAACAACCTCTCCAACCGTGTGTTGATCCTCCTTACCGAGTGATTCAACGCCCTGACCGAATGTCCCCCCCGCCACTGTAGTCGAGGTATGAGTTGTGACCATACTAGTGTGCAACCGGGGCAGGTCCTAGCCATCCAACCCGCCGTTGAGATAATCTCCTCGATCAAAAAGCGCCTTCCCAGTTTAATCAAATCATTCTCCCCCAGGTGAAGTATCACCACTGACGGGGGAAAGTGCCGGCGCGCTAACAGCCCTTGGAAGTAATCCCTAAACTGGTTGAGATATAACCCCCCTCTCCCGAAGAATGAGATGTCCAGGAGACCCACCCGCAGTGGAGATGAGCTCATCACTGAGTATTCGCCTCCCAAGTTTGGCCAAGTCATTCCCCCCTAGGTGAAGTATCACCACTGACGGGGGGTCGAGCTGCTGCGCTAAGAGTCCCTGAAAGAAGTTCCTGAAGTGACCGAGGCACAGACCCCCAAACCAAATCTTCCCTGTCCCACGTCCAGCCTGTTGCTTGTGCTGGCACGTTGTAGCTCCTCCACTTCCGGTGATGCATTCCTCCCCTGCGTCACAGGTTTGGGAAACTGCAATCACCATGAAAAAGACCAAGAAAAAACCCGGGGGACAATTCCCACTTCCACCTTAGGGAATGGGTAGCACTTACACCTGCCAGCAATACTTGGGCCCTTGGTGTCCTCTTTCTCGACGTATGCTTCTCTTTAGACGTCCACCCGCTGCTGATGTAGCAGTGTGGAGCAACCCCCCCGATATCCGCCATGGACCCAGCCGTGACTGACGTAAGCATCCTTTGGGCTGTCCACCTGTTGCAGCTGTTGTGATGTGGAGCACTCCAGGTATCCACCATGGACCCGGCCATACATAAAATGGAAAGATAAACACACACCATTAGTGTTTCTGGCGATAACTGCTGTACACGTGCTAGTCTTACATCACCCTCAGTTGCTAAGTTTTAGATAAGATTAGCGCCCGATGACTACTCATTAACACGTTGACAGTAAATGTTAGGCACAGCCTCAGTTTGTGATCCATGTATTGCGATTGAATTAGTGCTACAGAGAGTGCCCTGTAGAATGACCTCTATTAGGAGTAATATCCCGTGTGCAGTACAGTGACCCCCGGGCAGTGTCACACTATCCCGTGTGCAGTCCAGTGACCCAGTGGCAGTGCCACGGCACATTTATGGCTCCTACAAAATTCTGCCGTAAACCAGGACATCACCTCCTGTTCCTAGTTTTCCACCCATTTTTTTTTGCTTGGGATCTATGTGTGACACAAGACAGTCTACTTAAGTGCAGTATCCCAGCCTTTAGCTAAAACAATTAACACAGCCTTACCTCCGCCAGGCCACAAGCCGGCCCAAGGGCCTTTTTGGCTCGCCGCTTTGGCTTCTGGGAAATATCATCCAAGCCAACCGGACATGATCACATGCATCTCCAGAACCATGTGGAGCCGCAACTAGGCTCATGGGCACCTTTTATGTGTGACATCAGGGTGTGTATGATTATCAGGACCCCAAGGACTCTTTCTACAGGTTCTAGGCCCCATCTCTATGCCATTCGTTGTTCCCCTACCACATTATTAATATATGGCTTTGGTACACCCCTAGAGCTCCCCGTATATGGTGCTAAATTACTGTGTGCCTTTAGCCTTGGAAAGGAACTAAAGGGATGTGTGTGGAACAAATACATGTATTCGTAATACACCTTTTCTTTTTCATTTCCTCATTCATGAGAGTATAGACTGGTAAAACACGCTGCTCTACATTCCCCCAGGACTCAGCCTGCAGGCTGCACGCAATACAGCTACCACTAGGATAGCTTACTAATAGTGTTGACTTTAACCTATCATGTATGAAGGGCCGTTTGGACTGGTGTAATGTCCCCCCCGGAATAGTGATGTGCATTAATCCCCAGGAGGACCCCAAGAGAAGGTGGGTATACCCTTTTCGTGAATCGTTCCGCGATTGTTCCAACTATCACCTCAGCAGACACCAATAATAATAATTATAGAGTGTCAAAATTTAACTTATGTCACTGGTTGTTCCTTGCGCAAGATAAATAAGCAGCAACCCAGGCTTGGATAAAATATTGCAAGTGCCTGGAGGACGTCAATAAAGAAGCCCAGGAATGAACCCAAAGCGCTTATTTTTCCCCGCAGGACAAAACGCAATTCCAGGCAAGGTCTGAGCAGGGGGGGAATTATTTTGAAAATGTCCCTAGTACCAAACCTTCTATGCTATATGAATGCATTATACGCTCGCTGTGCAGGGGAATCCTTCAGCACGGTCAGATACAGTCCACTACTAAACCTGCCTCACATACATACGCATTGGCGAAATCCTTGAAATACCTGTACAGCCACTTATAAAGCTGTAACCCCAATATGCATTGATAACAGTGCCCTGTCTCCATCTCCATGCCAAAATGTCCTATGGAGCAGACGGGTAGTTCCTGAATCTCGCTAAAGGCAGTGCAAACTGCGCTGTGTTTAAAACTCATCCTTCCCCCCCCTTGAAGTCGCTTAATAAAAAAGTAGTACATGGCCACAACCTACCTCACACATGAAATCAGTGTTTAAAACGTTACCCATAGCAATCTGAAAACCTGATAGCCATGGCTTTTATATGAATCATGAATAAGAGCGCCGTACAAAGCGCCAGTTACCTTACCTAAAAAACCTTCACTTTGAGACCCAAAATCCCTCTGTAATTATTCACAGGATGTACCGAGGTTCGAACCCACACCCCCCGTTCTTTGGTCTGTCATATGTTCACATCTTAACACTATCTGGATAAGAAGCCTTGCCGTAGAAGTATTAATTTACCACCCCAATACACAACATGCACTTGAAAGGTGAACAGTCCGCTTTTGCAACATGCATTCCGCGTCATAGGAACATGCATTTCTAGTAACTTTTGTTCAGTTTGAGCTAAAGACAACCTGAAAATGATGTAGCAGAAGATGTAATAACTTTTATTCAGTTTGAGCTAAAGACAACCTGTAAATTAAGCAGCCGAAGATGTAATATGTGGCAAATGTAGCCGATCCAGCACTATGCAATGTTAGAAAGGTTGTGATTTATGAACTGCAAATAATAAAAGGATCTCTGAGTTACCCACTTACCTACCTACATAGATGAGCTTGTAGGAGAAACATTAACCCCTGGGGTTGGAGAATACCTATATTCCTCCAAAAATTGTGGTTAGACGCGAACCCAGGTCTCCCAGACCAAAGTCAAACGCTTTACCAACTGAGCCACACCCCTTCTCAGCATATTTCTCCGGTCATAATAGAAGCACATTAGCTCTTAGGGGAGGCACTTTAAGAACCCCTATTTCATTCTGTATTATCCGCTCCCTCTTCCTGGGTGACTAACAGCAACTAGGAGCCTGCTGGGAAAGTGAGGCTCCGGGGGACAGGTGGACGGACGCTTCCACGTACGCCGGGCAGCTGTCCCTAGCAACTAATCACACGTGGACACTGCGCTGAGCGAAACGTGCTTACACGATTAGCTGGTAATTTTTAAAAAGCGGCCGCTTTGACTATTTACATTGAGACGTTCTTAACGTTATTGCCACAGAACCTCGATGTAGAGGACTCTGAAGTCCCCTTTACCCAAAAGTTTACCCTGATCAGAATAGCCAGAGTAAAGCTGTCGCTTGTCATTAATGAGGCCCCTGATATGTAAATCCATACCGTGTTGTTCCCAGTTAAATAAACCTCCGAGATGTGCAGCGATCTAGCCACTTTTTACTGCACCACATGCATGGTGCATACTGTCATTTTTGCCCAAAAGGTGTCTAGTTGTTATATTTCTGACTGTCCTCTCTTCCCCAGGGGCCAGGCATCGATGAGGCGTGCATGGCGCAATAGGATAAGTCATCAATTTCAGAACTGAATGCGGCACTGAAGAAATGTCTGACGTTTTAATAATCCTCTTTTAAGTTTGAGAACAGACTTCAACGTATGAAGTAAAGATAAAATTATCTAATTGAAACGCATCTAAGATCCTGGCAGATTACTCATTGTAACTGACTAATTAACGATCTGGGGTGCACCTATGTTATCGTACAGACGTTAAAAAACGCGCATTTCTGAATAACTGACACTGCCAGCCGTACACACGTAGCAAAATTCAGCCCCCGATTTAGGCGCAATGCGCAGACCTTATAGAGCCATTCCCCCTGGAGGTAGCTCCATCTAGGCCCTTGAAAGGACATCCTTAGAACCGTGCCCTCACGCACCACAATTGTTGGCATTTTGGAAATAACGAGAAGCCACGTTTATTTACCCCCACAGCAGCCCGACAGATATTAACTCACGTGGTTTATAAATAGACTCTTATTCTACAGTTAGCAACTGCAGCAATGTGTAATAATGACGCAGAGAGTAGACTGAATAAAGGGAGTTAAACTATCGTTTCAAATAAACTTTCACATTGTACCGGCCCCCCTTTGCGCAAGATAAATAAGCAGCAACGTTGTGCCCCGCGCATGATAAACTGCATATTATACCTACGTAACAAACAAATACACTTCTACCGGTGGCCACACAAATTAACATGTCCAATTGCTTGTTACTAAGAACGAGTGTAGTAAAAAAGATTCACAAATTACTAAAGACATAACGTAATTTATCCTTTTAACACTTTAGTGCCACTCAACTGCCGCGCATGCACTTAGGGAAACACGCCTACACTACCTTTGCTTCCATTCAATTCAAGAATCACTTTACAAACTAGGGGCAGACGTTAAAGATTTTTTTAAAAACGGCCTTCACCCGTTATGTTCTGCTTAGGAATAAGTATCTGTTTATAAATTCTGCTTTTTTATTAAACACAGGTTTGTCATAAGTGAGATCTGAACCCACGCCTCAGAAGAGACTGCGACCTGAACGCAGCGCGCCTTAGACCACTCGGCCATCCTGACTTGCCGCGGCTTTTCCTCTTGCCGTCACGGCCTCGCCTCTATAATCAATACTGGTATTCGCGTAATACATTCTGCTGCATGCATAGATTTTGTATATCACTTTTACATAAGGTCTAATTTTCTATTAAAAACCTTTAGGCTTTGCCTAATACTGCTCAATAAATCTGCACAAAACCCATTAAACGAATAGCGCCTCAGGCTACGTTTCTGCATACCCAATTTTATGGCAAGCCATCCACGAGGAGGGAAAAAACAAAATAAACATTGGCAAAGTCAAGAGGTCTCGTCTTTGCTTTTCCCGCCTACCCTGACACTCGAACCCGGGACTCCCAGGCCGCAGGCGAGCGCTCTGCTAATTGAGCCACAGACACCGCTCCGCCCCTATGAAGGGCTACCTCACCGTGCTCAGACGCCCTCTGTGGCTGTCCCTTGCCCCGACACCCAGCCGCTTTGCACCCCGACGCCGTGAGTACCCCGACGGGTCTCCTCGCGGTGCTCCTCAACCGTGAAGCGATGCTTCCCCGCGGCTCTCCACTCTCGCGAAGGGGCTGGCTCCACGTGGCTGGAACGAAGCGGCTCCGAAACCGCTGGCTTGCGAACGACGCCAAAACCCTGTAAAGAGAAAGGCAATAATTAATAAAACAAAGAAGCCCCGAATGCGGGGCACAACGTTCAGCGAGGGAGCGTCCAGGGACAAGGGGGTCTCCTTGGCGCTCCCCACCTCTTATTCCCGAGGGGCCGGTCGGCCCCTCCTCTCGCCCGCCCCCCCTGACCCGGACCCACTAAATTGGATCCGGGTCAGGAAGGCCGCCAGCCAATCGGCGGTGGGCCGCACCCCCAGGGCACGCCCCCACCGCCGAATGACCACAAAGGGGAAAGGGGGGGCGACGGTCGCCGCGCCGCCATGCGTGCGGGGGGGCCGAGGGCCCCCCCTTTTCATTCTCTGGCACCCTTTCCACATATGCTTTGGGCTTTCTTTTATGCAATATATAGTCTGTTGGAAATGTTGTTGATCAAGGGCACAATTTATGTTAAACCATGGTTGTGAATAGTTATTATTGAAACACAATAAGTCCAATAACACAAAAGACTCGATTACCATTCAAATCGTTGCCATTAGTATTTAAATATAAAAATTGGTGACATGATAGCTATTTGACGGGAAGGTTAAGTGCTTCGTTTCCTCGCCTCGCTGTGCTTGTCAGCACCTTGCAGGTGATAAGCGCTTTGCAGATGTCTCTTTAGATATTTCTCATTTATCACGAGTGTTACATTGCATTTAATATTCCAATCGATCCTTCCATGCTTGGGCGTGATTTGTGTGGCGTAGCTCTACCCGCCTAAGATTTAAATGCCTTCTTTATATCTTGGAGTCAATTTCTCACTTGCTGTCCATGACTACTGACGGGAGCGGTAAGGTAAAAATTCCTGCTGGAATGTGAAAAACGCGAGGGGTTTGTAAAGCTGCTCAAGGTTATTCCTATCGACAGTAAAGTTATTTTCTTCTATTTACCGCTCGAAATTTGGCTGAACAAACGTAAGCGAAAGCCGGCGGTTATATGCTAATAATGAAATAAATTAAGCCAAAACCACTGGTTCTGCCCTACACGAGCACCTACAGTTGAGTGCACTGATTTGGGACCACATTGTTTGCGATTATATATATATATAGCTATATATATGTATATGTGTGTGTATTTATGCATATATGCATACATATGTGTATATGTGTGTATAAATATATGTGTATATATGTATTTGTGTGTATATGTGTATATATGTATGTATATATAAATGCATATGTATATATGCAGATATTTATATAAAAATGTATATACACACATATATATTTTATGTATTTATATATATACTTATATATAAAAATATATACACATGTGTGTATATATATATATATATATATATATATATATATATATATATATATATATATATATATATATAATACGCTAGTTTGCTTCAGCTGGAGGAAAACCAGTGCGTGTAAATAGAGCTGGATATCGGTAGCTGACTGAATCTGTTTTTGTTGTTGGTGGGCAAATGGCTTACTGTTGACAGGCAAGCATAGTTTTTGGGGTGTTCATGGCGGACTGTGTAAAGGCGAGCATATTTTTTGGTGAGTGAATGGCGTACTGTTTAAAGGCGAGCATATTTTTATTGTGGGAGACTTGCGTACTGTTTACAGACAGCTTAGTATTTGGAGGGTGAATTACACGAAAGGTAGTTAGTCACCTCTCATGACAGGGAGTCCAGCTTCACCTGAGGGGGTGGAGGGGGGGACACGCCATTAACCCACTGTGGAATGAGGCGTCATTGATAATAAAGCAGTTTACTTTATTTTATGTGATTGAATCAGCATATATATATATATATATATATATATATATATATATATTAGCTTTTAAAAAACCAATGAAATTCACTGAAAAAACCATAGGTTATAGACTATATATAGTTAGGAATTAGCATTTGAAAAACCTTGGAAATTCACTGAAAAACCATAGGTTTTAGGCCTTATATAGTTAGGAATTAACATATAAAAAAAACATTGAAATTCCTCCTATATAGTTAGCTGGACATTTTATTGATATAAAACCAATGAAATTCCACATATAGTTAGTTGCACTAACTATATATTTCGCGCATCCGCAATCCAATGCTGATGATGTCACATATTACATCATTCATGACATGGTCAGTGACATCACTGATGACATCACTGATGACATCTCAAATGACATCACTGATGACATCATCCAGTGTCTGTGTGATTTTGTAAAGTTTAAATATGTTTTACATATTGAAGAATGAGTGGATGTATAAGAGTATGGATGCAGGATTTGATTGTATAAGTGAGTAAGTATGTGTTAGTATATCTGTGAAAATGTAAGCTGTTCTGTGTTTAACTGTATAGATGAAGAAATCAAAGTGTGATTGATTCTTTACAGGACTGACTAGGTGTGTGAGTAACTCCATGGATGAGTGGCAGTGTGTGATTGTCTGCATAGGTGTATGAGTGCATATGATAGTGTTGTAATGATGAGTGACTGTATGTACGAGTGACCTTATGGGTGAATGATTGAATGTGCATGTAGACGTAGTAATAATTGAGTGCGTATGTAGTAAATGGTATTGGTGTGTCAATAGTTTCAAAAATGATACTCTGTATTTTACACTAGGTGTAACAGAGGTTATATTACAGTGTAAGGAGGTGCATTGTATTATCACATGAAGTATATCATCATTGGTGTGATCATTGATGTTAAATGAGCTGTCATCAGTGATGTCATCAGTGATGTCACTGACCATGTCATGAATGATGTAATATGTGACATCATCAGCATTGGATTGCGGATGCGCGAAATATATAGTTAGTGCAACTAACTATATGTGGAATTTCATTGGTTTTATATCAATACAATGTCCAGCTAACTATATAGGAGGAATTTCAAAGGTTTTTTATATGTTAATTCCTAACTATATAAGGCCTAAAACCTATGGTTTTTTCAGTGAATATATATATATATACAACTTCCTCCATACACTCAAGAACACGATGCACTCCAAACATGAAAGCACGAAATTCCTGAAGCTTGAAAGGTTTGTTTTATTTTTGCATCAAGCCAAAACAAAACCCAACGCGTTTCTGCGGAGAACCGCCTTGGTCACTGGTGAGTGAGTTGAATGGCAATCCGACATTTAAACTTTACATTCATCGTTACCTGAACACTGTGAAAACATAAAAAATGGACTACTCGCATCAACTTTGTCGGCCATCTTGAACTAGTAAAAACGAAAATGCCAAACAACAGAACTCTATCCACAGTTCTCATTAACTTAACTCACGGTAACGTGCTGCTGTTCAAATTCATACAAAATGTCATGTTTTGACTTGTGTAACATATTCCTTGATAACAAAATAAAATATATAATTTGCAAACACATACATAAGGATTGTAAAAAATCATGGCATTATCGTCAATTTAGTAATAGAATATCTTATTTTAAACAGTGGAATCATTTTGCAGGCACTACTGAATCCAATTCATTAATAGCGCTACTTTTCATAGGACCGTGCGGCATTCGCTACCCTTAGTCTCAACCTAATTCTTGAACAGAATGAGTTTTTCGGGGTTACAGTGTTTCCTAATATAATATGCTACCCAAGTGGGTTTAAGTGTAAAGTCTACTAGACAATTTTAATTCAAAATACATCATATATCCCAAGTGGGCCTATCATAATTCATAATCATTCAGTGAAAATGGGTAATAATCACATTGCAAATCAGATTTCTCTATTACGGGTACAAAATGATCATAAAGTACATTAATTACATTTATTCACCAAATCCTATTTCAATCAGAATCATAGAAATCTCTTGTTTAATACTTTCTAAATTTGATGTTCTAGATAGATAAGGATCACCTGCCACATATGATGCTCATTCTGTTATGATCATTGGTATTGAAAGTCGTAGTCTGTATCCTGATACGACACCCACCTACAAGAAAACAAATATCATATGTGGCTCGGACAAAATGTTGATGAGAGTTTTCCAAACAATAGTGAAAGTGAATTAAAAACAATTAAAAACAATGGGAGAACTATAATGGGAGGTTTAAGACAGACATTAAATCATGAATCGAACTCAACTAGGAGAGACAGTGCTTTAAGCCTAAAGCACTGGAATTAGTCTCCCAGGAACCGAGAAAGTTACTCTTTGGAATTAAGACCACCTAGAATTTTTGTGTCTACTTCTAAGATATACCTAGACTCCAACTGGCACAACATACGGATCCTATCTCCTCCCCTACCAGATGGAGGTACTCGGTCAATCATAAAGAAACGTAGCAAAATTGCGATTGCTATTATGTAATTCTTCAAAATGTCGCGCTGTTGGGGACAGCTTATCCCTATTCTGAATTGCCCTCATATGCTCGAGCATGCGCTTCTTGGCTGCAAACATGGTGCTACCCACATAGTTTTTGGCGCATGGACATATTAAAACATACACACAGTGGTCGGATAAGCATGTTAAATGTTTTTCAGTACTCTTTTCGCAATCAACAATAGGGTAGTACACACTTTTCACATTTGAACAATGTTTGCACGCTTTGCACGATAGGCATACATAGAAACCCCGAACATCATGCAGGTTGGATTTAGGTTGTACAATTTCATTTCTACACAGTCTGTCTTTTAAGGAATTAGCGTTCCTATTTGTGATATTGAGAGAATCCTTGATTGCATCAACTAATGCAGGTTCCGTGCCCAGAATTTTCCAATGTTAGTTCAAACATTTGCGAACATTTACAGAATTGGAATTAAACGAGGAGATGTACCTGATGACATTATCATCCTCCCCAATACTCTTCTCTTTAGATGTTAACAGCTCATAGTGGATAAACTTAGCAGCTTTAGTATATACATCTTGAATAGAATTCGGGCTATACCAACTTTCCTGAAATCTCTTTGTCATACATTGATACTCTTTCTCAAAACTGGTTTCACTGCTGCAGTTTCTCCGTGCATGGAGAAATTCCCCATACAGGATACTGCGAATCAATCCTCTGGGATGACTGCTTTCAGCGTGCAGCAAAGTGTTGCCAGCTGTTTTCTTTAGAAACAAACTTGATGTTAATTGGTTATCAACTATGTACATTTCTAGATCCAAAAGTTCAATTTTGGATTCACTCATTTTACCTTAAAACTGTAAATTTACTTCATTGCTATTTAGAACCGCAATGACCTTAGTTACCTCCTCCTGACTGCCTTTCCAGATAATAAAAAGATCATCTATATACCGCAGCCAAGATATTACATGGTTGCGGTATTTGCCATACAGTTTGGGCACCTCTTGCTCCCACCACCCCATAAAGAGGTTGGCGTAACTTGGAGCGAAACAGGTGCCCATCGCTGTCCCCTGCTTTTGCCTAAAAATGTTTCATTAAAAATAAAAAAATTATTTTCAAGGCAAAAACGGATCATCTGTACAAGCATCTTGTAAGTCATCCAAAAATGAAATGTATCGAAATTTTAAAAAATGCTGACACGCTTGTATGCCGTCCTCATGCTTAATGGACATATACAGACTACACATGTCTAATGTCAACAGTAGATAATCATCCTACCACACGATGTCTCTGATCTTACTTAGGAAGTCCCTACTATCTTTTAAATAGGAGGGCAGATTTTCTACATAAGGGTGTAAAAAAAAGTCCATATAATGTGAAGTTGTCTCCAAAAGGGAACCCATTCAAGAGACAATGGGTCAGTTACCCTGGGGATTTCTGAGGATTCTTATGCAATTTAGGTAAAGATATATAATTGCAATTTTAGGAGTTCGATTGTAAAGAAAAGAGTATTCATCCTACTCTAACAGGCCTGATGAGTGCCACTCTTTAAGCATCTTATGGTATACAAGATTAGACTCTTCTATCTTGCTTTTTGATGCTTTCACCTAACACAGTGGCATTCTCGGCAGTGAACGTACTTTAAACAGGACACGTCCCACTTTGCTGCGTTCCTTTTGGGCTTCACCGCATCAGGTTTGAAGTCTGGATGGGCTAACGTGAACACGAGTGTGATTCCCAGTTGGGTTTCACACTGGAGAGCAATTGAAAGTGTAATACATAAATTGTTTTGGGTATTATTGCATACAAATTGAACAAGCCAAGTATGGAAGAATATGGAAGCACGTAGGAGGCTAAGAGCCACAACTATGATTGTTGAATCAGCAGACCAAGTACACACTCGAGAGAGAGCGATGGCACCCACTTCCTTACATCAAAAATATCTCAAATTGGAAAAACTAATGAGAAAAAAAATTCAAAATGGTGGGAAGCGATTACTTTGGAAAAATATCAAGAGGAGAAGCGAGTCCTAAAGGGGCTCAGAATCCTTATCGCTCCCTCCTATGAGGATCCAGATCCGTAGTTAGCAAATGAATGAGCTCATATTCTGTTGGACTGTTCCAACCGGATGGTGTCTATACTCATTAAGTTTGCCTGGAAGGAACGGGCCTCTGTGTTGAAAGCAATTGCTGAACTTAAGGAGGAAATTCAGAAGGATGAGAAGGCGGAAATCTTTACGAGCAAAATGGAGGAAATCCGCAAATGAATTGACAAAGACGTAGAAGAAATTATCGCCAAAAAGGAAAGAAAGTATTTAAGGGATACAATAGACTATCAGTTGGGTAGAATATTTACCTTTAGTCGGAAATAAGGGGGCCTCTGAAAACTTGGTCTTGGCACAAGCAAGTGGTGGTGCTGAAAGTGATGTCAGTGAGAGTGACATCTCAGAAGATGGTGCCCCTGTAATTGAAAAAACCCCAGGATCATCGGTAAATTTTTGGAAGGAATTTCAAATAATGAACCAAACACAGAGCCAGCAAAACTGGCAAATAGACCGGGGTCGAGGACGAGGAAGGGGATACACCGACCAAGGCAGAAGAAGAGGCAAAACTATTGGAGAAACATCACCAATTGTAAACAAGTCAGGAGGGGTGGATGGTGGAAGAGCAACAGCAAGCCCTGTGGGAGTGGAAACAAGGGGACAGAAAAAACTAGGGAAAGGAAGAATGACACGAGTGTGATAATCCTTTCTGATCGTTCATTGACTATTGTTGAACTTGATGTATTGATGAACTTGATGAATTTCGTAGCGCGGGCTGCATCGTATTTTGCAATGCAGGGCACGCTATGAAATTCATTTTATTTATTAAATTGTTTACTTACCTCCAATTATCCATATTCCGGTTTTTAGCACCCCTCACCCCGCCTTTCTGCCCAATGGCAACTCCCTCCACGGGCCGAGGCTGTACATAGGCAGTATGGAAATTAAAGATGGACCAACGTTTGGATATATTTCCTAACCTAAATGGCATCCATTTTGTAGTGTGGAAACTTTCTGGTTATTTCTACACAAATAAACACAAATAAATAGACATTGCGGTTTTGAACAAGCGTATTCCATCATACTATGTTTTCAAACTTGGTACATGGATCCTCCCATATCAAGAAATACAACATTATAATCATTTTTGGTTTAAAACAGGAGTGCGATATAAATCACAAAATGTACATGTAACCTGACAGACCTCAGTTTGCACATCAACCATGCTTATCTGAATGCTATGTACTGTAAAGTGTAAATAGTCTAAACAGATCAATCTTAAACAGCTACTGGCACACTATTCAACAGCTGCCAGCAATTTGGGCGGACCACGCACTCCGGATAACTGACTCGACAGCTCCAGCATTGATTGCTCACAACTTGGAATTGGAACTTATAGCCAGTATTTTACCCTCCACCCATGGATGGGGATGCACACAGCTCCTTACTAAACAGGAGGATCCCCCGACCCAGCAAGGATTATCGGGTGTGTGACCAAGACACCACACCTACACTCAGGTTGCCCCCACCATCCTGAGGAAGACCCGTAGGCTGATGCCCCCAGTTACCCCTTGAGGCCCAAGACGGGTCAAAACGTCGACGCCCATATACATTTAACCTGGACCCTGCCTTTCATGTGCCACACAAAAATTGTATTGTGTTTTAAAATTGAATGTAAATCGGTTTGTAATGATAAAATGTGGCCAGGTAGAACAAAGACTGAGAATTTCTCATCAGTGTAATGAATGAACTATTTTAATCATTTTCGTTCACCACATTATCTGAATCCTATTCACCCTTTGCACAGCTAGAGCACTTTTCTATTCTGGACGTTCCCCCTGGAGCAACCTTTTTCCTTGTCTCTCACTGTTTTTGCAGTAAAGAATATACTGTTGCATAAAACTTGATGGAATATAAAAAAAAAACTTGTATAGAAATAAGTTTGTGGTTGCTGCGCCTTAGTAAACAGTCTGTAATTAATTACTGTGAGCCAACAGGATTTGGGCTCAGCAAATAATTTGTTATATGATTATTGTAGGTTGTGATTCAACTCTTCCTTGAAATTAGGTCAAGGACCATTGTTTGTCGTATCAAATCAAACACAGGTCCAGGACCACTGGGTCACCCCATTTCTATAATGGCACACTATTCTCAGAATGAATAAGTAGGTAGTATTTCACGCTTAAAGTAGAAATGTGGTACATGTGGCTAGCTGTGGTGAACGTGTGAGTTCATTGCAGTATAACACTGTGCACTCAAGGGGGTCAATACATGATTACAATTATTCTAAGAGTGCCTGTTTTCTAGCTCAGTGCTCAGTCCGTAGAGTATGGACAAGCATCTAAATCGGGACCTCGCATTTCATTCGGCATAGTGCCTATAGGGCTATTAATTTCTATGAGTGTCCTTCGGTCTGTTGTTATCGTGCCGTGCTATTTGTAATGCAAGGAGTTAGCCTTACTATAACCGGTCTGGGGAGATCAAACTACAGGCTCTAGCTTCAGATGCACAGTGCCCCTGAGCCTAGATCAGAGATCACAGGGATGCTTCCTACATTGCCCCATGTATTACGTCTATCCCAGTATGTTAACATTACCCCTAGCTGTCCACCAGAAACAAGTGAGATAAGTGTAAGTGAGAAAGTTGTGGCTTAAAATTCTCGACACATATATTGATAATGTGAGCAAATAAACTGTGATATCAGATGACATCCTTGAAACGTATGCCCTGGTTGTAAGTATGGCGGTCTTCCTGTAGGACCACCACCTCAGCAGTCCCAGGAAGACCGCCAAGTCTGTGGTGAACCCACCCACTAGATTCCAAGTTAAATCCAGGGCTGGCAGTGCAGCAGTGTCACAGCGACAGGTATGTTTAGTGCATAAGAGAGCCTAAAGAGCATACAGCCGCAGTAACAGTGCCTCCAGCACATCCGTGCATTGTGTGGCATGCACCATGTCATGCATGCCACTAAGTGCACCCACACTCATGCACTTTAAGAGGGCACTTCCTGTGCCCCCCGCATGCACCCGAATGGGCAGATTTTCATGCCTTTCTGCCAAGCATTTCATGGCAGGGTCTCCAACATGAAATGCTTGATGGAAAGGCAGGTTGGAATCTGCTCAGCGGTGCTGGCATTGCCACCACCGTGAATCGCGCCTCCTTTCACCACCCCCACAGTAGTGGGATTCTGGATCCTGGCGGCGGTCTTGTGGCAGTCCCACTGCTACCATCATAATATGGTGGTCAAACCACCAGGGTGGGGGCGATTGGACCACCACCACAAGTACGGTGGTCCCAGGACCACCAAACTCGTAATAAGCCCCTTATTTTTTTTTTTTTAACTTTATGACCCACCCTACCACAGGGTGGTTGGTAGTGTGGAGTGTAGGTAGTGATGTGGGGAAAGGTCTTTGTGTGTTTAGCGCTTTAGCGTGTAGGTAGTGCAGGTGAAGCAATTATGATGTAGGAAGTGAAGGTGCTTGCAAAGTATAGAGTATCATGTAGAGAAGGTGGTTTAACTTGTAGGTGGTTGCTTATGTTTTAGGCTGTGGTGTAAGATGCAGGTGGATTTATAAGGTGGAGTAGAGAGCTTCTTATTGTATGAGGTAAATGGATCTGTAAGGTGTAGATGGTCGTCCACAATAAAGGTGGTGTTTGAGCATTTGGGTTTTTGATTTATACTGTGGGTGTAAACACCCTCACGTCCCTGCCCGCAGGTCTCCCCCTTCAGCACTTCCCCAAACCTCTGCCAATTTAATGGGCCCAAACTCAGTGCTAAAAATTGCCTACACTCATATGCTCAGAGTACGAGGCAGAGAAACTGTCCCACTCTTTCATGGAGCCGAGAAATGTGATGCACACTGTAATCTACAGTCCAATACTCATCTAATGTAATACCAATTTATTAGTGTGGCTGTAGTGTCGTAAAAAGTACAAAGAAATAGAGAAACTTGCAAAAACTCCCCTCACGATCCACAATATTTACACTCAGGATTTAGTTAAGTCTCACAGAGAAGAGTGTAATAAGAAAGGCACGCCTGTGTGATGTAATGAGTGTAAGTAATGGGAGTGTAAGTAATAAGAGGTAGTAACTGTATTTGAAATGTCATTACATTTTAACAAGAAGATCAGAGAATGTAATTAGTTGATGAGAGAGCAAAGTAATTTATGTGTGTCACAGTCATATTGATGTAGAAAATTAGTTATTTAAATCCCTGCTTTAAAAAACGTACTTTAATATTTTGTTAGGTTCCTCTTACTATGGTCAATTCGCCATTACACAGTGCTGTAAGTAACACTTGTTACTTTCTCCTGATTTCCTGATCTTTATGCCTGATATGAGTCAGGTGGAGCGGAATTAGCATGTGGGGGTTGCTGTTCCTGCACTGTGTTTTCCTGGGTCTAGACCTACAGACCCGATACTACTGGGTGGTGGTAAGTTCACTGGCTAAAATTATATGAGGGTTTGACTGAAGCAGTATCCAAGCCTCTTTCTCTATTTTTTTCTGGCGGGAGGACGCATTGAAAGCTTGCCCCCTGGCAGCACTAAGCTTCTCCCTCCCTATCCCATCCAGATGACGCAGCGTTTATTTACCTCAGAGAAGGTGGTAAACTTTCGTACATGAGCACCAGTTACATTACACAAGGACACATTCGTTTTTGTAGGCACAGGGAGATTAAGTGATTTGCCCAGAATCACAGGATGTTGAGCTGAGACCAAGACACCTGGGGGCAGATTTATGTCGGACTTGCGCCACGTTTACGCCGCCGTTGCGTCATGCAACAGCGGCGTAAACGTGGCGCATCCCTGCGACCCATTTACAACGTGACACATCTAGGCAGATGCGTCACGTTGTAAAGCCCTGCGCCACCTGTGGGCGTTCCGGCGCAGGGTGGGCGTTCCGGGGCAGGTGCGCCTTGCAAAAGTGCCTGCGTGATTTCACGCAGGCACTTTTAGGCCAATGCTGCGTCAAAACCCTGCGCCTGCTTGAAGCAGGCGTAAGGCTTGACACAGCATTGGACAGATAGGGCCCCCCAGAGCATTGCTGGAGCTGCGTCGCGCCTGCGACACAACTCCAGCAATGCGCCGCCTTTACGGCACAGATGCGTCACGCATCTGTGCCGTTTTTGCCCCATGGTGCGCCGCATTGTAAATGCGGCACACCATGGGTGGTGGAGCTGCGGCGCACGATAACTGGCGCATCCCTGGGGATGCGCCAGTTATTGTAAATCTGCCCCCTGGTGTCCGAGCTCAAAAGTCGGCAGCTGTGGCCGTTATGTCACATCCTGTTCCCCAGTGGGAACTACTTGTGTTTTTTTCCGAACAAATCCAGTCCCATCAGGGAATTCCCCATTCCATTTGGTTTAACTCAAAATAACTCTGTATTGGTGCAGTGTTACTTCATGATAACGTTATTTTCGAGGATAGGTTTACCACCCCATCTACCTCATAATCAGGCTTTATTAAAATAATATCCTAAATCCACAATGACGATGCTAACCAGTAACCTGCAGGGCACGGCCATCTCAGCAGCGTTGATCCATCCTGCCAGCTGTATAGCTGTTACAGAGTGTTGCGAGCACTTCTTGTCTGTTTATGGATTCTTCTACAAATAATCACATCGTACAGTTGACCTTTACGGGGGTGTGGCGGGTGTTGTAGGTTAAAAATGCTAAGCACCGTATTTGTTTCTTGGAGATATTTGAATTCCTTGAAGTGCGAATACATCTTTGTAACATGTCTGAACAACATCACTATAAAGCTGGCATTCCACTTTATGAAATTTGCCTAAGAAATATAAACAAATATTAGACTTTGGAAAAGCAAACTTAATCTGACAGGCACCGCCTACTCTTAAGGAGAGGGCTGTCATCAGAACCCTGTCTACCTTGTTAACAAAGGCAGATCTGAACTCAATGCCTTCACTGACGTTTCGGTTACACATGACAATACCAAAGTAACATGTTTAATGATATTTGAGCGTTTTGTCACAAGTGGATCTAATTGACAATGTGTTGAACTGTGTACAAACACGTATAGACAGATTTAACCTTTAAACCTTGCACTAGTCTTTTGAAGGATTAACTGGAGTACTAATTCTAAATGCCATTTGTTGTGCTCAATTGGGGTTTTGTGTTCCTTTATTATAACTTGTGTTTGTTTTTAGTCTTGATGCTTAATAAGGGCTATTTGTCATGTCTTTCCCAGTCCCTTCGTGTAAATATCCATCATGTTCAGTGTTAAAGTAATCAAGTTTTTATGAAATAAAAACATATATTTCTTCCATATCTAATTTCTAATTCTGCTAATAGCAAATGAAAGAGTTATTTTGCTGAATGAATATTGTGTTTGAACCTTGTTAAGAATTTTAGATGGTTACCTAATAGTATTTCCATACAAAACAAATGGTAGCTGTAATTGCTTATTCAAATGCTGCACATTTTCTATTAATTGTTTATCGGTCTTTATTAAGTGTCTGTAATGGTACTCTTAGCCAGTGAAAGCAAAACGGTTGCTTGCTATGAACACAGTGTTTTCAAAAGTAAAATCTCTTTACTTTAGACTAAGACTACGAATGATATCTTTGTTAAATAACATTTAGTGAGACATTCGTTGATGTTTTTACCGAACGATGGGAATTTATTTATGTATTTGAACTTTGTAAAGCTAAGAAAAATTGTATATCGATTTTGATATTTTGGTGTAGGTTTTTCATTTATGTTTATTCTGTTTTTTTTAAAGGATGATGTTTGCATGCTTGAGAGTGTGTCTAAACGTAGAGTAGAAGGTTAATTTGAAGATAACTGCAGCTTCAGTGCTTTTATTGCTATATCTAGCACAAATGCAGAAGCCTTTGTAGTTTGACACATGGGTTTCCAGTTTAGAAAAAAGAAACTGTATGGGGTCAGAATCACAAAGAGTTTGCTGTGGTTTACTCTGTAATCCAGGTATTCCCGAATTTCTGGAGTAAGCTATGTACTCTTGGCTTACTCCAGCAATTCAAGTGTAAATGTGGCTTATTACAAGAGTAAGTCACATTTACACACAGTAAAATCTTTGTGAATTTGGCCCAAAGTATTTCGGGATTTGACCTCACCTTTCCTGGATGTGTATCCACTTCATAGACCTGTTACTGTGTACTGTCATATGTATCTGAATTCTAAAGGTATGTGTAAGTAAGAGTCTAGAACATCTGTACATGTTTTGTATGTGTGATGATTTACGACTGATGCTCAGCAGTCCTACTAGCAGGATTTTATGAGAGTACTCGCAGGAGCTCAGTGGGGTTGTTGCAAAGGCTGAGGAGTGTGCTCACAAAGCGTGGACCCTGTGGAAGTTCACTGCATGGATTGCAGGAAGTGGGAGGTCGGTGCAACCTCTGCAGGACTGGACAGTATTGACTGCAGGAACCGATGTGTACCAACAGGACCTCAATTTGTAACCTGCAAGAGCTTGGGTGGATATGATCAGGCGCTCCAGTTGAAACAAGTAACAGATCCATAAATCTACAGTACCGTAGTTTCGCTTCATGTACAATAAACAGAAGATTAAAACGTATTTCACAATTTTTCGCTGTGTGTCCTGTTGCTTTGCAACTGAACACATGCAGAGCATGTAAACCCGTGCCCTAGCTTGTGTCGTCATGGTAGGTGCAGGAAAACAATGTTATTTACTCTCAAAGATGTGCGGTATTGTATATTTACAACTATGACCTTTTAACATTCTACACAAGAGTGTAGATGTCGTGGGGTTACTATTCCCAACTTTTCCATCTGCAGAGAAAAGGATCCAATTTACTGTCGTATTATCCAGATGGTAGTTGAGCACTGAAACTGCATGTGTCAGGTTGCAGGATCTCACCTCGGCCAGTAATAACAACCACAAACAGTAGAAGCATTGAGAATTGTTTAACGTGGCTGTAAGACTGGCCTTAAGTTCTAGGAAATCCTGGAGGTCTCACTCTCCCTCTGAATTAGCTGTGTCCTTCAGCGGCTGTGTATCAGATACAATTTCTTTGTAAACGACAATGAAAAGTTCTACAGTTAATGTCGTTCTTCTACAGATAATATCATCCATGTTCATTCCTGCAAGAAAACGCCCAAAACAAATGATTTTTCATTTCAGCCTCTTTCAATTGGAGAGGAGAACAGCCCCCATTGAAAACGTTTCCATTCATAACAAAAACTTTCTTGTTATTATGTGTTGTCTTGTTGTGTAATTTTTTAACATTAACTGCGCGCACCATCCAACTTATAAAAATGTTTGACAGAATCTCATCTCCTCTGGCTATAAAGAGGTCATGTTCTGTTTGTGAACATTTTGTGTCAAATTGCATTGGACAAGGGAGATTGCAACACCGCTGCAAGACAGAGAAATGGGATGTTTGCCACAACTTTATTAATTGCCTTGAAAAAAATTCTCAGATGACCACTGAACTGCAATCAGGATAGAAATAGATGCAGTGCGAAAAATTACAATCCCAGAAACAGGAGCTAGTTCACCTTCCCATTTTTAGTGGGGACATATAGCTGAGGGTCACAGGTATTGTCCCTCTGTTTGAGCCTGAGTAGCACAGAGATGTATTTGCATCCTCCCTATTGAGGATGGGACTCTTGGTAGTGGTGAGAGTAGCAGGCATAATATGAATTGATGCCAGTCTTCTTCTCCAAACTATGGGGCTTATTTGCAAGCCCCTTGCGCCACCGGTAGGTCACTTTTTCCCATATAAAAAGTGAGGTGCTATCGGCGCAAGGGGCTTGTAAATGTGTGTATTTTTCACCCCCCCCCCCCCCTGGTGTTGGTGTCTGTTGGTCGGGTTAAGTTATGTGAAGAGCAAGGGCACTTATTCACATTCCTCATCCCTATTTCCTAGGGTTGCTCATTAATGGAATTGCTCATCTATGCCTGTAGGGCTTTACACCCCGCTGTGAGAAAGCGCCCTCTTTCTGCATGGTTGCCCCCACTTTTTGCTGAATTGCTGATGTGCTTTGACTGAGTGTGCCCTGGGCTCCTGCTAATCAGGTACCCAGGGCCTATGTTCTTTCCCTAAAACTGCATTGAAGCCTAAACCCAACTGGCATCTCTGGCTATAAGTCAGCCCCTGGTAAATGGTACCACAGGTACCTAGGACACTGTGACCAGAGAAGGCCTCTAAGGGCTGCAGAACTTATTGTGCCACCCTCCACAGTGCCATAATGGCTACACTGAAAACTGAGAAATTTTGTATCAAACTTCGCAGCACATTAAACCCACACTGATGCCAGAGTGAGATTTAATGAAAAATGCACACAGAGGGCATCTTAGAGATGCACCCTGAAACCTACCCTACCACTAGTGTCCAGGCTGAGTCGCTGCTTTCAGCTGCCACCACCAGACATGTTTCTGGACCCCTGGGTCGAGAGCCTGCTGCTCTCTGGGGCCTGAAACAATGCACATCCTGGAACGAGGTGCCAAGCCTCCTCCCACAGGATGGGCAGGGTTCACGAAGAGGAAGCTTCTAAAGGCTTGCCGCCTTTGTGAACTTCCCCAGGCCAATTGCTGCTCTTGGCAACTGTTCCCCACTGGTTCTGAACCCCACTTTGGGTGGGGAATACATCGGCAAAAACAAGTGAGGAAGAGAGGTGTGCCCACCTCTGCCAACTCTACCCCTCAGGTGGGGAGGCAAGGTGAAGCACAACTCTCAGTCCCCACCATCTTGCAGATAGGGGGAACTCAGCCAACCAGGGTCAGGCTCATGCACCCCTTCCACTGGAGGATGGCATAATAGGGGGTGTATCATTCAACATCACTACAGGACCCATTGGTCCCTAGTTTTTACCTACCTGTAAACCCTCTAAATCTAGTATTTAGGGGCACCCCTGAACCGTGCTTCCTCAGACAAGAACAAACTATAAGAAGAAGAAGAAGAAGGAGAAGAAGTGCAGCAGCTAAAAAGAGGAAGATGCCCACTGACTTGGCCACAGCCCTCCCGACCTGTCTCCACCTCGAACCTGCTCCTGCGAAATCCCAGTGTGTGTAGCAGGCAGCAACCTTGAAAACCCCAGTAGACTGGCATGCCTTTAACCAAAAAGACTTTGTCTCGCGTGAACATCGGTTTTGTTCATCTGCAACTTTTGGCCCTGGTCGGAAACCGCGAATCCGCACCACTCTGCTCCCGTTGTCAACGGGCAAAACGCGAGTGGGAAAACACCACGAGGAGGTCACCATGGCAATCCTGACCCAAAATCCAGTGTCCCCTGACCTGCCTCAAGCCTCCAGCGGACGCCTACAGCCTATATTCAGAATGTCCCCCTAACCGCGACTAGGAGCTGGTAAGAAGATCCAACCCCAAAAGGCACCCCTGCACTCGATGCCCCACGGCCTTGGTTGCCCAAACCGATGGTGCCTAACCAACTCTAACTTCCCAACTTAGCACTCAAAGTGGTGGTCGCACCCAAAAGACCTTCGTCCCCAAGCCTGCAGTGCCTTTGCAAACCGGAGGTTCCCAATTGAAAACAACAGGGCGCCCAATGTCAAAACAGCACCCTGCACCCGGTCCCCCTAGTGCAGCTGAGGGTGCACCTTTGGTGCTACTTTGTTTCCTCATTTGCCCTGAGCTAAAGTCCAGGAGCTTTGCTCCCACAACCAAGTGGCCTGCTAGTCAGCAGCCACCATCCAGAGTTCCCCTATCCCCCGTTGGATGACATTGGGCCCCAGCACTCTGCACCTGGCCGCCCTAGTGCCACTGAGGGTGTAACAAGAGTGCATCCTTGACCCTCGGGACACCTGAGTCCACCCCAGAACCTCAACTACCACTAAAAAAATACTTACCTTTAAACCGATAACACTATTTTTCTCCACATGATAACATTGACTGTTTTTCTTGGAAAAGTTTTTAAGCGTGGAGTTTAAAAACCTAAAGAAATTCTTTAAAATTGCACTAACTAACAAAAACGATTTTACTTACCTGTTTACAGGAAGTGTCCCAGGGTAGTGTCCAGGTATATTACTCTGGGTAAGAAGAGTAATCTCAAAAGTAACTTACCTGTAATTTTATTGAAAATCCCATTCAAGTCTATTTACTGTATTTCCAAACTATTGCATTTCTCTGAAACCATACTGTAAGTCAAAACAAAGTGCATATAGTATTACATATCCAAACTATATTACAGCCGTATATTTACTGCAAAGTACTTATCACTTACCCGTGCTTGGCTTGCTTGGTGCTAGAAAGTAAAATAACAAAAAAATTATTTTTATACAAAAACAATTGGTGTAAATTTCCGTCTTTGAGTGTGTGAATTTATTTGCTGACTGAGTGAGTACAAAAAATGCTTAACATGGTCCTCTGATACTGCCTTACTGCTTGACCACACTACCACAAATAGAGAGTGAGGTGCTATCTAACTTTATCTCTGCCTAAGTTTGGGGTTCCACTGGACTCTGTGCACACTACACCTCACTGTGGTATAGTATATACAGAGACAGCTTCCTACTCCCGCCCCCTCCCAGTGTTTGTGAAAAGTACAAAAGGACTCAGTTATTTTGTTAGAGTGGTGCTCAGCTGGAGGTGTATGCAATATAGATAGCCCTAGTAGTGTTAAGTTTAAGGCTAGATTGCTCGCTATCAGTAAGTGACAGAGCAGAGGAACATCATTAGCATTACCTCCACTACCACCACTCGTATTAATTGTTGGAAGATGAATACGACTGACCTCAGCTTCCTGTGAATCAAGCAGCGACGCAGGTCTGCTATTGAGTTGAGATTCAGAAACTCCTCCTGAGCTAGCAGCATTTCCCAAAGCGTCCACTGGTTCTATTCCCAGCTCCATAACACTTAAAGCATTTGCCGCAAGCCTAGCACCAGGTGATCCCTCCAGTGATCCTGTAAGCTTGCATTGTACCGCCTCCATGACTATGTCTGCCATGGCGGTTTCAGAGGCAGCAGCAAGAAGATCTACAGCCTCTCCTGAACAGAGTAGCTGCGTCACCGGCTTGCTTATTTGTAAAGCAGCTATTTTCAGTACGCCGTCTGACTGTTCTATTACAGGATTAGCAGCACCAGTTGCTGCAGAGTTTCGGGTTAATTGTCCAAGCCGCTGCTCCACTTTCGTAGGAGCCATTAGCTGTTGTCCGTATCGAAGACAAGCCATTAGACCAAGCCAGTAGAATACTGAGCGATGTTGTCCAAACCGACAATGCACAGAGCTCTGGGTGTCTCCAGATAGTAAAAAGAACTAGGCGTCCCATCGAAGCATGAGAGGTAAGCTTTTTCTCCTGCCAGATAGATTTGAGAAATATCTGAGAGAAGGGTGTTGAGATCCTTTTTTTTTTAATAGTAACTGGCGGTTATAAGTCACAAGTATAAGTCATAGTATGAGTTTATCCTATGATTTATGCATTAAATACAGCGTTCAACATGCTGCAATTCATCAGAATAGCCATCTGTTGGGAGTGTTCGTTGGACACTGCTTCTCATAGCAGAGTCAATCTGCCATCTCCCTTCCCACCAACTCCGCCATCCAGCAAAATATTTGAAACCGGCACAGAAAACCTGCAATACACAAATTTGAATCTAACATTTTCTTGGCTGGCTTGGTAGTTTCTGCAGCGAACATGGATACACTTGTTTCACCACAATTGTGCGCACCAGCAGAAACAGATATCGTTGAATTGCCAAACTTGATAAATCATTCACAGAATAGCATACGTGTGGAATCATACGCTGATAAAACTAATACATCACTGCTCTCTCTATAACCAATGAATATTGATGATTCATCTGGCCACTTAATGGGGGAGACTACAAATTCTCAACTTCAGTCTGTAAAACATAAAAGGCGTAATTTGAAGTTTGGTAAATCAGTAAGGACTGGTCACAAGGCGGATTTACTAAATACTGACGCTTTTACTCATCATCAACTAGGCAAAATCATGAGTACCTGAAAAGCAAAATTAAATACTAAAGAAAGCCCTTCATGCAAATGGGTTACTTCTAAGGGGGACGTAAAGGTGATCATTTCAAGGCTGTCTGGATTCAGATTTGTGTCAAATCTGCCTACTACTAGTGGTCAGCCTGCTCCTGCCTCTTATTGTGCAGCTGATCAATTGCCAACGCATGCTAGCATGACCAGGGGCTCAGGGGCTGCAATAATGTGGAATGTCCTGCACCATCCACTGCTATTTCTATTGTCAATCCATCTAGAGAATTATCAGTGCCAACGGCTGTGCCAGAGCCTTCATTAACTTTAATTATGCAGGCGCTAACAGCTCAAAGTTCTGAGGCATAGGAATATTATACACAACTTAGGGCAGATAATGCTATTATACAGCAATCGCTGTCAGCAGTAACAAGTAAGGTGGCAGAACTTGCAAGTAAAATGATTACTATGCAGCAAAGGCTGTCTGATAACGAAGATACAGGGACTCATTCTACTAAAATGCTACAAGAGCATGATATACAACTTAATGTCCTGAAGGGGAAAGTTGAAGATTTAGAGAATGGGCAATGTCGGAATAATCTATGAATATTTGGGATCTCGGAAGCAGAGAAGGCTTGGACCCACGTCTATTCGTCGTACACACATTTCAAAAGGCCTTTCCTTATTTAGCAGATTGGAATTCCCAAATACAATGAACCCATAGGTTGCCAATTTTCCTTAACCAAGCAGGTCAGATCGGTTCACGCTGACCATGACCAATGCTTATCTATGTTGGTAACTTCTTGTTACGCCAGGCTATTGCTATTAAAGCCTGACCTATTACACCAGTCCTAGTTGACTCTTTTTCCATCATCGCGATCCATGTAAAATCACAATGGATAACAGGTGGTAGATGATGTAACTTATCGACTCTAGGAAGGATCTTGGCGCACTAGTCTATCTTCAAGAACCTGCTCGATTGTAGGTCATCAAGGATGGCAGTTCACACATTTATTATACTGACCAAGAGGCAAAACTGGCACTCGCTAAAGTGCAACAAAGTTCTAAATAAGAATATGAACTGGAAACATTTGCTATTTTTGAGATATTTTAAGCAAGACTGTCCTGAATTGCTAAAAATGTAGGGTGTTGTCCCTTTTTTTTCCTTTCTAACTTGTTCTCTTTTTCTTTTCTCCTTTCTTTTATTTTCACTCCATTTTTCTTTACAAATGTTCTTACAAGTGTGGTATTATTAGCCGATGCCGGGAGGGTTTCGGAGGATCCTGCTTCTCTATGCTCTCATCAATCAGCAGCAGGTTAGAGGGGTGATTTCTTTCCAGGATACGGGGTGGAGGGGTGGGGAACCTGCCAAGGTTCAAGGGGTGGAGGAGGGGGGATGTCAGCTGACTAAGGGGTGGATTACTAATAAGCACTGGCTATTGCGGTGTAAAAAATGGAGGACACAGATCAAACTAGCATTGAGCAGGAATATAAACTACAAAATTTGCCACTGGATTCATGCAAGCAGGGCTGAAGACGGCTGGAATGCCAGAAACCGGTCCTCGGAAGCTTGTTTCCGGTCCAGGGAAGACATGGCTTGCCAGTTCGGGCTGGACTGTTCCCATGAGGCACAGGGTCAGACTGATTTGCATATAGCCATGTCTGAACTGGGGTGGCAGAGTGGGCTAAAGAACGGTGATGGATTAAACCCAGATCTTTTGACTGGGTGTGAGTGTTTGATTGATTCAGATGCTCTGTCCATCACCACCCCCCTTTGTACCACTTTTGGCCGCCATAAGTGTGGCAGGGTATGCTCAGACGTGACTCCCTTGCTCACTTTGCCACTGGATTCAAGCAAGCCTGGCTGAAGACGTCTGGAATGCCAGAAACCGGTCCTCGGAAGCTTGTTTCCGGTCCAGGGAAGACATGGCTTGGCAGTTCGGGCTGGACTGTTCCCATGAGGCACAGGGTCAGACTGATTTGCATATAGCCATCTCTGAACTGGGGTGGCAGAGTGGGCTAAAGAACGGTGATGGATTAAACCCAGATCTTTTGACTGGGTGTGAGTGTTTGATTGATTCAGATGCTGCGTCCATCACCACCCCCTTTTGTACCACAAAATTTGCATGGGCAAGGGTCATTGGTTTATGTTTTTATTGCAGATATTTAAAAACATTTTGTTGTTTAAATTACTTTTGAAATTCACTAATGAAAGAATTAGTGTGAACCCGAAATGTTATACGTTATATAATGGGTACAATTAGATGTATTCGTTGGAATGTGGCTGGGCTAAACTCATCTATTAAGCGGCGGCTGGTCAAAGAAGAGCTCAAGATATATAGAACGCATTTGGTAGTTTTACTGACATATAAAGACAGGGGCCTGTTTAAACAGCTCAGTTTAGAGATGATAGAATGTACTTCACAGGGTGCAGCAGTTAGAGGTGTAGCAATCCTTAAGGACAAGCATTTTGTCTGTAAAAAACTTAAAACAGTTTCTGACCCGGGTCGCAGATGTGTCATCTTACAGCTTGAAATTAACAATAAAAAGTTAGTTGTGTGCACATTGTATGGGTCAAATCAGGATGATCCTACTCTTTTTAATAAAATTAATGCTGGAGTTTCTTGACTGGCTGGGGGAAATAATTATTTTAGGTGATTTTAATTGTACCTTAAACTACACTATTAATTCTACCAACCGACATGCCTCTCCAAGTATCGATTTCATATTTGTGAGTAGCTGCCTTTTAGAAATGTCACATATAGATGTCTGCCCTCAGATAACATCTGACCATAATCCGCTTCTGATCTATTTTCAGCTTTTAATTGGGGGAAAAGTAAGCGTCCTTTTTCCTTTCCAAGGTATTTGCTGTCCGATTCGCAATATATTACACATATTCAAGGGACTCTTATGGAAGTTTTACAACATAACATGGATACATCCCCTCCCTTCATTATATGTGATACTATGAAAGCTTTCATACGTGGCTCCACCCAGCAATACATTTACCACTCGAATAAGATCAATCAAAGGTGAGTGAATGAGCTTTGTGATACCTTAATAAATTTAGAGGCTGCACATGCTGAGGAGATTATGTCTAATGGGTCAAACACTGAAGCAATATATTCCTCACTAATAAGTACAAGGGTGCTCATGACTCGGCAGTTTAAAGAGAAGGCTGCAGCTGCCCATAATAAAAATTGATTGAATCAGTATGAATATGGGGATCAGGTAGGGAGGTTACTGGCTTACCAGGTTGCAGACAAGAAAGCTAGAACCCGGATTGATTCAATTAAGGGTAGAGATGGTCGGACATACAGCTTGACTAATTTAATCTTAGAAAAATTTTATCAATACTATTCAGAGCTGTATGCTTTGTCTGACAATGTTGATAATGCTGATGCACTGTTGACTGAAAAATATTTACAATGATTGAACTCTCATGTTCTTAATCTAGATGCGGATGAATATGACGGAAGAGGAAATTACAACTGCTATAACAGCACTGCCATCGGGTAAGGCTGCTGCGAATGATGCTCTACCTATAGAATTTTATAAAGTTTTCAAAAATTGAATCCTTCTATTGTTTCGGGTGGTAATGTTTTAGATTGGTGAATATAAGCAAGCCCCTAAGTCTTGGGACATGACAAACACCGTTTTCTTTCTAAAGAAAGGAAAAAGCGCTGATGACTGTGGGTGTTATCACCCAATTTCCATTATCAATTCTGATGCCAAAATATTAACCAAAGTGCTATCCAATCGTCTGGCATCTTATATGCCTGGTCTGGTATCTGAACATCAGCACAGATTTTTTACTGGCAGGGATACTACTGCACATATCAATACAGCTATAACTGCTTTTGATATTGCTAACAAAAGTCTCAGCAAAATGGGGTGATTCTTTTAGATGCTGAAAAAGCGTTCGATCGGGTGGTATGGGTTGCACTATGGCGGATACTGAGAAACAGCGGTTTACCAGATGGATTTATGAACTGGATTCGGGCACTTTATACTAACCTACAGGCTAAACTAATATATGCCAACTCCTACTCAGCTACATTTTCAATACAATGCGGCACATGGCAGGGTTGCCCACTCTCCCCTATGCTCTTTGCCCTTTACATAGAGCCATTTATTCAAACTTTAAATCGGAATACTAATATTTCTCCATTTAGTAATGGTATGTACCAACTTAAGGCTATTGCATATGCGGATGATATTGCGGTCTTTACACATCAGACCCAGCAACCGCAGTCAGTATTATCCAGGAAGAAGCGAAGGTATTCAGTTGCTTTTTGGGGTATAAACTTAATATAAATAAAACTCAAGTATTACATAACTTAGAATCTACAAATTCTATTACGGGCGCCTGTACTGTCGCAACTTACTTGGGTGCCAGGATCACTACTAATGTGGCTCAAATATGGAAACTTAATTATGAAACATTACTTCAAACAGTAATTAGGAAGTTTCAGAATTGGAATATGCTCCCAATAACCATCATTGGCCGGATTAATATAGTTAAAATGACAATTTTACCGGAATTTCTATATTTATTTCGGGCTATTCCTATATGGGTCCCTAATTATTTTTTTCACAAATTAAAGGGTGCAATCAGCAGTTTTATTTGGGGAAACAGGCAGGCACGACAATCGATAAAACTTCTTAAGTTTCCTTATATGTTTGGCAGCTTGCAACTTCCTGATTTTAAACTTTAATTTTGGGCAGCATTTACAGGGCATATACAAAGCTTACTAACTGATAAACAGCCATACTATGGCCTTGTTATAGCATTAGGCACAGATAGTCGCATGTTTTTATATAGTGTTAGCGTTAACGATCCTAACTATTATAAAAGAGTCCTGTTCAAGACTATCAGAGATATCGTTCATATATGGAATGAAATCCTTGACTATCTCTCATTTACTTTTGAGGACCTTGTTAGCCATGAGCATTTTAAATTATGGAATAATCCATCTCTCCCAAGCATATTTCATGATTCAGTTGCTTGTAACTGGGCTGGACATAGAATTGAAAGATAGGGACAGCTATATGATCACTCTGGCTTGTCTACTTATACATCGCTGCAACAATCTTTTGATCTTCCACACCAATCTTAGAGATTACTTCCTCAACAGCAATTTAAGAAATCTCCACACTCTCACGTAGTTCTTACATGTCTTCTAAAGCTTGCTCTCAAAGCTAGAATTAGCTCAATATATACACATTTATGTTGCTTTAGAAGTGCTGATCTTAGCAACCTAGCTAATAAGTGGGGTCTGATACTAAATATATGGAAACGGATAAATCTGAAATTCTGTTAGCTTTAGATAATTTAAATAATTCTGTCATTCTATAAATCTGAAGTTACAACAACACTGCACTATCTGTATGGTATATTATACTCTGGATAAAATAATTAAGTGGCAGCAGACGCTACAGGTCTCTGTCAGTGGGGGGGGGGGGTACAGATAGAACATGAGGTCCCAAGTGTGGCCAAAGGGCAGCTGATATTCTTCATATGTTATATTCATGTCCCTTACTATCGGATTTCTGGAAAAGTGTCACACAGTATGTTAGCCAACACTTGGGCTTTGATCCAATTTTTTCTGTAAAAGAGATTATGCTGGGGTTTAAGATGTGTGATGATACTTTCATGGGTTGCTTTTTGTCCATTCTATTAGTAACCGCCCGCCTTTGTATTGCGAGAGAGTGGATTACTCCTAACTGTCCTCAATTATTCGATTGGCTTGCCCTCATGATGGATATTTATGAAAGCGAACGTGCTAAAACTCGATCTACTCGTTCAATCCTAAGATTCTGACGTATTTGGAAACACTTTGAGCATTAGTATGGTATGCTATCAGACTGATGGTGGATGCAGTAGCGGTCGGTGGTGGGAGTAGCTGCTGGGTGGTGACCTGGGGAGGGGGAGGGGCAGGGTGGGGGATAGTAGTCTATAGATTGCGGAGGATTACAGGTAAGTAAACATATAAATAAATAAAATGAATTTCGTTGCGCGCAATGCATCCCCAAATGCAATGCAGTACGCGCAACGAAATTAGTTTTATTTATTTATATGTTTACTTACCTGTAATCCTCTGTAATCCATAGATTACTACCCCCACCCTGCCCCTCCCCCTCCCCATGTCACCGCCTGGCAGCTACTCCCACCATCGACCGCAACTGGGTGGATGTCCCCAGAATGTAGCTACATTTCCATATATATTGTCTACTTAAATGCTGATCATGATTTACTTCTTTGTATTGCTTTCTAAAGCTCTGTTTTGCTTCTTGCTCATGTGTCTGTATGTTTTGTGCTTTTTATTATTACTAATGTTCTGACTGTCTATGTCTCTTTTTTTTCTTTTTATGTACGTACCCTCCGAAAATAAAAAAAATTCAATAAAAAAGAAGAGTGCAAAAGGACTTCTCATATCTATGGCAGTCTTTTGTCTTGGTGGGGTCTGCACAGGACTGATGGCCTTCTTTCATCTACAAGTCTTAGGTAAATGGAGAAGTGAGTGATGTTGATTTATTTCTCACTTTTCCTAAAGGGAGCTGCAATTTTTTTTCTTCCTCTGACTAGGGTCTCCAGTCTTCTTCTGCTCCTGGGTGGCTATGGTAAGATGAGAGATGACAGAGGGTTGCTCCCCTGTTCTGCCTGTCAGTTAGTGTGAGAGTACAAAGGGTCATCTCATCATTGTGTGCGCTCATGAAGGGAAGGCGTGTGTGCCTGGTCGTTAGGCGAATGGAATGTGTAAAGTTCATATATTTAACTCAGAGTTTATGAGTGTATTCATGACTTGCGGCAGCACAATTCTGACAGAGAGAAAGAGATAGAACGCCTGATCATTTCTGAGCTGTGCTGTCAGCATCTCATGCTCTAATTCATAGAATATCCTAGTTTAGTGTATGTATTGCTTGTGACAATGACGCAGCCCTAGGTTGCTACTATTTTCCAATCTCTTCAACATTGGTGAAAGGGACTTCAAGAGACTGCTTGGTCTTCACCTCTGTTCCTAGCAGTTGGTTGGACTTTGTCAACTCATGGGGATGCCAAAAGGGCTTATATATTGAATTCTCGCACTGTTTTGGATGTAAATTGAAGGGACCAGAGAGGTGCAGAACTTCTATATCTATTTTTGATGATCTGACAGATATTCAGATGCTTAAGCAAGAGAGCCTTTATAACTCCCCCGAAATTGAGGGGTAGGATGTAAGCTGCAATGATTGTATAGCAATTCAGACTTTGACTCACATTCTGCAACAACCTCGCATGTCTTCATTGGCTTCAAAGCCCCAGGTCGATGGAGATGCAGATTCCTGGGAGAGAGAGAGGGGACTACTTTTAGTCTCAGGACACTCGAGCACCGAGGCAATTAATAGAATGAGCGCGAGGGCATGAGAGAGTGTGAGAGAGAACAAGCACAATAGAGAGTGTGAGACAGAGAGCAAGCATGTGAGATAAAGACAGATACGGAGAAAGCAAAAGATAGGGATTGGGAGACAGAGAATGAGACTTTTTGTGTGTGTGTGTGTGTGTGTGCGTGTGCGTGTGTGTGTGTGTGTGTGTGTGTAGCCAGCTGATCTCATAGATATGCCCCATAGAATAATAACATATATTGCAAATATGATCTCCAAGATGGCCGCTGCATGCCCTTTGAGGAAACACATGCCCTCTGTCACTTGACAAACAAAAGCATCCTGTTGTGACAAAGTACAAAAGACTGAACTTGAAATTGCAGGTTGAGGACATGAGATCCCTCCTACTGTTTTCGAGGAATGAGTTGGGTGCTGCTATAAGAAAGATCCGTGAGATAATCACTTGCTGTTTACACCTGTGTGGAACTGCAGGTCGTGAGTTTGCATTCCTGACATACCAAGTCAACATGTCATCCTCTTGAGGTCAAAGAATTCAAGAAGTGCTACTTACAGCAGTTACAAGCAGCAAACTTGTGCTATTACGCAATATATTGTCCATTGATCCCCAAACTATTGGAGGCACACCTATTAGACCCCCTTATCCACAAAAGAATATGCACTTTTTTTCTGAGAAAAGGAGAACTGGCACTCACTACTACGCTAGCGAGTTATGCTCCGTTAAATGGGGAGTGTAACATTCCAGAGAATTTCTTATCTAAAGGTGAAAACAGAAAGAAGCCCTTTCATATCATTACACACCCATAATAAATTGTATTTTACAATTATAAGAATATTCATTTTGCAGTATCTGTTTACAAACCACATGCATAAGAATGATCATTATTATTATTATAAACAAACCACATAATAATACAAATAGCAGGGCAAATATTAGATAAACCCCGGTCGCATTACCTCACACCTCCCTAATCTGTTAGACTGTTCTCGAATTAAAGCCACTAGCTGTTCTCAGCTATTCAACATCCACTGTTGTATTAGTTTGTTAAGTTTACATTATGCCAAACCATGTAAGTCTTATGCTGTCAACCCATCAGCAGTCAGAATTTTAGTCATTCAGCATCTCCCCTCAGTAGCAGGTCTGTTTGTAACCCTGCCCCTGCAGTGGTATGCTGTATACATTTATCAACGATGATGTCTCGTTGAGCGAGAAGAGGGTCACTTGTGGTTAGCACATACTTTAAAACAAAAAATGTGTAAACAACACTGCTTCTTTGCAGAAGCATATGGAAGAAACAGACTTTTGCAGCCACAGTTAAAATACATAAACTAGATGGGGGAAAATGCCTCTTTTTGCATGATAACCCCCATTGTCTGTGGACTGATGCTTCTGGTTATTTGACTCAGTGCACTAGTGCCATGTGGTTTCATAGGCCCTGGGCACAAACACTTACATTTTAAATATTCACGTTTAAAGTTGACATCTTTTTAAACAGTGACCTTTGTAACACATTTTGCTTACACATTAGCATACTCAGAAAATAGTTGCTTGCATATACATTTCCTCTAATACTCTGTACAAGGGCCCTCGGTACTCTGCACAAACTATTTTATGGATTGTTGTCTGTTAGGTGACATCGCTGGGTGGGTAGAATAAACAAAATATGACCAGACCGGAGCTCAGGCACTGAATGCATGAGTTTAGTTTAATATATCAAGTGCATGAGCCCTTGCTTGGGCAGAGGTGAATTTCAACAGGATTGTGCCTGAATTCTAGCCCAGCTGGATTCCATCCCTAACCTGAGAAGCTTGAGCTACATCAGACGTGGCTGTCGGATGACACATGCGCACACGTAAATGGGAAGTTAGACCAATTTATTTATATATACTTGTTTCTACGATTTTCTTGGGGGAATTAGGGTTATCATGTTTTGAGGTTGCAGACACCACCCTGTGCCCTGTCAGTTTAGGGGACCAGATGTTGCACTGAGCTAGCCAGGAATTAGGTCAACATATTATGATGGTATGTGCAGACTCGGGCCCACATCGTTTTGAAGCTTATGTTACCCAAATGCACAATCTTACTGAGAAAGTAGGAGACATACAACACTGGGACCCCCTAACCAGGCCCCAGTGCATGTACTATGACCCCAAAAAACATGTTGAATGAGGAAACTCCTAATTGGCATAGTTAACTTATCCATAAGTCCTTAGTATATAGAGCAAAGGGGACCCGGGCCTGCAATGAAGGTGTTACTAGAAGACTACAGCACCTAGTGTGCTGCAGTCTACTAGGGATATAACTTACAGCCTTGGCAATGTGAAACTTGGCCTACCACTTTAACCTGACTGTGGCAGTTTTAAAACTGCAATTCAACCTGTCAAAATAGATAATTTTGACAGGTCGAAAGCTTCCTGTTGGAAATTGGGTTACTTGTTGACTGAGGTGTGATCCTTGGTTAAGCCGCAACCACAATCCGAGTCTGGGTAAGGCACATGCAAACCCCAAATTAAGCTGTGCTCAGCAACCTTGTAGCTTGGCACAGAGCAGTGCAGCTTAACTTAGAGACAATAAGCAACGTATTTGTGCAACACTTCAAACAGTAAAACATGAAAACATCACACAAATAGAGCAGAATTCAGAACAGCAGCCCAGCAGAGTGGCAATTCTTGTAGCAGCACATCAGGTCTTCTTCCTGGCAGAGTAGCCACATGTTCATAAGTATACTGAAATGGTGGTGTCTGGGGTCTTTCTTTCATACACAGTTGTGCCTTTTAAGTAGGGGGAAGCTTCTAGAGGCATGCCTTTGACGTGCACAGATGTCCTGCCTTCCTGTTCCTGGCTCCAGATTAAGTAAAGGGGGTATGCATCCATTTGTGTGGAGACAGGACACAGCCTATTCAGGTGTAAGGGAGGTTGGACCAAGCTCCTCTCCCCGTCCTGCCAGTGATAACCCATCCATTCACACCTAAGCTCCTATTCTCTTTGGCTGTCTAAGAGGAATACGTAAAGCGGAACTGAACCCAGTCATATGAACAGAGACAGGCTGCAAGCTCCAAATGGCTAAGGAAAGAACATGCCAACTTTTTTAAAGTTTCATTTTCAGAATTGCAATTTTAAAATCTGACTGCCCCATAAGTTAGGATTTTACATTGTGATTGCAGAGAGACCAAATTTATAGGGGGTCATCTCTTCTCATTTGGAAATGACACTTATAAAATGTTGTACAGTAACTCCAATGTTATCCTATTGGAGAGACAGGCTTTGCAGTGGTGAAAAACACATGTTTCACTACCAGGAGATGTAAACTTAAAAGTACATGTCCACATTTTAAATACATTGCACTCTGCCCTCTTGGCTGTCTAGGGACTACCTTAGGGGTGATGTGTATGTATTAAAATTTTTGTTTTGCCAGGTCCAAATAGCAGTTTATAACTGCACCTACAGGCTCTGCAACAGTAGGTCTGAGACTGAAACATGTTTAAAGGGCTGCTTAATTGGGGGGCACAATCAGCGCTGCAGGGCCACTAGTAGCATTTAATTTACAGGCCCAGGGCCATGTAGTGCAATTTACTAGGGACTTATAAGTAAATGAAATATGCCAATTGGGTATAAGCTAATGTTGCCATGCTTTGAGAGCACAAGCACTTTAGCACCATTTAAAAAAAAAACTTTATTTTTCCATTTTATAGCACAGTACAAAGAAAGCAGGCAGTGATATGTATGACAGGAGACATATGCACAGCTACCAAGTACAAGTTTACATTTGACATTGCTGAAAGCACTAGACACATTAGGCTTAACCTTAATAGAACATCGGGACTCACCCTACAGGACTGGTATTCCCCTTCCCCCTCAGCACGTTCCATTGGAGACCCCATCCCTGCATTCCTCCCCACTACTGACAGCACTTTAGCACTGGTTAGTAGTGGTAAAGTGTGCCAAGTACTAAGACCAGCAACAATGAAGTCAGCAATACAGCAGTTCTGAAGGCAAAATGTTAGGGGAAAACCATGCCAATGATGCCATGTCTAACACTTCCTTTTAAATTTTTATATATCACCCCATGTGGGCCTTTTAATCCCTAAAACAGGTCACATGGTGTTTAAAAATAGAACATGTAAACCTTTAATGTAACACATATCATTATAATGAGAAAAGCCCCAAAAGCTATTTTCACTGTAGCAAGTCTGACTGTTCCATAGGAAACACTGGAATACATCATTGCATTTAATATTGCTAATTTTAGTTAGACAACATCTAGACTAGACGTTTTTCATAGTTATTCCAGATCCAAATGAATGATAAAATCGAATTTGTGATAACTATTAAGGAAAGGGTGCATTTACAAAGTTAACCTTTTGCTGCCTAAAGCCTCTAGAGACCCATTAACAAGAGCTCTGACTGTCACCCAGGTCTCCCAAAGCTGAGATAAAGGCCTGGGTGTCGGTAGGCTTGCTTGTTCTCTTGACAGGATGGCCTTGGGAACTTGATTATCTTTAAAGAGACCCCCTTGACATAGGTAGAAATTGCACTTTCCTTTGTCCACCTAATCAGGCACAACCTTGGGAGGGGAGCTTCCCCCAGAACTAGCTTAGTGTGATGAAGGAGGAAAGTACTTTCCATTATCATGAACTCACCTCTGGGTGGGCACACAGGCTATCCACAGAGGAAGAAGGGTGCTGTAATATTGGATTTAGGTAGAGAGTTGTGGTGTTGGATTGTTTAATGTAAGGCAAACAAGAGCTGTTGCAAAAGTGGCTAGAGTTACCACCATAACGTTTTTCCTATTGGTCAGTAATGGCCTAGGAGTCTCCGCTACCCGCAAGCCAGTGCTAGGCTTAAATGTGACACCCCTCGATACCTTCTTCAGAACCCTAGTGGACCTGTGGAAGACAGAAGAAGGGATTCACCCGCTGTTGAGTACTGAAGGGCTGAACCTGCCCCCACTTGTACAAAGGACAAAGTAGTGGACTCCAAGGGTGTGTTGACTGATCTCCTGTAAAGATACAGGGTTACTATAAGCTCCCAGAAGCCCCTTTGCATGAAGAGCCCAGCTCACCAGTTCCAACTGGACCTGCCCTGGACCCTGCTGATGACTTCTGCTGGAGCGAGTCTTGACTTCCAGGTGCTGTTGCTGAGGGCTAGGGCTCCTTGGCACTGCCAAGGTGTACTTCCCCTAAAATTCTAAAAAAAAAAGTGGGACTTTAAAGGTTTTAGGCTCCAAGGACCTCTGAAGGACAAGAACAAACCTGACAAGTCAATCTGAAAAATGTGCATTGCTGCTAGACCAAGTTTTCAGGTTTCTCCCATTTTTCTACAGCAAATATGTTTCTGCTGGACGTCCTGGAGAGAGTATCTAGCATGGTGGAGCCCTGTTTGGCTATAAAGTATATATTATATATATATTTAGCTATAAAGCTACAGCTTGCAGCCTTGCCTACCTGGAGGTATTTGTACTCCCAAAAAGTGACTGAGTCCAAATATAGAAACCTTCATTGGGCGAAGGCGGCAAAAGTATGTGGCTTACAAGGGGTCTTTGTGAGTGAATTTTGAACTTCTCCCACTCTGAGTTTTGCCACCAAAAGTCAACAGCTTCATTGGAACCTCAACTGACAGCTGCCTGGTCTTGTGGAGCCCTTCTCGGCCAGAGCGTGCTGCCTTGCCCTACTGAGGATTTGTGACTTCCATTTCAGAGTCTAAGGACCCTATTACAAGTTTGGTGTCCTCTTGCATTGGTGCCACCACACCATCTGCAGTAGGACTGCCAAAGCTGTGGTACACCTGCTCACTGGATTATGATTGTAATCCATGGCATGTGGGCGGTGCTGCTTCAGTCTCAAAATTACGGGCTTTTAGACTCATAGGAGAGCCTAACATGCAGTCTGCGACCAGGACAGCACCTGCAGCATGTTCCTGCATGGCGTGGCATGCATGCTACAATGTGCAGGAATAGGGGTGCAATTCCAGGGAGGCACTACTTGTGCCCCCCTTTTGGCATGATTTTGTTCATAAAATGAATCTCTATTTTTTATAAATTGGAGTGGGATTTTTATTGTGTTGTTTTTTTACTTCTTAACTGTTTTAGTACTTCTAAATTCTTTACACATTTTCTTAAATTAAGCCTGTTTACTTTGTGCCGTAATTTCCAGGGGTTGAGCTCAGGTTTAATTTACTGAAACATTTACTGAACTTGAATGGTGACATTGTCACCGGCGGAGCATTGTCCTACTGCTTTTCAGCACTGCAAAAAAGAAAATGATAATAACACAATGTTATTATCATTAAATTTTTCTGTGCTGAGGCAGTTTTGCGGGGCAGGGTTGGGCTGGGCAGCGCAGGGGGGAACGGTGGCACTCTCTAAGTGTGCATAACGAATAAATAAATAAAACGGGGCAGGGTTGGGCTGGGCAACGCAGGGGGGAATGGTGGCACTCTCTAAGTGTGCATAACTTATAAATAAATAAAACGGATTTCATTGCGCGCGCTGAAATGTTGATGTTTTCAGCACGCGCAATGAAATTCTTTTATTTATTAATTTCTTTACATTACTCCGATCGGCCATGAGCCAGAGTTTACTACCCCCTACTCCTCCCCTCCCCGCCACGCCTCACTGACCCGCAGCACTCCCTCCACGAATAGAGCACCGAACCATGGTGCTCAGACTAATCACAACGCTGTTGTCAAGGTGACAGCAGTATCGTGATTGGCTTATGAGATCCTGGGTGCTTCCTTCTTCCGGTTCACCCAGAAAGAAGATGACGGAGAGGACAGAGGAGAAGCGGCAACAGTCTAACCGTCCGTCTGTAGGTAAGTGATCTTTTTTTATTTAAACCCCAGGCCCCACTACTGCTGCCCGGGAGCAGCTGCCACTGGATATTGTTACTTGTGATGGGCTACAATCCACCCCAACTAATAATCCACTTTCTCATCCAGAGTACTGGAAAGATTTCCTTCTCTGTTCTGTTAGTTTGAACAGGATGATCAGGCAACACAGTATTTCTAAACAGAAAACATGGTGATGAAGCACACCTGTGCTAGAACGACGATTGCAATCAGTCTACTTTCTAGGCTTTATGCCTATGACACACATACTCCAATATAAAACACAGACATGCTTAAATACAACCAGCGCTGTCTTGTATGTAACATGAAATATTATTATAGGAAAATCCTGCATACACAATATGTAATCAAGTGGTCAAACATGTTATTTTCTAGATTATGTTATGCCGTAGAAGTGGGCTATCTACCACTTCACCTCTGAGGATATGTCAGCAGTTTACAGCAGTTATATTTGAAAGGTTTTTTAAACACAGTACCCGAATTTATTCAGGTCTGTTTTAAAACCATTTCCTGTGGCATATGCATTTCCTGTCATAGGCAACTCCCGTCGTTTTTATTAGCTTACCTATGATATGTTTGCTGAAATTTAGATATCTTGCATGCCCGTCACTGGCAGGGTGGAAGGGAAGAGATAAATATATATTATTATGCTCTTTCCCTCACTTTAGGAATCCAACATATTTTATAAACAGAAACATAACTAACCATTATTCTGAAACCCGCAAGTAGATAATGCTGTTTGAGAACAGGATAAACAGGTTTATAGACTCGCAAGTCCACACCTGCCATTTTTAGGTACCATTGACCTGTTTATTAAAGCGTAACTCTGTTGATGTTTTGCAAAAGTTGATTCGGGGAGGTCGCATTGTGTGATCTTTTTAGTTTTCCTCGGGGAACAGCTGGTTTACCATTTAATTTAAGGCATCGGGTGGAGAATTTCGTGAATATGCAAAAAAAAACCATATTTGCTAGTTTCTTTATTATTACTGGAAGTCTTTCCCTTTACAGTGTTATAGATCAAAATCTGCAATGAGATGTTCTTGATGTTCCTTACATCTCTTTTACACGGATTTAGCAATCTTTATTCAAAACGTATGCAAATACCTTACGCAACTTGATGCTGAGTGTAAAGAGAAATTCCTCCAATAATTCACTTAATCAAATTCATGCTTGGAAATTTGCATCTGAAGGAGGTGGGAGTCTCCTTTTGGCCCGAGGTGTAATGCAGGGTTTTGTTCTAAAAAACACCAGTTTCCAAATTTCCCCGGCTGAACCCAGATATCATTAGCACACACAAATGTTTGCATGCAGAACCAGAGGAATGCGCACATCCTGCACTGAGTTTTTCATCTTGACATGTCATTATTTTAAGTACTCAGCTGACGAAAAGCCAGTTTCTGTACGATTTAACTGGATGGATTTTTATGAAAAGAGGGAGGATTTACTTCGGTGCTCATAATACTTTTTTAGACGGGTATCTCAGGGCATATGTTTTCTGTAGGTGTGTCTTAGCTGTTTCCCTGGTGAATTCAATTGCACTGAAAACTGCTATATCATAAACTCGACATTTAGCTATGTAGGTTACAATAGTGGCCAGCTTGATGCATGTGCTTCTGTTTCCGTTTGCATTGTCGGAGTCCAAAAATGCATCCTTAAAAATGATGGATCAGTTTTTTTTATTAGCGCAGCTTTGTCTCAATTTCTATGCTTATTTCCTTTGATGTGGTGGTGGTTGTTGAAAATGGATGGGCTATTATCACGTTATTTAACTTTGAATCCATTTTCCCCAGGAAACGCTATAGATTTTGCAAAATAGTTTAAAGGGATTATCGAAGTCTTGATAATAAACTGAAAATATGTATGCAAAAAAAATTGTAAACACTTCGTAATCCCCCAACAGTTCCACAGGGCAAGCTTGCTGAAATGACGACGTTTGCACAGCTTCAGAAAACCACCACTTGACAGGCTCCCTTTTCCACCACAGCAGAGTGTAAAATCAGATAGTCCAGACATGTGAACTAGTACTTCTTAAATTAAGCCTGTATTCCCTGTGTCATAGTTACCAGGGGGTGAGCTCAGATTTAAATCAATGAAACCTTCACTTGACCTAGGAAGAATAGTAACATTATTACTTGTGGTGGACTGCCATTGACTCCAATTTATAATCCATAAGAGTCCCTGCAGACAAAAAAATCTGGCTCAAAACAAAGCTCCAGTCAATGACACTTGTCAGGCTCTTTTTCCAGTATTCAAGGGTGCATCCAGCGATTTGAATGTCCAGAGCGACAAGTGGACACAGACAACCACTCTGGCAGGGATGGGTTCTAGGGCAAGATCACTTACCCCTCAGATAAGCACTTACACCTCCAAGCCCTGCACATAGAAAGCTCATACTCAGACCACGCAAACACAGACAGCTCCTGCACTGCTAACACCAAGAACCCTGGATACCATTCAATAGAACACTTATAAGACATACAATACACACACTTCAACTCACACTCATCAACAAATATTCTACAGACATGTACCTAAAAAGCCTTCATGATCATTTAACACAACCTAGATGCAATCTTCCCAGAAACATGAGTAACACCCTCCATCATTCTTAAATCAAGAGATTGACTTTCAGCACTAAAAGTATTTGAGTTCCTCATCTGACAATTTTCCCTCTCAGCATATTGACTGAACATATTCTCTCTGATCTTCATATCCTGTGGACACAAAAAGAACATTATAGAATACATTTCAGATCTCTCCACATCAGCATACCCACCCTACTTTCCCCAGAGACTTCAATCTATCTGATGAGACTAACAGATAGACTGTGAAGCAAACCTTGTACCCTTTAAACACTCCCAAAAATATCACATTATTTTTCTACATGGTAAAGGTGACTTGCCCAGTCTCATCATGTCAGTTTCTCCCACTATCTATCCACTGCAAGGTTCTAGGATTCCCTATCTGAACAGATCACTTTGCCACATGCTTCTTCATTCTTCATAACACCATTACATCAAAGTCAACCAAATAAAATAAAAACCCACATCCCACTCCATCAAAGATCTCAAAATGGAGGCACGACAAAAGGAATTCCTAAAACAAGTCAAAATGATTTATAATCTTTTCTTTTTTTAAATTCTTTATTCGTGACTGCAAATACGGATCATAGCATTTGTAAAACATCTCGTACATTCCACAATCATGGTTTTTCTTTTTCACCCCAACAGTTGACAATGCAAATGCCTTTTCTATCAGCACTATGTCAGGTGCCATTTTCAATATAGGAACAGCCCATACTACCTGATGTACTAAGTGTCGTATCCCCACATGGGGAGTTTGCGTTGATCATCCATAGTCTTCGTAAATAACTGAAAAAACATTTCAATCCCCCGCCCCCAACCCAACGTTCCCAACCCTATGCCCTCCCCTCTCCTGGTCACTGTAGTCACTCATCAATGCATTTCTCCTGGCCCTTAGTACAAACTGTAATACTACGGGATTTAGGGTTGATCATGGGCACCAAACCTTACCCCAGTATCATCCACTCCTCGAGTTCTACACTCAGTGTGTTCCCTGCGGTCTATCTTCCTGGGACGGCAATAGATCGAGCCCGTCCAGTTCCAGCAACATAACCTCCCAATCCATTGCTATGGGATGTTTCCGTTGCCCCTTTTCCTCCTCTTTTCTACGGGCTACACCCTCCGCCCGGCCCCATTTCACTACATCTCTCTGCCACACCGCTGCGCTAGGGGCCCTGGGGGATTTCCATCTCATTGTCAACACCCTGACTGCCAGGAAGAGAGCCAGGTCTATGAATCTCAGTTTAGCCTTCATTGTTTTAGAGCGTTTGCGGAATCCCACTAAGCAATATAGGGCTTCTTCCTGTATCTGCATGTGTGTAATCTTATGTAGTGTCCTGCATATCTTCGCCCAATATCCCCGCAGTTGTGGGCAAGACCACAGCATGTGAATGAAGCCCGCCTCATCTTCTTTACAGCGGGGGCACCAGTGGGGGGAATCTGGGAACATTCGGTGGATTTTCACTGGAGTTAAATATGGCCTATGGAGCACCATGGCCTGGATAAATTTACATTTTACGTTACGTGATACGCATTTGGGGTGTTTCAGTATTATCTGCCAGACTTTATCAGTCATCCCCCCTCCGCATCCTGTGCCCAAGTGTCCCTAAGTGTGGTAAGTGAAATCGCTGCGTGTTCCAGGATCCCTGTATATAGCCAACGCACCAATTGACTTCCTGTCCCCGTGTGATACATCAGATGCACCAATTTGTGTTGTGAGGGTTTGAGTCGAAGTGGCGCCCAGGCAGTCCGAATATAGTGGGTCATGGTAGTGTGTAATAAATACAGTCTGGGAGGGGCCCCCGTGGTCTGTACAAAGGCTTCGTGATCCAGCAGGACTTCATCCCCAAAGAAAGCCCGTATCTCCTCCACCCCGTCTCCGCCCAACAGCGCAGTGTTAGTCGTGTGAGCCTACCCTGTTGCGTCGGGATACCCAATAAGGGAATGTTCCCTGCATACGGTGTCACCGATGCGGTATGTGACAGAGCCTTTCTCCAGCAGATCAAGGCCGTGCGCAGGAGTGGGTGGCAGTTCCGAGGAAGCTGACTTCTTGGCAGCAGCAGGTTATGAAGATCCCTCCGGTCCAGCCGGTCCGCTGTGAGACCGATCTCGTGCAGGTTTCTGCCCGCGACCCAGTAGGACAACCACTGAAGCTGACTGGCGTAATAGGATCCGCGAAACTCCGGGACTCCCAGGCCTCTGGCTCTGGTGCCCAGCTGGAGTTTACGGAGATTGATGCGTCTCCGACCGGTCCCCCATATGAGGCTAATCAACATGGTGTTTAGCGTGTTCAAAATATGTTGAGGGAGGAGCACAGGCAGGTTTACAAAATAATACAACAGGCGAGGGAGCATGACCATCCTGGAGATCGCAATACGACCCATGACAGACAGAGGTGATGAGGTCCAGAATCCAACACTACTGCGGAGACCGGTAATAGCTCGTTTTATATTACCATCAATTTGGTCCTCCGGCGTCCTATACACCTGAATCCCTAGATATTTAAAGGTAGTCTGTGCTACCGGGATCCGGTGTGCTCCAAAACGTACGGAAGGGGGGTGTGGTGCTTCCCAAAAATAAAAGCCCATCGATTTATTAGGGTTTATGGCTAGACTTGACACCACTTTGATCCGACAGACAATGTCGTAAAGTATCGTGTGATCTGCTTCCAGGTCACGGAGATATAACAGAATATCGTCCCCATAGACTGATATCAGGTGGTGTGTCTCTTTTATTGGGATGCCCACCCTATCCATGTAGGTGCGAAGGGCAATAGCCAGGGGTTCCAGTGCCAGAAAAAATAAGAGCGGGGACAGTGGGCATCCTTGTCAGGTACCCCTGTGCACTAGGTAACATGCCAAAACGTATCGTCCTGAACGTACTCGAGCCGTGGGGTTCAGTGCAAAGTAGACGGATCCACCTCAGCAAAGGTTCTGGAAAGCTAAAGCGTTTCAGAGCTTCAAACATGAAGGTCCACGACGGGGAATCGAACGCCTGCTTCAAGTCCAGCGCAGTGCACCCTACTCGAGGTAATTCCTGCGGTGTGATCCAGCGGCCTATAGAAAATATATCATAAACAACGCTACCCAACTTCATAACCTATAAACAAAATTCTATACTAAATATGGACCCATTTATAAACCTGACATATTTTGGGCCTACTGAATCAGGTGGTCAGATTAAATTTATATACACATTATCTACAAACTATATACATATTTATACATCTGCGGAAAGAATATTGTCATTAGAATAAAACTTGACCATTTAAACGACCACCATTGGCGACGTGATCTAGCTAATAGTAACCTACACTCCTGAAATAACCAAGACCAGCTTGTTTGTCAAAAGTAAGATTTTATTTACTAAATTATGGTATATAAATTGATAGTTTTATAAATGAATTTTATTTGCAATAAAGCAAGCATGATTGTAAAGAAATATGAGAAAATGCAATTTAAGCAAGTAAATCAAAATCAAAGTGAATATTTAAAGTTTAGCATTTCTAAAACCTAATTCCCTAACTGAGCTAAATAGATAGAAATTAAAGAAAAGTTCTTTGAGGATTCTTACGTGCTCCACGCAAAGTCCGTCAGCACTTCACCCTCATCGGAAAGTCAGAAAGCAGCAGCCAGCCCATCCCTAGGGGCATGACTTTTTATACCTTTCTACGCTAACTAAACTACGCAAAGGAAAGTTTTCAGAAATCTTCGACGTCCCATTGGCTGAGAGTGACAAGTGACATGTCACCCACTTTCAAAAGTTCCATTAGATCATGTTTCATAAAGACCATTGTCTCTTCCACGTGAAACCAGGAGCTTCCTGAGTTTGCAACAAATGTTCAAATTTGTTCTCACTACATCCAAGCAACTTCCGCGGATGCCAAGTTAAGGCTGACAAAATGTTCACTTTCGACCTTGGCCATGTCCGACAGAATGATGACAGCACATCAGTTTTTGCTTTGTGAATGCAGCTTTGATAAACGCTTTAATTCAGAATGGGCGTCTCGTGACTTTTGCAGAATTACAAGTCAGCTCTTTTCTGCGACTCAAGTGACTAGGCCCAAAAGCAGGCAATTTAAGTTTTCTAGTATAAAACAAACACAAGAAAAGTATTAATGTAAGAAATAATGTAGATTCTGTATCCACCCCAGGATTTACTAATTAATTAACCCACCCGATTAATCAAAATGTTACCTAGCCATTGCAAACAAATAAAGCAGCGTTTATATTTACCAGTCTCCGTTATTCCATGAGACTTATATGCACCTAGAATAGTAGAAATAACATCACACAGACAAGGAAAAGCAAAACAAGCACATGCTTTTCTTAAGTTTGCAGCAGTTAGTAATGACAAAAACGAAAACAATAAATTATTTTATTATTTTGCACGAACAAAAAGATGCAACAATTATGCACGTTTATGAGCACACATGTTAGTCCCCCCATGTGTAAAGTTTAATCTAAGTTGTATTAGCACGACATATCACAAATCATTAATATTATTATTCATGTTATGGAAATATGACTTCACGAGTTTAAACAAAATTTTGTTTTCTATCTCGCTCCATCAACTCCCTCATTTGGTGATTAACAAATCACCACACCAGCACTCAAAATTTTGATAATTTAAATTTTTAAGAAATCGATTCAAATTCATTTGTATCAGTAAACCTAAAAGTCTGTTTCTGCATAATCTTTGGAATTAGCATAACGCTCTCTATGTAACTCCTGTAATTCGATCTCTCTTTCTTCTTCTTTTCTGAGTTTATAGATTCTTTTCTTTTCTTTCAACTGTTTCTTTCTTTTATGTAACAAACAACCTATTTTGGTCAAAATAAAAATGAATACTATTATAATCAAAGGTGCCAGAATCTTGCCAAGAATTGAACTTCCGATATTATGAAACCAGTTTTTAATTGCTTGAAACCTTTTTTGAAAGTTTCCCTGTAAAATCATCTTCTTCTAAAGGAATTATCTCTGAATGCATTTGTGTAATATTTTTAATATACATTTCAATATTCTTACTTTCATCAGGTATATATGTACAACAATGTTGTACATGTAAAATGCCACAGACTCCTCCCTCTTTTGCTAGGAGTATGTCTAAAGCAAGGCGGTCTTGTATTACCATAGATCTAATTGCAATAACTTCAACATTCACTAATTGAAATCCATCAGCTGTGTCAGTTGACAATCTATCAACTATAGTGGACAATTTTCTGATTCTCCCTGCATTTAGGGTTATACCAACAAAAGGTATTACAGCTTGAAAAATATCTCCCAGAACTTCAGTAAATGTTTCTCTTTTAACTCTATTTACATAATTATGAATTTTAAACAATCCTTCTGAATCTCTGTCAACATGAAACACTTTAGGAAAAACAATTCCCACATAACAAGTTCCATACCAGTGGTCTGGAAGGTTGTAGTAGGCTTTGTCACCACAAACAAAATAAATCCCAGGAAAGATAGGATCTTTTCCACCTTTAAATCCCCAACCTCCCAAAATCTGATAAGTATCTTCACAGTTACTTGCACCTACAAAGTAATTATCAAAAAGTGTATTATCTCTTCTAATGCAAAGTTTTCCACTAACTGGTTTGTCTATGTGAATTGCAATATTTTCAAGCATTTTGCCATTTATTTCTCATCCTCTTTTTGCCAGAAACCTGACTTAGTCTGCTTGACTAATTCATTCCTCTTATAAATTGCTCTTCTCTCCTCAGCCATATTCAAAAATTTCTTTCCTTCAGCACTTAATTTACATGTTAGATTATTCTTGTAAGCATACTCGTAAGTGAGTTCATTAGTAACAAGGAAAAATTCTCTCATTTGTTTTGCTTTCTTATGCTTATTTAAAGCATTATCAATCTTAATATTTGCAAAAATTTCATCATAATTTGAATAGTAATATTCTAAACGTCCAGTTTGATAAAATAAACTAGTTAATACACTACATGTTACAGCATAAGTGAGAGGAAGCATATTATATGTTACTCCCTCAGAAACAGAAGCAGGTAACTTAACGCAGACGTAGCAGTCTTTTGCATCCATTACCTTAACATATTCACTCAATAGCTTTGTGAATGTATTACTTGAAAAATCACCAATTGATTTATCTTGATGAATGTTAGGCTGATGATCAATAACTTTTGTAGACGCACTATGTTTAGTTTGGCTAACCAGAGCTTTGCTTGTTATGTTAACTTTGTGTAATTCTCTATTCATTTCTAAAGGGATAATCACAGCTAGAACCAACCAGAGCAGGATTAAAATGAGCAGACACACCAGAGTCATCTTACAGCATCTTTTAAAAACAGAACACTTTGAAGTGCTCTCCTTAACATAAGGCATTCTTGATTAATTTTAGCCTCAAAAAATAAAAATAAATTTTAAAATTCTAAATTTATATTTACACCCCCCTTTTAAAATATATATATTTTTTTTAAAACCCTAAACAAGATTTCTTCGACCTTATGTCATACATAAGTTTTCTTCAACTAAACAGTTTTTCTTCGACCTTGTGTCAACTAACAAATTTTCTTCAGCCTTTCGCCAATTTAATATTTTTGTACCTTAATCATTGTCACTAATTTCTTGGATTTCGTTTTCTTCTTCACTACTATCATATATGTCAATAACAGGTGGAATTACTAAGTAAGTCCACTCAGGAGACTTGTATTTTTGGTTTGGTCTTATTATTCTCTTCCCTTTTCTCGATATCACTTCAATTTTTCTTCCAACTCCAACTTCTTTTCCAGGACTCTTTTGACTACTGATTTCTTCAACTTGTTCTTTTGGCTTTTTGATCAATCTGACTCTCAATCTTCCACCTGGCCAGTAGTCTGCTTTTCTCACGTACTTCTTCTTTGGTTCAGAATTATTTGATTCTCAATCAATCAATCAATCATTGCCACTTGTAAAGCGCGCTACCTACCCGTAGGGTCTCAAGGCGCTGGGGGGGGGGGGTGCCGCTACTGCTCGAACAGCCAGGTCTTCAGCTTCTTCCTGAAGGAGAGGTGGTCTTGGGTCAGGCGCAGGTCGGTCGGGAGGGAGTTCCAGGTCTTGGCGGCCAGGTAGGAGAAGGACCTTCCTCCTGTAGTCGCTCTTCGGATGCGGGGGACGGCGGCGAGGGCGTGGTTGGCTGATCGGAGGTGGCGTTTGGGAGCGTAGAAGTTGACTCGGCTGTTGAGGTAGCTCGGGCCTTGGTCGTGTAGGGCTTTGTGTGCGTGGGTGAGGAGGCGGAAGGTGATTCTTTTGTTGACGGGGAGCCAGTGAAGGTCTCTCAGGTGTCCGGAGATGTGGCTGGTTCGTGGGATGTCGAGGATGAGTCTGGCTGAGGCGTTCTGGATCCGCTGGAGTCTCTTCTGGAGCTTGGCGGTGGTACCGGCGTAGAGGGCGTTGCCGTAGTCCAGTCGGCTGGTGACGAGGGCCTGGGTGACGGTCTTCCTGGTCTCGGTGGGGATCCACCAGAAGATCTTCCGTAGCATGCGTAGGATGTTGAAGCACGCCGAGGAGACGCTGTTGACTTGCCTGGTCATGGAGAGGGAGGTGTCCAGGATGAAGCCCAGGTTGCGCGCATGGTCTGTCGGTTTGGGTGCGGTGCCCAGGGCGGGGGGCCACCAGGAGTTGTCCCAGGCGGAGGGCGAGGAGCCCAGGATGAGGACCTCCGTCTTGTCCGAGTTCAGTTTCAGGCGGCTGGTCGTCATCCACTCGGCTACCTCTTTCATCCCTTCGTGCAGGTTGGTTCTGGCGGCGGCGGGGTCGTTGGTCAGGGAGAGGATCAGCTGGGTATCGTCGGCGTAGGAGATTATGCTGAGGTTGTGTTTGCGTACGATGGCCGCGAGGGGGCTCATGTAGACGTTGAAGAGGGTGGGGCTCAGAGATGAACCTTGGGGGACGCCGCAGATGACTTCGGAGGCCTCTGACTTGTACGGTGGTAGGCGAACTCTCTGTGTTCTTCCGTCGAGGAAGGAGATGATCCATTCCAGTGCCTTCCCCTGGATTCCGGCGTTGTTGAGCCGCTGTACTAGGGTGCGGTGGCAGACCGTGTCGAAAGCCGCGGAGAGGTCTAGGAGGATGAGGGCCGCTGTTTCTCCCTTGTCCATCAGGGCTCGGATGTCATCGGTGGCGGCGATGAGGGCGGTCTCGGTGCTGAGACTTCCAAGTCCTTTTCTTTCTGTTTTCACTTTCACCTTCCACGTCACTTTCTTCAGTTTCGTAGTCTGAAATCTCAATTGACTCAGGAATTTCTCTATTCGGCAATTTCACTCCTTCAGGAACTTCACTTTGTCTTCCATCACTGGTACTCGGTAATTCGTCTTCCTCCTCTTCCTCAATTACCTCCAACTTCCCAGATTTCGGATTTCTGTTCCTTACTTCAGAGTTTGTTCTCTGCCTTTCGATACTCTCCTGGTCTGAAACTTCTTTTTGTTCAGCTTCTTTGTCTTCAATGGAGACAACCGAATCCTCAGTTATCTTTCCTTTTAACAGATTCTCTTCACTTTCAGAATCTATTTCAATTATTTCCAAGTCTTTTCTTGTCAAATTTCCATTCACTGGCACAGTTTCCAGATGTCGACTTTCTTGTCGATCTTCAGAATCTGGAATTATTTCACCTTCTGTTTCGCCTTCTGCTTCAGAATCAGAATCGTCTGTGGTATCACTTTCAACATCAGAACTCTCAGGAGTTGGTACTGGAATAGTATGACTAGGATGAATCCAACGTTTCAATCCTCTGCACTTTACAGCATTAGTAGTGATCAAAATTATCTGCCTAGGTTTCTGCCATCTAGGAGCTAGACAATTCCTTCTCCGATGTACTTTCGTTCTGACCCAATCGCCAGGTCTCAGATCATGTGTCAAAACCTTTTCATCTGATTGAGCTTCAGTTCCCACCTGATTAGACACAGAAGTTACCATATCAGATAACCTTTTACAGTAATCCAAAATAGCACTGTCATTTATGCTCAACAGTTTACCTACAGGTACAAAAGCTTGCCTCATAACTCTTCCCATTAAAATTTCATGAGGACTCAAACCTGTCTTTTTATCTGGTGTACTTCTTAATGACATTAAAACAAGTGGAAGAGCATCAGTCCATTTTATACCTGTTTCAAGACACATTTTTCCAATTCTGTTTTTAATTGTTCCATTTATTTGTTCAACTACTCCTGATGCCTCTGGTCTGTATGCACAGTGTATTTTCTGCTCAATGCTCAAAGCTTCGCAAATTAACTTCATCAGTTTGTTATCAAAATGGCTTCCTCCATCACTCTCAATAGTGACTGGAAAACCGTATCTTGGGATGATTTCTCTGAGCATTAGTTTTGCCACTGTAATTGAATCACAATGTCGTGTAGGGAAAGCCTCTACCCATCTTGAAAATAAGCACACAATTACAAGTACATATTTCAAACAATTGTGTAAGGGCATTTCAATGAAATCCATTTGTAATCTGGTAAAGGGACCACCTTCTCGACCAATTATTCCTGTCCCCACCACTGATTTTCTGTTTGGATTCATTTGTTGGCATGACAAACACCTTTGACAAAAAGATTCAGCAATAGTTCTAAACTTGGTATTGAACCATGTTTCTCTGAAAAGTCTAACCATAGAATCTCTTCCCAGATGTGCTGGACCATGATATAATCTGGCCATGTCAGCAATCAAGCAATTTGGTAAGACTACTCTGCCATCTTTGTAAACCCACACTCCATCTTCTTCACGTGGTCTACAATCTGATCTTAACCATAAGTCTTTTTCTTCATCTTCTGCTTCATTTTGTAAATCTCTAATCTCATGCCATGTTTCTACAACAGTTGTTAGCATTAATGAATTTGAATCAGTTTCTTTACTCCTCTCCCGATTGTATGAATAATTTTTCCTTGCGCAGTATTTAGCTGTTTCATCTGCGAAGGCATTTCCCTTGGAAATATAATCAGTTCCTCTAGTGTGCGCTGCACACTTAACAATGGCGATTTCTTTTGGCAATTGTATTGCTTCAATTAATCTCCTAATGAAAACTGCATTTTTAATTGGTGATCCTGCTGATGTCATGTATCCTCTCTGTGACCAGAGTTGTCCATAATCATGCACAACTCCGTACCCATACTGACTATCAGTAATGATGGTAACTCTTATATCCTTTGATATTTCACATGCACGAATTAAAGCAATCAATTCAGCCACCTGTGCTGAACGAACTCCTTCAAGACATGATGCTTCTTCAACATCTACGACTGTACAAACTGAATATGAAGCTTTTAAGACACCTCCTTCGGATCTTAAGCATGACCCATCTACAAAGTAGACAAAATCCGATTCAGACAAAGGTCTGTCTTTGATGTCTTTTCTTGGTTTAGTGCAGAATTCCATGACATCTAAACATTCATGTTCTGTTTCAATGTCATCAACAATTTCAGAATCAGGCAGTAATGTAGAAGGATTCAGATTTAAACATCTTGAAATCGAAACATTATCTGCTCCCAGTATGATTTTCTCATACTTTGTCAATCTATTACTTGTTAGATGTTGAGTCTTACCTCTTGTCAGTAATATTTCAACTGAATGAGGCACAAAAACTTTCACAGGAAATCCCATAATGATCCCCTCACTTTGTTCGAGGCTGATACTTGTAGCTGCAACTGCTTTCAAACAACCTGGTAATGCTTTTGCAATTGGATCAAGAACTGCAGAAAAGTATGCAATAGGTTTCTTTAAATTTCCATGTCTCTGAATTAACACAGATAATGCACATCCTTCTCTCTCGCTGCAATATAGTTCAAAATCTTTCTCATAATTTGGCATACCTAAAGCAGGAGCTTGGCATAAGCTCTTTTTCAGGTTCTCAAAAGAGTCCATCTCAGCATCATTGAGAATAATTGGATCTTTTACATCTGACTTTGTCAGTCTTTGTAGTGGTTTTGCAATTACTGAAAATCCACTTATCCATTGTCGACAGTAACCAACCATTCCCAAGAACATTCTGACCTGTCTTTGTGTTCTTGGTGGTAACATTGCTTGAATCATTTTTATTCTCTCTATTGTTACTTGTCTTTTTCCCCTTGCAATTCTGTGACCAAGATATTTTACTTCTTGTTTGCAAAACTGTAGTTTTGCTGGGGACACTTTATGTCCTTCTTCTGCAAGGCGATTTAACAGAATTATTGTGTCTTTTACACAATTTTCTCTTGTCTTTGCAGCTATTAACAAATCATCAATATACTGCACTAGCGTAGACCTGCCAGGTAAATCTAGGTCTTCTAATGATCTTTTTAACAATTCGTTAAAGATTGAAGGACTTTCTGTATAGCCCTGAGGGATTCTTGACCATCCGAGGGTCTTACCTTGGAATCTGAAAGCAAAAATTTCATAACTGTCTGGATGTAAGGGAACAGTAAAGAATGCATTGCAGAGGTCAATGACTGTATACCATTCAGCATCATGTGGAATCTGAAATAAAATTACTGCTGGATTTGGAACCACAGGACAACATGGAACGACAATTTGATTAACCTTTCTCAAATCTTGTACGATTCTAAATGTTCCATTAGACTTTTTAACTCCCATAATTGGTGAATTACAAGAGCTACTCTCCATTTCTTTTAGTACACCTTGCTTGATTAATTTTTCAATTATAGGTGTAATACCTTCAATTGTTTCTGTTTTCATTTTATATTGTGGAGTGTTTGGAAATTCTATTCCCTGTTTCAATGTAATTTTTACTGGATCTACGTTTTTCATCAGACCCATCTCATTTCCAGTAAAATCCCATATTTCAGATTTCACTGTTTCTTTGAGTTCTTCAGGTAAATCTTTTTCTTCAAATGCAGGAAACAATTTTGTTTCTTCTGCTTCCATCATCATCATTGTCATTCTATATAAACCATCTTCCTCCATTGTTTGTAACTCAACTCCATCAGGAGAACAATATATTCTACAATTCATTTTACATAGGATGTCTCTGCCCAATAGATTTACTGGACTACTATTACAAACCACAAATCTGTGTTTGTCTCTGTAATTTCCAATTTCTACTGGTACTGGATCAGTTAAGTCAGTTTTAATTTGTTGATTACTTACTCCGACAACTTGGATGGTATCCCCAGAGAGAGGTAGGTTTTCAATTTCCACTGATCTAACAGTAGAACGGGTAGCACCAGTGTCCACTAGAAAAGTGATGTCTACATCATTAACTTTCCCGTTTACAAAAGGACCAGACTGGTCAACCTCAAGAGTGGCTCCAACAACACACTCTTCCTCCTCTCTCGGGCACCGTCAGCAATAATCATCAGAATCGCTGTCTTGACTTTCTGCTAATAAAAATTGTTGTGAAGCATTTTGCATTTGAACCCTTTGCTTTTGCTGTTTTTGTGGTTTTATTACCTGTTCACTTCCCTGAAATCCCACGTTTGGATTATATTTTTGAACTCCCCCACAATTCGGAAAAGGTGGTTGTGGCAATTGGTCTTGACGATTATTCACCTGTTGTTGTTGTTGTTGCTGTAACTGTCGCTGAATATTAAATTCGTTTAACCCTTGTTGTATCTGTAGCTGTCGCTGCAGGTCAACACCATTCTGCATCTGTGGATTCAATAAGGGATTCTTTAAGTTTTTAGGAGGATGAGGACACTCGTCTCTCCAATGTCCAATTTCGCCACAATTAAAACAAGGTAATCTTTGTTTCAACTCCTCAATCTTTGGGCTAAATTTCTTTGGGAAATTATTATTTTTAAACTTTCCTTGTATCTGGTTTGTATTTCCAGTTTGAACGAAATTAGTGTTCTTATTACCCATGCTGGCAATCTGTTGCTCAGCCACCTTTACCTGAGCCCACATGGCTTTCTCCTTCAGCTTCTTCTGTTTTACTTCTATTTCATCGCTACAATACTTTGCTTTTCTTAGAATATCATCTACAGATAGTGATTGCCATCCGACAATACTATTTCTGATCATTTCTCCAATTTCAGGTTTTAGTCCATAAACAAATCTATAGACAAAATGGCTCATGTCTTTTTCATCTAATTTTTCATAACCACTGTATTGTTTAAAGATTAACAGTAGTCTTTCATAAAAAGAATGAACTGATTCTTTTGTTTCCTGTTCTGTTCTTTCTATTTTAACCCAATCGACTTCTTTGGGTGGAATTTTGTTTTTCATCCAAACAATTACTTTTTCATAAAAATCCATTACAAGTGGATTTGGAGCACCTGTTTCTTTAATTCTCTCAGGTTCTGTTTTTGGCCAACTAATCGATATTTTACATTCTGTCCAAAGATCTGATGGAACAACAATGTCAAAAAATCCATCTAAATCAATCCACAGAACTTTTGACACTTTGATGAATCTATCGACTTGCCTGTACCACTCAACTGGTTTCTCCCTTAATTTTGGAAAGTCATTTGTAAATAACAGAATGTCCTGTCTCGACCAAGGGACATGAACATATCCTCCACCTGCAATTTCTCTCATTGGAAATTGTTTTGACAATTTTTCCAATCTTTCATCTTCCTTCTTTTTCGTCCATTTTACTCTCCATTTATTCAGTTCTCCTAGCTTTTTGATATAGACAATCAAATCTTTAATATGAACTATTCTTCCCATTGAGTTTAAACTCTCAATGTCACTTTCTGAAAAGTCTAATCTGTAATGCTTTGCAAAATTCTTTTGTTTACTCACATCGATTTCAAGTTCAGCTGCTAGATCCTCTAGTTGATCATATTTGTTTTTCGTTTTCCACTGAATGCTTTTGCAAATGAACAGTAGTTCATCATCTCGATAGTAATTTAAACTATCTGGACCAATTGTTCCAATTATTAATTCTTCGATATTCGCTTTTAATTTGGCCACATCAAGTTTTGGTGTGGTTACCCTGACTTCAGGACTCCCTATATCTGATATAGCACCCATTGGTGTTTTTGGAGATAAATCCTCATTAAAGGTTAAATCAGGCATTCTCGATTTAGAAGTGTTTATTTCAGATAAGTCTGAATAAAATTTTTCAGCAGCCTTTTGAATTTCTGTATTTAAAGGAATAGTTAATCCAGTTTTGTTTGTTTCCTTTTGATCAAATACGGGCTGAACAGGACCAATTGTTACTGGAACTGTCACAGCTTCCATGCCTTTTGTCATTCTTTTTATTAATTCTTCTTTAGATCTTATATATTCATTATAATCAACATCTTCAACATTTCTTGCCTCTCTTGTATAATCTTTTGGAGGTTCTCTTGCTCTTGGAGCCATTGTAAAATATCTACCTTCATTTCGAGCATTCTCGAATTCTGGTCTTCTAGGAGTTTCAATGATTTCACAATTATTAGGATAAAGTTTAGGAGCTTCATTAATTGGAGGTGCACTCGGTGAAGTTTCAGTAGAAACCACCGGAGTAGACCATGATCTAGGAGGTCTTAAAGGCTGATTCTTTCTAGCAGTTGTATATATTTCTTCCATAACTGCATCCTCAGATTCACTTTCCATAGATTTCCCTGTAGGAGTACCCATTACCATTTCATGAATTAAATACAATCCTTCACTCATGTTTCCCTGTCTCCACATTCGCAATCTATCTTCATGAGTTTCTCTTCTCCAAGGTGGATTTTTAGAAGGTCTTTTAATTCCACTAGCTTCTCTTTGTAACTGATACATCTCGTCTTCCCACTCAACTAAAGCTTCAAATTGAGTTGGTCTCGGTTTCGGAACAAGAGCATTCATTTTCTCTCGTAAATTTCTTAAAACTTTTACATTAAATGAACCATCATCAGGCCAAGTTAAAACACCGTCGTTTTTAGTATAGCGTTTCCAACTATCGAACCATAAGACAGTATGATATCCATATTCACCTTCCATATACGCTGCAGGTGTTTTATACTTATGAAGTAGTTTACCACCTCGCGTTTCGATTTTCTTGTCAGGTGAAAATAAATTCTTAAACTTCTGAAATAATGTTGGCTTTTTCTCAACATGTTTAAAATGATAACTCATTTTTAAGAGTTAAATCTTAATTCACAAAATCGTTCGTAAAATATTTCCGGGATGTTCCGTAAAACAACCAATCCGTGCGCGAAACACACCAACAAGCCAATGACAGTTGAGCTACGTCACTTTTCTGCTCAACCAATAAATTTGGAGTTTTTCCGAAGGACCAATCAGCTCACAGGTCGTCAGAGACTCAAGGGCCAATCAGAATATAGCTTGTGACGTAGGTCACCCAATCTCAGCGCGGCTCTGTGACGTACACAGCAGCTGCGGTTTCTCGTTTCTCACTCCTGGCGCTTACCCCTCCTTCACAAAATCTTTTCACAGCGCCATTTTAAGAACACTTTTCAGTGTAAATTAATTCTTAACAATGACTATAAGGACAACATCTGTTCGTTTCACTATTTAGGATAGTTTACATACATTCAAGTATCCACACTTCGGAATAGACGGCGCTATTCACACTAAGGATAATATTCAATTGTCAGTAGAGTAACCCTTACCCCACCCTTCTAACACGTATAATTATGAACTCGCTTTGCTCTGAACCCACCGCGAAGTGAAAGTTCTAAGAGTTCCACTTGAACATAAAATACAATTCAAACTCGCACTTTCACACTGAAATTTCCCTAATTTTCAAACACACATGAAATCCGTACAGGACTCTCACCTGTTTATAGAAATCATGCACCGTTAGCAAAATAACGACGTTATCCGTACAGGGCTCTCACCTGTTTATAGATATGAAACATGTACCCGTACAGGACTCTAACCTGTTTATAGATAATCATGCACCGACGCTAATTTACCCTTCACTCAAGCTCGGATATAACTAATACTCTCATCACAGTGAGTTTTATGGAAGGCGCTTTGTCCCTATTCTCATGCTGCTTTAATTTCTTAGAAAACCCTCACTTTACAAGATTCAGACCTAGCCCTAAAACTGTGCTGCTCGGCGACAACACTATGGTACACGGTGATACCTCTTGTGATACTCGGCGATATCACTACAAACAGAACAGATGGCTTGCGTGACTAATTTCTCGCCACACAATCTATACCGGTATAGCTTACAGATAGCACGAAAAACGAACTTAACATGTGTTAAAACATCGATCCTATTTCCATACCATAACACTTTAGTAACCCTTAGCAACCATCCTCTGCTACCAGAGAATTGATCCAGCGGCCTATAGAAAATATATCATAAACAACGCTACCCAACTTCATAACCTATAAACAAAATTCTATACTAAATATGGACCCATTTATAAACCTGACATATTTTGGGCCTACTGAATCAGGTGGTCAGATTAAATTTATATACACATTATCTACAAACTATATACATATTTATACATCTGCGGAAAGAATATTGTCATTAGAATAAAACTTGACCATTTAAACGACCACCATTGGCGACGTGATCTAGCTAATAGTAACCTACACTCCTGAAATAACCAAGACCAGCTTGTTTGTCAAAAGTAAGATTTTATTTACTAAATTATGGTATATAAATTGATAGTTTTATAAATGAATTTTATTTGCAATAAAGCAAGCATGATTGTAAAGAAATATGAGAAAATACAATTTAAGCAAGTAAATCAAAATCAAAGTGAATATTTAAAGTTTAGCATTTCTAAAACCTAATTCCCTAACTGAGCTAAATAGATAGAAATTAAAGAAAAGTTCTTTGAGGATTCTTACGTGCTCCACGCAAAGTCCGTCAGCACTTCACCCTCATCGGAAAGTCAGAAAGCAGCAGCCAGCCCATCCCTAGGGGCATGACTTTTTATACCTTTCTACGCTAACTAAACTACGCAAAGGAAAGTTTTCAGAAATCTTCGACGTCCCATTGGCTGAGAGTGACAAGTGACATGTCACCCACTTTCAAAAGTTCCATTAGATCATGTTTCATAAAGACCATTGTCTCTTCCACGTGAAACCAGGAGCTTCCTGAGTTTGCAACAAATGTTCAAATTTGTTCTCACTACATCCAAGCAACTTCCGCGGATGCCAAGTTAAGGCTGACAAAATGTTCACTTTCGACCTTGGCCATGTCCGACAGAATGATGACAGCACATCAGTTTTTGCTTTGTGAATGCAGCTTTGATAAACGCTTTAATTCAGAATGGGCGTCTCGTGACTTTTGCAGAATTACAAGTCAGCTCTTTTCTGCGACTCAAGTGACTAGGCCCAAAAGCAGGCAATTTAAGTTTTCTAGTATAAAACAAACACAAGAAAAGTATTAATGTAAGAAATAATGTAGATTCTGTATCCACCCCAGGATTTACTAATTAATTAACCCACCCGATTAATCAAAATGTTACCTAGCCATTGCAAACAAATAAAGCAGCGTTTATATTTACCAGTCTCCGTTATTCCATGAGACTTATATGCACCTAGAATAGTAGAAATAACATCACACAGACAAGGAAAAGCAAAACAAGCACATGCTTTTCTTAAGTTTGCAGCAGTTAGTAATGACAAAAACGAAAACAATAAATTATTTTATTATTTTGCACGAACAAAAAGATGCAACAATTATGCACGTTTATGAGCACACATGTTAGTCCCCCCATGTGTAAAGTTTAATCTAAGTTGTATTAGCACGACATATCACAAATCATTAATATTATTATTCATGTTATGGAAATATGACTTCACGAGTTTAAACAAAATTTTGTTTTCTATCTCGCTCCATCAGGTGAAGCCGTCATCAGCGCGTGTAACCGTCTCGTGTTCAGAGACGTACTACGCCCCGGGATGAATCCACACTGGTCCCGATGTATAAGGGCGGGAAGGTGGGACTGAATGCGCAGGGCTATGGCCTTGCTCAGGATCTTATATTCTGTGGAGAGCATGGACAAGGGTCTGTAGTTTGCCAACTCTAGTGTATCTCTGCCCGGTTTAGGTATTGACGTTACCAGGGCCTGCATAGTCGACATTGGTAAGTGCCCTTTTTCAAACGCCGTCCTATAGATTTTTTCCAGGACAGGCACTAGGGTCTCCGCATAGGTCGCATAAAACTCCACGGGGAGCCCGTCCATACCCGGCGACTTGTTACGGTTGAGATGTTTGATGGCAGCACGTATCTCATGCTGTGTGATGTGGCCCTCAATCGCCTTTTGTGTGTCAGCCGTTAGGGTCGGGAAAGGAAGGTCGCGCAGGAACTCAAGCACCTGTACAGGGTCGTCCAGGCCGGTAGGTAGGAGCATATAATCCCCACAGATGGTCGTGAAACGCCAGATTAATCTCGGATTGCGTGTGCACAAGGACGCCCGACGTGTTGTGTATTTGAGTGATAGCCGGCGGGTCCGGTCGGTCCCACACTAAACAGGCCAACAGGGTGCCGGATCGGTCTGCCTCAGTGTGTTGTCGACGCAGGTATGCGCTATAGTCAATATTCCGTATAGTCTCTAATACCTCCGCATGATCAATGTGTCCTTCCTGTAGTTCCCCCTTTTTCTCGGGGTCTACGCTTGCCTCCTGTTCGAGCACCCTCAAACGGTCTTCTACCTTGCAGAGTTTTTGGTGTATCTCCTGTCTAGCTCCTACCAGCTGGCCAATCGCCGCTCCCCGTACCACCACCTTCATGGCATCCCACACCACCAAATTGGAGAAGGCGGAATCCCAATTTTCTTCGAAATAATTTGTTAGAGTGTCTGACAGAGATGTCCGGAAAGGACCATCCTGGAAGAGGAGTGGGTTAAGCCTCCAGGTAGGCACCGGAGTAGGCACCCTGCCCCAGAGAAGAGTAATCGTCAGGGGTCTGTGATCGGAAAAGGTTTTCGCTAAATACTCCGAAACCCCAATCTTCGTGACCAAAGTGCGGGAGCATATGAATCGATCTATTCGGGTGTGTAAATTATGTACCGGGGAATAAAAGGAGTACTCTTTAAATGCAGGGTGTAGCACATGCCAGGCATCCGTCAACACCCATCCGTCTGCCCATGCTGTGAACAAATCAGTCAGTTTTGCTGCTCTTGTCGCCTGAAGAGTGGGTGTGATCTATCTAGGCCCAGGTCTAGTACAGCATTCCAATCTCCCCCAAGCACCCAAGGAATTCCGACCAAGTCCGAGAGTGCCACCCCCACTGCGTGCAGAAACCTATGCTGTTCAAAGTTCGGGGCATATATAATGCCCAGGACTATCAGTGTACCATCTAGGGTGCCCTTTACAAAGATGTATCTGCCCTGGTCGTCTACCCTCTTCTCCAATTCCACAAATGGTGTCCCATGACGGACCCAAATAGTCACTCCCCTAGAGAAAATGGAGTATGTTGTAGAATAAATAGTGCCCCTCCATTTCTTTCTCAACTTCTGCGCCTCTGATGTCGTGAGGTGTGATTCCTGCATGAACGCTACCTGGGCCTGATGTTTGAGGAGGAAGGAATGGATCCGGTGCCGTTTTTGTACTGCCCCTAGACCACGCACATTCCAAGTAATGATGAATTTATATGTCCCAGAAATCTCAGCCATGATCGTCCTCAGTCAGGTCTAGTGGTGCCAGTAGTCGTATCCAGGAACCCCATAAAGCAAGCGACCAGGAGAGCACATACCCCGAAACCCCTTGTGGAAACATAACAAACACGGCACAGCGAAGCAAAAATGCTGAGCCCAACGTAAGAACAAGTAACAAATAGGTCCAAAGTCTGGTGCATACGCCATTGGGGAGCGGCCAAGCACTCGTACGGTCATATTGTCGATCTCTTTGGGTGCCGTCGGCTCGATGGTAGTCCAGCCCGGGGGTATTACTCAGCATATATTCATCAATACTAACTAAAGTCGTCGCTGCGGGAGGGGCGGGCAGTCCCCCCCCACCACGGCACAGCAGGAGAATCTCTGCTACATCTAGACCCTGTGAGAAGAAAGGGTCTCTGGGAGATCCAAATGAGCATGCAATAATGAGGAACAATCCCCCAACCCCGCATATATCCGCAAGCATATCAATGTGGTTGGAACCACCAATATTCAGCACAGTACAAAGGATACGGTGAGAAACATCTGCATAGGTCCATTCCAAGATGAACCGTCTACCAAGTCAGTTGTCCATCAGCTCATCCGCAGCTCGGGGAGTGACCGTGGGGAACAGGACCACACTGCGCTCCGAGTAAGAATGCAGTGTACTGTCATCAGAGTCTGTTGCAATTTTCCCCGTGTCCTCCCGGAATGTACCAATCATTGCCAGTGCCCCAAGTTGGTCCTTCTTCTGCTGCTCCCGCGATGGACCTTGCCGGTTCGCCTTATTCCCCGTCTCCGGGGATCTTCTGTCGTCGCAGTGGCGTTGGGTGGCATCTTGACTTCCATCAATATCCATCACCTCCAACCATTCTTCGACGTCTGATGGGCTCTCAAAAAATGTGTTTTTCTTCCGTGTATGACCTTTAAGCGAGCAGGGAAAAGAAGTGCCTATTTCAGCTTAGCCTTCTGAAGTTTTTTCTTCACCTCCAGGTATGATGCTCGCCGTTTCTGCACTATGTTTGTATAATCCGGGTACAGGGACACTCGTTGGTTCTCCTATTGGATGAGGGACTTCTCCCAGGCCCGCTGCAAGAGGACATCCCTGCCCCGGTAGTTTAGAATCCGAACTATCAAAGGGCGGGGCGGGTGGCCCGGCCTGGGCTGACCAGTCGGAATCCTGTGCGCACGTTCTACGCAGAAGTGTGGTGACAGACCCTCCTTCGTGACCTAGTCACGGAACCATTGTTCCATAAAGTCTGCAGCACGTGTCCCCTCACAACTTTCTGGCAGACCTATGACTCGAATGTTATTGCGGCGGTTACGCCCTTCCGCGTCCTCCACACGGTCCATTAGAGAGGTGACCTGCTGCTGTAGTTCTTGGATGGAGGTGGAATGATCCGCCACCGTCTGTGTAAGGTCAGCAACGGCGATTCCCTAATCTTTTACCTTGTCCGCCAGCTTAGCATGGTCAGCCTTCAGGAGAAAAAAGTTTGTGGTAAGAGCCCCCAACTGCTGCTCCATCGCTGATCTGGATTCTCTGATCTCTTTCAGGATGAGGTCTAGTTTGTCCGCTTGTTGTACTCCTACCAGGGTAGTCTCTGCGGTTCCCAACCGGGCTCCACCATCTCCAGCCCCCACCGCATGATGGGATCCATCCGGCTCTCCCTGCCCCTCCGTAACCTTCGTGCCCTTCCGCACCATGGTGCCCTCTGTGTGGGTCCGCCCTCTCTCCAGTACGTGGTAGTGTCACGACGCTCCCACTGGTATAGGGGGTGCTTCCTCGTGTATGTTTTTGGCGGTCAGCGCTACAGGGCGCTCCCAGTCTTGCTGCCCGGAGTGGAAGGGTCAATGTGTTGCTTGGGGGCCAGGCGGGGGGTGATATGCTCACCCTGTAAATGTCACTGAGCCCGGAGCCCCTCCGGCCGCTATGTCAGGTCGCAGCCCTAGCACGTAGAAATAACCTCCTTTGAGGATCGATCACGAGCCAGCAGGTGATACTCCGGGAACAAATCAGCGATGGCTGAGTTTTAAAACCACCCGATCCCGCGTCGTAATTACTGCCACCATGTACACCCGGCTCGTACTATCAGCACCCCCTGCTATTCCGCTGGTATATGCCCTGCAGTGGGGGGGATTCCTACCAGGTCAACCGCACTGGCTCATCATCCAATTCAGGCAGTGTCCGTCGTCCCTCGGCCTGTCCTGACGCCATCGTCGCCATCACTCTCTGGGCGGAGCAGCCAGCCCCATACCCCATCAAAGGCCGATGCTACCCCAGTGCAGTTCAGGCCAAAGGGGAAGGGGGGGGGGGTGTGTCCCCAGAGTCTCAGTGCTCTCCCCCGGGGGTATCTATCTCGCCGCCTCCGATGTCAGGGTCACGGCCCACGGCCGCCTCGGGGGAATCAAATCGACACAGGTCGGGCTAAACAGGTTCAAGGCCAGGTGGCGCCGATCGATTCACCGCACCGTCCCCGACCTCCGTTGCCCTCGCTCCTCACCTCGGGTCAGGTCTCACATTAAGAATATGCCGCCACAGGTATTCCTCGGTCAAGGAGGGCGCCGTCAGTAGCAGCTCCTGGAGCCTTCTCTGACCCCTTCTGGCGGATCTCGCTCCAGGCGCCGTGGATGCCACCCCTACTCGAGCTCCCGGCGTCACAGGCCTTGCAGCCCAACAGGTCCGTTCTTCGTCGACCAATAATTCCGGCTCGCCAGCTTCTCAGACTGGACTCAGGAACGCCGCAGTGCTTCAACAGCGTATCTTGTCCTCTTTATACCGGGTAAAACTCCCGCAGCTCCGTCCAGACAGGATCTATCACCCAGGCGGACCCGAAGCTCTAACAACAGCCGACCGCCATCATGGCCGGCTAGCCATGCACCCAAAATTATTTATAATCTTAATTGGCATATTTAACTTCCCTGTAAGTCCCTACTATATATTGCAAAATTGACCAAAGGCCTATAAGTTAAATATCATTAGTGGACTGCAACATATATTGTGTCACCAATAAATTGACAACGCCAAACATGACTAGAGGACTGACACAAAAAACCTGGCTGTGCAGATTTACACTGTAAACTCGACCTGTCACAATAACCGCTATTGATAGTCCTAAGTCCTCCTTTTGAATATTAATAAGTCACCCCTAAGTAGGCCATAATGTCCATAAGGAGGTGGCCATGGTATTTAAAAGGAGAACATATAAAGGTTTAATGTTAAACAAGTCCCTACAGTGACAAGGTCCCAAAAGCTATTTTTAACTGCAGCAGGGTTAACTGTTCCATCAGAAAGTATTGGGATACCATATTAAATGTAGTAATGTTATCTCTGCCTAGAAAATAACTACAAAGTTAATTCTTGGACTTTTTAAAATATGTATTACAAGTCTATTTCACTGGTAAATTCATATTTTTTTATAAATATTTTGGAAAGGGTTCCTCTAGAAAATTATCTTTTCCATGCCTAAAGCCTATAGAAACCCATTTGCATGAACTTCTAACTATCATCCAGGAGCTGAATAGCAACCTTTTTGCAGGATGACCATCTGAGATACGTCTAGGAACTTTAATAACTTCAAAGAGGCCTACCTTGTCAGAGGCAGATGTAGCAAACACCTGGGCCTACCCCTTCTCTGTCCCTCTAGTCAGCCAGACACCAGCCCAGTGGAAGAGGAGATGCCTTCAGAACTGATTTTGAGAGATCAGAGAAAAGGGATTGCTCATTTTTCTGGCCACACCATTAGGGTGAACATAGGAGTCCTGCACAGAGGACGAAAGGTTCTGCCACTTGATTTTAGGTAGAGAGGGTAACTGTGGGATTGTTTGTTTATTTGTAGTAGGGCCCACATGATCTACATCACAAGTAGATCCCACCAAGCATATTAAGGTCTCTATGCTGCCGCACCACCACCAGGAAACAGCATTTCCCTGGCAGCTGTGGCGGGACAATGGCGGTCTGACTGCCCTATTTGTAATAGGGCTTTCGGGAGACCATAACTGCCACACCCCCATGAGTCTGGCTGTCCGTGGACCACCAGACTCATAAACAAGCCCAAAGAGAGTTAGGAATAATGTTGGCCCCTCGGAAGTTTTACCCCATTAGTTAGGGAGTTCCCAGGAGTCACCCCTACCCACTAACTGGTGCCAAGAATAAACGTGACACCCCAATGTACCATCATCAGAACACTGCAGGACTTGTGAAAAGATCACAGTTGAACTGACCCTGCTGCATTTTGAATCTGTGACATATGAGAAGTAACTGAAGAGGTTGGATGCCCACACAATGAAAATCCAAGGCTATAAAGATTTCCAAGCTGATCCCCTTCGTGGCTCCAGGAACATAAAAAAGCTAAAAGGGACATTCTTGTGAGGAATCCCAGCTGACCAATTGCAACTGTACCTTGATTGTACTTTGTTGTTGCCCTCTGCCTGACATCCTGAGAGTCTGTTAGTGCTCCCTTTTGTGGCACTGGGGGACAATGGGAATATACTTCTGTTTTTGTTTGGGCATCAAAAGAAGCTTGGAGACATTTTATTTTGCTCCAGAGCTTCAGAGCTTCAAAGGGCGCAAGTATTTGACTAGCAATTCCAAGGCTTTGGATTGGATTTCAGGTATTTTACCTGCTGAAGAACAGTTTTTGCTGAGAAAAGTGACAATGTTCCTTTTCAGATTGGGATAGGGTAACTTTTTCAAACGTCTCTACTTCCAGCCTCTAACTGGGCCAACCTACTTGTTGTATCTGGCAAACGAAATATCATGGTTAGCCTCAAACTGGACCTAGAAGACCATGTTCAAGGGGTCTTTAACTTTTTCTGTAATGATAGCTACTTCTGATTAGTAATGTATTAGTTCATATGACTCTTTTCTGTTTTCTGCACCTCACACCTGGTGAATAAGGGCTGAGATTCGGATGGTCCCATGAAGAATCTTCAATGTGTGGCTGCAACCTAGTGCCAGAGAGTTCAATTATTTGGTTATTGAGGTGTCCAGTACATCTGTCAGGAAGGAGAAGGCCATAATGCAGACCCTGCTCTCTCTTACCCACCATATTGAAGTAGTAGAGACAAAGGCAAAGATGCACTGTGAGCTGCTCATTTTCACAAGTCAGCCTTCAAACTGATGTCTACTAATCAGCCTCTGGACACTTCCAGGGCACTCATAATCTTATTTTAAAAAAATGCTCCCAGACAGGGAGCCTTGACAGTAACTCGGAACTCAGTCCAGTCATTTCAGTTATTGCATCCTTCCATCCTTACAAGTGATAGCAGGTTGGAACTTTATTAAATACTTACTTCTTCGACTGCCTGCTAGACCTGTACACCTTAGCTACAAATTACAGTAGCAGCTGCTATGGGGCAGTATTAGTAAAAAAAAAAAAAAGAAAATATAACAAGAAAATCACTAACTTGCCGGGCGCCACCTCTACTCCATCCTCTTCGGTCGATACAGGAAGCACACAGGCTCCCAGACTCCCCTAAGCCTATCACAACGCTGCTGTCATCAGCATGACAGCAGTGTTGTGATTGGTCTGAGCAGCCTGGTTTGGCGCTCAGACATGTAGTGAGAGCCTGTGCATGTTCTCCTGCCGGCCGTGCAATACAGCAGAGGGGAGAGCATGCTAAGTGCACATGTTCGTTTAGCCGGCCCAAGGCGCCTGGCCAAACTGTTAAGCGCACTTAGAAAGTACCCAGCACTGCTGCCCTGCTTTGTGGGCAGACCAGCCCCACCCACCTGCACCTACAGAGCAAGAACTGAAAAATAAAATGATAATAACATGGTGTTATTATCATTTTACTTTTCCTATGGGCGACTCTCCTCCGCCTTAGCAGAGGAGCCGCTGCTGACAAATATATATATTTTTTAAATGCAAGTGCCAGACCATTACATCATTAAATTGAAAGCTGACCATTAAATTGATATACTGTTACATTTCTGAATTAGAGGGACACATTTTTTGTCTTAGGGGCCTTTGTAGAGCACGGACTATTTCCTCAAGTGGGCTAAACATAAACAACGAAATTCTGAACTTCTTAAATTCTTTGATTGTGCGTGATTTCTTCCTTGTCAATTTTCTTTTAAAAATACGAGAAATTGTATATTAGAAATGCAATGCTAGCTGTTGGTTTATTGACATGCCTTTTCTTGGTAGGTAATATGCAAGAAATGCCTATTTTAACAAGTCATACACCCGTATTGATTACATCATTTGAAATTCGAATCCGAATCACGATGCATTTAATTAACAATATAGTAGTTCGCATTTCTAAAATATACATAACGTAGCTCTCAAGAGTCCCTGTCATTCATGTAGAAAGTATAAACGCACATGTGACCGTCTTGAGAAGCTAAGAGATTTTCTCCTCTAGCCTGCTTTAAAGTGCGTCTTTTTCCCCTCGGCAATAACAGTAGTTTTTATTTTGTCAAATTAAATTTCAGGAACTCATCTGAGACTCTAAATACTCTGTACTTACTGAACGCATTGTTCACAACAAATACGTATTTTTAAGCAAATACCCAGCATTTTTCAATTTCCGAAAATGAAATGTTACAGTAAACGATTTTCATGGCGCTCAACTTTATTTTGCTCATATTGTTGAAAAGACAACGGTTGACTGTGAAAATGCATCAGTCCGTTTAGGGGCGTAACCAGAACTACACTCTCCAAATATAAGCCTCAAAGAGGTAGCAAAGGCTGCAATTTCAAGCCATGGGGAAGATGTAATACAGTAGATTTTTGTCTGGGAATTTGAAAATTATTACTTGAAAACATTCTTGTGGAAGCCCCATATTAATGCAATCTAAGACGTTAATACTTGACTCATCGTGTGTGAATGTGAGAGAGTGTGAATGTACTTTTCATGTGGATACCTGTCCGGGGTTCTTGCCAGAGTTTCCAGAGAGTACTCTTACTTTTTAATATTTCAGGCACAGCTTAGAGAGGATAAGAGTCCCACTGTCGTCATGCACTAACCTTTCTATGTGGTTCACTGCTGAAACTGAATTTATAGTAATCCATCTACCTCTAACTGGGAGTTGGGCTCTCTGGGGGTTGGGGCAGTCTCTGAGCCCAATCCACCCCACTATACATCCTACTGTGCATTTTCTCTGAGAGGGCTTCCACCCCAAACCTATAATAGTAATTTCAGCTAACAGAGTTACGTATGTATAAGGGCCTCAATATTACAAAAAATGTCTAACCCTGCATCGTCAGAGAATGTATGTATTATGTTAATTAGGCCCAGTGCTTCTTCTCTAGTCTAGTGACAGACACATCCTTGAATGTGGCTACAACCAATGTGGAAAGTCCTACCCATATGCTTTAAAACGTCCTAAATTTTCTAAAGTTGCTGCAAAGATAACTTGCACGTTCTTCTTCTTTCTGCTGTTCCAATAACTTGAATTTCTCCTCATGAATTAATAGGGTCTTTTAGACCTGAGCGGAGGACTGCGCATTGTATTTGGAGATTTCTTCATGCCTGATAGGACCCAAGAATGGAAATTCAGTAATGGTCAGCGGGCTTTTTTAATAGGGTGGGTCTATCGACACTCTGCCCTGGGGGTCGGTCCGGTGGTAAATGTACTTCTGGGTCAAGGATTTTTGCTACCAGTCAGCTGAGGTTCCAGTAGAGAAACTCGGAGGTCCCTCCACCATTAATTTGAGTGGGTGACCTGGAAGTTTGTTGGATACAGCACTTGTCTTTTTTTGGTGGCTGCCCCAAATCAATCATTCTTGGGTGGATACCGCATATCCAGCCTTTTCTACCTGACCCCCTAGTTACTTCCATATACTACTACCATTCATTTGAGTGGGTGACCTGGAAGGTTGTTGGATACAGCACTTGTCTTTTTTTAGTGGCAGCCCCAAATCAATCATTCTTGGGTGGATACCCCAAATCCAGCCTTTTCCAACTGACCCCCTGGTTACTTCCATATACTACTACTATTTTTACTAAAGCCCCATTCCGATGTGCAAGGGCTCCGGTCTTGACTTTTTTACAGAATATTGTAATGATGTCAGCATGAGAAAGGAAATAAACCTGAACTTGGTGGGTCAAGCAGCAGCCGACTGCCAGCCTTTGTCCCGGAGAACTCTGTGGTAACCGAAAAAAGACATCAGGGGAAAGGCTATGGAGAAAGGAGTGCGGACAGCGAAGGCACCTTAACCGCATGCGTGCGGGCGGAATTCCGCCCGTACGCTGAGATTTACTCATTCGCAGGTTACGTGACGAGCTGGGCTCGTCATCAGCGTAGCAGGAGGCTACCTCATGACGAGCCCAGCTCGTCATCAGCGTCGAAGGGGTTAAAGGAAGGGATGGTTGAAGTATCTTTTTTTATGCCCTCTCCCACAGGTAATGGAAGCAGCAATGCTGTGTCCCAAGGTTATGTCGCAGGAACCCTCGCACTATGGGACCAGTTGCCATCTCCAGCTCATAAGTTCTCTGGAAAGGGAGGAAGATCAAGAGGACTCAAAATCAACAGACCCGGAGCAGGGAAGAAAGAGGCATTTCAGAGACCAGACCAAGGTGAGAAGGGAACTTTTCTCACTGCACACCTGAGAAGACACCACAAGAGATCCTGGAGAAGAAACAAGCTCACCTTGCCTCAGGGCTACAGCCCGCCGCGGTTCATGAGAGTCACAGACACAGGTGCATGAGTACGGGCCAGGAGAAGCAGGAGAAATCAGGCAGAGCCAAACCTGCAGGAGTCTGGATTAACTACTGGAGGAAGAAAAAGCAGAAGAGTGAGGTTCTAAAAGGTCTATTCTCCCAACTACATGGCTTTACCAGATTAATCCTTTTTTGGCACAATTCACTCTGAGTAAGATGTTCGAAGCCAGGTTACATTTTTCTAGTGACGCTTACCTGGAGAGGGTGGGTTTCACAAAGGATAAGCTTCTTCTCATCTAACATCTTAGGAACCCCACAAGTTCTCTGCAGCCTAGGCCACAGAATCTCACAGGAAACAGCATTCGTCAATATGTTTTTTTGGAGCGCAAAGTACGGACAAACTCAGAAAGGGATATCACAAGCAGGGCCGGACTGGGAACTGAAAGCAGCCCTGGCAAATTTTATCAGACCAGCCCCCGTCCTGCGCGTAGCAAGCGAGCGTAGAGAGCGAGCCCGACCGCTACTAGGGGACTTTGGGGAGGTTCTCCCCACAAGAAAATTTTGGAAAACCACAGACCAAAATGGTGAATTTTACTGCACATTTCTCATTACATATTTAAATTGTATCAACTTTCAAAGCACAGCAAATAGGAGATGATGACCCTAAAGAACAACAGGTTACCTACCCAGTCATATGTACCCATAGACATTCTTTCAGAGAGCATAAAAAATAGACACAAGTAGTGAATCAGAGAGAACAAAGTAAAAGTGAGACCAGCCCCTATACTCCCCAAATCATGTACTGCCAAAAAATTGAGTAAAAGATTCCCCTAGAATCCAAATCTATCTCCGATCTGGCATCAAATAAGTATGGTGAAATAGTTGATGCAGACAGATTCGGAGCAGCCCCCAATTTTGCATTGAAATGGCCAGTCAAAATCACATTGAATGGCAAACACAAACATGAACTTGAGCTCCTATTTGTCAATATAGCCACAAAATACAAAAGCTGGGAAAAGATATCTAAATGAAAAATAATTATAAAAATGTACTAGAACCAGTGCTTAATTTAAGCCAGGGCTTTCCGGTGCTAAGCACCAGCACTTAATTGGTTTCTGGTGCTCGGCACCGGCACCTTATTGTCAGCACCATACTTAAAACACATGGTGGCGCTGCTCATCTAATTTAGAGATGAGCAGAACAATGGTAGTTAAGGAATACAATATACATTAAAATTGATAATACCTGCCTCCCCAACCATTCCTTTAGCTTTGGGGACCTGGAATAATCTGTACTTTTGCATTTATGCCCGAGAGAGATGGTTAGTAGTTGTTTTGGCAGCGATGACAAGGGCGATGGGTGGTGCAAGCTGCAGTGGCTTCCTAGTCAGAGCCCTCGAACTTAATATTTTACAAATTAAGCACTGACGAGAACCAGACCTAAGTTGAGGCTCCACTTCAAATCAAAAGCCTGCATTCCCCCAGTCTCCCACCCGGATATAACTGCACAATATTACAACCAATGTTGAACTTAAACCATGTAGCCAATCCCACCTTGGCCCGGCCAGAAGGCATTGGACAGGCATGGAGATTTTAACATTTGTACCCATCATAAAAGACATCACCCATAGCCCAGGTCTCTTGCAAAAGTATGATGTCATAGTTGTTAATAATCTTACACCAATCTTCAATTAACATTTCAGAAGCCAGACCAGCAACATTTCATCACAACAATTTGAAAGTCTCCTTGTGCTGGTTAGATGACCTATCCCTGTGTTCTGATTATATACCACCGCAGTGGGGTATTTCAGCCCACCGGGAAGGGCCTGCCCTCCTACCAGGCTCAGGGAAATACAGGGAAAATAAGTTAGCCGTTCTGTACAACATTGCCCACATGGCAAGCCAACATTTCTGGAATGATTCAAAAGGCACAAATTACGAGTCTCAGGGAAGTGCATGCGCCCAGGAACAGAACTACCATTCTGCCCTACATCACTGCATCAATCATTATCCTCAAAGCCAGATGGAACCATAAATGTATTCTTGGACGTGGATGGATTCACATGGTACAGAAGCTGGAACAACGTATTCCTATCATCATGAGCAGAGTTAACCGGATTGAAATATTTGTAGACAAATTCCAGGGGTAGAACCCTTATTACTCCAGACCGAGCAGTGCTTCCTCTGGCTTCACCCAACATTTCTCCCACAACCATAGAATGGCCAACTTTAAAAAGATACATTCCCCTGGATACTTTTTAGGCAGAGGACATACTTCACCAACTCTTCTTACAAAAAGAATCTCCTTGAACAAGTTTGTGCCACACTTAAGAATAGAATGGAACCAATATGTTGCCTTATTTTTCAATTTAAATGTAGACCCTATAGCCCCAGGGTCCAAGCTACCTTAATTTGTCAACACTATTATGTATGGGCACGAATCCAAAAGCAGATGGATCACTGAAATGGGTTGGTGTGGGCCTGTGGCTGGCCTCCACATTATCAAGGCAAAACCATGTTATGAAGCCTCCCTATCTATTCACACTAAAGTGTGATATGGAGCTGATCCGGAGCTGCCCCCCTCTCCCTCCAGTGCCTTGAGACCCTCACCAGTGAGTAGTGCGCTATATAAACCCCTGATTGATTAATTGATTGAGACCCAGAGGGCCCCAACGGATATCTGATTATATTTCATTCCCTGTTGCCAAGCTGGGAAACTGTTTAAGCAGGGGTTGCATCTCTGTAGAATAATTTTCTTGTAGGACCATCACCGGGCCCTTAGTTGCTATTGCTCATGGATTCCTCAATAGCTGCAAGATGGTAATAAATGGGCTTCGGCTTGGTATCGCAGGTTACTTTCTATCTACGTCAGCCCCGTTTCTCCCCCCTGTATGTGGAGATAGAGCAACTAAACAACCTCATCATTGTCGCCGTCCGCAGTAGATGGAGCTCTCGCAGAGATTACAGATTCTGCTGCTCATTAAATGTACATATTTAAGTGCTGTAAAGAAGGATGCAATTAAAAGACACTTTATAGCAATAATAGCTCTAATTATCTGGGAATTACAAGATGCCATATTAAGTAGTAAACCTTGCATTTGTAGTCTTCTCATAAGGTAATAAATTAATCAGCTGCATGCAGAGCCATGTTTTCAAAACAGCAAGTAGTGCTATGGCACTTTGCGCCAAAGCACTTCATACACCTCTTCAGAGTGGTTGGAAATATCGTCCACACCTTTAAATAAGATTAAAGTGCAGCTACTTCAGGTAAGACCTACAGGATAACAGGCCACTGTACCTGTTCAGAGGCACAGCTGATGGTACATAAAAACACTGACAGAAATGTGTTTGGCATAGGCATAACATTCACTAAGTACTGTAGGGAATATTAAAATGTATTTATTATTGACATCTGTCAAGTTTAAGCCACATCTGAAAGTAGGAATGCTCAATGATTTTAAACATAATTAAAATCAGTGCACACGTTCCCTAGATTGCACTGAATTGTTCAAGCGAATCATATTTGATAGAGGTGAATGTCAGACATGATATGTGTATTTAGTGTACCAGAATTATATATTATGTTTCACAAAGTTGTACCTGGAAGCAGACACACCATACCCCAAGAGGTGTATTTGAACCCTTTATTCAAGAAGAATTAGCTTAAGGGTGGATTGTGTGGTTCCTAGTCCTATGTGCATATCTGCTCTGTTGCTAACAGTATACAAATGAGGAGTTTATTTCACCCTGTGACTGGAATGCATCTTCCTCTTCCTGTAGTTTAACAATATCTCTAAAGGCCTCCGCTCTCCAGGTATATCGAGAGGGTTAGAAACTAGCAAGCCTTTCCACTAAGGTGTCCCAAAGAACTGTATCCAGGGGCGCTATGGTAGAGGTGAGTGCCTCCACCTCAATTGCAGAGGCGCTGCTTCATAGTCCTCCTCAGCCTCCAGCAGGAAGCTTGCCCACCAGGCCTGTCGCCCCCCCATCGGACAGTCAGGGTATCAATCTCTAGGCCTCCTCCCATACCAGAGACTGACCTGGCGCTGCCCCCCTGCCCTCAGGCCCAGACAGTGCAGTGCTGTGCCACCACCCATAAATCAATCAGATCTGGCCACCACTGCAAACAAGAAGCACTCACCTACGGGCAGAATTCCAGACAGGGAAAATTAAATTACAGGGTGCCGCTCTCTTTCCTGGCTGTCCTGCTGTCTCCCTCTCTGGCCTCGCTCTGAATGCCTACCTCGCCTCAGTCACGCGCACTTTCCCAATGCGCATGAGCATCACAGCAGACCCTACCCTAATAAAAGAATGGTGCACAGACGCGGAGGCAGTGCCATCTGTACCGCATCTTCTACACAACTACATCATCATCATGGTCAGGTGATACTAGTCACAGGTCAGTTGGTGACATGATGTAGGTGTGCAATAAATTATAATGAGTAGGGCCGGGTGGCGCCACCTGATGATCCCGAGACATTACAACCACCCCCCCACCCCATAAGGCCATGCGTGTCTGGCTCTCAGGGAAGCTCTGCCAGCGCACCGGCGGTGACCTGCAGCGTGTCAGTCATTCTAATAATAATAATAATAATAAAAACATTTATAGAGCGCCTGGCTGCACAAACTGTGTGTCCCCGCGCTAACTGCTTACAAATCAAACTAGAGGAGTAGAGGCAGAAAGGAAGTGCGATCAGAGATTAGTTTGGGAACAAAAGAGTTTTAAGTTTTGCCCTGAATATCCTTTCGGAAGGTTCCATCCGCAGTTGGAGGGGAAGATCATTCCAATGTTTAGTAGCCAAGAAACGGAAGGATTTGCCTCCCATTTTAGCTCTTGTAATACGGGGTATTTTGAATTGCAACATGCCTGAAGTCTCTGATCGGGCGGTGGATGGTCAGGAGACTTCTAAGATAGATGGGGCCTTTATTATGAGCTATCCTATGGGCATAGCAGAGGCTCTTGAATCTGATTCTCTCCTTAACAGGAAGCCAGTGCAGCTTGGCTAAGGCTGCTTTGGTGGAAGTTTTTCTCGAAAGACCTAATACCAGTCGAGCAGCCGCATTTTGTATACATTGAAGCTGGTGAAGGCCTTTCTGGTTAAGACCTATTAGGAGGGCATTTCCATAGTCCAAGTGGGGCGTTATTAGAGCATGGACTATTGTTTTTCTAGCTCCTATGGGAATGAGGTCAATGATTTTTCGAAGGATTTTGAGTATGCCGAAGCATTTTCCTGTTATTTTATTAACTTGGGTCTTACCAGAGAGGTCAAAGTCTAGCATGACCCCCACGTTTTTTACCGTTTCTACAGGGCTGGGAAGTTTTCCCAGTTCACTGGGCCACCATGCATAGGACCACACGGAGGTTTCCTTCCCTACCACTAGTACCTCAGTTTTATCTCCGTTAAGACGAAGACAATTATCGTCCATCCAGGTGGCTACTGCCGCCATACAGTTTGAGAAGTTGATGGCATATTCTTTGCTGTCCGGTGTGAGTTTGAACATTAATTGAGTATCCTCTGCATAGCTGACAATGCCCACCCCGAAATTCTCTACAACGTGTGCCAGGGGCTCCATGTAGATGTTGAATAATGTTGGGCTCAAGCTAGAGCCCTGTGGAACCCCATGGCTGACGTTGCGAGGAGATGATCTGAAGGGTGGGCAGTGTAGCTGGAACGATCTATTGGTAAGGAAGGATTCGAGCTAGGCAAGTGCTGGGCCCTTCACTCCCATGTCCGAGAGACGAGACAGCGGCTTTGAGTGCAGCACGGTGTCAAATGCTGCACTGAGGTCCAACATGACCAACGCTGCCGTCTCGCCCTCGTCCACCATCTTGCGGATGCATTCCGTAGAATACAGGACTGCTGATTCGGTGGAATATCCTGGTCTAAATCCCGATTGGGAGGGGTGGAGTAGGGTTTCTTTTTCCACAAATGCCATAAGTTGTTTGTTTACTATTTTTTCAATGATTTTGGCACAATAAGGGAGAAGTGAGATAGGTCTTAGATTTTGGAACTGTGAAATTGGAATATTCGTTTTTTTTTTTAAAGGTATCACTTGAGCTATTTTCCAGGCTTCTGGAACAATACACTCCTGAAAGGATAAAGTGATCATATAGCTAATATGATTAATAAGTGTATTTTCCATAATATCCTTACTTTTTTCCTGTGGGCACACATCACTGGGAGATCCTGAATGTATTCCTTTGATGATATTAAGTAAATCCTTTTTGTCTGGCGTGGTGAACATGGGAAGTATAGGATTTTGTGTAGGGGGAGCTTTAATGTCTACATTATTTACTAGGCTAGAGGGTTTAGGGAAGGTAGCATGAATTTTTTCTACTTTTTCTACGAAAAAGTCTGCGATTTCTTCGCATATTTCAGTAGAATACGTATCTAGGGTATCTAGACAGGAGGAATTTGTCAGTTCTTTATAGATACAGAATAGTTCCTTAGTGGGATTGACTGCTTCCTCAATTCTATTTTTGAAAAAAATGCTTTTCTCTTCTCTAACCATTTTTTGATATTTTTTTAGCTCAGTTCTATAATTTTTCCTAAGTTCAGGCGTATAACTTTTTCTCCATTTGCGCTCTGTTGATTTGCATTGGGCTTTTGCTAGTTTGAGTTTCTCAGTGAACCATGGCTCTGATTTGGAACGTCTAACTGGGGGTTTGGTGGTCCAAGGGGCAATTTTATCTAATGCATTTCTTAACCATAGTTCATAGTTGTTCCATACCTCTTGTAAGGATTGCCCTATGGCTGGAGGTTGTTCATCTAGTGAACTTTTAAAAATTTCCGGGGTATAGTTCTTCCAGTTACGACGCTTGTGAGAATAGGCTTTAGTAGGTGCGTTTTTTGTAAGATTACTTGAAATTTCAAAGGTTACCATATAATGGTCAGACCAAATTAAAGGGATTGGGGGAGAAGTGTCAATTCCCTCCCAATTTGCAAAAATCGGGTCTAAAAGGTGCCCTTGTTGGTGGGTGGGATTAGTGGACAGAAGTTTTAAGCCCAGTGAGTTAAGCGCAGTTTTTAATATATGTGCTTCTTTTGCGTTGGTATCTTCAAAATGAAGATTCAGGTCGCCAAAAATAATAAGGTTTTTGTGTCCTATTGCCAGCTGGGTAGAAGCTTCTATAAGTTGGCTACAAAAAGGACCCGTGGATCCAGGAGGTCGGTAAATGAGTAAACCTGTGATTGTAGTGGTTGATTCTAATTTAATAGTAAATATGCCACATTCACTGTTAATGATGGTCGAGTTGGTAAAAGTACATTCAAACTCTTTTTTACAAATGAGTGCGAGTCCACCACCTCGTTGTTTATGCCTGTCGATTCTCAGAAGACTATAGTTGTCTGGTATAGCTTCTAGAATGTCAGGGGACGAAGATTCTTCTAGCCATGTTTCGGTAGGAAACATTGCGTCGAAATCGTTGTTTTTCAATAGGTCGTGAATTTCCATTTTATGCTTTATCATAGATCTGCAATTTAACAATGTCATCTTCTGTGTTGCTATCGGGCCTGCAGTTTTATTTAGGGTAGGAAGTGACATGTTACATATATTGCAGTACCTGGGTATCAGATCAGGATCTATGGTGTGGAAGCAGGGTTGAGTTAGGTTCTTACCAAGTGTGAGGAGGTCCGTTTTTGAATAGTAAATCTTATGATGATCCACGTCCGGGGCTGTGTCATTTGTATGTTCTGTGGGGTCATGGAGTCCTGCCCCGCGCCCCGGTCGTTCGCGGACGGGCGCAGACGGGCAGGACTCTGACTTGACTCCGGCGCGCGATCGGCGCGCCAGCAATGCGCGTCCGCTGCGCGGAGCCATTGACGTATGGTTTTATGCAGTCGGCCGAGCGACGTGCAGTGCGAGCCCTCACTAAGATGGCCGCTGTCCTATCTCGGTTTACTCAGTTAGTCCCCGCAGATGACGGCCCGTGATTCGGCCACACCCACAAGGGCAAAGCAAGTAGTCTGCCGCCTAACTAAGGGACTAAGGGAACGATTAAAAATCGAACAGTCACCTTTGCCTTGTCTGACGCTCAAGTTAGTAATCGGCGCGCGTTCAGATCGAGTGCCAAAGGGAGGGGGAGAGGACACACGGGGAATAAATGCAACACAATCTAAAAATAATTACAAGGTATTTTAAAATGAACCTCCCGGCTCAAGCCTCAGGAGTAAAGTGCAAGCATTAGAAATTGCTCACGTGCCTTCTCTGGCTTTATGCAGTCGGCCGAGCGACGTGCAGTGCGAGCCCTCACTAAGATGGCCGCTGTCCTATCTCGGTTTACTCAGTTAGTCCCCGCAGATGACGGCCCGTGATTCGGCCACACCCACAAGGGCAAAGCAAGTCGTCTGCCGCCTAACTAAGGGACTAAGGGAACGATTAAAAATCGAACAGTCACCTTTGCCTTGTCTGACGCTCAAGTTAGTAATCGGCGCGCGTTCAGATCGAGTGCCAAAGGGAGGGGGAGAGGACACACGGGGAATAAATGCAACACAATCTAAAAATAATTACAAGGTATTTTAAAATGAACCTCCCGGCTCAAGCCTCAGGAGTAAAGTGCAAGTAGTAGCCCCACAGTTGAGACATGGCACAGCACTCCAAGGTTTGTAGTGCGTGCCCTGTGCCTGGCCTCTCCATCCACACATGTGCTGAGCTTTATATAATATTTGGAAACATGTTCCCTGGATTGAAGTCATTTTCAGCAGCCCTGCCCTGACACAACGCTCCAGAGGGCGACGAGTCGTGCGAAAACGCTGCCTCGGTTAGCCCTCTGCTGCAGAGGTTGTGTAACTGTGCCCACTACCCAGTACGTACTGAACTCTTAGGGGGGGCAGCTCTGCATTCAAATAACTACAACAATCCAAACCAGACTGTGGCCAACTTTCCCAGCACTGCCTCTTGGAGCCGGTGCGGCAGCTATTCTCAGCCTAACAGTGACACAGGAAATACACGATTCTTCCCACCATCGCGATGTGGCATCTTCTCCGGCAGCCCGTGGAGTCTCGTGAGGCGCACACAGCGGCCACTCTACGTTTCCAGACACATAGACTCAACCGCAAAATCACTAGTATTTGCAGTAGACCTTTGTACTCTCTACCATTCCTATGTGACTCTCAGAGTATATCCATCCGTATCCCTTCCCTATGTATATAGAGATAACTCTAATCACTAGTATATGCAGTAGACCTTTGTACTCTCTACCATTCCTATGTGACTCTTAGAGTATATCCATCCGTAGCCCTTCCCTATGTATATAGAGATAACTCTAATCACCAGTCTTTTTTTGTGTGACTTTACATCTTGTACATTTGCAATTTTTTCTGTTTGTATCTTATGTAATGCATGTTATCCTTAGTCCTTATGTTTTGCAACTGGTTCTTATGTAAAGTGCTCTGACACCTTCGGGTAAAGTTCGCACTATATAAAATCGCATTAAATAAAAAAAAAAAAAAAAGACTTGTACCAACACTCCCAAAACCGACTGTAGTAGACATGGAGGCGATGGATTCATCAGGCCCAGGGGTGGTAGTTTGAACGTACTCAGGTATCTTGGCAGTGAGATGGGTACACAGTGGGGGTGGTTAGTGGTAGTGGGATGTGAGAAAACCCACAAGAAAATGACGTCCCTTTTATACAGGCGCTGAGACCACTGATCGGATTTCGTACTCAGACCGATTAGTTGAAGCTGAATCCCGGAAGCTATTTTGACATATGACGTTTTGTTTCCGAGCACAATGTTATTGCCCTACAAGAAACATGGGACACCTCATCCTGCTTCTGGCTGGACGGGTTTACCAGTTTTGCTGTAGCCGCTACCCCCAGTAATGCAGGCAGGGCTAGGGGAGGCCTTCTAACCCTATTTTTGCTAGACCTTAAAGGGCCTTTAAGGCAGATTAAAAATGATTCTCCAAACCTGTTAATTGTTGAAAGTAAAATTAGTTCCACAAAGAGCACTTTGTTCATAAATTTTTATAATTCAGGATATAGGGATTGTTGTGCTAATAATATAGCTGCCCTAGACTCCTTCTTAAACTCAGTCAGTCAAAATACACATACCAATTTTGAATGCGTACTCATGGGCGATTTTAATATCCACCCCTGCAAACTCATGTGTGGCTCAACTGACTTTGTGGGGGGTTCGGGACCTGAGGGACCACACTTTGAGCACACTAAAGCAGGCGTGGAGTTGGAAGATTTTCTGGCCAATTTTAATTTCTCAGAACCCACAACCACAGAAGGGGAGTCTAGAACACTCACTTTTAAGGGGATAGTCCCCGGTACAATAATTGATTATATATTTGTGACCCCAGCTATCCTTAATAGTGTTATTTCCTATTGTACAGTCCCCTTTCCCCTCAGTGACCACAATCCCGTACTTTTGGAGGTTGCTTGGGGGGACCCTATCGGGCCGATGCTGGGGCAAGCTAATGCAGGGCTTACTTTACGCCCAATAGACCAAGGTAGAAGGCTCAAGTGGGCAAACGTGGTCCCGGACAACTTTTATGTTGACATTCTCCCGCTAATTGAGGACCAGGTCACGACCTGCCAGAACCCAGATACCCCAGATCATGAGATACTGGATGCTTTCCAAACCATTTGTAGCCAAATTTCTTCTCACCTCATGGTTAAACTAAGGAAAGGCGGAAGCAACCATTGCCGTTGGTTTGATGCTTCATGTACGAAAGCCCACAAATCTTTAAAGGCTGCTCTTAAAGCAAACCCAAGGGTGAGGACAGAAATCGCAATATTAAGAAAGGATTATAAGCGCGCCATTCTAGGTCAGGCAGGACAAAATTAAAAATGAGGCCTGGGAGACCTTACTTTCTACTGATATCTTACGGGATAGCAGGCAATTTTGGGCCGTAATTAATCAACCCTTTTTCTCTGACTCGCCAAATTTAGTCACCGACTGTGTCATCCCGGACGATAAATGGTTGGCACATTTTAGATCAGTCTACGGAGACACTGGCACAGACGCCCAGTCGATTAATATGACCATCCCGGAGGCCCCCCCAATATGCTTTAACAGGGCTGAGGTTGAGAAAGCTATTCTGGCCACTACTAAGAACAAAGCCCCCGGGCCAGACGGGGTGGCGGCAGATTTCTACATACACTCCCCAAAATTATGGGCGGCCATTCTAGCCAATGTATTTACAGCTGCTAACGGCAACTCTTTACCAACCACGTGGGTAACCTCTACAATCGTTCCCATATTTAAGAAGGGGCACCGGGATGACCCAGAGTGTTATAGGCCCATATCCCTTTTGGACTCTGCAATCAAGATCTTAGGTAGAGTCCTTTTGGCCAGGCTAAGGGAAAGTTTGGAGTGTTGTGGAGGTTTGGCTGACATCCAATATGGATTCAGAGAGAAGAGAGGAACAATAGAGCAGTGCTCTAACTTACACCTGCTGATCTCTAAGTATACGGTGGCCGGGGAGGGGGCTCTGTACCTAGCGTTTATGGACCTCTCCTCGGCCTTCGACTTGGTGAACAGGTCTAAGTTGTGGGACATCCTCTTGAGGATTGGGATCGACGTGGCACTGGTTAGGTTTATGGCTTCACTCCACCAAGAGCTATTCGCAGTTGTGCGAGTCACAAAAGAGGGTAGATGTACGTCCCATTTTAATTCCATGCGAGGGGTCAGGCAGGGCTGCATACTGGCCCCCCTGCTTTTCACAATCTATATCAATGGCCTAGGTAGCTGCCTGGATGCAGTGGCCAGAGACGTTCCGCGTGTAGGAGAAGTTAAAATCCCTGCTCTCCTATACGCGGACGATGCGGTGTTGATAGCCCGCACTGGCGTCTGTCTCCAGCGGCTCCTGGATGCCTTTGGTACCTTCATGGACCAACTAGTCTTGAAGGTTAATTCAAACAAGTCACACACCATGGTTGTTGGACACCATAGGAAAAAGGCCTTAGTAAAAACTTTTAAATGTAAGGGCGAAGTTGTTACTAGGGTTCCAGCTTTTCCCTACTTGGGGGTACTTTTTGACGACAGGGGTACCTGGGGCCCACAGGTAAGGGCCAAAAGCCTGGCGTGACCAGGACAGCAGCGGCCCTTTTGGGTTTTTCAAAAAGGCTGGGCTCTAGACCGATGGAAGCCCTCCTAAAGGTTTACAACAGTAAATGTTTTTCAGTGGCATTGTATGGTGCACCATTATGGGGTTATGTATGTCTGGATCCTATTAAAAAAGCGGAAAATAGATTCTTACGTGCCCTTTTGTCTGTTCCCCAGTCGACACCTACCTTTTCCATTCATGCAGAATTGGGTCTGGATTATGTTTGTGATAGGTTAAACCTAGCGCCTTTAACCTACTGGCTAAAGACATGGCTCAATAAAGAATTAACTCTTAATCACCTGATAATGAAGGATGTCATGTCATTGGATCGCAGTGGTAGAGTATCGTGGATGGCCTACCTGAAGAAGACCCCTCTGGCATCAAGAAACAGGATGTAGACATCGTCAAAAACCAGTTTATGCTAAGGGCAAGAATGTGTCGAGAGGAAAGGGAACTGCAGAAGCCAGCAGTGAGACGACACTATTTGTTAGTGAATTCCATCGCACTAGAACCCTATTTATGTTTTGTCACCAAGCCATTTCACATGTTTCTTTTGACTAAATTTAGATTCAACCTTATACATTTTTATTTGGGAAGTTTTAACACATGGGAAAAACCGGAGTCGGCACCGCCCTGTACTTGTGATAATTTTTCTGTGCAAGACACCCTGCATTTTGTTATGTTCTGTGGTTTCTTTTTAGATCATAGAAAAAGATATTTGTTACCTATTTTAAGGGAAGCTGGTTTCTCCCAGGTGAGACCAGCCATGATTTATCTTCAATCATTATGTAACATCCGCGTCACATTTTGTATGGCAAACTTTTTCGTGGCGGTGGCTAGATCGAGATCACGTAAGATATCATAAGATTCCCCCGTATGAATTGCATTTTAACATCCTTTTATAAATCATGTTTTTAGCTTAAATTTTTCATCACATGAATTCGATTGATATGAAATTGTTTAATTGTGTTTTACTTGTACAAAAACGTTTTGTTCTCTTTGTATGATGTTTAACTAAATCGAATAAAGACTCTTTGACTGACTGACTGACATATGACGTAGGTGAGAGAACAGCACCTCTTTTCCAGGAGCAAGTAGAGGGTGCCTTTCATTGCTGCAGCATTACTTACCTTGCCCAGGGAGGTCCGTAGAGGTGCCGCTTCTGAATTTTGATTCAGGTGATCATCGGTGGGCATTTTTATGGCCTCTCATTGAGGCTGGTTTTGCTGCTGCTGAGCACGTTGGCAGAAGTGCGAGGCCCCATACTTGGATTCTCATGGTGGGGCGCAAGAATTGGTCGCTCTGTGCGATGCCCTGGTGCGTGCCTGGGGAACTCTGCGTGCTCTATGATACCGAGCGCGCAAGGAGCAGAAACATCTGTCTCTGCGGTAGTGGGAGGAGGATGGCAGGAAGGAGATCGCTCTCGAAATAAAGTTTATAGAAAAAAAGCACTGTGTTCTGTTGTTGGGGCCGATTTGGACAGACCATGACTCACGGTTGGTCCAAATCAGCCCCAACAACAGAACCGCCCTCCGGTCACAAAACCGCCCCCCACCCCATCCAGCCTACCGGGGGATTGCCCGGTGCCCAGAATGACCAGTCCGGTCCTGATGACAAGGGTAAACCCCGGAACATATACTCACCTGTCACTGCATCTGTTCTCTCAAAGGAGTTGAGGTTCAATTCTGGCGTGCCAGTGGAACTCATCTAAGGACCTTGAAGAGAAGAAGAAAATGACCATCCAAAAATACATATTAATGTTGTCATTTGTGTGCTGTAAAAGTTAACGTTACTGGCAGAAGAAGAAGCGAAATGAAAGATCCCTAATAACTATAAGTAGGGAAGGTGTTGTCTTTGTTGTGTTCAGCCATTACCACGACACATGAGTTTAACATTTTGAAGCCTGGAACATGGAACACTGTCATTAACATTGCTTTAGTTTATGTTCTGAAGCAGGGTTGTGTGAGGGGGTTTTAAATTTAGTTTGGAGATTAACTTTTAACATTAGCATATTGTAATTTTGTTACATGATGTATTGTTATTGTATATTTTTATAGATTGCAATCGCTGTTTATAACCTTTGCAATAAAACATGAAGACTCCTCTTCATAACAAAAGTGAAGAATGGCTGTTACTTCCTGTGCCCTCCCTTCAACACCACCCAGGAGAGGTAAAATACATTAACACACTCCTCCACACACTAAGGGGTATATTTAACAGTTGCCTCCAGTTCCTGCTTGTTCTAGCCTGATCCAGTTGTCACCTTTTGACCAAATGACACCGCTGCTGCCTGAGTTTTTGCACTCACCATTCTTTCCACCAACAGAAGCCCTGCACATCCCAGGATCTACTTAATACAGGCCTCTGCAGGACCACATTAGGAGTCACTTGGGCACACAGCTTGCCACTTGACAGTGGCCTCCAATTCCTGCTTGCTCCAGCCTGATCCACTGGTCACCTTTTGACAACGTGACACCGATGCTGCCCACATTAACCTACCTGGGTTTTCCCACTCCCCGTTCTTCCCGCCAATACAAGCCCTGCACACCCCAGGACTACTTAATGCAGGCCGCAGTGCAACTGCATCAATAAGCACCAGGGCACCCAGCTTGCCACTTAACAGTGACCTCCATTTCCTACTTGTTCCAGCCTGATAGAATGGCTGCTTTTTGATCAAGTGACACTGCCCAGGTTTTCCTGCTCATCATTTTTCCCACCAACAGTAACCCCACCCACCCCAGGACCTACTTAATGTAGGCCCTAGTGCACCCGCTGTAGTAGGGACCTGGGCATCCGGTCTGATACTTGACAGTGCCCTCCAGTTCCTGACTGTTCCAGTCTGATCCAGTCGCCGCCTTTTGACCAAGTGACAGTGCCATTGCCCATGTTTCCCCTCTCACTGTGCTTCCAGTCAACACAGGCCCTGCCTACTTCAGGACCTACTTAATGCAAGCTGCGGTATTAGTAGGCACCTGGGAACGCAGCTTGCCAATTGACAGTGGGTCCAGTTCCTGCTGGTTCTAGCCTGATCGAGTTACTGCCTTTTTACCAGGTGATACTGCCATTGCCCGGATTTTCTTGCTTCCCGTTCTCTGCCAACAGAAACCCCGCCCACCCCAGGACCTACTGAATGCAGGCTGTAGCACAACCAAATTAGTAGGCTCCTGGTTTTCCCACCTCTGTTCTTCCTGCCAATGGAAGCCCCATCCACCCCTGTACCTTAATGCAGGCTGCAGCATGACCAAAAGGAGGACATGGTACTGGCTCGCTGAACGCGCACCAAAGGCAAGCACTGTCTGCACCTGTCTGTGCATGTCTGCATCTAGACCACACCCAGCACCAGGATCCCTGACCCCATGACCATCTAGTGTAACACCAGAACAGCACTCGCCACCAGAGGCATTGAATACCGCCACTATTTCCTCCATCCTCCGTGACGTCAAAAACACACCGGCAAACACACTGCTACAGCGTATCTCCCAGCACCATGGTAGGACCTTTCTCCTATAGCCACTGTGATTTCACCTGTCACACCTCGAAAACTGACACCACAACCTCAAAACAACTTGCACATGACACCACCCCCACCTCACTCCAACTGTCTTCTATGCTCCTAAACATGCGATTCCTTAGCAAACACTCCACCGACATCTGGGACCTCATCAACTGTAACACACCCGACCTTCTCTTCCTGACCGAAACTTGGCTCAAACTAACCTCCAACCCAGACATCGCTTCAGCCATCCTACCGCCTGCTAAATCAAACACCATGACTTAACCCACAAACCAGGCGGAGGACTCGCTATTATCTACAAAAACATGATTGACTGCACCACTTCCACGGACTCTGACATCAACCTCATGGGACACCTCCACTTAAAAATACTAACTCACTACAATGCCACACTTAAGGAAACCCTCGCCTACCGCTCCCCAGTGGACTTCTGCAACCACATCACAGACTTCATCGCTCTCCTCTCCATCAGATCAATCAATTACATCCCCCTTGGGGACTTCTATTTCCACAAAGAAGGTACCCTAGACACTAATTCCATGACCCTCTTTGACTTTCCCAGCATCCCCAGACTCACCCAGCTCGTCCAAGGTGCAACCCACATAGCAAGCCACAACCTCTACCCTATTTGTTCCTCCAACAACAGGATGACCTCCACCCACACGACCCCGCTCACATGGTCAGACCACTACATCGTACATTTCGCGATATCCACCCACCATGTCACCAGAAAAACCTAAAGCATCATCAAGACATTGAGGCGAATTATCCAATGAAATCTGGACCAAGACCCCACAGGAACGCCCTCCCCATTACCCTGGTACGGTGGATGTCGACACCAAGCTCTTCAATAAACGGTTCATTGATAGTGCTAAACGCACTGCTCCCACCAGAAACAAGACCAACATAAACCACAAACAACCCAGCTGGTACACAAACTACCTCAGGGAGTCTAAGCGGCACTGCAAACAACTTGAGAGAAAATAGAGACTTGACAAAAACACTACAGCAAGATCCAGATACAACGCTGCCCTCAACCTCTCAGATTTGAAGCCATCACCATCATAAGCAAAGAACACTTCACCATTGTCAAGGCGTTTTCCAGATTATCAACTGCCAACAACATCACCCCATTGCAACTCTGCAACAGCTTCTCACACTTCTTCAAACAATTTCAACTCACAGCATACCAATACGAACTCCTCCAAACAGCTGGACAACTCCTTCATCACTAAACAGCAGCCAAGCAACTGGATGCCCCCCTTGAATGAAGAAACCACCACCCTGATGAATACCATCCACTCAGGACTCCCCTCAGACCCATACCCCCAGTTCATGTACAACCTTAGAAGAACCATCATCTCCCCACACTCACTGATATCATCAACACTCCGCCACCCCGGTTCAGACATGGCCATATGCCAATCAGCCTGACCCTTTGCCTAATGGGAACAGTCCAGCCCGAACTGCCAAGCCATGTCTTCCCTGCACCAGAAACAAGCATCCTGGGGCCGGTTTCTGGCTAATCAGCCGTCATCAGCCAGGCTAGCTTGAATCCAGTGGCAAAGTGAGCATGGGGCCCACGTCTGGGCATACCCTGCCAATTTAGGGCGAACATAGCAAAACCAAAGGGGATGATGGATGGAGTGTTGAACATTGCAAGCACTCACCCCAGTCAACTGATCTGGGTTTAATCCATCATCATTGTTTAGCTCACTCCGCCACCCCAGTTCAGACATGGCCACATGCAAATCAGTCTTACCCTGTGCCTCATGGAAACAGGCCAGCCCGAACTGCCAAGCCATGTCTTCCCTGGACCAGAAACAAGCATCCTGGGACCGGTTTCTGGCTAATCAGCCGTCCTCAGCCAGGCCAGCTTGAATCCAGTGGCAAAGTGAGCAAGGGACCCACGTCTGGGCATACACTGCAAACTTAGGGCGAACAAAGCAAAACCAAAGGAAATGATTGATGGAGTGTTGATCATTGCAAGCACTCACTCCCAGTCAACTGATCTGGGTTTAATCCATCATCATTCTTTAGCTCACTCCGCCACCCCAGTTCAGACATGGCCATGAGCAAATCAAGTTCAAGTTCAGTAATTTGTATAGTGCACTACTCACCCAGAGGGTCTCAAGGCGCTTGGGGGAGGATGGGTGCATTACTTATCGAAAAGCCAGGTTTTGAGTTGCTTTCTGAAGGAGAGGTGGTTCTGCTTAAGACGGAGGTGAGTGGGGAGAGAATTCCAAGTCTTGGCCGCTAAGTAGGAGAAGGATCTTCCTCCCATGGTGGATCTATGGATGCGTGGAATTGCGGCGAGGGCTTGATTGGATGAACGTAGTTGGCGGGTGGGTGTGTAGAAGGATAGTCGTGTGTTGAGGCATTCTGGTCCTAGGTCGTAGAGGGTCTTGTGTGCGTGGGTGAGGAGATGGAATGTGATTCTTTTGTTTACTGGGAGCCAGTGGAGGCTTTTCAGGTGACCGGAAATGTGGGCATGACGGGGGATGTCCAGTATGAGTCTGGCTGAGGCGTTGTGGATGCGTTGGAGTTTTTTCTGTAGTGTGGCTGTGGTTCTGGCGTAAAGGGTATTTCCATAATCCAGTCGACTAGTGACCAGTGCGTGGGTGACTGTCTTTCTAGTTTCGGTGGGGATCCAACGGAAGATTTTTTTGAGCATGCGTAGGATGTTGAAGCATGAAGATGAGACGGCGTTGACTTGTCTGGTCATCGAGAGCGAGGAGTCTAGGATGAAGCCCAGGTTATGTGCGTGATTTGTAGGTATGGGTGCTGTACCCAGGGCCGGTGGCCACCATGAGTCGTCCCAGGCAGAGGGGGATGATCCTAAGATGAGGACTTCTGTTTTGTCCGAGTTTAGTTTTAAATAGCTGTTCTTCATGCAATCGGCTACTTCTTTCATTCCTTCGTGTAGATTGGTTTTGGCGGTGTTAGGGTCTTTGGTGAGGGAGAGGATCAGCTGGGTGTCGTCTGCGTAGGAGATGATGTTGAGGTTGTGTTGTCGCGCGATGGATGCGAGGGGGCTCATGTAAACGTTGAAGAGGGTGGGACTGAGCGAAGATCCTTGTGGTACGCCGCAGATGACTTCGGTGGCCTCTGATTTGAATGGGGGGAGGCGGACTCTCTGGGTTCTTCCGGCGAGGAATGAGATGATCCAGTCCAGAGCTTTTCCTTGTATTCCGACATTGCTGAGGGGTTGTATGAGGGTGTTATGACAGACTGTGTCGAAGGCTGCGGAGAGGTCAAGTAAGATGAGGGCAACTGTTTCTCCGTTGTCCAGTGGTGTTCGGATGTCGTCTGTAGCTGCGATGAGGGCGGTTTCGGTGCTGTGTTTGGCTCGGAATCCGGATTGTGAAGGGTCGAGGGATTTGTTGGATTCGAGGAAGGCGGCGAGCTGACTATTGACGACTTTCTCAATAACTTTGGCCGGGAAAGGGAGGAGTGAGATGGGGCGGTAGTTCTTAAGTTCAGAGGGGTCTGCTGTGGGTTTCTTCAGGAGGGCGCTGAGTTCGGCATGTTTCCAGCTTTCCGGGAAGGTAGCGGAGTTGAAGGAGCAGTTGATGACATCGCAGAGATGGGGTGCGATGATGGAGTCTGCTTTGTTGAAAATGTGGTGGGGACATGGGTCGGTTGGTGAACCTGAGTGTGATGGAGTTGATCAGGCGGATGGTGTCTTCAGTAGTGACTGGGTTCCAGGTGCAAAGGTTGTGAGAGTGTTCTTTTGGTTCGGAGGTGGGTGGAGTGGTCTGATCTTCGGACTGGTTATCAAAGCTGTTATGTATGTCGGCGATTTTGTTGTGGAAGAAAGAGGATAGAGAGTCGCAGAGGTCTTGGGAGGGAGTGATGTCGTTGGTGCCGGCGATGGGGTTGGTAAATTCTTTGACGATGTTGAATAGTTCCTTGCTGTTGTGGGCGTTGTTGTCGAGTCGGTCCTTGAATGCTGATTTCTTGGTGGATCGGATCAATTGGTGGTGTTTGCGGGTGGCGTCCTTGAAGGTGGTCAGGTTGTGAGTGGTTGGGTTTTTTCTCCAGGATTTCTCGAGGGTACGACATAACTTCTTGGATTTCTTAAGGTCATCGTTGAACCAGGGGGCCTTTTTGCTACCTTGTTTGATCTGGTGGTTTTTCATGGGTGCTAATTCGTCAGCGCTGTGGGTGATCCATTGTGTGAGTTTGGTGGCTGCTTGGTTTGGGTCCGATGGTATGGCAGGAGGGTTTTGGTTAAGCGATGAGAAAATTTGGTCGGTGGTGATTTTGTTCCAGTTTCTTCGAGGAATAGGTTGTGGGGGGTTGTGAGTCGTGGTCTTTTTGTAGCTGAAGTGGACGCAGCTGTGGTCCGTCCAATGAAGCGCTGTGGTGTGATCGAAGGAGATGTGTTTGCTGGAGGTGAAGATCGGGTCTAGCGTGTGTCCGGCTAAGTGGGTGGGGGTGTCAACAAGTTGTTTGAGTCCGAGATTGGCCAGGTTGTCCAGAAGGGTGGTGGTGTTGCTGTCGTTTTTCTTTTCCAGGTGGAAGTTGAGGTCTCCCAGTAGGATGTAGTTCTCGGATGTGAGGGCATGTGGGCTGATGAAGTCAGTGATGTCTTCGTTGAATTGTGTGCGGGTTCCTGGTGGTCTGTAGATGAGGGTGCCTCGAAGTGTGGTCCTGGGGTCGGTGTGGATCTGGAAGTGAAGGTGTTCGGCGACCGCGAGGTTGACGTCGGAGCTGGTCGTGATTCGGATGGTGTTCTTATGGACGATGGCGATGCCTCCTCCTGTTTTATGGACGATGGCGATGCCTCCTCCTGTTTGGATGGTGCGGTCTTTTCGGATGATCTTATAATTGTCCGGGATGGCTATGGCGATGTCGGGTGTTGATGAGGCGTTCATCCATGTTTCAGTGAGGAAGGCGACGTCCGGCGATGTAGTGTCGAGTAGATCCCAGAGTTCAGTGGCGTGTCTGTGGACCGAGGGGGTGTTCAGCAGGATGCACTTCAGGTGGTCAGAGTCGGTGCTGAGTTTGGAGGAAGTGGATTTGGTGTGGGTACTGATGCAGGTGAACTTGCAGGAGTGGCAGGCGAATGGTCTGACCCTGTGCCTCATGGGAACAGTCCAGCCCGAACTGCCAAGCCATGCCTTCCCTGGACCGGAAACAGGCTACCTAGGACCGGTTTCTGGCATTTCAGCCGTCTTCAGCCAGGCTTGCTTGAATCCAGTGGCAAAGGTACCATTGGTGCTAGGCAGCAGTTTGTGCACCAGCACAGGCAGAGAACAAGAACATTAATGTTAAATGTGGCACATTCCTGCCCTCTACCTTTCATGTAGCTCAGCAAGTTGGCTTGCTGTGGTGCTTTGCACACAATATTGATAAATATGGGCCTGTATGTGCATGACGGGGTGCAACATGTGCTATTTAGAACTGATAATGATGCATTGCTTTACTGAATCCTAGGAAACCATTGTTTATTTTTGTATTTATTCTGGGGAACGTGAACATAGAAAGCTGAAACTTAATACAACTGCACATATGTAAGTTAAGAGACAGCATAATTGAGATATCTTAAATTGCATACACCTGCCAAGTAGCCATCAATTCACATTAGATTTCAGGTGAGCATATACACTGGGATAAACACGTGCAGCAATTACAGGTAACCTGCTATCATCAACCTGTACCTCCCAAATCTACGAAGTAAGCCATAGGACACAGTCATCAACCCACTGTACCTCATCAGACCACAATTTACATTAGAAAGAAATGGCTCACATTAAGACTATGGAGCCTAGTGATTGTTCAACATTATGATATGCCACTGGACCTACAGAAAGATACCATAGACACAATTAGCATGCCTCAACCATCTGTCTATAAGGTGTTACAGCAATGCACCTCTGAACTCATGTCCTAATTGGCATGGCATACTCCACAATAAATAGGACAGATAAAGAGTGAACTCATTGGTTTCCCCTCAAGATCAGGTCCATCAGAGGCATATACGTTGCCATCATGAAGTTGCACAAGACTTTGCCTGATTCAAATGTGAAGCAGACATTACCTTTAACATTCAGTAGGTATGCAGCTCTACCATTTGGCTTGATGTATAACTTTAAATGCATACTGGGATCATGACATTATGTGACACTTTGAACTTAAAACCCAGATACAGGAGCAGTGTCCTGTTAGGCACATAAACTATAAATAAGCATACCACCCTGCACTTGTACATGATACTCATGTTATTCCTGACTTCCATTACCTATCGTGAGTGAATGTGGGTGACCAGTAAGAGTAGCCATAATCAACCATCCACTCTTGCTCAAAAGTGCACAAAAGTGCATGTCCTAGCACTGTGCAGCAGTAAGTGGACAGTTGGGTGCATCAAGACAGAATCATCTACTTTCATCCTTGTACCTGCATGTGTTAAGTAGAACCACAGACAAAACGAAATCTGACTCATATCTGTGTAATGCTGAAAAACGAGGAAGGAAACAGATCACACCCATTCATAGAAATCCATGCATAGTTGATATGTTTCTACAACTTTAGAAGCAAATACAGTACAATTTTGAGAAACCCTAAACCCCCCTGGCAAAGTGCAGGCTTAGTCAACTCACCAACTCAAGCCAGGCAATCTGCCAGACTGTATTCTACAGATCTCCTACTAATTACTTCAGGATGGTACATACAGGGAAGCAATCAGTCCTGTGAGACTATAGGAATATTTGCTGTGTAATTCTAGTCCACAACATATTCCCCCATGATGTACCCACACAAGAACTCCACAGTATGGGCCTGTTTCTCAAACTGCACTTTGTTGTATGTTTTGTAGTTCTACAAAACTTACCACAAAACATAATTGAAAATGTAAGTTTTGCATAAAGTTATGTGTACAGACTTCTCCACCCGACTCTGCATATGTAAGTTTAGATTGTATCAGTTAATGTGAGAGGGACACAGGGGAGTGGGTGGAAAAGAGGCAGACTTTGTACTAAAGGATATGGGATTTGGGAGGAGAAAAGGGGATTTAGGAACATCACCACTGACACAAGTGTAAGCCAATTGCTTCACTCTGGGGATGGGGACATGTAACTTACACTTTTGTGGTATGTTTACACTCGGAGTTCATGAATACTGAAAGTAGTACTTTTACTGCAAAGTGAAAACTTACTCAAAAGTGTATCAGGCCCTGTATATTTAAAACACTTTTGGCTTGATTTAGATCTCGGAAGTATCCCAGCGTCCCTCTGTGGAGGCGTTTCCAAGAACTCCGTTGAGCTGACGGATTCCCGCCCGCAGTGTGGTATGTGGGCTGGCTGATCTTCCGTCTGCGTTGAGAGAGTGCTTTCCATCGCATGAACATTCACCGCTGCCGACACAGCAAACTCCTCTGCTGGCTAACTTTACTCTGTCAGGGTGGCCGGATTGCGCCGAGCCTCATAAGATTTCACAGTTTTTCTGGCGTTGTCCTAGTGGCGGATTACCGAGGGGGGGATTCCGTTGTGGGATGCTTTCAACATTGTACTATTTCTGTGACTTTTGGATTGATCCTAGCATCAATCACCTGATGTGTCCGACCTCCATCAGAGTGAGAGTTGGACCATTCAACAAGTAGTTAGAGGTCCCACCCTCTAGATTGTGATGCGGCTACTGTGTTGGTGGTCAGAAACTTCCCTGCTCCTATTGCGGCTTGTGCTATGGCCCGGAAAAGGACCGCAACACACACCACAATAGATAAAGGTATGTGTTTAAACATCCATGCACTGTGTGCCAGACACCATGTGCTGCCTGGCACACAGATGTTTTACGGGGCACCACATGTGCCCTCCAAGTCACATCGTAGAGGCCTACGGGGGACAGGAGCCCTGCTAGATGCTCACAAAGTCACTTTCTAACAGCTTGTGGGTGGTGGTCCGCCCAACATCGTAATCAGGCGCATTCTTCCTGAGCACTTTTTCAATGAATTCATGTTTTTTTGTTTGCTTTTGTTTGTTTCTTGTTCAGATTTTCGGTTGTTATTTATCATCTTGTTGGTTATTAAATTTACTTTAGTTGATAATGGCAGGGAGGAGAAATGTAATCCCCATTTTACTGAGGGATTATTGTCAGTCATGGTGGATGAAATTATTAGAGTAGAGCCACAATTGTTTGGAGCCCAAGTACAAAATACCACTGTAGCACAGAAAAGGCCAATGTGGACCAGAATAGTTGACAGACTGAATGCTGTAGCAATCAACCTGCGCACACAGGAGGAAGTTAGGAAGATGTGAAGGGGAGAGTGCATTTCCTGTCCTCCAAGCATCACTTCGAAGCTCAGAGTACTGGTGGCAGTTCTCCCAACCACCCCTTACTACTTTATCCCTGGGAGGAGAAAGTCTTGCAGATACTACATCCTGAAGGCTTAAGTGGAATCCCTGGTGGAGTAGAGACTTGTAAGTTATACCTCTGAATGTGGCAATACACCTAAATGTAGAATTAACTCTTAATGTAGCTGTTTCTAATGTCTAATGCACCTTTTGTTGAACAAATAAACCTATGTATCATTTTTTTCCTTAGGACATTTGTAGCATTATTGTTGCTTTTCTCGTTTTACTAATTATTAATATGTTTAGTCAATATATGGTCTTTATTTTTTCTTTTGCCTTGTTTGCTTGAATATATTTTGTTCAATTTAAGATTACAGGTGTCAATCTCCATTAAATTCCACATGATTTATTGGTGCTTGTAAGTATTTTTTCACCTAATAACTAATTTTATATATGTGTTTCATATTGTAAATGTCTGTTTCTTCGTACTGCATATTTTTACTAGGTATGTTTAACTTACAATTTTGCATGTGGTTAATTGAAAATGACTACAAGTACAATGATGTGTTTTTTAGTTTACTAAAATGATATTACAATGTTATTTTGTTCATTCTCTCTTTTGCTTCATATTTTCACATATGTTAAAGTGTTATGAATTGATCAATCTCTGTTTTATGCTATGTTTTGAAATATTTTCTCGAATTATATTGTATGCTGTAATTTTCTTGTAATTTCAATGAATTGATGTTATTTGTTTCACAAATCAAAGTTTGCTGACTTAAAAATGTTAATGTATGTTAATTTGTATGCTGAATATAAGTTGTTTCTTTAAAAAAAATGCACTTTGCAATGTTCATATGATGACTAATGAAATTTTCCTTCTAAGTTATTACATTGTCATACTTATATACCTGCTAGTGCCTTTAAATGGTTCCTTTCACATTCTCTTCTCTTCTGTGTTGTGTTGAATCTTTATTTCAGGAAATCATTTTAAATGTTTTCTTTTTAAGTAGTTGTGTGTCTAATTTAAACTGTACTTTTAATTCATTATAATACTATTGAAAGGTAGAATAATTATATTCATTTTCGTTTCCCTTTTAGGTTGCTTCATAATTTTTCCTTCGTATTCATTTGATGTATAATCCAGAATTTTAAAATTCAGTTTTTTTCTAATTTATTATAGCTCCGACACTCAGAGAACTTGGAAAACCATCTGCCACTGCTACTAATGATACCTCCCTTCTAGACTAGGAAAATGCCTTAAGTGAGGAATCCACTCCTGGAAGTCTGGATGATGAGGTGCAGGCTGGTTCATCTAATCTGTCTGGGCAGACAGCTAATGTGAGTCTCACTCGGCCCACACCTACACCTCCCACTCCAGCTGTTACCACACCTCAGCGTCTGAATACCTCCACTTACTGTGTCCAAAGGCACATCTTGCCAATATTGTGCTCCCATTCCAGGCTACTGTTGATTCAGCACCTTCTCCAGTTCTGCCAGGACCCAGTGGGATAGGGCACTCTGAGTCAAGGGCACAGGGTAGTGGAGGTAGTGGTTGTGGGAGAGAATCTGTGGACAGGCAAAGTGAGCCCACTAGGTTTATTGTTACCTAGGCCATCATTGAACATGTCTTGGGATCACTCTTGGGATCACTCAATCAGCTCCAAGGCATGATGGGCCAGATCCTTAGACTAATTTGCATATAGCCAGGTTCTGAGCTGGGATGGTGCAGTGAGCTAAAAAACGGTGATGGATCAAGCCCTGATCTTTTGACTGGGTAGGAGTGTTCTGCTTAATTCAGATGCTCTGTCCATCACCACCCCCTTTTCTGAATCGTTTTGGCCACTATAGGAGTGGAAGGGTATGCTCAGACATGAGTCCCTTGCTCACTGCACCATCAGGATTTAAGCAAGCCGGGCCGAAGACGGCTGTAATGCCAGAAACCGGTACCCGGAAGCTTGTTTCCTTTCCAGTAAAGAATTGGCTTGGTAGTTTGGTCTGCCCTGTTCCCATGATGCACTGGGCCAGGGTCAGACTAATTTGCATATAGCCAGGTTCTGAGCTGGGATGGTGCAGTGAGCTAAAAAACGGTGATGGATCAAGCCCTGATCTTTTGACTGGGTAGGAGTGTTCTGCTTAATTCAGATGCTCTGTTCATCACCACCCCCTTTTCTGAATCGTTTTGGCCACTATAGGAGTGGAAGGGTATGCTCAGACATGAGTCCCTTGCTCACTGCACAATCAGGATTCAAGCAAGCCGGGCCGAAGACGGCTGTAATGCCAGAAACCGGTCCCCGGAGGCTTGTTTCCTTTCCAGTAAAGAATTGGCTTGGTAGTTTGGTCTGCCCTGTTCCCATGATGCACTGGGCCAGGGTCAGACTAATTTGCATATAGCCAGGTTCTTAGCTGGGATGGTGCAGTGAGCTAAAAAACGGTGATGGATCAAGCCCTGATCTTTTGACTGGGTAGGAGTGTTCTGCTTAATTCAGATGTTCTGTCCATCACCACCCCCTTTTCTGAATCGTTTTGGCCACTATAGGAGTGGAAGGGTATGCTCAGACATGAGTCCCTTGCTCACTGCACCATCAGGATTCAAGCAAGCCGGGCCGAAGACGGCTGTAATGCCAGAAACCGGTCCCCGGAAGCTTGTTTCCTTTCCAGTAAAGAATTGGCTTGGTAGTTTGGTCTGCCCTATTCCCATGATGCACTGGGCCAGGGTCAGACTAATTTGCATATAGCCAGGTTCTGAGCTGGGATGGTGCAGTGAGCTAAAAAACGGTGATGGATCAAGCCCTGATCTTTTGACTGGGTAGGAGTGTTCTGCTTAATTCAGATGCTCTGTCCATCACTACCCCCTTTTCTGAATCGTTTTGGTCACTATAGGAGTGGAAGGGTATGCTCAGACATGAGTCCCTTGCTCACTGCATCATCAGGATTCAAGCAAGCCGGGCCGAAGACGGCTGTAATGCCAGAAACCGGTCCCCGGAAGCTTGTTTCCTTTCCAGTAAAGAATTGGCTTGGTAGTTTGGTCTGCCCTGTTCCCATGATGCACTGGGCCAGGGTCAGACTAATTTGCATATAGCCAGGTTCTGAGCTGGGATGGTGCAGTGAGCTAAAAAACGGTGATGGATCAAGCCCTGATCCTTTGACTGGGTAGGAGTGTTCTGCTTAATTCAGATGCTCTGTCCATCACCACCCCCTTTTCTGAATCGTTTTGGCCACTATAGGAGTGGAAGGGTATGTTCAGACATGAGTCCCTTGCTCACTGCACCATCAGGATTCAAGCAAGCCGGGCCGAAGATGGCTGTAATGCCAGAAACCGGTCCCCGGAAGCTTGTTTCCTTTCCAGTAAAGAATTGGCTTGGTAGTTTGGTCTGCCCTGTTCCCATGATGCACTGGGCCAGGGTCAGACTAATTTGCATATAGCCAGGTTCTGAGCTGGGATGGTGCAGTGAGCTAAAAAACGGTGATGGATCAAGCCCTGATCTTTTGACTGGGTAGGACTGTTCTGCTCAATTCAGATGCTCTGTCCATCACCACCCCCTTTTCTGAATCGTTTTGGCCACTATAGGAGTGGAAGGGTATGCTCAGACATGAGTCCCTTGCTCACTGCATCATCAGGATTCAAGCAAGCCGGGCCGAAGACGGCTGTAATGCCAGAAACCGGTCCCCGGAAGCTTGTTTCCTTTCCAGTAAAGAATTGGCTTGGTAGTTTGGTCTGCCCTGTTCCCATGATGCACTGGGCCAGGGTCAGACTAATTTGCATATAGCCAGGTTCTGAGCTGGGATGGTGCAGTGAGCTAAAAAACGGTGATGGATCAAGCCCTGATCTTTTGACTGGGTAGGAGTGTTCTGCTTAATTCAGATGCTCTGTCCATCACCACCCCCTTTTCTGAATCGTTTTGGCCACTATAGGAGTGGAAGGGTATGCTCAGACATGAGTCCCTTGCTCACTGCACCATCAGGATTCAAGCAAGCCGGGCCGAAGACGGCTGTAATGCCAGAAACCGGTCCCCAGAAGCTTGTTTCCTTTCCAGTAAAGAATTGGCTTGGTAGTTTGGTCTGCCCTGTTCCCATGATGCACTGGGCCAGGGTCAGACTAATTTGCATATAGCCAGGTTCTGAGCTGGGATGGTGCAGTGAGCTAAAAAACGGTGATGGATCAAGCCCTGATCTTTTGACTGGGTAGGAGTGTTCTGCTTAATTCAGATGCTCTGTCCATCACCACCCCCTTTTCTGAATCATCGTGGTTTCCTTCCTCTGCAATATACAGGATGTTCCGTTACAGGGTTTTGTTATGTAACATGCAACATTCCATGGTGATTTTGCACACCTTATCGGGAGAGTAGAGAAGGGCTTCAGCATTCTTATCCAGACTTCAACATCTTGCCTTTAGGTACCCAAAAGCCCACACCACTAGCCTCTGTGTTCTTTCATTGGCCTCATTGATGTGATGCAGACTTACCCTGGCAATGTTGGATTCCTCAGGGGTGCTAACAACCATGGTCGGTTAGGATAAACTGGGTCTCCTATATGAGAGGAAAAAAAGAGTCCAAAAATTGGATCATGACACTTGAAATTAGCAAAGAATATATTGTACAGATTGTACTTACCAACACGCCAGGCTCTCTAATGTCCTAGTTGTGACATTTGCAGGGGTATAGTTCTGTTCCGTAGCACAAAAGTATATTGTGCTCTTCCTGGAAAACATGCATATATGGTTGTGATGTACAAATCTGGTAAGATCACAACTTGAACACGTTTTTTAGATTGTGGTTGGCTTGTTCTCCGTCATGTGGTGGTGCCAAGGTAATATGTGTGCCATCAATTGCTCCAACCACATGTAGTGGGCAACCCAAAGCATAAAAATCTCCCTTCACATTAGCAAAAACCTTATTTCGAGGGCATTGTATGAAGTTGTTGATGTGTTTCAATTTCTTGTAGCACACAACTGAAAGTTGATTTGGCATTCCACCAGATACTGCAACAGTGTATTGGAATGATCTGGAGTACTGCAATTAATTTAACTCTTGGCGTTATTGCTATGGGATTCATATTGTGAGACGGGAAGATCGGTCTAGCTGATGACAGAAATCAATAATAGTTTGTCATTTAATCTAATTTGTTTGTTATATCCGGTTCTTCCATGGTGGCTAGGTCTGGAAAAGGTCTCATAACTTGAGGCTGTCATCTTCTCACTCTCCCTAAGTTAATATATCTGCACTGAAAAGGAAAATATTTTTTTAAATTTTGGCAACATATCTTTAAAAACATACATTTCATTTATTTTTCAACAATACATTTTGTTTCTTCACATAATTTTATACATTTATTTGTGAATATTTTCTAAAAATTACATTTTTGACATGTCTATAATTTTTTTCAAAGAAATGTGTAAATAATACATTTGAAATGTATAATTTGCACATTTTTTCCTCGCATATTTTCATCAAAAATTCAATCGATGACAGTGTAAAAAAACACACAACTATTACACTTAACCACAGTAACACCATTAATAAATCTTTTTTTGAAAAATAAATAAATAAAATTCGCATTTTAAATATGTAAGCAAGCTACCCACATATTCATATTTTAAAAAATAAAAGTAGATCAGGTTTTTTGCCTTTTACACATGATGTTTTATATTAATTTTTGTAACATAAGTTCACTATTCAAAACAACAAATCAGAACCATTCTGTTGTGTAAAACAGTTCCTACAGAGAATTGAAAATGTTTAAGAAAAAGATCAAAAATACAATAGAAATAATTATAACAAATTACAAAACAATGGCTAAATGGTTTCTGAAGATCTTCCCTGTATGCAGGAGATTAAGACAATAAAAAAACAAAGTTTAAAAGCCTTCAAGCATGTGAAATATGTTTGTAAATATTTTGAGAAAAAACTTCATGATCAATTATATTTACACAGATACAATACACTATTGTATATGTCTTTACAGTATGTTCAAGAGCAGGCAAAAGAGACATTGGCCAAGAAAGTGGTGAAGCAGCTTGTCACTGTATTTTGGGTGGAGAAACGTCTGACACCAATAAAGACAGTGGCATGAAGGGTGAGGCGACTGGAATGGAGGCCACCGCCTCATCATCTTCTTCAGAAGCCTCCACAAGTGACCAGTCCCTAGTGGTTGTGGACTCTAGTGAAACTGTACCAACATCATCCCTGTCCCCCACCCCGAGACACATCGACACCCTCCCTCTTGCTCCGTCCCCAGTTGGCCAAGCCTGACCCTCTAAAAGGACTGGGATCTCCTTTGCCACAGGCAACTCACTCCCTGCCCTTGTCACCTCGACTGCACTGAGTGTTGAGGCTATTTCCCTCTTACGCAGCATCTCTGTAGGCAGGCCAGACTGCAATAGTGAATGGCATCCAAGGCCTTAGCTGCCAAATGCAACAATTGGTTGGCATGCAGAGATTGCTTGCTAAAATTTCAGCCTCCCAATCAGCCCAACCTTCTGCCCTAACTCAGATCCCTTTCTCAACCCCAATGCAAACTCCCACTCCAATCCCAAGCACACTCACTTCTCTGCAGGTCCCACTGCAACAGACACAAGCAGCACAATCATACACACAAACACACAAAGAAACACACAAACAACATACACACACTACTAAAACTGCACACACTGGCACAATAAGCACAATACCCTCACGCACCACCACACCCATAATCACTACCACACACACAACCACCACCAAGCACACCACAACCACCACCACACCCATAGGTATGCAACCACCATCACAACCATCGCCAAACCCACAACAGCAGCACACCCACAAGCAGCACAACTGCCATCACCCATCACACTTGCCACCGCACCCACCACAACCACCACATGCACACCAACCACCACAACAACACACTCATCAAAACCAACACACTCGCGCAAAACCACACCTACACACAAAACAACACCAATTAAAACCAAAAGCACACATTTACCAGAATATCAGACACCAGCCAAACAACAGACATCCAAACGTACACAACAAATACAAGGCCCACATGCAACTGCCCAACATACAGACACAACCTCATCACCCACTTGAACTCTCACTAACTCCAAACCTCAATCCTCTACCAACCCTCCTACCTTTAGTCCTGCTTCCGAATTCCCCTCTTATCTTTCCTTAACCCCTATGAAACCTAAACACACCCCTCCCAAGAAAATGTGTGAGGGGCCTGATTTCTGCTTAATAGATTCCCAGTCTTGAGGAGGTTACCTTTTGGAGTCTGTTAAGGAGGCAAGTTATGGGCAACAAAGCCACAGGCTGTTCTGTTGTGAAACCTTTTTTTTCTCCTTTTGACTTTTTATTTGAATAAAACATTATGAGAGAAGTATCTCATTTATGAATAAAAATATTTTCACTTTATCAAGTTTGTCCTAACATTATTATTCGGTTACATTTCATTGATTATAAAAAAAAATGAATGATGAAGAAGTGACATACATATACTTACATTTATGACAGAATATGCAAAAAAAAATTAAATGACATATTTGTGCAGTCCAAACATTAGTGATAAAAACATGGTAATGGAAATTACAATTTTGGTGCAAGCACTCATCATGATAATGAACACTTACACCAAAAAAGTTTATTTTTTATTTAAGTGTTAATACAGGTATTTTATTTTATGTTAACGAGTGAAACAAATGAACACATATGCATTATACCTTAAAATGGAAAATTAAAATGTAATAAAATACAGAAAATGACCTATATAAAGGGAAATTATGCATAAGTAAATATAAAAAATTATTTAAGTTTAGAACTAACATTGATTTTACATGTATTGTTAAAAAATGTGTTACCTTGTCTAGTTAAACTTACTAAAGTATATTAAATTTAAATTATAAAACAATTGTCTAATGCATATTGTGAGAAGCTGGCCTGGTATATGATGTACACTTATGTAAGTGGACACCTTGCAGCAGTCCAGTCAACCCTTATGGTGATTTGAGAGGTCTTCGACAACCTAAGAAAGCACTCTAAGTGGTAGCTGGGGAGAGCAGCCTTCAGGTTTAGTCCAGAAGGAGTGTAAAGCGGCTTGTTTTACCAGAATGCAATCCTATTGTATAGATTAAGCGAAAAAGAACCACACCTAGGGGTCCATTACAATGTTGGGCGGATCGCCACCGCCATGCTGGCGGTGGCGATCCGCCCGACATAAATGCCACCCTTTTCCCCCCGCCACATTACAATGGCGGGGGGGACCGCAGTGGAGGCAAACACCGCCCGCCACTTTTCCGCCCCGGTCGCCTTGCGGCCGGGGTGGAAAAGGGTTCCAATGGTGGCGGTGTCTATCAGACACCGCCAGCCATAATTGGATGGGCGTCTGCAGTCTGCAGGCAGACTTCACGGGCCCCCAGAGTGAAGGAGAGTACGGGGGTGCACACGGGGGGTACCTGTGGTACCCCCCTGCATTAGCATAATCAAAGCGGCAGGCACCGCGCCGTGCCTGCTGCTTTGATTATGCAAATGCTGAAATGCTTTTTTAGCATTGTGGCGGGCGGTGCAGAGAGCACTGTGGCGGGCACATCCTAATACTCCCGCCGGGACCCCCGCCCTATTGGTTACCACGAAGATGGCGGGAGGGCAAAGTCCGCCCGCCATCCTAATGACCCCCCAAGTATTTAAAAAAATATATTTATTATACAATACTCTCTGGAATATTCAAGTATCTCAAACCCAGAAATAAACACACTGCAAACAATACTTTAGTTAGAAATGCAGTAAATAGCATTTTATACACAGTGGACTCCAAGTGGGGAACAAACCATATATTAAGAAAGTGGTATAAGAACCACGACATGAGTCAGGATGATGTTGAGAGGACAAAGACTCGCTGGGGACCCACAGAACCACCCAAGTTATGTAGGGACCCCACGGAGAGCGTGTGCATGGTGATTACACGACTGGGCGCTCCGTACAATTGTATGTGGAGTTGCGGTTGGATTTTTCAAGATATGGGGCCCTTCCCAATGGATCATGAAGAAACCCTTTGGAAGTTAGAAGGTTGGAGAGCCTAGTACCCTAGTTCCCATATTACCAACACCAGGGACACCAGGTGCATATGGGTAAAGTGGTGACGTCGATTCCAATGGAGGACTTCAAGAAAGTGCTGCTGCTGGAAGAGGAGAAAGTGTCCATGGGAATCCAAATGTGGATTCTTAAAGAGGAGTGCCTGAAAGTAAAGGGGACAGAGTCTATGTCACTTGGGAATGACCAGGAGCCCTGGGAGACGAATACCCTCCAATGTCGGGTGCTTCAGGATAAAGTTTGATGATCTTGTCTCTACAACTCTGAGGACCAGGCGATGCCGAGGAAGACCAGGACCCAGATACAGGATTGTCCCACAAAGAATGTCGAGTGCTGAGGGGTCGTGTTCCAGTGGGAGCACCAATAAGTCTTGGCAAAGGCAACCCACGCATGATGTTGAGAAGGTGCAAAGTTGGGACCAGCAAGTTCCAGGAGGCTCACCACAAAGAAGGGAGTCAGGGCAATTCCCAAGCAATCAGGGAAGCCCACAGGAAGCAAAGCTGACCATCAATTAGATCCACAGGTCGGAGGCACTGGAGTCACAAGAAGAGTCTGCATGAGCTTGGGATCAGCAGACTGGTGCAGTGTTGAGGTGCCTGCGAATGCAGGGAAGTGACTCCTTCACTTCAAGGGATATTCCTTCAAGTGTCTTTGATGCTCCACAGGTCCCGCACGGACCCTGTATGGTGCAAAGGCACAAACGATGCAACAGACTGGAAGGGAGATGAAGTCTGGCCCAAATGAAGTCCAGGGTAGTCCAGAGTCCCCTGAGGGTAGAAGTGCAGTGGTTTCAGTTCTGAATCTTATGCCACGATGAATCAAGAGACCTACACCCAGGTAAGCCCTTAAGTACCCTAGGGAAAGGGATGGGAACATTCAGAGGACCCTCCCAGGGAAGGGTGAGGACAGGGGGGGTTACTCCCATGTCCTTTGTCCTTTGTCTAGTTTCGAGCCAGAGTGGGAGCCAGTGGCTTCAAGAACTGGTTTGAACTGGACTATGCACAGGGAAACAAATGTGCCCCTCATGCACACTTGGAGGCACTGGCAAGTGCACCCACCCAGTCCCAATACACTAAATCATGTCTGGAAGGTGCTCACACCTCCCTGTGACAGAATTCCTATTGTTCCACCTTCTTCTGCTCGAGCTTAGCTCAGCAGCAGGAGGGTAGAAATGTGTCTCTGGTCGGCAGCAACCATTTTGTGCTGTCCGTGGCTAGAAGGTTGGCACCGGGAACACTGAAAGCCTAACGGAGGGCTCAGCCAGTGCTTGACATCATACCTCCCACACTGTTTACGGTGTGGGGGGTATGATTCCAACATGTTTGATACCAAACATGATGGGATTGGTTGCTGCCGTTTTCGAGATGGTCATCGTGTATCTACGTGGTGCCCCTCTATGTAGAATATGGTTGCTTTACTGACAACCCGGGACAATGGACTCCGTAGTCCTGCTCATGAAGGGGCACCCTCCAAGCACATTGCCTTCAGGATTCCAAAGGCCTGCTATAGGGGTGACTTATAGGTTTTAAGTGCAGTGACCCTAGATATAGTAAACCTATATAATTAGTAAGTGGTGTTAGCACCAGCTTAAACAGGCTGCAGTGGCAGGCCTGTAGTTCCATTTTGAAAAGTCTTTCATGGGTGGCATAATACATGCTTCAGCCAATGGGAGACCTCTGAGCTACCTATGCCTTGGGTACCTTAGTACCTTATACTAGGGATTTATAGGGGTAGCACAGTATCCAATCTGGGATATACCTAAGTACTTACCATAACAATTTAGGGAGAAAGCAGATAGACTGGGGTACAGGTTAGTAGGATCCCAGTCGGACTGGTCAAAACATGGCTTAGTACCAGACAAAAAGTAGGGTAACCATGCAGAAGGATCCTACCGTCCTATGCATATGGTTATAATACAAAAAAATAATCAAACATACCTGTATGAACAAATTTTTTATTTTGATTAATGTAAATGTTTGTGTAAGTCTCCTTTATCGTAAAGGCAGCTTGCACCAAAATAAAAAATACAAATATATGAATATAGGTGTGGTTCTTTACATTTCTTAAATGGCAACATTACACACATATGCATTACACAGTTTAGAAAAATATTGCTTTTAAGAGAGATTTAAAAATGCACGAGTCCAGAGCGAATGTAAACAGACAATTCAAAAGGAAACACATAACAAAGTAAATTACCTTTGATTCTGATGATGAATGGGTTGATTTGCTCTGTGGGGAAGTAGCAGCAGCAAAGGAAGGACTTGGACAACCAGGTTCATGATGGAAATGGAAGTGGAAATAAGATAACAAGTTTTTACCTTCTATCCCTTTGAAACTGCCATCTCAGGTGTGGAGATTTACACACCACAGTTACATCAATGGGAAAGCACATCGTCATTGGCCCAGCAGAAATATTGGCTGAGCTCCCTTGGACTAAGGCGGCATTGGCACAGGAGAAAGATTCTGGTGGAGAAGGCAGCACTCGGACGGACTATCGTCCATAGACCCACCAGCTTCTAAATTGAGTGGGCAGACCATCGAGTAGGTGGGCAGAAAAACTAATCAGCCTGGCTTTGGGAGAGAGCTACTAGTTTTAATAGCTGGATTTGAGTCCAGTAACTCACTGCTATGATGCCACAACAGATGTCAACAAAAGCTGATAGATATAGTAGCTGCCTCGTGAAGGAATTCCAGACTGCTCTCATTGGGTTCTTTAAGAGACTGTCAGTGCATTGCTAAAAACCAGGGTGCATAGCTTCTAGAAGAGGAAAGGGCAGAGCAAGTGATGGGGTGGGTGGCAGGAGGCAAGGTAATTTTTTACATTTTTGGATATGAAGAGAGGCCATGTTATGTATTGCTCCCCCATTTCATCTCTGCCCCTGTGTAGTAGCTGCAAGAAGGTGCAGATGATTTTGTGGACTGTAAGAAAGGCCTTTTTTGGCACCTCCATTATTTTGGACTGATGATGCTGGGTATTTGACTCTATGAACTGGAGCACAGCTAACCAGGCTCCAGTGCATGTGCTCCGTCAAACATATTGAAATGATCTATACCACTGGTTGGCATATTTTACTTACCAATAGGTCCCTAGTATATGGTCCAAACCTGCACCCGGGCCTCTATGTTGAATGATACTATTGGGCTATAGCACATATTGTGCCACAACTAACGTGACAATTCACAACAGGTCACCTGGCCTACACATGCAGGCTGGGTGTACATTTTTAAAACTGCCAATTTGACCTGGTCAAGAAAACCCTTTGCTAGGACTAAACCTTCCTTTTTTAATAATTATAGGCCACCCCTAAATTAGGCCCGAAATGCCCATATGGTAGGGTTCAATGTATGTAAAATGTAGAACATGTCTATTTTATGCTTTACATGTCCTGGCAATGAAAACTCTCCAAGGTCATTTTTCACTATGGCGGGGCAGGCTCTCCCTTAGGAGAGCAATTGGTTATAAATAGTTTATAATGCTTAACTTCAGTTTGGAAGTAGCTAGAAAAAGAAATCAAGACCTCATTTTAAAAGTCATGTGAAATCCAACTTAATGATCAAGTTGGATTTTACATTAGTATTTTGGTAATTATACTTTTTTGAAAATTGTCATTTTCCTGCCTAAGCTAAATGTGCATTTCTGCCAGTTTTCAGTGTCACCCAGGAGCTGAATGGCTCCTTCATTAGGTTTGAAGTGGCTTCCAGAGCTGAGACAAAGAGAAAACGGTTGACCTTTCCTTGAGAGGATGGCCATCTAGTCTGTGCCCAGGAGCTTACTGAAGTTCAACCGATGAATATGCTGTCACAGGCAGATGTAGCTCACATCTGGGAATGCCCCCTCTGTTTTAGGGCTACCCAGACAGACAAAATTCGTAGAGAGAGAGGAGCTGCCGGGGAGGGGGGGTGGGGGGGGTGTAACTCATTTCACTGGCCACACCTCAAGGGTGGGCACTGGAGCTCTACACAAGGGATGAAAGGATCTGCCCTTTAGTTTGTGGATAAAGGGGGGCACTGTGTGATTTTTTTTGTCATAAAGCCCACAGGAACTGCTGCAGAAGTGGTTATGGTTACCCCTGAAAGCTTTTTCCCTATTGGTTAGGGAGGGATCAGTAGTAATCCCTACCCATAGGCGACTACAAGGCACAAATGTGACACCCCTGGTCACTTTCTTCAGAACACTGCTGGACCTGTGGAACACAGAAGGGCTGCACTTGCAGTTGTGCCCTGTAAGGAGAACCCTAAGGGCTGGTCCAGCTCCCACATGTACCCAGGACCAAGAAGTAGAATCCAAGGGCCAGATTTACTAAATTCTCACAAAGCACAGCAGCCGAAAATGCTGTGGTGCATTGCATGAGGAGAGCAGGAGAGCGCAGTCTCCCTCCTTCCCTCTCCCTAATGCCGGCATAGAATTTGCTGGTGAGTGCCATGCACACACCTTTGCGACATAGTGCAAGGGTGTGTGTGTGAGTCTAGCATAGGTTTTGTACTGGAAGAGTACCCTTCCAGCACAAAATACTATGCCTAGGCAATTTTTAAAAAGTTTCTCGTTTTGTATGTGTGCTGTACAGTCCAGCACACATGCAAAGTCAGAAATGAAAGGAGAAATAAATATGTTTCTCCTTTTAACAGCTGTTTTCAATTGGTATTATTATCTGATGCAAAAACCTGTCAGATAATCAAAAACATGAATCATTGGATGGGAACGCCCATGTAACACCCCCATGATACTAAGTAACACAAAGCAGCACATTGTGCTAATTTGTGTTACTTTTAGGCAATTTCCAGTGTAAAACATGTTTTGCGCAGGAAAGTATAACAAAAAGAAATCTGTGCTGGTTGGCGTCACTTTTATGATGCAAACACAGCACAAAATGTTGGTAAATCTGACCCCTGAAGTCCATTGCCTGACCTCCTGTTACGCTAAAGGGACATAAAAGCAAGACATTCAGCTGACCACTTTCAACTGGACAGGCCCTGGACCATGCTGATGGCTTCTGCTGGAGTGAGTCCTGCCCCCAAGTGCTGTTCCTAAAGTCCTGGAGCCCTTGGCTGGTGTTAAGAGTGTACTCCTCCTGCCCCAAACTGCAAAAGTAGGGACTTAGAAATGTTTTTCCAACATTTCCTCCAAAGAACTTGTAGAATACTGGAAACACCATTGAATCTAAGCCATCCACATCAAAACGCTGTTCTGATCCAATGTGCTCTTTTAGCCCACTGAAGGAGATCTGACTTCCAGAAATGTTTCTTAGACCGAACTTAAAGTCCTTCACAGAGAGCAACACAAGTCACATCAGGGCCTTCCTTGCCACAAATGCTGGACTTTGCCCACTCAAAACGTTCTCGCATTCAATGACAACTGCTTTCACTCTTCAGCAACCCGCCATCATCTAATCCCAACTCGGCTCCAGCTTTCTGCTTGCCCTGCTGATGACTCGTCTGCAGCCACCTTTTCTCTGTAAAAATGTTGAAGTCTAAAGATAACTCTTTGACTAGGACCTACAAGGGCCACATATCCACCCCAAACTCCATTGCTGTTAGCCTGAAACCTTACCCTTCTCCCAGTTTAGCACAACCAGCAGCCTGCTTCATGCCCCTTTTGATGCTCTATTTATTTAGAACGTAAACAATAATATCTCTGGTTCACCGTATTGTACTTTTGTCATTTTGGTGTCATTTTGTTCAGTAAAATATTTTCAATGTTTATAAATTGGAGTGGTATTTTTATTGTGTTGGGTTTTTGACTTTTTAACAGTTTGGTACTTCTAAATGATTTTCACATTTTCCAAAGTTAAGTCTGTATGCTCGGAGCCATAGCTACCAGGGGTTGAGATCAGGCTTAAACTACTGAGGGCCAGATGTACAATGCTTTTTAGTCTGTGCAAATGGGTCTCAGACCTGTTAGCGCACGCTAAAAAGCATGAGCCCATGTACAAACAGTATTTTGCCAGTCGAATATAAATTGCGACTGGCAAAATACTGCTGTGCATCCCTTCCTATTAGCAACCGCAAAGCTATGTACCAATGTTTTGCGACCGTAATTGCGAATTTGCAAATTTGCAAATTACCACCTAGTTCACGTAGGTGGTAATGCATTGGCAAATGCATGCACAATTATGTTTTAAGAGCAGACAGTGGTCTCAGGGACCTCTGCCTGCCCTTAAAAAATAAAAACAAAAATGTTTTATTATTTGTTTTGTTTTGCATCCCGTTTTCATTTATGGCAACGGGCTGCATTTAAAAAAAAAAGCTGCTTTATTAAGGAGCAGTCCCAGACACAGGCCCCATCCCTGGGAGGGGCTGTCATTCCAAATCGGCTCGCAAATTGCGAGAGGCTCATTAATATGCACGGAATCGCAAACTGTGTTAAACGCACTATTTTACATGCCAAATAGCGCATTGCAAATTGTGAGTTGCAAATGCAACGCAATTTGTGAGCCGCTATTTGGCAGGTCATACATCTGGCACTGAAACCTTTACTGGACCTAACAAGAGTAGCTCCATCTACCCAACTAATAATCCACTTTGTCCACAGCAGGCATATATAACACAAAAATATAGATGGTTAAAGAGTGAATTATGGCATTTTTTTTACCTCGAACTCTATGGATTTCATAGACAATGCAAGCTTTGATGTCACTTAGAACCCTTGAAAACCCCTCATTGAAAAACATCCCAGTAAATCAATCTTACCCCTCCATATATAATTAAATATATTGAAAAATGGATTTCAACATTGTTGATGGTGTTCATTAATTGCAGGCACGGAATAATGATACCAGACTTTGGTAACCAACATCTTGCCCATAGGTAAACCTTCTTAACAACAAAATGCATACCTTAGCTGAATAACAGAATAATTTTCAGTTAGCATCTCTGCTTTATGAAGATTTATCTATGTCTCTGTTGGGGTGGTTCTTGAGCTGAGACGTGTGCAATGAAACCCGGGCTCGGGGGAGCCAAAGGCCTTCACTGAAGAACTTCTGCAGCAAACAGCTCTCTTGAATCTCCCAAGTAAAGATGAAGTTATTTTCTGCCTGAATATATGTGGGTGCTAGACTTTTCTGATTATTATAAAGAGACCTCATGATGAAAATGTATGAATTAACATATGAAGTCTGTTGCACATTTATTAAAATACACTACAATTTATACATCACATTAATACATGTATATGAGCAACTAATGACAGTTTCATTTGGCAAAGGACTGCTGAAAGGGATTCACTGATGTGGAGAAGAATGTATCTTGGTAAGCTGTGAAGTTAATCCGACCGGCAATGCATCTCAGACGGATAGGTGAGGATGCTGGTCCCAGTCTCCTACTGGTTGTCAAAGCAGTTTTGGCCAAAAATTCCCCCTTTTTGAATGTGAGCTATCTGGACACCTTTAGCACCACTTCCAAGGGTCCATGGCTGGAGGAGTACCACTGGGAGGGCCCGGAATCACTCAGGCCGGGTCCAGGTGTTGTTTCAAGATAGAGGAATCCTTTTGTGTCCCTCTGACTCGAAAAAGGAGGCCAGCAAACTAGCCTTTGTGAGTCACTCTGGAGGTCATAGGACAGTTGAAGATCCAGTCCTTGTATGCCGGCAGAAGGTAGCGGAGCAGCAGGACAGCAGGGCAGCAATCCAGTTGGCGAGCAGTGCTTCAGAGCAGCAGTCCAGCAAAGTGGCAGTCTTTCCAGCAGCACAGCAGTGTTTCTTCCTGGCAGAGATCCTCTGGTCAGAAGTGAACTGAACAGCTGGTGTCTAAGGTCCTATTTTTATACCCTGGTGCTCTGGTTCTGGAAGGTGGGAAATGCTTCTAGACAGTGGAGTTGAAGTGCTTTAAGCTGGCTGCAGTGACAATGTGGGGTCGTTAGGCCCTTTGTGTGAAGGCATAGCGCAGGCAAGTCAGTTGCAAGTGGAGCTGTGCTCATTTCTGCCCCATCCTACCAGTCGGTGGCCCATTTAGGCACACCTAGTACCTCTATTGTGTGACTGCCTGGGAGAAATTCACAAAGTCTGTCAGTTACATACCAGTCACGTGACACAAGGCAGGTTACAGGCAAAAAGAGAGGTAAGGGGAGGAAAATGCCAACTTTCTAAAAGTAACACAAAAAGATGATGGATTAAATGCTGAAAATTGTCAAACATTCACACCCAGTGATCGATCTGGGTTAAATCCATCATTTTTTCTGCACCATGCCATCCAAGTTTGGGCCCACCATATGCAAATCTGTCCCATCCCTGCTCCCCATGAGAACAGTCCAGCATGAACTGCCAGGCCAGGTCCTCCCTGGACTTGAAAACAAGTATCCTGGTATTGGTTTTACATTTAAAATGACAGGGGGTGGGCCGGCATCGAGAACTCCACTACCCTACACAGAACGCAGAGTTTTTTTCCTCGAACTTTGCGTTCCAAGTGGAGTGCAGAGTCAAAAAAAATGTGCAAGCTCTGCCAATGGAGCAGAGTTCACCGCCCACCCCTAGATTTAACCCAGTTCTGTGACTGAGGGTGAATGTTTGCATTCTTCTGCATTCCATCCATCACCTGTTCTTTTAGCTTTTGTTACCCTAAGTGTAAAGGGTATGACCAGCCTTGGGTCGCATGCTCACTGTGCCACTGGATTCAAGCTAGCCTGGCTGATGAGGGATGATACCCAAAAACTGGTCCTAGGATGCTTGTTTCCGGTCCAAGGAGGACCTCGCTTGGCAGTTCGGACTGGACTAATCCTGTGAGGAGCGAGCTCAAGACTGATTTGCATATGGCTGGGTCCAAATCCGATGGTGTAGTGAGCTAAAAAAAGATGGATTAATCCCAGGTCTGTGTCTGTGTGTGAATGTTTGCATTGTTCAGCATTTCGTCTATTATCTGTTTCATTTATCTTTCTAAAAGTGCCATTTTCAAAACTATGATGAAAAATCTGACTTTTCCATTATAGAGAGTTTAGCATTAGAAGTTCATAGATAGCAAGCATTACATAGCTACTGGCTCCTAATTGGAAATTACAGCTATTTAAAAGTAACAAGGAATTCCCAATATTATCCTATAAGAGAAGTAGGCCTCACATAAGTCAAAAATGCAAAACTTTAAAGTACATGTCCAACGTTTTATTTACACATCACTCTGTCCTACTGGCTGCTGAGAGCTGGCCTTAGGGTGACCTATATGTATTAAAAGGGGAGTTTAAGGCTTGGGAAGGGGATTTTAATGCCAAAGCGACATGGCAGTTAAAAATTGCGTTCAGGCTGCAGTGGCAGACCTCGGACATGTTGTGAGGACTACTTAAGTGAGTGGCACAATAAGTGATGCAGGCCCGCTAGTATTTAACTTACAGGTCTGGGTATATGGTATACCACTCTACAAGGGACTTACAAGTAAATTAAATATGCAAATTGGGTATAATTCAATGTAACCATGTTTGAGGGGAGTGATCACAACCACTTTAGCACTGGTTAACAGTGGTAAAGTGCACAGAGTTCTAAGGCCAGCCAAAATATGTTCAGCAAACAAATGGAGGCAGGGAGGCAAACGATTTTGGGGAAGACCAAACTAATTGTGATCTCTGTTTCACTCCTCAATGAACTTTACAAATCTTATTTTCTATTTCACTGGCTTTTTGTCTGATTTTCCTGCGCTCCTGTTTGATTGTGACTAGGTTCTGGATAATTGATGCAATCACTCAATGATATGTGGCTACATGTAATGAGTGATAATGATTACTTTTGACAGATTCCACATTTTTCATTTCCGTTCTAGCTGACAATACATACTTTTAAAAGGCGTCTTCAATATTCTTCTGTTAGCAGGAAGCCCCTTGCAATATCCTATGTGCGATTGGAAATGTTTCCCATTACCCAATGGCGTAGGTACTTGTTCTGTCAAAAAAAGTTAGTATTTCATGCATTTGTAACACTGAAAAGCTTTGGCAAGCATTCAACGTTGAGCTAAAAGCAGATGTAATGTTGGTGAGACTGAATACAGTACAACACAACTTTCAGAATAAAGATGCAATGACTCAGCCAAAGATGTAAGCTTTAATAATTAAACAACACTTCAGAAATAACACCAACGTTTATAGATATATGTATCTACATAAAATGAGTGATCGCATAGTCAAAGCACACAATCAACATGTACAATTAAAAGCTACTACAATCAAAATATGGCAGAGAAGCAGGGAACCTGAATTTCTCACACTATATACCAGCAAGACGAATCAATACATAATCACTGGGGTTAATTTGAAATATATGCAGTTTAGCAATATGCCATGATGATTGTTTCTAAAATACTCGAAGATTCAACATGAAATACACTGTTTGCAAAGATTCAGATTTCCAGTATAAAATGAAGGATCACAATCATGTTAAAACGTGGCTACTTTCCATTGATGTGTTCAAACCTGTACTGTGATCCCACTTATTACAGACACCTTGAAATCGCTGGAAACCAAAGACATACTGTTGCAAAAATTAAAAAAGTGATACTGTATCTCAAAGGAGTGTAAACAGTGTCTCAGTGTCCAGTTTTCTGAAGCCAAGCCAAAGACAAAGGACTTCCACTTATCTCCTCCGTTAGGGACAGTATTAGTTGGTCCTTTATAACGTTAATATCTTCTGATCTGAGGCTCCTAGAAATTCATTGAGGGTGGCTCTTCAAACTCAGAGAAACAAACGTCGATTAACAAGGGGAAGGTGGTTGACTTTTGAACTCTGAACAAAGAATAGAGAAAAGGTTAAAAAACAATGAAAAGTGGTGCATGAAAAGTGCATGTATGGTGGTTGCTTGCTAGAGAGATCCACCATAGGGCACACTTGCACTTGATAGTGTTGGTCCTTGATGGGAAGTTCCTCTAATCTCTGTTGAGGTGAGAGAGAGTGTTTAGATCATGGATGGATGATTTGGGACTCCTTTGACAGGCAGGAGGGTTTTGCAAATTAAAGATCTGCAACAGATTCGAATTGCAGATATGTGCAGTACTCAGCTGCATCTTATGGAAGCACCACAGTAAAATACAGTTCAAGCAGGTTTGTATCAATGTTGGTGTTTGCTAGGCTGGAATGGAGCTCCAGTTTCTATTTCTAGTTTTTGTGATTTAGATAGCATCCCACGGGCATTTAGTGCCGGGAAGTTCACTCCTTGACTTCACACCAGAATACACTATGGTGCATGATACACACAGCCTTGGAGAAATGTAATCAATCTAGCTTAACGCTTTCTCCAAAGTGCACTCAGTTTATTCAATCTGTTGATTAGAGTACCTTGGCAATAGTGTTGCAAAAAGTGTACCCCCTTTCTGAATCGTTTTGGGCACTATAGGAGTGGCAGGGTATGCTCAGATGTGAGTCCCTTGCTCACTGCACCATCAGGATTCAAGCAAGACGGGCCGAAGACGGCTGTAATGCCAGAAACCGATCCCCGGAAGCTTGTTTCCTTTCCAGTAAAGAATTGGCTTGGTAGTTTGGTCTGCCCTGTTCCCATGATGCACTGGGCCAGGGTCAGACTAATTTGCATATAGCCAGGTTCTGAACTGGGATGGTGCAGTGAGCTAAAAAACGGTGATGGATCAAGCCCTGATCTTTTGACTCGGTATGAGTGTTCTGTTTAACTCAGATGCTCTGTCCATCACCACCCCCTTTCTGAATCGTTTTGGCCACTATAGGAGTGGCAGGGTATGCTCAGATGTGAGTCCCTTGCTCACTGCACCATCAGGATTCAAGCAAGCCGGGCCAAAGACGGCTGTAATGCCAGAAACCGGTCCCCGGAAGCTTGTTTCCTTTCCAGTAAAGAATTGGCTTGGTAGTTTGGTCTGCCCTGTTCCCATGATGCACTGGGCCAGGGTCAGACTAATTTGCATATAGCCAGGTTCTGAACTGGGATGGTGCAGTGAGCTAAAAAACGGTGATGGTTCAAGCCCTGATCTTTTGACTGGGTATGAGTGTTCTGTTTAACTCAGATGCTCTGTCCACCACCACCCCCTTTCTGAATCGTTTTGGCCACTATAGGAGTGGCGGGGTATGCTCAGATGTGAGTCCCTTGCTCACTGCACCATCAGGATTCAAGCAAGCCGGGCCGAAGACGGCTGTAATGCCAGAAACCGGTCCCCGGAAGCTTTTTTCCTTTCCAGTAAAGAATTGGCTTGGTAGTTTGGTCTGCCCTGATCCCATGATGCACTGGGCTAGGGTCAGACTAATTTGCATATAGCCAGGTTCTGAACTGGGATGGTGCAGTGAGCTAAAAAACGGTGATGGATCAAGCCCTGATCTTTTGACTGGGTATGAGTGTTCTGTTTAACTCAGATGCTCTGTCCATCACCACCCCCTTTCTGAATCGTTTTGGCCACTATAGGAGTGGCAGGGTATGCTCAGATGTGAGTTCCTTGCTCACTGCACCATCAGGATTCAAGCAAGCCGGGCCGAAGACGGCTGTAATGCCAGAAACCGGTCCCCGGAAGCTTGTTTCCTTTCCAGTAAAGAATTGGCTTGGTAGTTTGGTCTGCCCTGTTCCCATGATGCACTGGGCCAGGGTCACACTAATTTGCATATAGCCAGGTTCTGAACTGGGATGGTGCAGTGAGCTAAAAAACGGTGATGGTTCAAGCCCTGATCTTTTGACTGGGTATGAGTGTTCTGTTTAACTCAGATGCTCTGTCCACCACCACCCCCTTTCTGAATCGTTTTGGCCACTATAGGAGTGGCGGGGTATGCTCAGATGTGAGTCCCTTGCTCACTGCACCATCAGGATTCAAGCAAGCCGGGCCGAAGACGGCTGTAATGCCAGAAACCGGTCCCCGGAAGCTTTTTTCCTTTCCAGTAAAGAATTGGCTTGGTAGTTTGGTCTGCCCTGATCCCATGATGCACTGGGCTAGGGTCAGACTAATTTGCATATAGCCAGGTTCTGAACTGGGATGGTGCAGTGAGCTAAAAAACGCTGATGGATCAAGCCCTGATCTTTTGACTGGGTATGAGTGTTCTGTTTAACTCAGATGCTCTGTCCATCACCACCCCCTTTCTGAATCGTTTTGGCCACTATAGGAGTGGCAGGGTATGCTCAGATGTGAGTCCCTTGCTCACTGCACCATCAGGATTCAAGCAAGCCGGGCCGAAGACGGCTGTAATGCCAGAAACCGGTCCCCGGAAGCTTGTTTCCTTTCCAGTAAAGAATTGGCTTGGTAGTTTGGTCTGCCCTGTTCCCATGATGCACTGGGCCAGGGTCACACTAATTTGCATATAGCCAGGTTCTGAACTGGGATGGTGCAGTGAGCTAAAAAACGGTGATGGATCAAGCCCTGATCTTTTGACTGGGTATGAGTGTTCTGTTTAACTCAGATGCTCTGTCCATCACCACCCCCTTTCTGAATCAACATCCTCATAGATGCCACATCTATGTTTCACTTCAGTCCTTCCACAATGAAAGACTTTGGGCCGGATGCATAAAGATACTGTGTGAACACATGCAGCCTGATTCATGTACAGGCCGTTTTGCGTGGCCCTAATAGCGAATCATAGCGACTCGCTATTGAGGACACGCAAAACGGCATTCATGTAGGAATTGCTAATTAAATAGCGATTCCTACATGTTCTTTATTTGCGAGTAGCAATTTGCTACTCGCAAAAACTTCCCATTCATTCCTATGGGCCAAGAGGCCCATAGGAATGAATGGGGAGTATCCCTTAATTGCGAGTAGCAATTTGCTACTCGCAAATAAGATAGCGATTTTAAGGGTGCCAGGGGTGTCCAAAGGACACCCTGTAGCACCCCTAAAAAGCACATTTGAACAGGTGTTGCGCACACACATGTCCAAAGGACATGTGTGTGTGCAACATGCAACTTAGAAAAATGCTTTTAAAAGCATTTCTCTGAGTTTTTGCTATTTACCGAGAGGTCTGACCTCTCGGTAAATAGCGGCCCCAAAAGTGCTAAATCGCAATTTCTTGATGTGTCATGAATAGCATTTGAGGAATCTCTAATAGAGATTCCTTAAATGCTATTCCTCGCATATTTGCTAATTCTTAAATAGCGATTTTTGCATTTGGGATCATGAATACCAAATGCAAAAATCGCACTCGCAAAGGGCCAGATTCTCAGAATCTGGCCCTTTTGCGAGCGCTATTGGCTACATGAATCAGGCTGATGGTCCCTTATTGCAACTCTACTTTTTGCAATGTTTTTTATTTTTTGCAAACCGACCTATGCACCATTAGAATAAGAGTGGCTAATAGAACTGCCTTCCTAATTAATATAGATTATGTAGGTTGCTAATTACTGTTCCCTCCGATTGGCTGCAATCACAGGGCAGACAACCGTTCCTGTGATTGAATTTCCTATTTTTTTTATAAAGCAGCTTCATTTTTGTGAAATAAATGAGTCTGCTTTTAAAAAAAGCAATACATTTTGAAAAGCTTCAGTGAGAGTAGGCACTGTCTACTTCTGCTGAAGCTGCCACCGTGATTCCTAAAGAGGACATTGTTCAAAGAGGACCCATTTCCCTTTGCAAATCATTTACCGCCCTAACTGACAAGCAATATGAAAGGGATGCTTAAAACTTACTCCTTTGAAATTGTTATTCAATAACAAATACTAAATCAATTTTAAGAGTTAGCAAAACTTAAATGACTTCTAGAATGAGTTCAGTACACAGAAAATTAGTTTCTAACTGTCAGGAATCCACCGAGGTAGCGAATAAGATGGATTGTGACCGTTAAAGGTTTTAGAGCATTGTGTCATTGATTCTGTGTTGATGGTCCTTGCCCCTCTGCATTACTGTCCCAGTGCTCATCTCTAATACTACCACCAGCCTGAGGCAGGCTCAAGCAATTCTCAATCCCTCACAACCATCATGTTCCAGGACTTAGAGCATGAACCAGAATACTAGCACTAACCGTTCCTCCTCTTTTCCAGCTTCTTTCTGCCTGGAAAAAGGCTTAGAACCAGCTGTATTTGTTGAGCTTGAGGCTTGAGACTTGAGGCTCCAAAATGATTGTGGTAAAACTACTGACATTGCCTTATTAGATTTGTCCACTGCATTCAATATCTTGGACTTCTTGATCATAGTGAAAAGATCATAGTGAAAAGCCTCAAAAGCATTGGTGCCCAGTGCTCTGCCCTTAATTGGGCTAGGTATTTTTCAAACACTGCACTTTGCCCATCTCAATTCCATCATTTACCTCTAAATTTATTTGTCTGGAGTATAAGGTGCCACATGGATCAGTACTCATGCTCCTATTTTTTAGTCCATATGCACTTGGAATTACATTTGCTGATCTGCATTGAGTGAAAGGGAGAAAGGAAAACATTGCGATGTATACTAAGATCTGGTGCTGTTTCTCTCTCTGTGCTGGCACACTTAAGGCTGCCATGTGCCAATGCACAGACCCGTTTGTACTTGAAGGTTACCCTTCAAGTACAACATTCCATGCTTTGACATAGTTTAACATTTTCCCCACTTTGTATATGTGCGATATGGTGTTGCTGGCACACTTAAGGCTGCCAGGTGCCAATGCACACACTCTTGCGCTATGGTGGAAAGGTGCATGTGACAAAAAGCCTACGTTTTGTACTGGAAGATGAACCTTCTAATACAACATTCTATACTTTGACATTTTCCCCACTTTGTATGTGTGCTGTGCAGTGCAGCACATATACAACGTTGGAAAGGTTTGGGAAAATAAAACTTTCCCAATCGTTATGCCCGCCCTGAGGATGCACAGGTTTTTGCCACAAATACCTGTCTAGAAATGGTGATAGATGGGAATTTACATCAAAACAATGGATGAACCTCCCTTGAGACAAAGTAGCTAAAAGTACCACATGGTGTTACTTTGGGTTTTCTTTAGGCCACTTTCTAATGCAAATCAGGATTTGCTTTGGGACATAAATCCCAGTGTATAACTTTGGGCAGGGTTTGGGTCACTTGTGCGTCATAAGCTTTTAATCCAGTGAAAGCAGAGATCCTGGTTGTGGGCTTTAGAATAATCTCAGTAAAAGATCTTTATGGCCTGTTAAGCTCCCTTACAGACACCGATGTATTACCCAGATCCATAAAATTAGTTTTGAAAGAAGGAAACATAGCAGAAATTGAAAGATGAATATTTTTATTCATGGTCCCTTTGGAAGGTATTTCAATTTCAATTCAATTTCCGTCTTTATTTGATCACTAGCAGCCCGTCCCGACTTTGTCCGGGTATGAAATAGAATGTGTGTAATGTGTGTGTACAGATACGGTCATTCGCGTGTTGCCCCGCTTGAGGCCCAGCTGCATCCCTGGTTGATGTTAGCAGGCGGGTGTCCCCCCGCTTGAGGCCCAGCTGCAGCCCTGGTTCATGTTAGCAGGGGCATGTAATTAGTGTAGTGATCCGCCGCCTGAGCACGGCTACAGCCCTGGCTGATGTTAGCAGGCGCGTGTAATTTGGTTTAATGTGATAGTTCAGTAACAGCACGCATGAGAGGCTGCAGTAATTGTCCCCGCAGACACGCTCAGTCGCGTGTGCCCCTGCTTGAGGGCTAGCGGCGACCGTCTAACAATTAGAATTGTGTGAGTCTTGAATGATTGTTTCCCGCTGTTCTTATTTTTTTATGACCCACACCAATGCTCTTCGGCCCTGAGTGCTTTTTAGGCGCACCCAGGCCAAGCCACACACTGCATTCAGCCCTTTCAGACGCACCCAGGCCAAGGCACACACTGCATTCGGCACCCCCAGTATGTGTGAGACAACGGGCAGTCCCCCAAGGGAGTCTTGTGAATGGTTACTTACCACGCTTCGAGGTGAACACCTTTGTGACGCCCCCAGCACACGGCCACAGCAGACAATCTGATTAATGTACGACCCAGATGGCATGAAGTGCGGAAAGTAGCACACGCCCCCAGCGTTTGTCACGCCCCCAGCGTGCCCCTTGATGCAGCGCAATTGGCGCTTCATATGGCATGAAGGGCGGACACACGCCCACAGCACGGAGACACGCCCACAGCGTTTGTCACGGCCCCAGCGTGGCACGCCCCCAGCGTGCCCCTTGATGCCGCGCAATTATGACTCACATGGCATGAAGGGCGGAACGTACCACACGCCCCCAGCATGTGTCACGCCCCCAGCACACGCCCACAGCAGAACGCAGACACGCCCACAAGGGACTACTTTGCTGGCACGTTTTTTTTTACCTTTTAAATGTATATGGTGGCCGTCTGCATAGCCTATGTCCTTCTGCTGCAACTGCCCTTTCCAACGCTGTATTGGGTGTTGTGATTGGTGCTGTGGTTACTGAGATTACCCGCCTCAAGGCTCTGGACACTCTCTTTATAATATTAGTATGTGTATATATATATATCCATACTAATATTATAAAGAGAGAGCCCAAACCTTAGAGGCGGGTAATCTCAGTAACCACAGCACCAATCACAACACCCAATACAGCGTTGGAAAGGGCAGTTGCGACAGAAGGACATAGGCTATGCAGACGGCCACCATATACTTTTTTTTAATTGTTTTTATTAACTTTTCAAGAAACAGCGGTGTTCATCACAATCATACAGTGCAAGACATACAATTGTACCGTAGGACACCATATACATTTAAAAGGTAAAAGAACCGTGCCAGCAAAGTAGTCCCTTGTGGGCGTGTCTGCTTTGTGCTGTGGGCGTGGGCTGGGGGCGTGACTAACGCTGGGGGCATGTGGTACGGCCATCACATCGTTGGCTGTGGGCGTGTGCTGGGGGCGTGACAAATGCTGGGGGCGTGTGTCCGCCCTTCATGCCATGTGAGTCGTACATACAAGCGCCAATTACGTTGCTGCGCAGCATCAAGGGGCACGCTGGGGGCGTGACACGCTGGGGGCGTGAGAAACGCTGGGGGCGTGAGAAACACTGGGGGCGTGTGTCCAGCCTTCATGCCATGGGAACGCAATTGCGCCGCATCAAGGGGCCGCTGGGGCCGTGAGAAACGCTGGGGGGGTGTGCTACATTTCGCCCTTCATGCCATGTGGGTCGTACATTAATCAGAAGATCGTCTGCTGTGGCCGTGTGCTGGGGACATGACAAACGCGTTCGGCTGGGGGCCTGGTAAGTAACATTACTGCAGCCTCTCCTGCGCGCTGTTACTGAACTCTCTCATTCAACGAAATTAGACGAGCCTGCTACCATCAACCAGGGCTCTAGCCGGGCTCAGGCGGCGGATCAGTACACTAATTACACGCGCCTGATAACATCAACCAGGGCTGCAGCTGGGCCTCAAGCGGGGAAACACGCGCCTGCTAACATCAAACAGGCCTGCATCTGGGCCTCAAGCGGGAGAACACGCAAATGAGAGTGTCTGCGGGGACAATTACTACAGCCTCTACTACTCGCTGTCACTGAACTCTCTCATTAAACGGATTTACCCGCGACTGATAACTCTCTCATTCAACGACATTACACGCGCCTGCTAGCATCAACCAGGGCTATAGCCGGGCTCAGGCGGCGGATCACTACACCAATTACACGCGCCTGCTAACATCAACCAGGGCTGCAGCTGGCCCTTCTCCGTCCCTATTCTAACAAAACAAAAAATGTTGTCTACCGCGAGATTTTAAAATAAATTGCCCTTGCCAAATACACAGATTACACACATTCTATTTCATACCCGGACAACGTCAGGACGGGCTGCTAGTATATATATGAATATATATTTTGATACCCCTGGGTTCCTTTTCGTCAGAATTTGCAGCGCTCTCTCGCCGGTTCGTAAATCCCCGCGGCAGAACCACGCCGCATTTAAATCCACAACCAATTCCCCTAGCTGGGAGAAAAACGGGACAAAGTCGCGTTTGTCTTCACTTATGTGCTTTTTTATTTAATCCTCACAGCATGGAGTTTCTCAAGCAGGCAGGCACAAATCTACGCGTTTCGGGATAGCATATCTCTTGTTCACGATCAATTTGGCTCCAGGCTCTCAGTCTTAATATAGTGAGTCACATTATTACATCATTTCCTGTTTTATGTTATTTTGGCCCTCGGCCTTCGGGATGATGTAGTTTTTTGCAATTTTTTTAATACATTTTTTTATGATTCTGCATAGCCTATGTCCTTCTGCTGCAACTGCCCTTCCCAACGTTGTATTGGGTGTTGTGATTGGTGCTGTGGTTACTGAGATTACCTGCCGCAAAGGTTTGGGCTCTCTCTTTATAATATTATTGTATAGTATGGATTTTTTGCAATGTTTTTATACATTTTTTTATCCGTCTTTATAATATTAGTATGGATTATCAATCATAAAAGACATATATAAACAATACAATCTGATATAAAAGACATAAAATCTCATACAGAGTATTTTTAAAAAAAAAGCATATTTTAAAATCCCAAGACTTTTTAAAACAAAGATTATACGAAAGGGAGAATTCATAACCAAGGGATATTAGGGCACAGTTACAGATGGCATAATTATAGACACCAATGTTTGGCTAAGTGTTTGTGGAGGGAACTCGGGAGCACCTGCATATAGGCAAATCAGGTTACGTGCTGCCTTGCAGTTTCTTTCTTCTAAGGGCCCAAGTCCAGCTCAGGAACTTAGCCATAGCAATAACTATGACTTCAGTAGTTCCGGTTTTTAGAATACGCAGGGCTAATTGGCAAGATCTTGTACCAAGCAATCTGCAAACCGGCTTTAGCCATTTCTGTCGAGGGCCCCTGTAAGCAGGGCACACAAACAGGACATGCAGTAAGGTCTCATCCTCAATTAAACAAGTATCGCATTTTATATCCCGGTCATCCCCCCCTTATTAGTGAAGGATTTTATGGGGAGTGTTCCCACTCTAAATTGGTGGAAACGTTTTCTATCACCAGGGCATGTGATAATGTCCCAATAGGCCTCAAACGTGTACTCACACTTAAAATCTAGAAAGAGGTGTGTTAGGGAACCACTAACAACTAATGACAGGGCCTTTGCGTAAACCTTGTCCCTCTAAATGACTTTCAGGTATTCTTTAGAAGGGAATTCATTCCCTTCCGGGTTCTCCCAAAGGTGAATAAGGCCCAGATCTAATAACAATGTCTTAATCTTTGTTAACCAAGCGATTTTATTTGACACGTCCGCTTCTTTGATAGACTTAACGGCTCTTGCATAAGGTGCATGCTCCCGGGTAGACCAAAGTCTTCGCCAATAGGTAAGTGGTCTAAAACCCGCGGCCTCCTCAAAGGGAGTCCCTCCTAAGTCTAAAAGTAGGGGCCTAAGAGGCAAAGATTGAGGAAGGCCCGTCAGTGCCCTCAGGAACTTATTCTGGGCTGAGACCAATGGAGCAAAATTTTCGAACCCCCAGAGTTCCGCCCCATAAATTATTGAAACGTTTACCGAAAGTAACGCCCAAATAAGCAAAGGAGTCAGTTTGTTCCAGGGGCACATTATTCATTTCCACTCTAGCTTTCACAAATTTATGTTTGTGCAAGACCATGAATTTCATCTTATCGACATTAACTACTAATTCATGGTCATTGCAAAACAACGTGAAACGATCGAGGGCACGTTGCAGACCAGATTGCGTCTTGGACAAAATTAAAGTGTCGTCTACAAAGATAATTAGTGGAATTCTGGATCGAGCAAGAGTGGGTGCGTCCGTGGGATATTCTGTGTAATATGAGATAACATTGTTTATGAACAATGAGAAGAGAGTAGGGGCCAGCACACCCCCGATTTACTCCCTTGCTTACAGGGAAGCGATCTGCTAGCTCATGATTCATGTAATTTTACAATAAAAGATAAAATCTCACTAGGCATTCCTGCTTCCCTCAGAGTATCCCACATCTTAGGGTTGGTGACTAAGTCAAAAGCAGATTTAAGATCTACAAATACTGCTTCCCCCTGCCAAGACCACGATGTTCCAGTAAATCATCATGAATCTAAAAACTTGATCGATAGTGCTAACATTGGAACTAAATCTACCCACCTATTTACCCTACTTAGCACTAATCTCACCACAATTACCATTTAGCGGCTTTATGGGTGGGGGCACATTCGATCTTTTTGTATTCTTAACGAACTAGCTTTTCAGCTTAATAAACAGGGACTCATGTACTTCTGTAAGGGTTGTCAGACTAATCTCACTGGAGTCAAGATGAGATAGGGCTACCAGTGACTCTTCGAGAGTGTACCTTATCTGCGTCATAGTGCCCTCATTTTCAGATACCCGCGCCCATTTTAGTCTTTGGCTGTCAAGAGACATAACAACATCTGCTGTAACAAACTCCGTGCCGCCCCTCCCCAGCGGGCGTCCCTTAACCTCTAGAGTCAACGACAATGGGTTATGATCACTCTCCCGTCTGATTACAACCTCCATTTCCTTTAATCTAGACCACAGTTCTAGGTTAATAAGAAAGTAGTCAATCCTGCTACTTCTTCTCCCGTTATTAAAGGTAGGATTTTGTTCTCCCATAGGCAGCCCGGAGCCCACCCTCCATTGTCAGGCTTTTCAGTTGTAATACTGCCTCCGTCCATTTATTGATTGGGGGGAGCGTTAAAGTAGGAACACCCCAGCTCGCATCCTCATCACTGGTAAGACTAGCATCTTCTAAACCCAGAGGCTCAAATGTACAATTAAAATCCCCCATGATAACCCAATTACTTGTCCCTTCCAATAACTTAATAAGTTGATTTAGGCTAGAGATGGTCGGAGAGGCTTTCCCTCTGGCCAAACCTCTAGCATAGACATTGACAAGAGTAAAACCAGGACTAAGTTCAAAACTTATTTTTAGGACCTGGATGTCTATGTTGTCAATCCCAAGTTCTTCAACCTGGAGGCCCACCTGCTGTCTTACCCAAACCATTAGTCCTCCCGAGGGGCGCCCCTTAGAGTTTGCAATGGCGGGCTTACCAAAGGCGAGATTACCTGCTCGAAAAATAGTACTCAGGGACCAGGTCTCCTGAAAGACGATAATATCGTAAGTCTTGATGAAAGTAGACCAATCAGAGGAAGTAGTCTTCGTTAACAAACCAGCAGTGTTCCATGATGGCAAACTTAATGTGCTCATATTATTACCTTCTCCCTGTTCTAACGGTGTCAGGACCTCGGGGTGGTCAGACCCCCCGGATGTAACCTGCTGAGGGCTTAAGCCGATCACAGGGGAGGATACAGGTCAGGTAATTTGAGCATCTGTCACAGATAAGACTACGGGAGACAGTCAATCGCACAGGTCTAAACCAGACAAGGGGGAGAAAATCTGTTAGCAAGGTTAAAATAAAAGAGGCCACCTAAAGGTCTTTGTGGTGCGAGTCTGCTTTCGCCCCCTTGTGGAAAAGGGTGATTCGGTCTATAAAAAAGTCCATAGGCAATAAGGAAATGTTCCCGGGTAGACACCATTGGTTTCTACTCCCCAATACTTGGCATAGACTCGACCAAGTGGAAGCTTGGGCTCTTGTCTTGGGTATTCAAAATCGTTGCTCCATTCCACTTAAATGTCGATAACCATACATGGAATTATTTATTGGAACTATCAAGTAGTTGAACTCTTGAAATACAGAATACAAGATTAAGCATGCTTAAAACAAGGCTTATTATTCCATTTGTTTTTGTACTTTAGCTGTGCTTAGTTATATAGGGGAGTGTACACATTTTGAGACACAAACGAACTAGAAGAGCATATGGAGTTGTTCTGTCATATTCTAAAGTGTAACATTGGGCTGCATCAAGGAAATATATTGTTGTAATGTGTTTTTCAAAGAAAACATTTTCATGAAATCAAAACGTATCTACATCTCAACAAAGATACAGAATTATAGAAGCTACGGGCTGAAACACAAATACTGAACAAAGATCTCCAGAAAAATGAACAGAGATGACCTTGCCTCTCTGTGCCAGTGGAACCTCACACCCCCATGCGAATTGCAAGGAGTACAAGACCTAACTGATCACTATAAATAAAAATTGATGGGAATAGTGGAGGTAGCAGTGTGTCTTTGTCTCAAAAGGCACAAACACAAAACAGCATATCCTTGGTTCAACCAACATTTAAATGAAAAAGGAGGTCACGATTACCACGAGAGAGATCAAGGACGCATAATCCTTCTCTGATGCGCCTTAAACAGGAAAGAAGAAACAACTACCAAATGGGATGTGGATTGCTGAAGCAGCTTCTTCAAATCCCAACGAGATAATGCCAAAACAGCTAAGGAAACTTCAAAATTGTCAAACAGCAAACAGGAAACAACTATCCCACCCTGAACATTAACACTTTGATGGGGTCCTCTGATGCATGCTGAACCTTTTTCAAAGGGAAAATATTGAAAACTGAAGAGTCAATCATAATTGACATAGAAACGAAACAGGAGTTAAGTACAAATAAATATCCCTTTCAGGTGAGTATGTCAACCTTTGAGAAGGATGAATCTCCCAACTATCTCAATGAAGATGAGATGAATGTATTTATTCATTAAATTCATAAGGCGCAGCAGCTGCCCAAGAAGGGTTTCCCGGCACCGGAGCGGACCACAAGAGTGTGCCGCAGCTTTATGGGATTACTGGTTAAAAAGCCAGGTCTTCAAAGATTTGCGGAAAAGGGCGTAAACTGTTTCGTTTCGGATGGTTAAAGAGAGTGAGTTCCATAGTGAGGGGCCTAGGTAGGCGAACAATCTGCCTCCCATCTAAGATAGTTTGATTCTGGGTACATAGAAGTTTCCTTGCGTGGAGGAGCGAAGGCAGATGAATATTATCATAGCATCAATTTAGCCAACTGTGCATTTTAATGACTCCCCTCCCTACTGCAATCATTAAGGACCTCAGTCAACTAATTTTATCACTCTGGACAAAGATTGTTAACTCATCACTAACTCATGAGAAAATCCCAGACTGCGTGAATATTGGTCATATAACTCTGATCCTGATATAACAGGCATCGACCTGACAGACCTAAACAATTGTGTTCAAGTTTCGAACATCCACTTCCTCAAAAAAACATTGGAAAAGTTTCTACAATCTCGACTCTGTCAGCACATTGAACAGTTCAACTTGCTCAACAAGTACCACTCTGGATTCCTATTAGGACACGGCACACAAGCAGCTATTTTACACATCATGTATGATGCTCTGAAAATCCAAGACCGAAACAAGTCTTACCCACTCATCCTCCTCGACCTGTCTTCGGCATTCAACATGTCAAACACAGCACTTTCCTAGCACTAGAGCAACGTAGAATGGGGCTACCGGGAAACAATCTAAAATGGTTTGCATCTTTTCTCCAAGATCATTCACAATGAGTCAAAGTGGGCAGTTCACCATCTAACTAATGGCCGATCAAGTGTTGAGTCTTTCACGGATCCAAAATCTCCCCCACACTCCTTAACCTTTATATTGAATGAAGATTCCAAAGGCTGACTGAGATACTCAGGCAAAATAAACTCACATACCACATGTACGCTGAGGACTCCCAGCTACACTTGAAGATTTCTTCCCTGGAGGTTATGATCTGACTCACTCTCCCCTAACAAAAACCCAAACATAGCTGACATCAAATCATCTCAAATTAAATGCCCTAAAAAAGGATTCCTCCTTACCTCTCCACCCAACAGCTCCAGAATGGATGAAGCACCTTGACTCCCTCAATTGCAAATCAGCCATCATCAAATAAATGAAATCCCTTTAGCATAACCCTGGCTAAATACCTGAACACACAAGCACATATAAGCACATCCACTTTTAGTGAGATTCACTAACTCAACATAGTCAGGGAGCTGAAGCTGTTCATCCTGCCTCCAGATTTCAGAATCACAGTATAATCAATAGTCTCATCCAGGTTTTACTATGGTAGGGCAATCCTCACAGGTTTAACCAAATCACGAAAAGGAGACCCTTAACGCAGAGACAAGAGTAATAACAGAAACGACATTTAGACCATAATATACCAGCTCTCAAGCCTCTCCACTGGCTCTCTTTTGGGGCCAGGATACAGCTGAAAATTATGAGCCTAATAAACAAAGCCCTGGATAATGATTCAACCATGTACCTAACAAAAAAGCTCACAATCTCACGAGTCTCACGAGTTAGCCACTCCCTAAGGAGTGCCAAATCCCTACGGCTGAAACCCCCGAGATTCAATAAAAAGAAGGCTTACTCTTGCACCTTCTCCGGTTCTGCCCTGAGATTCGCTGCAATCTGAGATTGGGACTAACTCTTCGACCATAGCTTTCAGGAAAGAGGTTAAAAGGCTACTACTAAACAGATTCCTAACACCCTCCTACTGATACCCAGTAGTCTTAAGCCTAGTGGCCAAGCCTCCGAAGATCAATATGGACTAAAAACCTTTTGTTTTTGGAATATGTTTGCTTTGTAACAGATGTGGGTTTTTCTATGTGCAACTCTCTGATACCATTGAGTCAGGTTAACGATTTATAAAACGCTTTAAAGGAATAAAATAAATAAAATGCATTTTACAAAAAAGACCAGTTTTATATGGCAAATAAAATGTAATTTATTAGCAAGCACTGGCATGGAATGGTTTTGAGTGTTATTGTTAATGTATTACATTGTTGCAAAGTACCAAGGATACAAAGATCATTTCTTTAAAAAAAAAATACATTCTTTATGATTGGGACAACAGCCATCTATTTCCTGTAGTTGAAAATGCATTTTGTATGTCAAATAAAACGTTCCTTGTTTTAAATTTTAAATATATGGCTGGAGTTGGCATTTATTAATTTAGCACATGGTTAAAGTGGTCACATCCTTTTCTCTCATGTTGTTGTTGGGAGATGAAGTGCCTTTGCCTGCCCAGATTAAGTATTTGGCCAGCATTTTGTGAGTGGGCTGCTGGCAAAGCCATCTGCAGATTCATTCATTTGAAAGAAGGCAGTCACGTAATGGAACCTAAATTTGATGTAAGGAATACAGTCCATTTTTGCTCCAGGGAATGCCAGGACAATCTCTTCAGTGTTCAAGTGATAAACAGTTATTACCAATCTACAATTAATTTCACTGCATGAGTGATTTTGCTTTGGAACAATACTTTGTCTCAATTCATCTGCTTTTCGCTCCTCGTTTTTCAAGTTCTACATTCTTCAAATGATGTTTCCTGCATAAGGTTCACCTTTCCTGCCAAGTTTCAACCAACTCATTGAAGACAAAGATAGCAGCCTCCTTATTAAAAATCCCTCAGTCTACCAGTGAAACCTGAAAGCAAAGGCATGTCTCATTCTAGCCATTGAATGTCCCAAAGAGCGTAAGAGGTGTGGGTGCAGGCCATGAGGCCTAATTTACAGAAATGTATGGGCATGATGGTTTAACTGATGTACACAAAATCTCACCTGCAAACTTAAATTCCCTTATCCAGGTTTGCAGAGTCAGGTTTAGCAAACATTGCCACCCGTAGGCTAGAATTACAGCGGCGGCTCCACAGTTAAGGTGGAGGAGTGTCGTCTCACTGCTCTCTCAGCAGTGCACACAGGAAAAAGGATATGATAATAAAAAAAATTTATTATAATTTTATTTTTCTTTGCTGCAACTCAGCAAGTCTTGGGGCCGGGGCTATCCTGACAGACACTCAGTAATATGGAGGAGGTTTGGTGGGTACTTAGTGCGCATTTCGGTTTGGCCAGCTGACGTAGGATGGTCAAACCAACATTCAGACTTAGCCTTTCTCCAACCCGAAATGTGTTGCACTGCTAGATGGAGAACATGCACAGGCTCCCAGTCCCTGTCTGAGTGCCAAACCAAGCTGCTCAGATTAATCCTGGAGCTGCTCTCATGCTGGTAATATCATTACCAGCATGAGAGCAGCGCCTGGATTGGCCAAGGGATGTATGGGAGCCTGTGCATTGGTTGCTGGGAGTCGACAGTAGCAAAGGAGGAGACCATCAAGGTGGCGGCTTGCAGGTAACTAATATTTTTTCCCCATTTACCCCCAACATGCTGCCCCTGCGCTACCCCCAGTTTGATTTCACAGTAGCTGCACGGTGAAAAATACAATACTTACTGTGCGACTAGTGATAACGAAAAAGGAGGAATTACTGGACTGCTGCAAGAGAACAGCACTGCAAAGTTCTATGAACACCCAAAAGCTCATATTTTTGTAGGCATTCCCAAACCGTTTACAGGGCTTTTTCTTGCATAGAAAGTTATTCATAATATTTAAAGTGATGGATTTTATACCATGGTGGGCGGATGTTTGGCAGTAGGAGAGACCGACCACCACGCATGCGACTGGCTCAAGGAGCCTATCGGTGCATCAGAGGGACTTGTATCCCTACAGCAGTGGTGGTGCCTGCTCAGGTAACGCTGTAGGGATTACAATGTCCCTTTTTGCCGGCTGATTCATGGCTGTTAACCCGCCATGAAAAGGCAGGCAGAAAGGGACTTTGGGGGCACCTAGCGGGCCCGCTCTTCCCCTTGCTCACAGTCTTTTTTTTTAAACAGTTTTTATTGGTAACAAGGGTGCATCGGTGCATGGCATAATAGTCATATCTCCCAGGTCAGTCTCCCAACTCAACCGTAATTTCAGCATCGGGTCAGCTGATTATTCACTAATTTCTTATAGGGAGATGGCTCTGTGGTCCATTGGATCCAGTAGCAGTCGGTCCTCTAGCGGAGAGGAGTCTGGAAAGGGGGTACCTTTTGGTAGGGCCATGGAGATGGCGTGGCTAATTTGGAGATATCGAAAAGTCTCAGAAGGTGCAAGCTGGTACTTAGCCTGGAGGTCATCAAATGTGGCCACCTTCCCCTTCACCCACATGCCCCCCACCGTGGAGATCCCAATTATGTCCCACTTGTCAAAGCCCGGCCAAATGCTGAGGCGACCCAATATGTCAGGTTTCTAGAGGGGAGTTGCTTTAATTAGGCGGTTATGCCACCCCAACTTTCTCATGACTCCATGCCACACCTCTATCATACGAGCCGTGGGGCCAGTCAGGTGTAGCTTACGATAATTGGTATATATAGTGCCCTATTATAGCCTCGCCGCCCCATGAGCCAACGGTCAGTGCGGAAATTGGGATCTTCATGTGGACCAAACATCCATCTGTTGATGGTCGTCAGTTGTGAAGCCTGATAGTAGAGCCGTACGTCTGCCAACCCTATGCCCCGTCACACCTTCCCATGGTAAGTCTGTTTATGGCAATTAATTTTGGTCGGTCCTCCCACAGCAACCCCCGCATCACTTTTCAATTTGAGAGAAGTATGAGTCCGGAACAGGGTTAGGAGCATTTTGCAGTGCGTAGAGGAAGTGCGGCAGGGCGAGCATTTTAAACAGGGACGTACGTCCAAAGAGTGTAAGGGGCAGCGATCGCCAGTGTCGAACATCTGACCTTACGCTTTGGAGGGGCACCAGCAGATTCCGCTTAAAGAAGAGATTAACGTTGGAGGTGACGAAAACGCCCAGGTATCGAAAACCTTGTCTTGCAACCGGAATGTCATAGCCCCGCGGACTAGATGGGGACTCGCCCCAAAGTACATACATTGAGGATTTGGACCAGTTTATCTGATACCCCGAATGCGCACCAAACATATGAAAGATGTGCAATAACCTTCGCAGAGAGCGTGCCAGAGAGGCCTATAAAGCAATATGTCATCCCCAGTCCTCATAGTCACTTTTTCCATTTAATTTTCCGCATACCCGATCTCCCCTGATCCAAATGGCGAGCAGCTCCAACACCATGGCAAAGAGGAGTGGTGACAACAGGCAACCTTACCTCGTGCCATGCCGAAGGGGAAAAGAGGCAGAATGATGGTTGTCCACCGTGACGTGTGCAGTGGACTGCGAACATAATAGTCTGATACATCTGATCAGCTTGGTCCGAACCCCGTGCAAGTCAAGACAGCAAAAAGATACTCCCATTCGATGGTATCAAATGCCATGGTGGCATTTAGTGACAGTAGGATTGCTTCCTCCTCGATGGTGCTATGTCTTCCCACTGCCCCGTGTACACGTCGCAGATTCCTAGCCATATTTCTGCCTGGCATGAAGCCAGATTGGTCTGGATGAATCTAATCAGTGATGTGGGGGAGTAGTCAGTTGGCCAGGAGCTTGGCAAGGATTTTAGCTACCACTGTGAGTAGGGAGATAGGGCGATACGATTTGCAGTCTTCCGCCGGCTTCTCAGGCTTGTATATGCCCACAATATCAGCCGGGAGGAGCCCCGACTCATAGCATTCAACAGGTGGGGTGCTAGTTTCATCGCCATTGGTTTAAATAGCTCAGTGGGGAGTCCGTTAGGACCCATCGCTTTGCTGGAACGAAGATCTTGTATGGCTTTTTGGACCTCTGCCTCAGTGATGACCTCTTCCAGGGCATCCTGATCGTGTTGGGGGATGCACACTACCTTGATGGTGGCAAGGAGATCTGCCGACATTGAGGCTTGGGAGGTCTTTGGGACCCTACACACCTCCTCAAAATAAGATGCAAAGGCATCAGCAATCCCCTGGGGGTCAGTTAGAAATGTGCTGTCAGGGCGCGTTATTGCTCGTACCCATCCCGCTGCCTGCTCCTTGCATTCCAGCCATGCCAGGAGTTTACCTGTGCGCTCGCCTTGTTCATAAATCCTATGACGAGTGGATAAGGAGCACATTGTGGTCCCCTCCAAAAGGAGTTGTCTGTAATCTTGTCGTTTCATTTTAAGACTGTGTTGGATATCAGGATGGGGGGCCTGAGAAATGGCCTCCCTCCTCCATGTGCGATATGTCCATCTCCAGTTTGACCACCCTCCTGGAACGCTCGGTCCTGTGTTCCACCATTAGCGACAGTGCCCTGCCCTTAATAACCACGCCAAATGCTCCCCAAATGGTCACAGCCGAGGTGACCGATCCCACATTTTCAGCAAAATAATAATCAGTATCTTGCCAGAGGCTTTCCTTCATGTGGGGTACTTTTAACGCCCACGGTTGTATCATGATTGGGCCTTGACGTTTGGTGCGTTGTGCTCCAAAGATCATCAAAATAGGGGAATGATCGGATATCCCTTGTGCCAAACAGGTGGAGTCGGTAAAGGCGTGTATATCTTCGGCATGAGAGAACAAATAATCAATTCAAGACTGACTACCATGCGCACCAGACTGAAACGTGTAATGCGTGCGGTGAGGGTGCAGGCACCTCTATATATCAACCACCCCCAGGGCATTGGTGAATTCCTGGAATTGCGAGCCTTGTGTTGGGTCTGCTCTGGGTGGAAGTCGGTCACGTGAGCCATCCATGGTCAAGTTAAAGTCGCCCCCCAATAATAATGCTCCCATGGGCAGGTCTAGTAGCAACGGCCTCACATCGTCAAAAAGGTACATTTTTTTCACAAATGTTATTCATATGCGTTGGTTCATAATTTCACTTGGGACACTATACACAATTGTAAATATCTATTGTAGAAATTCCTACAAAAAAACTTTGGATTTCAATACCAGTATTGTATAACTTAATCAGTGTCTCTGTGTCTCTTTCTATCTGACATCCCACCTAACCCCTGTCTATACATGCGATTGTCACTTTATCTTATCAATCAATTTTAAGTATCTTTTTCACAGGAACCATTGTTTTCTTAAAACACATAGCAAAGGGGGGCAGCACACCTCCTGGCAGCTCTTCAGCTTTTATTCTTGGTTGGGTTGTCTTAGTCCAGAAGAAATCTAAAGTTCTGGGGTTTTAGGTCTAATACGGATACCCCTTTTTCCCTTTAAAGTCTTTGTTCAGAAAGTCTCTCTTGCTCAGTAAAACCAGTCCTGTACTCCCTGGTCTAGTTTCACTACAGGAGGTGGAGACAGCATTGTGTGGAGCAGCCACAGCCTATTCATGTGTCAGTGCCAACTCCTCCCTCCACCCTAGCCCAGGATGGCCCATCAGCATATACACTCACACCTCAGCTCCCTTTGTGTGAGTGTCTAGAGTGAATGCACAAACAGCCCCACTCAGTCTAAAACCAGGTGTTCAATCAACAAGCAGGCAGAGGTACACAGGATGGTTAATCAAGAAAATGCCCACTTTCTAAAAGTGGTATTTTCAAACACACAATTTAAAAACCACCTTGACTAAAAGGTGTGTTGTTAAAGTTCAAGAGCCTAAACCTCAAATCTTTAGCTGTTCCCAATTGCAAGTTACACTTGTAAAAGATTACAGGGCAGTTCCAATGATATCCTTTGGGAGAGCTGGTCCTTTTAATAGTGAAAAATGGAATTGGGAGTATTTCACTATTAGAACATGTAATACACACCAGTACATGTCCTACCTTTCACATACAATGCACCGTGCCCATGGGGGTACCTTGGGCCTACCTTAGAAGTGATATACATTTAAAAAAAAGAAAGGTTAGGGCCTGGCAAGTGGGTGCACTTGCTAGGTCAACATGGCAGTTAAAAATTGCATGTGCAGACACTGCAGTGACAGGACTGTGACACATTTGAATGGCTACTGGTGTGGGTAGCACAATAAGTGCTGCAGGCCCACTAGTGCACAAGAAACAATTGATGGATGGAATGCTGAACAATGCAAAGATTTACACCCAGTCCCAAGGATCCGGGTTAAATTCATTTTGCTCACCATGCCGCCCCAGTTTGGACCCAGCCATATGCAAATCTGTGATGACCCTGTTCCTTATGAGAACAGTCCAGCCCGAACTGCCAAGCCAGGTCCTCCCTACACCTGAAACAAGCATCCTGGAACCAGATTCGGGGTATCACCCCTCATCATCCAGGTTAGCTTGAATCCAGTGGCACAGTGAGCACATGACCCATGTCTGGGTATACCCTTCCCACTTAGGGCGACGGATGCAAAAGAAACAATTGATGGACGGAATGCTGAATAATGCAAACATTCACACCCAGCCACAAGGATCTGAGTTTAATCCATCATTCTTTTGCTCACCACGCCACCCCAGTTTGGACCCAGCCATATGCAAAGCAGTCTTGACCCTGTTCCTTATGGGAACTTGTGGCATTTGATTTACAGGCCGTGGGCACACATAGTGCATTTTACTAGGGACTTATCAGTAAATCAAATATGCCAATCAAAGATAACTAATCATAATTCAATTTACACAGAGAGCATAAGCACTTTAAAAGTGATCAACAGTGGAAAAGTGCCCAGAGTCCTAAAGCCAACAAAAAAGGGTCGGAAAATTAGGAGGAAGGAAGCAAAATGTTTGGGGATAACCCTGCAAAAAGGGCCAGGTCCAACATCACTATAAAGTTTAAGTAAAGTTTTTAATACAAGAAGAGAGCCTTGCAGAGATCCCAATTACTGGCCTACACATAGCTCTCATGTAGTATTGTCTCACAATTGTCAGTTGATGCTGATATATGGTGACTATTTTTGTATGCAAGTGCATTACTTGCTTATCGTTTTCATACAGGAATCCAGAAACCAAATTGCGCTGGAAACTTGCCAGAATTGTGTATGGCAATGTGTACATACAGCTGTACGCTGACCTAGAGATAGTCTGAACAGTTTTATATTTTTTGAGAATTATATGTGATAGATGCAGAAAAAGAAATGCAACTCTATAGCCCCTAATCAATAGCTGATCACGAAGAAGTCACAGAATAATGGAGGATCACATTCCTCGTGCTAAAATCTGTTCATAAACTTCAAATTCACAATCCTAGTTGTTCTGAGCACCAGAATCAACCAGCGACAAAGACCCACAATGGCAAATGGTACTATAGTGATCTAGTAATTCTGCAAAGTAAAACAAACATATTAGTCAGTCAGTCATAAAACTTTATTTCGGCAATACTGCCATAAAAGCACAGTGATATAACATTTCAACATCATGAGATAGCAGACTATTAATTAAAAGCAAGATAGAAAAGAAGAACAGTTGCAATTCTTGTAAATTAACTTATGGGCCCCAGGAGTCAAGGAGTTGAAAATGTAGAGAGGGTCCCGCCTCCTCAAGTAGATAACCCTTAGAGTGCATTAAACATGAACAAGTATCTCAATTGAGGGCAAAATTAACATCATATTAAACAATGTCATCGTATTGGATCAAGTATTTAAAAATATAAATAAACAGAAAAAAGGTTAAAAGCAGATCATTTTCAATTAATATCATTTAAAATCAGGGAAATTGATCTTGAATAAAACAATAACAACATGATTCTGTACTCTGCAAGGGGTTGAATGAAATCTAAAGCAGACTCCAGGCTTTAGTGCTGCTTTACATCCAGAAACCTGGAAGTTAAACTAGATGAGTCTATTGACTGGATGGTACATGCTAGTCTGTGTTCTTTGAGCAGATGCTAGAGATTGTTTAGATATGGCAAGACAAGACTCCTCAGGTGCGGACCACAAGTCATTTCTCCCTAATTTACTAAATGCATCCCGGATAAAAAACAACCAAGTAATCTTCCCTGCCCCTAGAATTGACATAACTGATTTTAATTCCTCTCTTTAGTGTTCCAACTCCGGCATGCTCAATAGCCATCGCCAGTAGAGGAGTGGGCAGAAAGCAATCAAATCAGCAATAGGGGCAATACCCAGGTCCATCTTAAAGGGATTAGGGGGGGTACTTTTTGGGAGGCCCAAGAGCTGCCTTAAAAAGTTATTTTCAGTCACTCTCAGAGTGTTAGTTGAACAGTGGCCCCAGAGTTTGGCTCCGTACATAGTGGCTCCTCTTGCTTGAACCTTGTAAATTTCTGTGGGGGGGGCCAATAACCTTTACGGCGCAGCTCCTGTGGACTTTTAAAATCCCCCCACTTGCCTGGATTCGTTTTAAGTACGCCTTGTTGATCTGCGGCCCCCATTCCATTTTCTCGTTTAGTGTAAGGCCCAAGTAATCAAAAACTGGCACCCTCCCTAGGGACCTAAGATCCAGTTTAGGGTGCAGCCAGTTGATAGAATCGGCATGGAAGACCATGTACTTTGTTTTCTTTATGTTTACCTCCAGATTCCTTTTTTTACAAAACAAGCTAAATTCCTCTAAGACACGCTGCATTCCCATAGGTGTTTTGGATAGCAAAAGCGTGTCATCCGCAAACATTAGTGCTGGTATTTTGCGGTTTGCAAGTTTTGTAGAATCTACATCCCTAGCGGCTAAAAGATCCTCAATTAACCGTTTAGGAAGAGGGAGAAAAGAGTTGGTGCAAGCACACAGCCTTGTCTCACTCCCTTCTCAACGGGGAAAGGGGCTGATAGTTTCCTGCCATTCCTGAATCTATTTCTGGCAAAAGTGCCTTCATGAAGGGTTTAAGCTGGTGGCAGAGGTAATCTGGTGCTCCCATCTCAAGCAGTAAGTCCCACAACTGGTCTCGATCCACCATATCAAACGCGGACTTTAGGTCGACGAATGTTAGGTAGAGAGAACCACCTTCCAACATTATGGTTTTCCAATAGATCAGTTGTAATCTAAACAGCTGGTCTATAGTTGAGGATTTTGGACCCAAAACCTGCTTGTAAGGGAGTAAGTATATTATAGTCATCCATCCAGGTCTGCAATCTTCCCAAAAGAACACGCGCTATAATCTTCTGCGTTACATCGATTAGGCTAATTGGCCACTAATTTGTCGGTTCTAGGGGGGAGCCCTTTTTGTAAATAGGAAAGATCTCGGACCCGCCCATGTTGGAGGGGATGTCAAGCCATGAAAAATTGCATTAAAAAGGCACTGCAGATAAGGAACCCAAATTACCTGTTCAGATCTGAACAGGTCTCCTGGAACCCTATCCAATCCGGGTACCTTATTTGGTAAAACTTTGCACAGGGCCACTGTTACCTTAGCCAACGAGCAAGGTGGTATGTCGCCAAGGGGAACATGAGTATAATCATTGACAAGCGGGCCCATCTCAATGCTTCGTGTCTGTGGCTTAGAGTACAAAAGTTTAAAATGAGTTTGCCAGACCTCCTCCCCAAGGTTCGGCTCAAATGCAGACCTGTCCTCAGTTTTACCTGTCTTCACCAGTTTGCAAAACCCTCTTGAATCTTTATCGTCTTGGGCTTTCTTAATGGCCTGCCCTTTTTCAATTTCCCATTCCGATTTAGCTAGTAAAATTGTTTTTTTTAAGATATGCCCTTGCTTCCCTGATGCACACATTATTGCCCTCTCGAAGTATAATCAGCAGAGCGCTCTTTGCGTCTCTGCATGCCCTATTATACCAAGTGCTGTTGCCTCTACGTTCATTTCTTTTGCGAGTTGAGGTATTGCAAAAGAACTCTGCCAGGGTTCCTATCAACTCCAAATGGTTTTTCCCCAAAGCCTCTATAGGGTCGGTGACACCGTTATTATCTACAGTAGAGCTTGCCTTTTCCAAATAGGGAATGATGGATTTGTACAGGGCAGCCATTGCTTCTGGAGATTGTAAAAAAAATCCCCAGCGAATTCTTCTGCCTCCATCAATTGCTGTTAAGTCGGATAGGGGCGGGTTAGTTACGGCCTGTCCTACTGCCGATTGATGCCAGTCCAGGGTTACAACCAACGGATTATGGTCACTTTCAGTACGGGTCTGCACCAAAAAGTTCACAATCCTATGCCAAATATCCACATTCACCAAGATATAATCAATTGTGGAGTTCTGACCATTCCTTTCATAAGTATATTTCCCTGGGTTATTGGCAAACAGGCGACCATTACAGGCCCACAGTGAATAACTGAGGGTGAGTGAAGTCAACTGGATGACTAGGCGGGTTCAGCCAATTATCTGGTAAATGTTCCACACTGGAATTCCTCAAGTTGAATCTTCGTCACTCGTAATGGGGTGAGATAAACCATTTAAAGGTTCAAAATGGCAATTAAAATCCCCGCCAATGATAAGATACTCGCTCAGGCAGCGTGAAGAGAAAGGCAGCTAAGCAATCTAACGTCTGCGAGGGCTTCCCATACTTCACAGGCCGAGAATAAACATTAATAAGGGCCACCTTTGGAAAATTACTAAGGGAGAGAATAATACATGAAATATCTGGGGAATGTGTGTCTATCATCTTAACTGCACAACCAAGGTGTACACCGACCCATATACTCAAGCCTCCCGATTGTCTTCCCCTGGGCCCTTGAACAGCTGCTTTACAGTATGTGGCATACCCAGCTCTATGGAGAGATTTTAGGGCCCAGGTCTCCTGGAATAAGCAGATTTCAAGGGTGTCAATGAATTCACCCCAATCTGGAAGATCCATTTTAGTATTTAGTCCAGCTATATTCCAAGACAACATCTTTAGACCTTGTGGTGTTGCTACCTTAATACTCTGCTCTCACCAGCTCCCTGCACAAAATCAATGTGTGATTGTGGGCCTCTAATTCATCATCAATGGGAGGGGAGCCTAACTGTTGGACTTTGGGGATTGAATATTGACTACTAGAGATCAGTCAATAATCCACCTGATCTAGGACATTAAATCTATTGCTTACAGGGAGGGCATCTGGTAGAAAAGTTTCATAGCTACGGCACCTGTTATTTACACTACCAGACTGAGCTCTTGGTTCGCAACTTTCCCATGACCTGCCCCTTCTCTCTGGTGGAGGGTGTAAAGGATAGGGAGGGTAGAAGTAAGTTAGGGAAAGGGACTATATCCCAGTGGCCGCCCGCATCTGATGCTAATCACATATAGGTTCAACCGCACGCCTGTCTCTAAACTTAAACAAGATACAATCGCCCACAATGCATTTCTTTCTTAGTCCCACCCAACCAACTCAACAGGCAAATAGGATTTCGCTATACACCTGTGGTGGAATTGGTCTGTTTGTGTTTAACCAATGGACACACTTATTTTTTAAATCAGTGTACAACTCCTCCTTACCCTGTTCCAACATAGGAACACCAGCCAATACAACAACATACGGAATTGATGGGGTGGTAGATCTATGCATGGAAGGCTAGGATTCATTACATCACGGGCGGGAGAACACAAGTGGTGAACATAGGGTTTGTCTTTTCTCTTGAGTTTAGGCACCAAACCTCCCCACGAGTGGGTGTCTCTAGACCCGCATTCTCATTGGTTTCTCCCCCACCACGTGTCACAATGCCAATATTCATGGAGGTACCAACCTCAGCGTTCCCACTAAAGGGTGCTAATGTTAAATTGGAGGGCAATGAGGTAGATGGTAAAGTTATAGAGGTAGGAGGGTTAGACATTACATTCGTAGTTGTTTCAGTGAGCCCAATGTGACCACCCCCATTGACTTATTACTGCCGGCATGATTAGAGGCAAAAAATGATTCAAAATGCAAGAGTTTTTTCTCTATTGACGAGAGTCTTTCTAGGATTGTTAAATAGGATGAAGTAAGTAGGGCTCCCAATTTAATCCAAAAATCCTCTGCAATTTGGGGTAGATGAGTGCCAGCCATTTCTGAATTAGGCGTGCCCATAGGTAGAGCAGGCAACCGAGTCTCCTGTTAGGGTTGTAGTGTGTTTTATCTAGGTACCTGAATCGATATTCCTATTCCTTGCCCTTGCCCGGTTATAAATCAATAATATCCCTACAACGGCATAGAAACCCTTTTCATAATTCAGTCATAGCGCATGCTGTCACATTAAGCAAGCCTATTCCTCCAGCCCCCTAGAAAGCACACCGAGTTCTTAAACAAATCCAAGCCTCCAGCAACCTGGGAAATGCCCGCTGCTTTGTTTTGATTTCGTCCGAAAACTCCTGTAAAGCACTGTAAGAACGACCAGTTCTTAGTGACATCTTTATTGACGTCTTATGTCCAGCCTTACGTTAAACCCGGCACCTTTCAGGTATAAATATACCAACGTTGCCTTAAGCAAAGACACAGTGATGGTGAATCTGGAGCAGCTACTACTTGCCCGAGAGCCCAGCTGATGCGAGAGCCCACGGACCCTGCCCCTCCCTTTTGACGCGCTGAGAAAGACGCTGTCTTTTCTCCTGCCGAGAAATCCAGCCTCCGGCGTTTCCAGCCTACCTTTGCGGGTGACTGGGATACCGAGTCCTGAGAGAGAGATACCAGCCCTCCTGCCTTCTAATACCCAGGTACTGAACTGACTAAACCCTTACAGAGAATTCTTGAGTCAGATTCTTGGCAAAACAAACTTAACTTAAACTGCTACTTACTTACTCCCTCCCATGTATTAGGCTTAGGTCAGGTACACCGGGGTAGGCTTAGTTAGAAGCACCAGTTGAGTATGATTAGTCAATGTATATATGTATGTATCTATTTTATCCATTTTAAAGTATCATATGGCTAAGAAACCATATCAATGCTTTTACAGTATTATTTTATAATCCTGCTTTTACTGTATGCACTTTACTTAACTATAAGTATTGCAATTGTAGCAATTAATTTCTCTTGTATGAGGAAAGAGACTGCTCAATAAATAACACCTTTTATTGAAAACGCCCGTCTCTCTTTTTCTCTGCAATCTGGTGAAACTAAGTACGCACCTTTGACTGAGTGAAATAGCTGTCTTTTGTTTTCACACGACTCTAGAGATATACTCTTAATCAGGGAGAGCAAAGTTGTCATGTTTTATGGTTGTCAGAAACTAAATCCCTTCTTGTCTATCCAGGGAGGTTCAACTCCTCCTCGCTTATTCGAGAAAGTTTCTAGTGAACTCTGAGCTAGCTGGCAAACACTTAAGTCTAATATAGTCAGTAGAGACCTAGTTAACCTCAGTCCTACGTCTACACTGCTGAATATATTATTCCAATGCGCAGAACCTATTGAGACTATAGGAACTACACTACATGGCGCCCAACGTTTGGTAAGGCGATAAATCTAACGCAAGACGTTAGAGTAACTCAGTCGTGCTATTTCACACAGACCCTTTCTCCCGTAAATACTCCAAAGACGTCTGGAGTGGGTAAAAGGTTAAAATCCGCCGGAACTTAGTAGGAAGAGATTTCTATGTATAGTTTTTGGTTTATTCAACAATGAAGGATACAGTGTTCCAAAATATTGTGCACCTAATTTTTGTTTCCTTGAAAACTTGATCTGCAACAAAAAAAAACTTCCTGTCAGTAAAATGTCAGACAATGAAGGAGATAGGGAGACAGCTAGAATAGCAGCTCAACTCCTAGAGGAAGACAATAGTCTCCTGCAAACAGACCCGGATGTAATACTCATTCCGGTCAACATAAGAAAAACTATAACTCTTAAACTAATAGAAAATGGACTGACATCGAGAGGTAGTACAGTCATATTCGTAATTGAGGCACATGAATATCGGCAGACAGAGGTATTCTATTCATGGATAAACTTTCCAGCAGCAAACGCTGTCACACATGAGTTCCACTATTATAAAATAGAGGAATCACCGGATATCTACACTCCTTTCGAGGAGGTGGAAATCCCATTAAAATACCAAGAGCACCTGCTCTGGTTTAAAGGCGCCCTAAAACATAGTAATCACATCACCAGGCTCGGTCCACTAGGTAGACCAGGAGCAACGTGGCCGGTTCTAGCCAGCTACACACCACATCCAGACATTGAAAAAATTTCAATACCAGAACTTTTAGCACAGCTAAAACAACTGATTAAAATTCATAGACAATTAGTCCAATATGTAATGCGGACTTCAACAGTCCAACCAGCTATTAACATTCCACAGCCGACCCCTCATCAGGGGAACACAAACAAAATTACACCACAGAACATACAGTCATGTCTGGGTAAAGTACCCATAAAACGGGAACAAATTCCATTCTGGTTAGCACAGAAAATCCCTCAAATAGAGGCAGTATTTCCGGATACTACCCCTACTGAAAAACACAGAATTCTGACTATCTGTCTTCCAATGGGGATCGCACCACATGTGGAGGACTGTGACACTTGGGGCATAGTCTTTGCTTCCATTTACACAAAAACACATGGTGTTCCGTCCATGGCGGTAATACCCAATGTGCTAAGACAGATTCAAAATGAATACGGTCCAGAACCTGCTTTAACTCTGGGTATGAAATTACTGAAAGACTTCAAGCAGGTCTCAGCTTTATTATTATCTAACATAAAAGGAGAAGCAGCATCTGTGGCGATCCGTCAGAAATTGAAAGAAACAGATATAGCAGAACAGCCATTTTAACTTGCCAGAATCATAGAAAAATCCTATGAAGAGCTAGGAAGAGATAGTTTGGGTGGGAAACTAGTAAAACCTCAACAAACTGAAAATCCTGAAAAAATATTTATTAAAAATAATCTAAACACTCCAAAAAAGAGCTGGGATGGAAATAAACAATCCACTCCCAAAGAAAAAAGATTCCAGTCCAGAGGAAAGTCTCCTCGGCGGAGAGAAAGATCTCCGGACCAAGGACACATGTCTCCCCAGAGGGAGCCCTCTGAGAAAAGATACAACCTTAGAAATAGGGATAATTTGAAGAAACCTGATAGATATCAAGATATTGATACACGTCCCTCTCGATCTTTTCAGACTTCCTCGCAGAAATCTGAAAGAAAAGGACGGTCAGAACACAGGGAAGAGCACGTCAAGTCCAAAGACAAAGAACCTGCTCATCAAAGTAAAAAACTACAATTTCCCAAAAAGAAGGTAGCCAGCATTAAAATAATCAAACATGCCGAGGATCCTGAGGACACAGCTGAAAAACGGAGAGTGGGCTCAGACAATGCTAGACAGCGCAGCAGAAGTGAGCATAGCTCGCAAGATCCTGATGAATCATCTGGAGACAGTGGACACAAATGAATACATTCAGGTGGAAACTGCAGACACCAGAGTTAGCAAACCTCATAAAATATACGAAATAACATTGCGTATAGAGGGAGATAAGACTAGGAAAATAAGGGGTCTATTTTGGGATAACCTCTCCAAAGGCTATGACATCCTTTTAGCTGAAAAAGACTGGCCACCGGAGTTTGTCAGGGAGTGCCCTCATGGCGAAGAAATGATTATGCCTGCCTTCTCAAATCACATTCCAATACATAAAAAATATACACTTGCAAGAAAGTGGGCAGTAGCCCAAGCTCCTGCATTATATAAAAACCATGTTGGATGGGATGAGGACTCTCCTCCTCACAAAATCCAGTTAAAATGTCAACCAACTGCACAAAGGCAATACCCAATTAAGCAAGAAGCTAAAAAACAGGTCAGGGAGATCTTAGATCAACTTGAATACCAGGGGGTGATTGAAACATGCACCTCACAAATGAACAATCCTTTGTTTCCTGTCTCCAAGCCAGACGATTCATATCGTCTAGTTTTGGACTACAGACACCTTAACTCATGTTGCAAAGCTTTTGCAGTACAAAACTCTTACAGTGCAGCACTAATGAATAACATCGTGCGCAAAAAATACAAAACAACATTAGACATCTCTAATGGATTCTTTTGTTAAAATATAGCACCTGAAAGCAGGTATTTGACCGCTTTCTCAATAATGGGCTCGCAGAAAAATTTCTGTCGACTCCCACAGGGGTTCAAGAACAGCCCAGGATTATTCTCAGCAAGGGTAACAGAGTTACTACAAATGTATGATGATGAGGCATTCTCTTATGTCGATGACATCTATCTGACAGATGATGACTTGGATACTCACTTGAAAAGAGTGAACACCATAATACTTGGGTTCGCAGCAGAGGGTTACAAATTCAACTTTAAAAAATCACGAATTGCCCATCTAACTGTCCTGTTTTTAGGATATGAATTATCAAGTGAAGGCAAAAGCCTGGCAGACAACTTCTTAGAGAAGTGCGCTGTAATCCAAACACCAAGAACGCTGAAGAACTTACAATCAATTCTAGGTTTCCTGAACTTCGGAAGAACTTACATTCTAAATTATGCAGAGAGGGTTAAACCTCTCTACGAACTAATAAAACCAGATTTTAAAATAATCAATTGGACTCAAAAACACACAGAAATTTTGAGATCATTGCAAACAGACATGTTAGCTAAAACAAAATTGCAAACACGCGATAACACACGCAACCTTGTAATCCGAGTCATCCCAGGAAGATGCGGATTCACGTACCTAACCTCTAATGAGGGAGAAAAGGTACCAATAGCATTCAAATCACATGTGTACACAGAAGCTGAAAAAACATTCAGTATTAAGGAAAACATTGTACATGCGGTTCAAACAGCTGTAGCAAAAGAAAGAGACCAAGCTGACGGCAGACAGATTACTGTTAGAACAGCAGAATCAGCCTTTGAGGCATTAACAAGCCCATGTAATTTACCTACTGTGGCATTAAATCCAAAATGGATACAATGGGAAAATTCTCTTGCTACAGACAAAGTGAAATACTATTTTGACCCGGAAATGAAAAAATTGAAAAATCTAGAATATGAAAGAGAATATCCTCTGCCAATCGACATTCTGGCAATAAAACAGTACGCCTGTGTAATATACACAGACGGACATGCACAACCCTCGATTAGGGGAAAACAAGCCTATAACGCGACATGCGAGATTGTTAAATACGTGTGGAGCGGAGGTAAATTGAGACCTCTGGTAACAAAATCACACTCTGTAGAAAATAATTCAGATAAGCAAACTGAAATAATAGCGTTAAAAATGGCGCTAGATAATGCAGATCGCAAATTCCCGACACTAATAGTGTGCGATTCATATTACTGCGTCAAATCATACAATAACGACTTGCAGAACTGGGTTCAAAACGGTTACAAAGATGACACAGGTGCCACAATAAAGCAAAATTCACTTTGGGAACAAGTAGTTCTTTTACAGAAAGAACTACCAAAGACTCACGTGATACATTCATTGAGTCATGAACGTGATGGCGTTCACGTTTCAGGGAATTCATTGGCTGAGACAGCCACAGCGGAAGCAACTAAGCCGGCTTCCGTAGCTACAAAAAAGCGTTCAGGAAAATACATAGACGGGGAAATGATGCTGGCGGTAAAAACGTCATCAAAAGGCGACTGTGCAGCGCTACCTGTCAACTATCCAATCAATTATACATACGTAATCGATGCAAACTCCGTTCCCTTTGCTCAAATCCCTGGAGTGGGGGATAGGGTAATTCCAAACAGGAACAGGAGAGGCTTCTTAATACAAGAAGCACATATGGGATTAGGTCTAAGGCATCAGAAGATCAAGGAGTCTCTGACAGAATTACAATCAGAATACTGGTGGCCGGGAATGAGCGTGGATAATCACAAATTTGCAAAAAATTGTGAAAACCTCAACAGAGATCGCAGTGGCGAACCGGCCGACATAGTGCCAGAACACCTAATAGAAAGCATAAAGCGATCTATACGCATGATTAAACTGGAAACATGCGTCCCAATGTATATTATTTAAGACTAGTTTCACTTATAATGTAGACCCCAGCTCTCGGCTGACGTCTGAACTGTTATAAAAGATTTGCGAATCTATAGCGGCATAGACGCAATTGGCATGCTAAATTCTGACCAGGGTCCTGCTTTTATCTCTCGATCTTATAAGGAGGCCATGACCAGCATGGGCATTGCATTGCGGGAATCTTATCACTTCCTTCCTGAGGGAAATGGGATGGTGGAAAGAAAAAACCGAGACATAAAGCAATCTATAACGGCTAAGGTATTAGGTTCGGGTGATGGGTGGGTCAAACATTTAATAAGTGTCCAACGTAGTCTTAACAATCTGCCAAGAAATTCTCTAAAAGGTTTCAGTCCGTACGAACTATTGTTCGGGACTAGAATGCATATCCAGGATCTCGATAGTCAGACTTCAGTGGTAGAAGGAAAATGCTTTGATATCAAAGATCGTTTGGCTATTTTACAGGACTTAAATGAAACAAGAAAAGACCTGAGCAACATAAAGTTGAAACAACAGCCAACAGCCACTGAAGAGAAACCACCTGTCCCAGCAAGGCCTGTCTGGATTCCAAAGATTGGGGATCTGGTCAGAGAGAAAATCGCGGTGAAGAAGGAATTTGGGCCTTCTTACAGAAAAGCAGTACCTGTCTTAGCTGTCAACGGAACAAGATCAGTTGTACTACCGCCCTTTGCTGGTAAAAAGGAGAACCGAGTTGTATCCATCGACCTGGTTAAACCACAATCATGTGGCCAATAATAAGTAGTAGGCCAAGTGGAAAAGTTTGCTACAAATCAAGAGGTTCAAACTGAGAGACTAATCACATTTGATAAACCTACAGTGAATCAACAAGGACTATGCAACAAAGCCATGGAACTTATGCCTCTTGAAGCCCAAATTGTAACAATTGGTCAAGAAACACCTGTCTACAACGATGTAGCCACAGACTATGCTAATAAAACAAAGAAAAATCCAGAAGCAATTCCAATAATTGACAGAACTGCATCAGGCTACTTCATCAACTTCGATGACTTTACTGAGGATCCGAGCGAACCTAAGGAACAGCCAACGACAACAACGACTTTTAAAGACAAGACTAAAAAACTCTTTCATCAACTAAAAGAAACCTATCTGATTTCCCCATGTATTGAATTTTGGGTGGTGCTAGGTGTACTTTTCCTCCTGCTTTGGCTCATCATGGTGCTATGCTTGGGACACTTCATTGAGGGAAAATATGTTACAATGGACACAGCAAGCCAGAATATCAACCTGGTTCTAAAGCCACACAAGTCTTCACACATTGAGAAAAGAGAACTTTCTTCAGTAAACTTCACAGCCAATCAGATACCCGGTGGGGTAGCATGGGACAAAACAGATTACGATATATATGGCCCGGTCGAGCTCTTGAAGTATCTTCATCAATTTAAGGTTTCATTAAGTGACTTTGTAAAACCGAGCACATTCTCTGATGATTGGGACTTTGAAAGTATTAATGATATGATGTCAGACCTAGTTATGTCAGCAAAATTTACAGAACATGATTATTTACAAGGTTCATCGAATTATGATCAGATGTACTGCTACAACCACTATGGTAACCATTATTTGCATAAATCTGCTCAACCTAGAAATGTTTTAAATTATAATCAATGGGAACATTGTGCAACTCCACCAAAAGGAAGTTCAAAAACATTCTATGAGAAATTCCTATACTTCTCAGGGTTTAACACAAGTGAAGCAGAAAACATTTTATTTCAAACTGTTAAATAAGACAGGAATGAAAACCATGCTGACAAATACAAAATTAATCTACTCAGAATCATTTTTTGAAAAAATGAATACATTTGGTTTTGATTTTTGGAAAAATAACATTGAAACAAAAACGATCTGGGGTACTAAAGATTGGCAAGTCCAAGGTATAGAATCATTATTCAGAGCCTGCATGATCCCAGAACAAATTATATTTTTGAATGATACAATTCAACAAACAATCTGTCTTGGCCTGGCCAAAATAAAAGACTTAAACAAACCGTCTATTCCAAAGCCAACACCTGACAGTAATAGCACTACAGATGTTGAGATAGACATATCCCATATTTTAAACCAAAACAGAACACATCCTGATTGGAAAAAATGGTTGATCTGGCCCACAGACACAAATAACTGTCAAGATAGATTCCTGAACAAAACACAGGGGTTCAAATTGACCAGGCCAGACCCTAGATACTCCCAGCGACAACATCCAGGGATTGTAACAACATACAGTGTAGGAAAACTCTGCCTTGAATGGCTACATACATCCACACTGGCAGAAATTAAGCAACACTTAACTTTACTTAAAGAAGGTGCTGACTTGCGTGATTTCATTATGGGACCACGCAAACAGCGTCAAAAACGTTTCATAGCGGCCTCTATATATGCAGCTTATAACGAAGTTTGGAAAGAAACTCAAATTGAAACAGCAAAGAAAATACGGGAAATTGACCGTATTAATTTGGAACAATCACTTTCTGTTGTGGACAATGGGTTAATGACTCTGTCCTCCAGAATATATTCACTGGACAGTATTGTATCATCTGCAATCGATATAATAGAGCAGGACATGCTAATGTTACAACATGGTCAGTCCCAATTGCGTTCTATTGTACAGCTTGGCTGGACGTTACAAAATCTGCGTTCAGGCTACGTGCCTTGGCGTTTAATCAACACAACGTCACTGTTCTCTATCTTTAACCTTACTGATATACAAATCAGCTTGGCACAAAAGGGAGCAGAATATACAATTCTGAGCATTGAAACTTGAGAGATTACCATTGACAATGTCAGAACGACCTGTCATTGAACGGATAATACACGGAATCATAACTATTCCGATAACAACTTTCCAATTTCGATACTGCCAAAAGTATATACAGGCAGGCCAGTATGAAAGGTTGGGTAAAGGATACGTCAAGTCATCATGGAAATTACCTTACACACACACATGTTATAGTGAAAAAGGACAGAATGTATTTCATAGTGGTGATAATTGTGAAAAATCACTAAGTGGTATACTTCTGTGTCAGGGTATAAATCTACATGGGGCCTGTGAGGGGACTTCAAATAACCTTTCATGTCACCAGCTTGGCACACCTGCAACTCGAATAGAGCCATTCATTAGACGGCTTTCGAACGGGAGCTACATTCTAATAATGGACCACAGATGTTGTGGCCTGGTGCCAGGAAAAGCTTATCTGGTAAGCGTCACGTCCAGGGTCACTTGCTGTTTGCAAGTATTGTATCCGAACGACACTCCAGACAGGGAGGGAAAAATTTGGCCCAGTTTGAAAATCTCTTCTATTCGAATGGATACTTTAAGCAGAATGAAGTCTGTTCTTCTACAGACGCCAGTGCACTTGACGTCATCAAAAGAAACGTATGATCTCCAAGTTGCAAGGACAACGGCAGAGATACATAACCTTTTATCAACAAATTGCCCCCTACACTTCGCAGAAATGCTAAACGAAATCTTAAACATTTCTGATACGAATGGTATAGCGAGTGTATTTAAGACACTTTTTTCGGGACTGTTGATACCTTTCAAAGCAGTCCTGGGCATCTTTCCTAATTTTGTCCATTCACTCTTTGGCGGCCTTCCACTCCTGTTGGGACTCGTAGCAGGCATTTTATTTTTGATACTCCTGCTTCGTTATGGCAAGCCATGTCACAGACAAGACTCCAGCAACAATGGAAGAAACGATCCTAGCTATACGCTATCGGGGCCGCATAACTAAAGTCCTTGGATTAGCCCGGCTAAGAGATCTGAATATGACCTGGTTTATTTCATTCAGACCCATCTGGCAGAACTGTATCTTACCTGTGTTAAGATGTATGCTGTGCGGAGAAGAATGCGTGTTAGACGTCTGTCTCACACTGCAATCAGAAGTACCATTGGATACAGATACTTTGCTGAGTCCAGTAAAAGCTCATGCATCGTGTTGTCCCCAGCGGTTACCCATCCTGATGACCGCATTCGTTGAGACTTCACCACTGCGATTAAAGGGTAGTGAAGTGCAAGATGAGAGCAGCATCAACCAGGTACGACCTTCTGTGAGCACTGCTGATCCTGTCATCGATGATAGCAATCATTCTCACGACTGCACAGTTGCGGCATTTTCCAACTTGGTCGAACTTTCACCTGAAGCGGTAAACTGCTTTTTTGAAAGTCTGTCTGAAATGATGTTCTCCCCTGAACAGAAATAATAAACTTTAAGTAAACGAGCACTCAGCGTTCCCTGAACTCTGAATTCGGCCTTCAGCTTTGAAAAACAAAAGCTTCTGAAAATATTTGGAACTGTTTTGACTTCTTCCCTTGAAAAACGAAATTATTTTTTCCCCGATTCCAAAATATTTACTTTTGTTGGCACTCATCCTCTGCTTAAAGTAGAACTATTCTTAGAGAACAGAGCTTCTATTTTTAGGAACTCTAGAGACAATATATTACCTCAGCCTCTAGCATATTTACAAATAACTGTATTTATATGTGATGAAATGGTCTCGCACTTTTCTTTTCTGTATCAAGAGCCATTTCATGTGTAATATTCGCAAATCATTCATGCTGATATATATGTGCATCCTTACTGAATGATTACACTGCTTGAAAGCATACAGTACCTATACTCATTTTTCGTGTATTTCGCATATGCCATTTCAGATGCAAAAACTGTATTTTGGGGTGGTATACACATGCACCGTTAGATATGTTTACTATTTGCTTAGTTTAGTAATCATGGACATGAATTCGTGGAGTGGGTGTAGTGTGTTTTATCTAGGTACCTGAATCGATATTCCTATTCCTTGCCCTTGCCCGGTTATGAATCAATAATATCCCTACAACGGCATAGAAACCCTTTTCATAATTCAGTCATAGCGCATGCTGTCACATTAAGCAAGCCTATTCCTCCAGCCCCCTAGAAAGCACACCGAGTTCTTAAACAAATCCAAGCCTCCAGCAACCTGGGAAATCCCCGCTGCTTTGTTTTGATTTCGTCCGAAAACTCCAGTAAAGCACTGTAAGAACGACCAGTTCTTAGTGACATCTTTATTGACGTCTTATGTCCAGCCTTACGTCAAACCCGGCACCTTTCAGGTATAAATATACCAACGTTGCCTTAAGCAAAGACGCTGTGGTGGTGAATCTGGAGCAGCTACTACTTGCCCGAGAGCCCAGCTGATGCGAGAGCCCACGGACACTGCCCCTCCCTTTTGACACGCTGAGAAAGACGCTGTCTTTTCTCCTGCCGAGAAATCCAGCCTCCCGCGTTTCCAGCCTACCTTTGCGGGTGACTGGGATACCGAGTCCTGAGAGAGAGATACCAGCCCTCCTGCCTTCTAATACCCAGGTACTGAACTGACTAAACCCTTACAGAGAATTCTTGAGTCAGATTCTTGGCAAAACAAACTTAACTTAAACTGCTACTTACTTACTCCCTCCTATGTATTAGGCTTAGGTCAGGTACACCGGGGTAGGCTTAGTTAGAAGCACCAGTTGAGTACGATTAGTCAATGTATATATGTATGTATCTATTTTATCCATTTTAAAGTATCATATGGCTAAGAAACCATATCAATGCTTTTACAGTATTATTTTATAATCCTGCTTTTACTGTAAGCACTTTACTTAACTATAAGTATTGCCTGAGAGAGAGATACCAGCCCTCCTGCCTTCTAATACCCAGGTACTGAACTGACTAAACCCTTACAGAGAATTCTTGAGTCAGATTCTTGGCAAAACAAACTTAACTTAAACTGCTACTTACTTACTCCCTCCCATGTATTAGGCTTAGGTCAGGTACACCGGGGTAGGCTTAGTTAGAAGCACCAGTTGAGTATGATTAGTCAATGTATATATGTATGTATCTATTTTATCCATTTTAAAGTATCATATGGCTAAGAAACCATATCAATGCTTTTACAGTATTATTTTATAATCCTGCTTTTACTGTATGCACTTTACTTAACTATAAGTATTGCAATTGTAGCAATTAATTTCTCTTGTATGAGGAAAGAGACTGCTCAATAAATAACACCTTTTATTGAAAACGCCCGTCTCTCTTTTTCTCTGCAATCTGGTGAAACTAAGTACGCACCTTTGACTGAGTGAAATAGCTGTCTTTTGTTTTCACACGACTCTAGAGATATACTCTTAATCAGGGAGAGCAAAGTTGTCATGTTTTATGGTTGTCAGAAACTAAATCCCTTCTTGTCTATCCAGGGAGGTTCAACTCCTCCTCGCTTATTCGAGAAAGTTTCTAGTGAACTCTGAGCTAGCTGGCAAACACTTAAGTCTAATATAGTCAGTAGAGACCTAGTTAACCTCAGTCCTACGTCTACACTGCTGAATATATTATTCCAATGCGCAGAGCCTATTGGGACTATAGGAACTACACTACAGGGTGGCGTTGCTGGGAACTCCGGGACACCGGACCTGTTAGATTTATGGATTTTTGCATTTTTTTCCTCTGCGGTCCCCCTCCCCGCTTTCTCTTGGATGCAGGTCCAGGCACTTGATCCGTGATTTGCAGTGTAGAGCTACACGCAGACCTCGTTAAGACACGAGGTGGTATACAACGGGCCGACTCTTTTATTGCTGCTGCAGCAGGCGAGGTATTAGATGGGGTTTCCAATGATGAAGAGGTATCAACTGGAATCTCTGGGTCCTGCAATAATTGATTATTACCTCCTTCCAAAGCGTGGGGGTCACTGGCCAGATCTATAACTTGCTTGGGCGATCTCACGTGCATCAGCCCGCCCAGAGGGGAACGTTTAGATTGCGTGGGGTCCAGCGATAAACGTCTCTCAGTCAAGGCTATTTCGTGGGCCAGTACTGATGTTGCTCTGATTATGAACTGGTCCAATGTCCCCGCCACAGACCCACCCATAAGTGGATTTCCCCCCTTTCCTCCTCTGGTGGCCATCATAGAGTTAGACCTCACTCAACAACTAGCCCAAATATCCAAATACCAAGTCAGGCCAATACGACAGGTATACAGTTCAGCTCATATGGACTAACTCTAGAATGCAGGTTGGGTCAGAGGGGGGGCCCGGCCCGTCCTCTTACGTTCTCGAACGGGCTCAAACTGGTCCGCCCTTGTCCCGGGCTTGGCCCAAGCAAGTCCCGCGCTGCGGTGGTGGAGGCAGCGCTATAAGCGCGATGGCCATGCCTCCCTTTCACCGGCGGCACCTGGTGTGGAGCAGGGAACGTTGGGACATGTAGTTCTTTGTGGCTCAGTGTAGCGCTAAGTGTGGCAGGAAGCGCTGCCTCAGCAGCGAAGTTCGCATGTGCTCCAGTCCCCCGGCTCAGCTCGGCAAAAGAATTAGATTAGCCCCGCGCCCCTGGTCACAAGGGCAGCAGCAGGAATGCAGAGTAATCTATGCCACCAGAACTTTCACTTCTGGGAGTCGCACATCAAAATAGCTGCCTTCTGCTGACGCTCTGATCAGCCTACTTAACGATATGTTGTTTTTTGCGATTGGGGTATTGTTTTCACTTACTGATCTCAGTGCTTCCCTTTTGGCATGTTTGTGGAAGCTTTTGCAGCATGTTTAGTTTTTTCTTTTCTCTGCTGCTCCTACCGGTTGCTCTGCTCCTGTTCTGCTGCTATTTCCTTTCAGGAAGGCGGAGTTTACTTCAGGAAACGGCGAGGCTGAGTCCTAGAACCACTCCTACAGTCAGTTTTAGCTGCTACACTCCTAACGCCTATGGGGAATATCAGTTATTTCTGCTTCTTCATATCAACTTCAGGTGAGAATTATCTTGCATGAATTTAATTATACTATTTCAACAAAGTGGAAGGAAAAAATATTTCTATGTAACAAATTAAAACAATATATAACAAATATAAACAAACTATCTCTCCTCTACAAGCAAAATCTAAAATTGTGGATTCTAATGAACCTTCTTTATCCACTTTGTTGGAAGAATTGCACACTGTGCATTAAAATACTGATTCTATTACGTCAGAAATAAAAAAGTTCTGCAGAGATATGGCTAGTCTTTCTATGAGAGTTTCTGATAACACAATTACAATTTAGGATAATAAAGCTTAAATTGATAGCCTTACACCTATGGCAGCACAAATCTACCAAGGAGTAAGTTACTGTTGGATTTAGAAATCCGTAATCGTCAGTACAACTTATGTATTGTTAGTTTGCCAGAAGACGAAGAGGGAAATGATTTTAGGCAGTACTAAGAGAAATTGCTACCTGGCCTGTTAATGTTACAATTTTCAGAAAAAATTTAGGTTGTCAAAGCACAAAGAATTCCTTCTCACCAAAACCCTCAGCAGGGTAAACCATGACAAATGATTTTTAAAGATTTGCATCATACAAATTTGGTGATGATCAGGAAGGCAGCTAGAGAAACTCCATCTTTAGTGGTTAATGAAAATAAAATCTACATTCACCAAGACTTTGCTAAGAACTGTTAATCTTTGTAAAGAATTTGCTGAGCTGAGACCACAACTCCACTCCTCTGGTTTCAAATCTGGTCTCTTTGATCCTTCTACTATGAGAGTCTGGACAGATGGAGTCCTTTTGATGAGTAGAAGAGCTATGTACCTTATTGGACCAACTATCTCCCATGTCCATGGGAACAAATGTTACTAACACTGGACTTTTTTCTGGTTATGATTTTCAATTTAACTTAACCTTCCTCTCAGATTAACTATGTGGGTGTTTTCTGGGTAGGTTATTCTTAGTTATACATGTGCGTGTTTCTACAATTCTATTTTTGTTTTTATGTTGTCCTATTTATGTTTATCCTTGTCTTTCATTTTATCCCTGTATCTCATATATAGAGCTACTTTTGGTATTTTATCTATATTTTTTCTGTTCTCTTCTATTGACATTCCTCTTACAATATGGCCAATATAAATAATATAAAAATTGTTTTGTTGAATGTTAAAGGTTTAAGATATTCTGTTAAACTTGCGAAAATGTTAGATTATTTAGCAATTCTCAAAACTGATATTTGTTTTTTACAGGAGACACATATTGACGATAAGGTGTTAGCATATATGTAGAAGAAAGTGGGTTGGTACTATGGTTTCTTCACCTGAAGTTAATAAGAAAAATGGAGTGGCTATTCTTTTTGCAAAGGGATTGCAATTCACATACTGAGCAAATTTCAGAAGGTCGTTACACTATTGTTAAAATTCTATTGGATAATATGCCTATTAAGTTAATTAATGATTATGGGCCAACAAATGATGATCCCAAATGTTGGTCCCTTTTTACCACAGAGGTACTCAAACTAGGTAATGTTCACACTCATTTGTGGGATAGATTTTAATTTAATATGTGACCCCTTGTTAGATAGATCATCACAATCTTAATATCATCTTCCTAAGGCTTTTTGTACCTTAAAGTCCTTTTTTAAGACAACTAAGCTGGTGGAAATTTCTCAATTACGATACCCAACTGAAAAATGTTTGACTTTTTTCTCAAATCCTCATAATTCTTATTCAAGACTTGATTATTTATTAGCATCCCTACAATTAATTCATTCAATTTGTACTCCATTAATACATAATAAAGATATCTCTGATCAATCACTTATTTCAGCTGTTTTTCAATCTACCCCTACTCTTTCTACTCAATCTAGATGGCGTATGAATACTCATACAGTTCTCAATGAAATTAATAAACTAAAACTATTATCTGCACTTCAAGATTATTTTCTTTTAACCCTGAAGGTTCTGTGTCCCTGGAAACTTGATGGAATGCATTCAAGGCAAATGTTAGAGGTGTAACCATTTCTATTATGGCTCATGAAAACAAATCTTTTAATGCTAAAATTGAAGAGCTGGAAAAAACAAATTGCACAGTTAGAGAGACGATTTATCTTGTCTAATGATCTCAAATATAAAATGCAATTACAGAAACTTTGTTACGAATTTAATTCCATATTAAGTAGATGTGCAGGTTTAGAACTTTCCAATAATAAGGCCACATTTTCTTTTAATATATCAGGTAGATTCCTGGCAAGTTACTTACGTATTAACAAAGATAATAAGACTCATATAACTGCGGTTCACGGTGTTAATGGTAATATTGCATTAACACTTAAAGATATAGTTAATAAATTATTAAATTATTATAAAACCTTATATAATAAGCCTCCTTCTGTGGACTCTTCATTGATTGACAATTCTTTGCACAATTGTTGTTTACAGAACATTTCACAATCAGCCAAAGAAGATTTAGATTCACTGATTACTTTAGAAGAGATTGATTTGTCTATTAAAGCTCTTTAGCTTAATAAATCTCCTGGACCTGATGGAATCTCAGCTGATTATTATATGGATTTTGCTTCCCACCTCATATCTCACTTGCTTCAGCTTTTGACCTCTTTGAGCTCATTAGGAACAACCTCTGGACCGTTTACTGAAGCATTAATTGTTGTTCTTCCAAAAGATAGGGACTGATTACGATGGCGGGCGTATCGCCACCACTGGGCCAGCGGTGAGGACCACTGGCCCGACGGTGGCGATCCGGCCACCACCAACCCTGAAATTCCCACTGCCAAATTAGGCTGGCGGTGGAAATGTGAATGGTACCGCGGCGGATGGAAAGACCGTCCACCGTGGTCCCGCAAGGCGGTCCTTTTCCACCCGCCTTGCGGGACCCGGTACAATGGGGGCATTTTTGCAGTGCCCTGCAGGCACTGCCGTGGGCATTATGATGCCTTTCTTTTCAGTCGGAGATCCCGCCGCAAAAAGACAGGTGGAGAATGCCTTTGGGGGGATGGGCTGCACGTGGGGGTACCTATGGTACCCCCCTGCATTTAAATGTACAAGGTGGGAGGCATCGCACGGTGCCTGTCACATTGTACATTCAAATGCACAACATGTATTTTTACATTGTGGCGGGTGCTGCTTGCAGCACCGTCTGCCGCAATGTAAAAATTCAGGATGCGCCCACCACTGTGGCGGGCGCATCCTGATTAGTATAGCGGCACCGCAGCACCTATGGCGGGCGGTCCCTTTTGCTAATGCGATGGCGGACGGACCGTATTCGGCCCCAAAGATCCAACTATTGTTTCAAATTATTGGCCTATTTCCCTAATAAATCAAGATTGTAAACTTTATGCTAAAATGCTTGCATCTTACTACTCCCATGCGCACAGGACGTATGCGAGGCTGGATCACATTCTAGTTTCGGGGCCGATGGCTGCGCTGGCGACGGCTTCCGACATTGGGGTGCTCTCTTTGTCGGATCATGCCCCGGTTTCGGGTTCCTTTCAACTGCCGCCGGTAGCGCCCTCTCGAGGGGTTTGGCGCCTCAGGGACACACTGCTGCATAGGCCGGCAGTGGTGCAGCAGATCCGCGCCGCGATATCGGACTACCGGTCCCATAATGATAATGGGGATACATCCTGTGCGACACAGTGGGCTGCCTTGAAGGCGGTGCTCCGCGGGGAGTTCGTCTCCATCTCATCTGCGGAGAATAGGGACCGGCGGCTGAAACGAGAGGAACTTACGACCCGGGTGCGGGAGCTGGAACAGATGCATCAGAGAACGGGGGCCCCCCGGGTTTGGAGGCAGCTCAAGGCGACGCGGAAATTGCTCTCCGCGCTCGATATGGACAGGGCGGAATATGCAGCGCTCCGCTTGAAGCATGCATATTACACTGGGGGCGATCGTTGTGGCCGTCTCCTAGCAAACAAGCTTCGTGTGAAGCATCAACGCATGCGGGTTGCGGAGCTCTCCGCTCCGAATGGAGTGGGAGCTACGGAGGACCCTCAGATTGCGGAGGGATTCCGCCGATTCTACGCCGACCTGTACGCAGGTGAGCCTCCTTCGGTGCTCGCAGAGGCTGAATATCTGGCTTCGATTGACCTCCCTGCTCTCACCCCAGAGCAAGCGGAGTATCTTGAACGAGATGTTCGCCCGGAGGAGGTGATTGCGGCTATCTCCCGGCTTAAACATGGGAAAGCCCCGGGCCCTGACGGTTACTCCCCGCTTTTTTACAAGACGTTCTGTCCGGAGCTGGTCCCTCTGTTGACGAAGCTCTTTAACACCTTCGCGGAACCGGGAGCCATCCCTCCGGATTTGCTCAGGGCGACGGTGTCGGTTATTCCCAAACCTGGGAAGGATCGGACCGAGTGCGGCTCTTACAGGCCGATCTCATTGCTGAACGTGGATCTCAAGCTATATACGGGAATCCTGGCGACTCGCCTGGCGCAATACCTACCGGGACTGGTGGACCCGGACCAGGCGGGGTTTATCCCCGGTCGACAAACAGTGGACAACACTAAGAGGGTGGTGCATGTCCTGGAGAAGGCATCCCGCGTCCCAGGGGAACGCATGCTATTATCTGTGGACGCCGAAAAGGCGTTCGACCGGGTGCGCTGGTCTTACCTTGAAGGGGTGTTACGCAAAGTGGGGATCGGGGAGAAATTCCGTACGCTTGTCTTTAACTGTTATAAACACCCGACCGCGGTGGTGCGGGTCAATGGGTGCAGCTCCAACCGCTTTGCGATTGAACGAGGGACCAGGCAGGGATGCCCACTGTCCCCGCTTCTTTTTGCTCTTTATATGGAGCCGTTTGCCCAGAGGGTCAGACAGAACCCGAGAGTGACTGGCATTCGGATGGGAGGCTATGTTCACACCATCAGCCTGTACGCGGATGACGTGATCCTTCTACTTGAAGACCCACGAGAGGCACTCCCAGCCTGCGTCGCTGAGTTAGACGCCTTCGCCAGGGTAGCGGGCTTTAAAATGAACATGGGGAAATCATCGGCCCTGGACCTCTCGCTGTCTACCGCGACGCGACTTGACTTACAAGGGCGCTTCCCCATGAGCTGGTCTAAAGACCTAATCCCGTACTTGGGTGTCTTATTGGCGCCTTCCCTGCCCGCTATGGTGGCGGCGAACTACACGGCATTGAGCAGTAAGATGAAAGAGGAGTTGTCCCGCTGGAGCAAGGGCACGTTGTCGCTGCTGGGTCGGGTTGCCGCTGTCAAGATGACTCTTCTACCGCAAGTCCTGTACTTATTTCGGGCGCTGCCGCTTCAACCACCGAAGGGATGGCTCCGTCAAGCGCAAGCGGATATAGCCCGCTTTGTCTGGCAGGGTCGCAAACCCAGGCTTAAGAGAGCCTTGTCTACTTTGGCTCCGGAATCTGGCGGCCCTGGCATTCCCGATCTCCAGAAGTACTTTCATGCGGCGCAATTGCGGTTCTTAGTGGAATGGAGCAAATGGGAATCTGACAGGCACTGGCTTTTTCAAGACCAGGCGGTGGCCGGCAGGACTTTGCAGGAAATTCCCTTCATGCGCAGGGCGCACAGGCCCCCTAACCTCTACGCGTCCCTGGTTACCCGGGTCCCGCTCAGAGTGTGGGACGCAGTGAACATCACGCGGGAGCTTACTACCTTCCCGTCGCCGCTTACGCCGCTGATCGGGAATCCTGACTTCCAACCTGGGATGGAGCCTGGCGCGTTCGCACACTGGAAGGCGGCCAGGTGCTGCGCTTTGTTTCACATGTATGGCCCAGATGGGATCGTGTCGTTCCAGGACCTCAGACGGGATTACCACCTGCCTGAGACCGAACGTATGCGATATTTCCAGGTTCGCCACTGGGCGCTGCAGCCGCAGGTGAGGGAGCTGGCAGACCGGAAACTTGAGGTAATATGAATTTTTATGCTCAATTGTGTCCCCTACTATGTACCCCAACGGCTCCATGTATGTGCTTAAAGTGCATGTAAGTTCCCTCCATAACCCGCTATGAACCCGCTATGAAGACGCAAATACATTTGCGTCCAACATTAACATGTCCTCTTTCTGATCCGCCATGAATGGATCAATAATTCAGTTCCTAAGTGTGCCGGGCCACCGTCTTTACATGGTACACATTCATGTTTTCATGGCTCTGGCGGAGGCCCTGATTTCTGCCATCGAGCCTTTTCCTGACTTCTGCCTCTAAAAACTGCAGCGAGGACCTGCATCTGCATCCCTGAACTTTGACTTACTCCCTGCGCGGCAAGTGGTGCCCGGCTCTGTCTGACTGCCTGCCAAAACTGTATTCAGCCTTCAAGTTATCTGCTCCGCTCCTCGAAAATACATTCCTGTCTAGTAGTTTAGGTAAACATTCCCCCAGCTGCAGAGTAAAGGGCCCGGTTTTTCTGTCTCCATGTATGTAATTCATAGCTCCTGTTGCCATGGTAGGCCCATGGCCCTCGCATTACACGTAGACACACATACACGCATTAGCAGTCAGTATAGAATAGCCTCTGCCCGAGAGACCTTTTCTTTTAAGATAATACAGTTCTCCAAACACAAGATACCAGATATGATTTAGGAACAAGTTGATCTGACCCACCAGACTTCTGTCTCTAATCCTAGCGTTAAATGTCAAGTCCCCTTCACCCTCCAGTTCCACGTCAGTCACACGTCATGCTGCTGCGTGCGCATCTCTGCCATATATTTCTGCTGACACTGCAGGATTCTTCTAGGGATCCACCCACTTGCGTCACTTCTATGATTGAAATGCTGAAATATTTCTTCTTCTATGTGACGTTTCTGGCACCCACCTCCGTGTTCACCCTTGTGCACGCCTTCTGATTACATATTGTTACGCACATGTTTCTTATCTTGTTTTCTTTCAGCCGTTACGCCTTCTGAACCCATCACCACTGTAATGATATTATATATACTGCGTGCTGTTAATAAATCATTGTACATGTCCATGATTCCCTTCCTGAACCCTCGTGGTGATGGATCATGCTACCTGGTTCGAACCAATTCCATTTTATGGAATAAAACCCCTTAAAACTCAGACGCCACGGACTCTGTGTCCCTTATTTTGATTGAGCTATTTTATTGAACTTTACCGCATAGAAATTAGATACCAGGTAATTTAATTTACCACAGTGAATGGCACCCCAGATGGGACACTCCCCCACCTTACGCGCCGGCGGTGCGTTGCAGCCCTAGTCCCCTGCCACAGCCGGACGGACACTCATGCGCATCCACAGGATTTCCTGTATCTCCCTCAGGCCAACGGAGGTGACTGAGACTGCGATTGATACCCAGACGAGGCGGTGAGGAGTGCGGAGGATCCCGACCCGAGTCCAGCCGAGAGTGCAAGGTCCGAGGTGTCTTGAGGCCCACCAGTTCCGAAGTACCTACGTCACGAGTCGAGTCGAGTCCAGTCCAGTGTCGAGTTTTCCGAGGCCTTCTGTTCCGTGCTTCCCGGTGAGTACCTTTGCTGGGGACGCATCTAGACGGGTGCATTAGTTTGCCCCGGTCGAGACGGGTTTTGGGTACAGTGACCCGGTCTGCACTGTTTAGCAGTGTATCTGTGCTGTTTAGCAGTACATCAAGTAAATGTTACTAGTTAATATATGGTTTTAATGTCGTGGTATGAGTGATTGTTTGATCTGCATTACTGTGTATATTGTATTTATGGTGTTCGAATTCGAGTAAGTATCAAGTATCAAGGTTCAAAAATGCCGCTGTTCAGTAAGTTACGACAGATAGGAACTAGAAAGGGGATTCTAGAAGAAGCAGTGCCTGTTCCACCTAGGGACACACCAGGGCACTTTATGTACCACAAGCATGGCTTAGGTGCCATACTGTACTTAGACTTGTGGGTCGATTATACCAAACACTTAGAAGAGCAATATAGATGGCCTGTTTCAGGAACATGGGATGCCGAGTGCATCATGAGAGTAGAGGAAGCAGTATTGAAAAAGAAAGCCCGACAGTCACAGAAAGACGCCATAGAATTATGGCATAAAGAATCACATAGACGCACAGAAAAAGAATTCAGAAAAGCAGAGAAACATAGAGAAGATTCAGAGAAGACTCGAGAAAACGAATTAGTCAAGGAAGGTATACGAGTTCGAACAGAACAAGTAGACCGACAACTGAGTACGCTTAATAAAGGCATGTATCCAGTTCGGGCCGAGGGCCTGCCCAAGGCGACCCCAGAAGTACCAAAGAATCTGCCCCTTCCATTGGTTCCGACTAAATTACGCCACAAGACCGCAGCAGAGATTTTTCTTTCTTCCTATTTGGATGATGCAGCTCCAGCTTATACTCATGCACCTGCCCATGTACCCGTACCACATGTACCTGCACCCCATAATCAGCAGCCCCCGGGTCCGCAACAGCAGGTCCTCCCACCTAACCCTCCTGTTCCGAATCTTGCACCCCCTATAAATACTCTTAATCCTTTTGGGATGGGCCTAGTTCAGGTCCCAACGCAGCCAGGTTATGGTCAAGCCTCCGGCTCAGGAGGCGCATCCGGAGGTTTTCGAACCCCGCCGCAGTTACATCGAGTGACAATGAGAGATTTCGCAATGGCGCGGACACCTAAAGGTGCCGCAGCAGAACAGCTCAGACAACAGCTTACAGATTGTAGATACGACACTGTGCCTGGTACGTCAGGACCCATGTTGTTAGCGTCCTTACGCTTAAGACGAGTTACAGATTATCTGATAATGTTACCAGAAATGCCAGAACATCTAGACAAAATGTATCACTTTATTAGAACAGGAGAAGGACCCGAGAGTGTTGGTGACGCCATGTCACGTCAGAAAATTGAGAACAAAGGTTTAATTATGCGATTTTTGGTTAATTGTTTGATAAGAGAACAAGATCAGGCAGGATTTCCACAAAGTGAGATGGATAAATTGAACAGATGGAGTCAGAACATGGCTGAGGGTAAACATGATAGAGAGAAAAGTATACATGCTATGGTTAGAAAGGTCCGTAAAGAAATCATAGATATACATGCTCGTCGAGAAACTGAGGAGCCACTCGAATCAGACGATCTAGCCTCCTCCCAGGAGGAGGATGAATCAGAGAAAACAGTAGAAACATCGCAGCATATAAGTCAAGACACGATAGCCTATGTAGGTAAGGGTAGATCCTTTGATAAAACGTTACGCCCAGAAAGCAAGCGACTGTTTCACTCTGCTATGTCAAATCCGAAAACGCCTGAACATCTATTTCAGGCTGCCGATAAAGTACTACAACATCGGATGGGGTACCACGTACTCAATTCTATGGATGAACAAGAATTAGCCAGGTCAGCAGTGCAATGGGCTGACAATTGTAGTATGTATAATGATGACACAGTAGCACAAACCTTTTTGAATCTGTCCCCAGACGAACAGCGACTGGCTGGTATATACATGATACAACACCTTCTTTTATTGTATAAATGCCAACGTTCTGATCCAGGTCCCTTATCTGATGTACTAATAGAACTACTCATGAATAAATGGAGAGGTCTAGGTACCGATCTAATTAAAGTAATTCTAGAACAGCGACACAGATATAGTGCTTTCTTGAACCCACAGTTTGTTTCAGCCCCACCCCCAGAAAGGAAAATGTTTTACTTCGACCGACAGAATCCCTTACGAGAAGTACATCCAGTCCAGAATGCCGATGACACCCTTAGACGTGTTTTCGTGTACACACCGTTATCTAAAATGGAATTATTAGAAATGAAGAAAATAGTGCCTAGTCATGATAAAGATCCAACAGGTTTTCACCGTGAAATAAAAGACATGTTACTTATGGGAGACTATACCTATCCCGACATTATGAAAATATTGAAAGTATTACTGCCTGCCGGTATTTACGAGAAACTCAAAGAAAAAGACTGGGAGGTGGGAGAGCAAAAGATTGATTGGGCTGCATTAGAGAATGAAGAAATGGCTCGAACCCCAGGTCTAGGGCTTGGGGACAAAACTAAAGCATTACCAGGATTGTTAGTACAGGTTCTGCCAAGATTATTGTCTACTAAAAAGGAAGACTGGGGTGCAATCTCAGCCTGCAAACAGAAACCCGATGAAGACACTAGTGATTTTTATTCTAGGTTTGAGAAATGTTTTATTATTAATAGTGGCCTGAAACCGAGTAGCGAGTCATACCCACATCTTTTTGTAATGAAACTAGTTGAGAATTCCTTGCCTCAAGTTAAGAATCGTGTATTAAAAGTCGAGAGCACATGGCAAGCAAACACGCCTTCCCAGATGTTACAAATGTTACAGTACCACCAGAACAGAGTTAGGGAAGAACATGATCATGAACAAAGACGTATGAAAGACACAAAAATGAAAATGTTAGTTGCTCAGTCAGTTCCAGCTGACAGTCAGAAAAACGGCATGACACAGTCCAATAAGTCAGCAGTTCCCGTTAAAGGGACTTGCAACTACTGCAAACAGCCAGGCCATTATATAAATGAATGCACTGTTTTAAAATACAATATAGCAACAGGCAAAACTAAGGAGAGACCGCGTCCTCCTAGACAGGATCAGGTCCACCAACACGCACCCCAGAATGTACAGCCTATGCCTGCTCCACAACAGACAGTACAGACCGTAGCAGTACCCCAGCCACAGCCAATTGCCTCAACACAACATGCAACTCAGCAGATGTACCAGTATGCACAAACTGACTATCCCGAGTATCAGCGATACACATGAAACAGCCTAGAGAGGGAAGTTGGCTTGCCTCTCATTGAGATTCCTGTAGATCAAGAGGGTCCTTATGTACATAGCCAGGTATTAGGGAAAGATAGAAAGTTTTTGATTGATACAGGGGCAAGCAGAACAACGATAAGTCACGACGAGGTTCCAGGGGCACCCCTCTCAGGCTCACAGAATGTTTCCCTTGGTTTTTCAGGAAAACCTATTATTAATGAAGTATCAAAACCAGTTCCTCTAGCAGTTGGTCCGTTATCACAAACTACAGACTTATTGCTTACGAAATCATGTCCAGAAAACTTGTTAGGTATCAAGACACTGAAGGCTCTAGGAGCAGTCATATGTTGTTCTCCGGAAGGAGTTAGATTATTTTTACGTGACTTTAAAGGTCACTATGTGTTGAGAGATATTGATCCCAGGTTACAGAATGTTCCTGCACAGTTATGGGCACAAAGCCCAACTGATGTAGGTTGTATGCACATTACACCATATCGAGTTACACTCAAGCCAGGAGTTGTCTTACCCCGAATTCGCCAATACAAGTTACCACCAGATGCTGTAGTGGCTTTACTGAAAATCATTGACGAGCTCATTGCCCAAGGAGTGGTTGTAGAGACCGACTCCAATATCTGCAATTCCCCTATCATTCCGATTCTTAAACGCACTGATCCAAGCGCACCACCAGTTTATCGATTAGTGATCGATTTGCGCGAATTGAATAAATGCATTGTGCCACAGTATCCTGTGGTCCCAGACATATCGTCTTTATTGACTGCAATTGATTCTGAAGCCACGTTCTTTACTGTAATTGATCTGAAGAACGCCTTCTTTAGTGTCCCCATTGATCCGGACAGCCAATACCTTTTCGGATTCTGTTTAAATGGTCGAAGTTTTAAATTCGCACGCGCACCTCAAGGATTCACAGAAAGCCCCAGCATCTATAGCCAAGCATTGAAAAGACAGCTTGACAGTATCCACATGCCTGACAACACTACCCTACTCCAGTACGTCGATGATCTGTTGATCACCGCTCGAAGTGAACACGAATGTGAACATGCCTCACTGACAGTCTTACATTCTCTGGCTGACAAGGGACACAAGGTGTCCCCTTCGAAGTTGCAATTCTGTGTTCAGCAAGTGGTTTACCTTGGGCACTTGCTGTCCAAATGGGGGAGACAGCTAACATCCGACCGTATCCAGTTAATTGTAAATATGTCACAGCCCAGAACACAAAAGGAGGTGCGAGCCTTTATAGGCCTCACTTCTTATTGCAGACAATGGATCCCTCAGTATGCATTCCTAGCCAAGCCACTTATACAGTTGACAACACAGGAGGCAGCGTCATCGACTGTCCTCCCTTGGACTCAGGAACATACACAGGCTTTTGACGAATTAAAGAAAGCTTTATGTCAAGCACCAGTCTTAGCGACACCAAGTTACAGCAAACCTTTTACACTTTTTGTCACAGAACGTGAAGGTACTGCATTATCAGTCCTCACTCAAGACCAAGCAGGGTCACACAAACCGTGTGCCTATTTCTCCAGCACATTAGATCCAGTAGCCCAGGCTTTGCCTGCGTGCCTGAAATCAGTAGCAGCAACAGCTCTAGCAATCAGACAAAGTGATTCTATAGTGTTAGGACACCAATTGACAGTACAAGTTCCACATTCTGTGGAAGTTCTTTTAAACCGTACACAAACTCAACACTTGACTATAGCACGACTAACAGGTTATGAATTGACATTATTTCAGCCACACATAGAAATCAGACGCTGTAACACATTGAATCCAGCTACACTTTTGCCATTAAATATGACAGACCCTTTGGCACATGACTGTGTCGAAGTCATTACCATCATGACGAAACCCAGACAAGACTTGACAGATACCGCATTACCAGATCCAGACCTGACACTTTATGTGGATGGTTCATGTATGAGAACAAGCACAGGAGAGTTAGTGGCTGCGTATGCAGTAACAACAGAAACTGATGTCATAGAAACACATCGTATTGACACCCTGTCAGCCCAAGCGGCAGAGCTCATTGCTCTGACCCAAGCTTGTACTCTAGCTAAGAACAAGAAAGTTAACATATACACAGATTCCCGTTATGCATTCGGAGTTGTACACGACTTCGGAGTCCTCTGGCAAGAACGAGGTTTTTTAACTTCACACGGTGCCAAGATCCAGCACGGTCCCCTCATTCAAGCTCTGTTAGAAGCAATACATTTGCCTACAGCAATAGCCATCATGAAGTGTAAAGCACATATTAAAGTCACTGACAACATTTCCCAGGGCAACGACCTGGCAGACCGAACAGCCAAGCGCACAGCACAGACTCACACACCTTACTTGACAAAGACAATAGTCCCGACGCCAACTCATTGCATGACAGTTAGGGATCCCGCCCTAGATGTAATCGACATACAGACACATGCTACACCAGACGAAATCAGGAAATGGACTGAACTGGGAGGGATCCAGACAGAACAGGGATGGATGACGAAGGGAAAGGCCATATGGTTTCTCCCCGACTCTATGGTTCAGGTCATTATTACCACAGCACATAGTCCTGCACATTTAGGAGAGAAAGCCATGTTAGACAGTATTCAAAACCTTTGGTTCAATAAACATTTACGAGCAGCAGCAAAGCAGAAAGTGCGTACTTGCATGATCTGTTGTCAGTTCAACCCAGGTAAAGGCATTCCCGTAGAGCAAGGTGGATTTCACCCTCCCGATCACCCTTTTGAAGTCCTCCAGATGGATTATATCCAGATGGAACGTTGTCGAGGATTTAAATATGTCCTCGTAGTTGTCTGTGCACTTTCCCGTTGGACAGAAGCATATCCAGTCCCAGATTACACTGCTCCGACCACTGCCAAGCAGCTGGTACGTGAATTTTTCCCACGGTACGGTTTGCCCCGTGTCGTGTACTCAGATAACGGTCAGCCATTCTCGTCCGAGTTAATGAAACAGGTATCACTCCTGCTCGGCTATCAATGGAAGTTTCACTGTGTCCGACATCCCGAGGCAGCAGGTCTCGTGGAACGTCACAATCAGACTCTGAAAATTCGTCTCGCCAAGATTTGCAAAGAAAAGGGCGTAGACTGGATAGTTGCATTACCCGTTGCCCTCTTCTACATGAGGATGGTAGCGCATTCGAGAACAGGGCTATCCCCGTATGAGGTGGTCTTTGGCAGGCCACCGAATATGTGGGGGACTCCTCTGCCTAGAAAAATCACAGATGTTGACTGTAATATGCTGACAGATTACCTTGCCTCCTTGATGTCTGCACTACAATCATGTCGTTCACAGGTTGCTGCAGCCTTTCCCGACAACACCGATGTAAAGCCACATGGGATTATTCCGGGGAATCATGTCCTCGTCAGGAACTTTGATCGGAGGAGTCCGCTGGAGCCCCGTTGGCAGGAGCCGAAACTTGTCCTGCTAACCACGAGGACTGCAATCAAGGTCGAGGGCCGCAAAGGGTGGCTCCACTCCAGCCACGTCAAGATATTTCATGGACTGCTTCCAGTTACAGACTCTCAGCCCTCCCCCTCTAAGGACTGCCCAGATTTCAGTGACTCTAAACTTCCCCTGATAGAGAAAACTCCGTCCGAGGAGTATAAATCCAAACTGAGGTCTAGCAAGTCAGACAGTTTAATTGTTTAAGTCCTCCCCTAGGTGAATCGGTTAGACCTGATTCTGACATGTTCCCGCTAGACCCCGATAGAGAGAGAGATAGACAGAAACAGCTCAAGAAACGTGAATATTGTAAATCTCTCCGCAGTCACTGCATAGTGACATTATTGATTATGTTTTTTCTGAGTCTTATGATTATTGCTGCAAGTATACTGTTAAACTTGTATTACCCTATTTTCAAGCATACACATTCTTCTTCAAATGTCACTACCGAGCACACTTTCAGTGAATTACCCCCGCATGAATTGTCATACAGACTTGCGCTGCGCAACAATACATTCATTAGTATGTTACAACATTCCCATCAGGCCAGCAATGCTACCAATTGTTGGATATGTGGCCGACTCCCCCCCTATCAGAGATACAAGGGAGTTCTGCCCCTCTTTCCATACCCGTTCACACACAATGGTTCCTGTGGTGCATGGTTTAGTTTAATAAATTCCTTAGATTCTGATTCCGTAGTTTACCAAGGCAATTGGGTATGGGGAAATCTGAACACTGTTCTGCACAAAGTATGTTTCCCTGACAAGGAGGGTCTTCCCAAAAGGACAGGGACCGATCTAGAAAACGAAGTATATGGATTAGGTAATTTTACACTTAACCTCATGATTCTGAATGTCGAGTCCGAAACCAAGCCAGACTTACCCTCTATGTCAGTATTACCTGTTAAAGGTGAATTATGTGTCAGAAAGAATGGTTCAGTACACCTAGGTCATAGCGAATGTACCACTGTAGTCAAATTCAGTGATAAAGGCAAGTCTACATTCAAAGCTTCCCGTCATTCCTATTTTGTTTGTGGCCATACAGCATACATACGTTTACCCCTAGATTGGGATGGTACTTGTTACATTGCATTCCTTCTGCCACCTGTTTTTCTAGCCCCACCTGACTATCATAGGAACTCCCACCTAGTACATACTAGACACAAGAGAGAACTCCCGATTGTCGATTATACTGAAACTACATGGGAGCAATATACAGATTTCAATAAAGGTTTCTTTCCCTACTTAGGTACTGTCTCGAATAGTAAACTGATACGTAGATTGACCAGAACCCTTGAAGCAGTAGTGAATGAAACTACTTCCGCCCTAGGCAATTTAACAGAGGAACAGTCTGCTATGAGACTTGTTGTCCTTCAAAATCGTCTTGTTCTTGACGTCATCTTGGCCGATAGGGGCGGAGCTTGTAGAGTCATCGGATCGAGTTGCTGTATTTTCATTCCACAAAACGCACCTTCAGTATATAAAGCCATTACCCGTCTTCACCAAATTGCTAGTCAGATACACCAGAATCCAGGCACCTGGACTTGGTCCGGTTGGTTCTGGAGCGTGTTATCCACCTGGGGATGGAAAGTCCTATCCTTCCTAGGGATAGCCCTTCTCATAGTATTCAGTTGTTGCCTATGTCTACAATGTGGGCCGACGATATGCGGTTTGTGCGCCACATCATGTATTCCCCATTCAAGTTCAAGTTCAAATTCCCGTCAGAAAAAGGAAGAGCAAATGATGTTATATGAACACATAGATGGATTAATGAAGATTGATATATCATGAAGGGTCCGTAGGGGACAAGGAGGGAATGAGGTAATATGAATTTTTATGCTCAATTGTGTCCCCTACTATGTACCCCAACGGCTCCATGTATGTGCTTAAAGTGCATGTAAGTTCCCTCCATAACCCGCTATGAAGACGCAAATACATTTGCGTCCAACATTAACATGTCCTCTTTCTGATCCGCCATGAATGGATCAATAATTCAGTTCCTAAGTGTGCCGGGCCACCGTCTTTACATGGTACACATTCATGTTTTCATGGCTCTGGCGGAGGCCCTGATTTCCGCCATCGAGCCTTTTCCTGACTTCTGCCTCTAAAAACTGCAGCGAGGACCTGCATCTGCATCCCTGAACTTTGACTTACTCCCTGCGCGGCAAGTGGTGCCCGGCTCTGTCTGACTGCCTGCCAAAACTGTATTCAGCCTTCAAGTTATCTGCTCCGCTCCTCGAAAATACATTCCTGTCTAGTAGTTTAGGTAAACATTCCCCCAGCTGCAGAGTAAAGGGCCCGGTTTTTCTGTCTCCATGTACGTAATTCATAGCTCCTGTTGCCATGGTAGGCCCATGGCCCTCGCATTACACGTAGACACACATACACGCATTAGCAGTCAGTATAGAATAGCCTCTGCCCGAGAGACCTTTTCTTTTAAGATAATCCAGTTCTCCAAACACAAGATACCAGATATGATTTAGGAACAAGTTGATCTGACCCACCAGACTTCTGTCTCTAATCCTAGCGTTAAATGTCAAGTCCCCTTCACCCTCCAGTTCCACGTCAGTCACACGTCATGCTGCTGCGTGCGCATCTCTGCCATATATTTCTGCTGACACTGCAGGATTCTTCTAGGGATCCACCCACTTGCGTCACTTCTATGATTGAAATGCTGAAATATTTCTTCTTCTATGTGACGTTTCTGGCACCCACCTCCGTGTTCACCCTTGTGCACGCCTTCTGATTACATATTGTTACGCACATGTTTCTTATCTTGTTTTCTTTCAGCCGTTACGCCTTCTGAACCCATCACCACTGTAATGATATTATATATACTGCGTGCTGTTAATAAATCATTGTACATGTCCATGATTCCCTTCCTGAACCCTCGTGGTGATGGATCATGCTACCTGGTTCGAACCAATTCCATTTTATGGAATAAAACCCCTTAAAACTCAGACGCCACGGACTCTGTGTCTCTTATTTTGATTGAGCTATTTTATTGAACTTTACCGCATAGAAATTAGATACCAGGTAATTTAATTTACCACAAACTTACGCCCTATGAGATGTGGTTGGCGACTCGCTCCTCGGATGCCAAGCTCGTCTCCGACCTTTATAAGCTTTTGCAACCCCCCGCCTTTCACATCCATAACCCAGGGAGGGAACGCTGGGAACGCGAACTGGGGAGGGTGCTGAGCCACAAGGAATGGGACGACATATCTTATCGCGCACGACACTCAGCTTACCACACCGGGCTCACTGAGACTTTCACTAAAATAACTACATATTGGTACTACACACCTCAGCGACTACATGACATGAATCGTGCTCTTCCCGACACCTGCTGGCGCGAGTGCGGACAGACTGGTACCCTCACACACATCTTATGGGACTGTCCGTTGCTGGGCCCCTACTGGAAAGACATCCTGGATGAGATCGACCAATGTTTTGACATTGAACTGCCTCGCCCACCGGCCTATGTCCTATTAGGGCTGCCCAACGGGTTGATGTACCCCCTGAGATCCAAGAAGGGTAGGCAGATCGCAATTGCACTGGGCTCGGCGATACAGAACATACTCATATTCTGGCTCACCACCACCATTCCCGACATTACAGGTTGGCTACATAGGCTATGGCATGTTCTTGGTATGGAGAAGCTGTCCCTTACGGTGGCGGGGGAGGTAGATAAGTTTGAGGAGCTGTGGCACCCCTTTCTCACTCTGTTGCAGTCGGAATTCAAGGAGATTACTTGTCCCAGATACCTCAGGCTCCTGCGTTTAACATCTCTGCCCAGTCAGCAATCTTAGTCGCCCTAGAAGTTATCTGTAAAGCCGGAGGCGGATCTATTGCCATGTTAACAAGAGCAAGTGACATTGACTTGAAACATCACCACCCGAGGGGGGAGGGAGGGGGGATTTCAAGGGGGGCGGGGGGGCAGTTCTGTTGAGGGGGGGTTGTTTTTGGGGTCAGTCGTCATCGCTTCTGCGCCTAGCATGTGATCCTACCACTTGTTTTGACTGTACAGTTTGCATATCTGATGGCGCTCATGCTGTGGTGTCTCTGAACAGCATCTTTATGACGACGAGTTTCTGTTGTATGTATTGTTTTATACTTCTGCAATAAAATGCTTTAAACCTAAAATGCTTGCATCCAGATTGACCTCCGTGCTTGATTCTCTTATACATCCTGATCAGTCTTGTTTTGTGAAACTTAAATATTCTGCAAATAATACCAGAGTGTTCCTTCACGCTATTGAGCAAGGACCCATTTTATCAGTACCTTCTGGAGTGTTGACATTAGATGCTGAAAAAGCTTTTGATAAAGTTAATTGGCATTTTTTATTTAATTCACTAGCTGTGTTTAATTGTGGTGTTTCATTTATTCGCAAGATATTGGCTCTTTATTCTAGGCATTCTGCTAGACTTTTAATAAATGTTCATATTTCTAATCAATATTTTCATTCAGGGGTACATGACAAGGTTGTCCTTTGTCACCTTTACTTTTTCTTCTAATTATAGAATCTTTACTTACTGCTATTAGAAACTGTACAAGAATTAATGGTGTTAACATTAATGATGTTATTATAAAAACATTAGCTTATGCAGGTGATGTTCTTTTGTTTATTAGTAATCCTGAATCATCCCTTCTCCTTTATTTGATGTAATCTTATTATATTCTCGAACTTCTGGATATAAGTTAAATACCAACAAAACAGATTTTTTTTCCTTTAAATGTTTATTGCACTCCTGATATGCTACCCATTCAAGAAATAATTTGGCAAAAGGAGAAATTTAAAAATCTTGGTGTTTTCATGCATATTTCTCACAAGAAATGCACATGGTCAGGCGCGCACGCATGTGCAGATCATCGTGAAACCGAGGAAGAGGAGGACGGCAGCCCGGGGACACCACAGGCAAGGTAAGTGTTTATTTTTTTTACCTTTAATGTATATTTAATGTAATACTTCCTAGGGGGTGGAGGCGGGGGCTGGTCAACTCTGCCCCGCCAAGGAGTGTGCGGAGTTGTGCCTACTCGCCTTCTCCGCGGAATGACGGATTGAAAGTTTCCCCAACCTGAGGGTGCTAATGTGCTCCTGTATCTGAATCCTCACCTTATGGGTGGTAAGTACAATGTATTGCAAACTACAGCTACGGGTGAGTCTGTATATGAAAATGCTCAAATTACAGTTGGTAAACTTATTTTGGAACTTTGTGTGGCCATTGCTAAAAGTGACACTTTTGGATACTACTGTAAGTTTACAAACATTACACCTCCCACAGGGTAAATAACCAGAAGGTAAATTAGAGATGTTTCCCTTCCCACACTTCATGCTGGTAAGGACCAGTCTATCCTTTTAATTTGAGGCCTGATGAAATGCAAAGCAAGCATTTTTATGGGGTCCAAATTTAGCAGACGCCAATTTTTCCATATAATAGGATAGATTCTGGTCAATAAAGGGCCAAAGGTGGAAACCACTGGTATATGTGCATCATTTACTCTCAAGTTTCTCCAAGAGGGCAGCGCAAGGGGTATTCATGGCCCTTTTCCAAGCCTGGTTTAAACCCTTTTTAGATAGTACTGTTGTTCTGACCATTTTGCCAGTGTCATTGATTGAGTCACAAAAGGTCCCACCTCAGTACAGTCTATTCCTAATCTGAAAAAATCACCAATAAGAAGATTATCTCTGAGGGCCCATGGTTGAAAAGATGAGTAATATAGTAGATCATTTCTATTTGTAGATTTCTGACGAACGGCCATGGTCAATCTTGACCCAGTTGCTGTTATATCTAGGTGTAAATAGAAATCTGAATCTTGACTAATGGACCATGTAAAATGGAGCCGAGGTCCAAGCCTTTTATACAATGATATCAAGACATCCACAGTACCAGACCAGACACAGAAGACATAATCTTCATACTGCTTCCACAAACCAAGCTTGAAACTGTATATATTGTGTTGGACTTGGCTCTTTTTAGCTAAAGTTCCCTAAACATTTTGCTTTTCCCCTAGACCCTTTTTTCTGACATGTGTTGCCAATGTAGATGCTCTGTACACTTTGCCACTGCTAAACAGTGTCAAAGTGCAAGTGTTCCCTGGGTAAAGTGTAATGGTGATTGGTTGTCCATTATTGGTATGTTTGCTTTACTAGTAAAGTCCGTAGTGAAGTGCACTATGTGCGCCAGGGCTAGTAATGCAAATGCTACAGCTGGGCTCGCAGCACTCATTGTGCCACCCACTCAAGTAGCCTTGGAAAGGCAACACAGGCATGCCATTGCAGGGCCTGCGTAGAGTTTCCAAAACTGCCATGTTGCCTTTCCTTTCCATACACATCAGGCACCCCTATGGTAGGTCTAGGGTACCCCCTTTACAGGGTGCAGTGCATGTGAAAGGTGGGACATGTACCACGGTGTGTGCCATGTCCTGGCAATGAAATAATCTCCATTTTGTTTTCACTGCTGAAAGGCCATCTTGCCAATTAGAATAGAATGGGGAGGCTGTGTAATATGTTTTCCAGCCTATCTCCCCAAGGGCTTAAGATAGAAAGGTGAAGTTTAGTATGCCTGAACTCACCCTGCAAAAACACATCTTTTTATGAAGATGGTTTTTACATTGTGTGTTTGTAAGCCACACTTTTAGAAGTGGCTGTGTTTTTGTGCTTTAAACATTTCTGTGTGTCTCTGCATGGTTGTGGATTGACTGGCTGGATTTGAAAGTGATAGGATCTGGGGAATGTCTTGCCTCAGGTGAGCAGGTGAGACAGCACAGGCTCACCTGCATTTGGTGTGTAGGAGGAGTAGGCCTAGAGGTGAAGAGGCCTGGGCTGGTGCTATAAAACAATTGTCCCATCTCCTGCTGAGTGATTGAGAATCCAGACCCCCACTAATCAAGGGAGAAGGTGTCACTGCTAGGGAGGCACCCAGAACTGGTTTGAGCAGGGGTCAGTGCCCCCTGTAACACAAAGACTTCAACGCTATTGAGGGGTATAACATTGCAAGCTGAGGCCCCTGATATTTGGAGAATGGCTCGATCAAGTGTGAACAAGACTGGAGCTACTTCATGGATCAAGAGGAACCCTTGCCAAGGAAGAAACAACTGAATAAACTGCTGGATAGGATTGCTCTTCCTGTGTGATTTGTGGCTGGTCTGCAGTTTGCTGTTTAACCAAGGAAAGGCTGTAGCAAATTTGATGTGTGCTGTGTCCCCCTGCTTAAAGGACTTTGCTCTGTGCTGTGTCCTGAAGTAACTATCCCCAAGGGCCTGAAGTGAGCTGGCTCCCTGTTTGGAAGCACAGTAAAACAAAAGTTTCTAGAGAAGACTGTCAGATACCCTACGGGTGCCCGTGCTCTGCTAGCCTGGGACCTTCGCAAGTTGTGCCCTGTGATCTTAGGTACCGGGAGTTCCAAACAAGTCTCAGAGACGCAGTGTGCAAGTGCCCTGTCTAGACTGAGTCCTTCGAGAGGATCGTCCTGTGATCGTGTGTATCGAGGAGCCAAGTAAGTCTCAGCGACGCTGTGTGCGTGTGCTTGGGGGCAGTCCGAGACGTTCATGTGGATTGGCCTGTGATCGTGCACACCGTAAGAGCAAGTGTGCCTCAGTGACGCTGTGTGCGTGTGCTGTTGCAGCCTGAGATCCTCGCTGGAGGTGCCCTGTGATCGAGGGTACTGGGGTATAAAGTGTGTCTCAAATGACGCTGTGTTTACCTTCTACTGCCTGAGACCGGCGCAAGAGGTGCACTGTGATCGGGGGCACCGGAGGATAAAGTGTGTCTCAGCGACGCGGAGTGCGTGTGCTTCTACTACCTGAGACCTACGCAAGTTGTGCCTTGTGATTGTGGGCACAAGAAGATCAAGTGTGTCTCAGCGACGCTGCGCGCATGTGTCGTGCGTAGCTGGAGACCCTCGAGAGGAGATGTCTGGTTAATGTGCACCCAGAGTTCCCGTGAGTCTTAGTGACTCTGAGCGCGGGTGAAGTGTGCAGCATGGGATCTTCCCATTGCCTGGAAAGTCAGATATTGTATCAGAGGCCCAAGTCGCTGGACAAGGAAAGTGGGTTTGTGGCCCCAGGTAACGTGTGTCGACTCCTGGGGCAGGGTGTGGACTCGGAGGGAGACGCTCTAGGCCTCTCTCTCTCTGTTCTGCAGTGCGAGCCTCTGCTTCAGCTCTGATTGAGGCCAGTGTGCCAAGGAAGTAGCAGCACCGGGGCCTGAGGGCGAAGTTGCAGTCACTGTGTTCTATCTTACCCGTGTGGGGGGGGGGCAACTGTGGCCGAAGACTAACCGCAAGCCAGGACGAGCGGCGGAGAGACCTCTGGAGGCACCGTGAACGGTGCTGGAGTAACTTACGCATTGCATAACTTCTGCGTAGCAGAATATCTGATGATTGTATAACGCATTGCTTTATTTCTGCACAACAAACTGCCTGTTTTGTTGTATTGCCAATTGTATTAGTTTGCCTAACGAACTGCCTGATAGGTGTGTTATTCATTGCACGAGGTTTGCATAACGAACTGCCTGATTGGTGTGTTGCACCGTGTCTGAATCCTGCACCACTATCTGCCGGATTGTCGTATTACACATTGCATTAGTGTTGCATACCAAACTGCCCGATATATATGTTCCACATTGCATTCATTTTGCATAACGAATTGCCTGATATCTGTAGTACACGTTGCATTGCTTTTTCCCACCAGAGTCCCTGAAGGGGGACCGTACCCATTGCATTATGGGGGCATACCAGTTTACCACATTGTTGCTTTATGCATTGCATTACTGTGACAGTACGAATCGCCAGATAACCGTATTACCATCTGCATTATTATTATGTTGTGAAGTCCCTGACTGTTGCATATTGAACTTCATATTACCACATTAGGATTACATAGGATTGTTTAGGTTAGCTCAATATTAATAGGCCAGGGGAACATTACCCTGACGCATATGTTGGTTTAGTATTGTGTGGTCACATCGTATATCGTTTTATAAACATATACTTGTTTTCTATGAAACTCGTGTGGAGTCTATTTGTGGTGTCATCATTGGATTGTTGTGAGCATCATTGCTAATACTTTACAAATTAATCCTTGAAGATAAGCCTGGCTGGCTGTGCCAAGCAGGGGCTATCTCTGGAGGCGACCTGTCCTTTCCCAAACGTTGGGGCTCACGGGTCCCTGCTTGGCCTGCAGTACCTACCTCAGCCAACCAGGGATCTTGGGAATTCTAACATATTGGTTTCATGAAAAATGAAATTCTCCTCAAACATGCCCACAAAGATACAAGCAAGACTTGGGGCAAAAGTAGTTCCTGTCTCTGAAACTTGTAAGAAAGCTGGTGCTTATATGCACAAAAAAATACTACTTAATTCTAATTCAATGCATTTCAATACAAAAGATGGAGGAGTATCATAGAACCACTCCTGTACCTTTAGAACCCTTGAGGCAGCAAGCAAACTAGCATCTTGAGGGTTGCTCGTATACATTGATTTCGATATGAAGAGTAACTAAAAATTGCTTGGCTGGATCTTAGTCAAGATCTTGTAAAAGATTCAACATATTAGTGGTGTCCTGCAAATGTGCTTGTTGATTGACCACGGTCTCTAGTAGGACAAAATACGCAAACTGGGAGACAAGTTCCAACAATGACTGAATCCCCGACACAATGAGACAACCAGGGGAGGGCATTGGGGCTTGTGGATAATGGGAAAAATATAGAAAGCTAGCACCCATGGTGCTGGATTAATCAAAAGATCTGCATCCTTATTAATGATCCACATGCTATCTTTAAGCTTCACTCAATATGATCTTAATAATCCCTTGTAATTTAGATGTAGGGTCCCTTATTAATGGTGTGTAGGTAGGTTTCTCTCAATCTCTGCATCATAGTCACATGTATTAAGCACCACAATAGACCCCCTCCCTTGTCAGTGGGTTTGAATTTTTTATTTTGGTTCTCCTGCAAAGATTTTATAGACAGCCCTTCAGAGCTAGACATGTTCTGTAATTGCCGTGGCTGAGCAGACTGCTCCAATTTGGAAATCTCTTCCAAGATCCATTGCTCAAATATTGTTATTTCTGGGTCCCTAGCAGATGGGAGGGGGGAGGGGGGGGCAGAGGGTTTGGGAAGATTTGTTGCATTTGCTATGGGACCATGATTAACAATCTTTGGGCAACAGATATTGGAGCAATTTGCTCAACCACTGCAATTGTAGTTAAATGGTAGGACATGCACTCTATATATTTTGCATGTCCTGATAGTGATTTTGCAGGTAAAATGGGAAAAATGTACGCTTACTCTCCTCATTGCTCTGTCCATATTGGGGAATTGCAATAGGAAGCTCCAACATCCTAAAAAAGTTAAGCCAGACTACATTTAAGCAAACCAAATGTTCTGCTACGACTACACAGAACAATAGAAGCAGAACTTGATATTCCATAAAGGCTCACTAATTCTCCCTAGAATGCATTTAAATCATTAGAAAAATAGCACGATTTCATTGGAAGAACCAACAAGACACAATAATAGACTCAGACAGATATTAAATTCATTTCGTTATTGCATTAGTGATTCAAACTTTAATGCAATAAGCAGTCTTTTAAGTAATCCAGTAAACATCATCACAGCTTGCAATAGGCAAACATTTAGGCAAAACTTTGAAGTATGATCATAATCAATTTACAGAGTCCCATTACCATCAAGGTCAGAAGAATAGTTCATCTATCTAACAGCTCACAATCCTGAAGCAAAAGGGGAAAAGAGTACAGATGTAAGGTCCACTAGTATGGGACAAAGATATAAGAAATATAGAATAGTTTGGCAAAGAATGTTTCAGCCCACCTGCTACCGACTGTAGCATTCGGCAAAAACTGTCAAAAAGGATGGTCCTAAAAAAGTTTCAAAAGGCGATCGATCCTGTCACATGGAGAAAAGAAAAGTTTGGCAATGCGAATATCATGAAACAAAAATAAAGTGCCATCTGTGATACCCATCCTTTGGGGTTTCTTCTTTGATAAAGTCTCTGTAAAATTCCTAGTGATGTTGCATCACTTCACTGTTGGAAGAATGTCATGTGCTCATATTCATATAATGTCACCTAGGACATTTGCAACTACAAGATGGTTTCCCATGCTAGTCATGAGAAACAAGAGATTTGCGGGCATATGCTTCAACAATCGGTAATACATGTCGGTAATAGCGAAAAATAACGAATCGCTATTAAGGACATGCAAAAGTACGACAGCGAGAGTAGCAAATACCGAGTTAGCTAATACCGAATCGGTATTAGTGAATCCGGTATTAGCGAATTCGGTAATAGCGAAAATGGTAAATTTACGCGACGCCTCGGAAGCAGGCCGATGACATCACAACCAGGAAGTAGGACAGCCACGCTGCATTCAGTGTTCGGAGTAGCACAGAGGAGGAGGCAGAGCACAGGAGTTGAGGACCCTGACAGAACCAGTAGTAACCAGGACAAGGCAAGCAGGACAAGATGGAGAAGGAGGCCCCCCAGCAGGGAAAGGACACACCCCGAAAGCGAAAACGCAAGTTTTCTGATAAGGAGCTGGAAATCCTAATAGAGTGTGTGACCAGCAACAATGACCGACTGTTTGGGAAGTTGTCGCTGAAGGTGCCAGAGGCAGAAAAACAAAAGATGTGGCTGCGCATCAAGGACAAGGTAAATGCCTGCGGAGTCACCCACCGCAGCATCGACGACCTAAAAAAACGCTGGTACGACCTGCGTAAGAGGGCCAAGGAGAAGATAGCGTAGAGGGTCAGGGATGCTGCTGGCACAGGAGGGGGCACATCCAATGTGACGCCCAACACAGCCCTGGAGGATCTAGTGGAGTCCACCATAGAACCGGAAGCTGTTGTGGGGGTCACACGTCTGGACACCTCTGGTGCTGCGGAAGGAGGACAAGCTAAGAAGCATGGCAGCATAACAATGCAGCGCGTACTAAGTCCCTGCCCAATCCCCCATGCCAGACCCAGTGCACATGTAGCGTTGCCCTACACACATACCCTCACCACTGTGTTGCACCATGGGAGTTGTAGTCAATACATGAATGGGTGCATGCCAGAGCCCAGAGATGAATACAGCAGCAAAGGGCCAAATGTCAGTCAGAAAAAGTTATTTATTGTGAGATGCCACAGCTTTTGTCACATACTAAACCATGATAATAACAATGCACTGTTTCACACACAGATGCATCCCCCATCGATTCTGACGACAGTGCCCGCCTCGTCATCTCAGAGACGCCAGTGTTGTCAGATGCGGAGTGCTCACAGGGAGCTGAAGCCATGTCCTCCCCTTCACCACCACGGCGGACACCACCACCACCATCCCTGCGGTCCAAGACACCACCACCACCACCATCCTCGGGGTCCAAGACACCACCACCACCACCACCACCACCACCACCACCACCAGTGCGGGCCACTCCGCAGAGCCGCAGAGCAGATGTTCCCTCCCTGCCCGTGATGGAGTCGGATCACAGTTCAGCACACCCAAATGTTCCACGCCAGGCTGTCGTCACTCCAACCAGCCAAACTGCAGCACGACAGCGCATCAGGCAGAGGGATGTGCCCCCGGGTCAGGCTGCTGCAAGACCAGTCGATCTGTCCGAAGGGTACGGAGTTGTGGAGACCCGGATGCTGCGTGTCCAGCGCCTGCAGGGGAGACACATGGGTGCCATGAAACTCTCCATGACCAAACTTTGCAACAAACTAGGCAACATGACTGACGCTGTGCGTGAGCACACCACTGCCGTAGCTGCCGGCAACAATGAAATCAAGCTGTGCCTGCAAGAACTGACACGTGCCGTGGTCGCAGGCCAACGGAGTGAGCGCCTGCGTCACAGGCATATCATGCTGGCAGTGAATACAACTAACAAGGCTATTAATAAGCTGTGCAACAGCACGGCTGTGCTGTCCCGGAGGTCCGTGTCCCTGCAAGTGGACCTAGGTCATTATTGTGGGGATGTGGCAAAGGCCCTTGAGAGGGTGACCACTGCAGTGGAGCAACTGCAGCCTGGGTCAGCCAGTGTCAGCAGTCTGGGAGCGGAAGAGGGGAGTGAGGCAGCCTCCAGTGTCAGCAGCGTCTCCCTGTCGGAGTCCAGCGGGAGGAGGCGCAGTGGCCGCAATGCAACTGCCACTGACTCCCATCGTGTAGAAGCCGAGGAGTCACAGGACAAGAGACTGGGGGTACGCGGCAAACGGAAGTGAAAATGCGGCAAAGTCACACTGTCCTTGGTGACGTAACCATGGCCAGACTAAGGTGCCGCACGCATCACCCGTTCTGAGAAGGGACAATTTTAGTTTGACTTTAACTGCAGCAGCAGCATGTTTGTGTTACGTATTTCTGCACCAGTCAGGTGTCCATGCCCATTAAACCCTTGCAAAACTGATCCTGTTGTCAAGTCACTCTCTTACCTGTCTCAGAAATGATTCCGTGTGATGTATGTCTGCCTCCTTTGCCCTTCAGCTGTGTTGGGCACATGCGCCTGTCGGTGTTGGGGGGGGGGGGGGTGTTGTGCACGTAGTTCATCCTCTCCGTCCACCTCTATGGGTATCCCCCTGCGTGTGGCGATGTTGTGCAGGATGGCACACACAGCAATGATCTGGTAGCAGGTCACTGGGTCGTACTGCAAGGCACCTCCAGTCTTGTGCAGTATTCGGAAGCGGCTCCTGAGGATGCCAAATGTCCGCTCAACCACTTTCCTGGTGCTGATGTGTGCTCTGTTGTAGCGCTGCTCTTGCGGTGTAGCTGGGTTGAGATAGGGAGTGAGGAGATATTCACGCAATGCATATGCGCTGTCACCTGCAGGATGGGGAGAGAATGGTAATCAGCATGAATGAAAATATACATGTGGGGATGGAGTGGTTGGAGAGTACGATGATGCATCTATATGTACCTAGTAGGTGTCCCTCTCCGAATTCACCGTTGATCAGGCGCCTGTGGAGGCCACAGTGACGGAATATGTAGGCGTTGTGTGTGCTCCCGGGGAATTGGGCTACAAGGTCCGTAATTATGTACTTGGCATTGCACACCACCTGCACATTGATAGAATGGTATGACTTCCGGTTGCGGAATATGTATTCGGTGGCTGATGGAGGACAGATGGCGACATGCGTGCAGTCAACACACCCGATGACATGGGGGAATTGTGCCACCTGGTAAAATTCCTGTTTGGTGCGGGGGGGTTGTGGGGAAGGTAATGTGGCGATTTATTAATGTCAGCATGGCCTCTAGGAACCGGTGGAAGAATCGTGATAAAGCACTTTGCGACACGCCTCCAGTCTCAGCTATTACCCCCTGGAAGCTTCCAGACGCAAGCAGGTGCAGGCAGCATAGGACCTGCACATGGGCTGGTATGGCGTTGGTCCTACGGGTCTCGTGCTGCAGTAATGGTTCCAGGTCTGCTATTAGGCGCATTATCATGGCACGGTTGAGTCTATACTTGTCGTACACCTGTTCCTCGGTCTGCCCCAGCAAAGTGATGCGCACCCTGAAGATCCTGTCCTGTATCATCCTCCTGCGCTGGGCCTGGGCGTTGATCCTCCTCCTCCTAGCAAGCATGAAGAGGGCAGCCATTTTGGTTGACATGTGGGGTTTCCCAGGGCATTTATGAAGGGTTACTGATTGTCAGCACCTGCTGATGGGGTTGGAATTTTTTTTTCTGTCCTTCAGTTAACTTTACCTCCTGATTGTGATTCCCCTTATTTTGCTCATGCTAAATAGCGATTTTAGGGATTTTCGGTATTAGCGACTTTTCATGCATACCATTGCGGTTCGTTAATAGCGATTCGGTATTTCCGAAGTCAGCTTTGGGGTTCGGTAATTCCGATTGTCTGTTTAGTAATTCGGTAATTTACCACATGGGGTTTTAGTGATTCTTTATTTTTTTCCGATTTATTGTTTGATGCATAGCATTTTCTGGTTTTGCGTTCGGTATCGGCCGGTTTTACCGATTCGGTGTTTTACCGGGAGGTATTTTCGTTGATGCATCTGCCAGTAAAAGTCCAAATAGGTCTAGCAATGGGGAAAGAAAAATGACAAAGTATCAGTCTATATTAACAGCTGAAAACTCGTCTCCCAAAAGAACATTTCAGTGTGAAAGCTAGATAAACATTTACAAACGTTCTTGAGATTTTTGATGGTCTGTCGTATTTTGTGTTTGATATTGGAATGCTTAGTTACGCATACCAGTTTGTCCAAAAGTTTAATATTTTTGTGTTGGAACATGGCATCATGATTATAATACCTGGCCCTTTTTAGGAAATCTTTAATCAATTTATAGGTATATCCACGGTTTAATAGTTTCTCCTTAAGAATATCAGCTTATTTAAGGAAATCATTCATGTCAGTGCAGTTTCTCCGGAGTCGGAGAAACTGGCTGAAAGGAATGCTCTCCTTTTGGCAGCGGGAATAACTACCGAACTGCAAAAGAGTGTTTCTAGCAGTCGGTTTTGTGTATAAGGAGACAGAGAGTTCATAGTCTTTATGTTCAATCCAGACAACAAGGAATTCAAGTTTACAATTACTTGATTGGGCAGTGAATTTTAGATTAGAGTCAGTGGCATTAATCCATCTGATGAATTCATTCAAGGATATCTGGTCCCCCTCCCAGACGAAGAAAATATTATCAATGAAAAGGGATCAAGAGTGGACATTCGCATAGAAGGGGGCCATCCCATTGTATATATTGAGTCTCTCAAAATGTCCCATATACAGGCAGGCTACAATGGGGGCGCAAACAGCCCCCATGCTTACCCACTGTATTTGCTGGTAATAACTATTATCAAACTCAAAATAGTTTTCACCCAAACCAATATCTAAGCATTGGAGATTGAGTGGGGCATTAGTGATGTTAGGATCAGTAAAGAGAATCTCTCGAAGCCCTTTCATGGCTCCTTCTTGTGGGATGTTGGTATATAGGGACTCCAGGTCCAAAGTGACCAGGAGTTCCCTTTCACAGTCATATGGGGTCTTCTCAATTTTAGAAATAAAGTGCCCGTGTCTTTGATATAAGACTTAAGGTTGCTCACCAAGGGTTTAAGAAACCAATCCACGTATTTTGAAATAGACTCAGTGGCCGACCCAATGGTGGACACAATGGGTCTTAGAGGCGGTTTGTGCTCATTTTTATGGGTTTTGGGGACTCCAAAGATGATGGGCATACAGGTATGTGAGGGGGTGAGAAACTCTGCCTCCTTGGTACAAATATATCTATCATCCACGGCAGTATCCACCATAGTCAGAATTCTACTTTTTAGATCGGGTTCAGGGTTAGTGGTAATCAGTTTGTAATATCTGGTGACAGTGAGGAGGTTGATAATTTTTTCCATATATACAGGAGTGTCAAAGATGGCAATACCCCCTTCCCTTGTCACAGGGTTTGATTGTCAGGTGTTTATTCTCTCTTAGCGATATGAGAGCATCATTTTTCCCCTTGGGTTTATTGCTGGGAGGTTTAGGGACATATTTAATGATCTTTTGTATTTTGATGGTAACCGCTTTTTCAAAGATCTCAACTTCAGGCCCCACCGAGTCAAGATTGGGAGTAAACTCAGAGGGCGCTTTGAGGCCGGATAAATTGTCAGAGTTGTCAATAGAAGGTCTAATTAGAAAATATTTTTTACGTCTTATTTTACGGAAAAATAAGTGGAGGTCCTTCATTAGTTCAAATATATCGAAATTGACAGTAGGGACAAAAGACAAACCTCTGGATAAAAAGGTAACAGCCTGTGAGTCAATATTGGTGATATAAAAATTAAACACAGGGATGTTATTTATGTTTTCCAGTACTGCTGGTGTTGTGTCTGTATATACATCTGGGGATGGGCCTGATCCTGATGGTAGTTCCTCTGTTGTGGGGTCCGTGCTCTAGGTCGGAAATTTCCCCTGCGGTTGCCTAAGAAACGATTGTGGGTTACAAGTCTCTCAAATTGCTCCTGTCTGGTTTGATAGTTAGGATTGTAATTACGAGGGGTACCATTGCTAGGGGTATTATCGTGACTGGTCGTATATAGAGGTGAGGTAGGGTTAGTTGCTTTTTTGTGAGAATAACCTGATATCTTTCCTGAGATTTTCAGTTTTTCTCTTTAAGAGATATTTAGAAAATGAGTCTAATTCATGACATATTTCTTCCAGTTTTCTTTTGCCAATTTCAACACTGTTATCTTTCTTGAGTTTTTCTTCTAATTCCTCAATTTCCTTGTTAAGGATGGCTATCCCTTCCCTGGCTGTTTCAATGACTAACATCATCCAATCCCTGGAACATCTATTTGAGATTAATGCCCATTTTTCCAGGAATTGTCTGATTTCAATAAAGAGACCTGGGATGTTCCTGACTCTTAGGCCAATCGGGATGGTGCCAGCTTTCAAATATTCCAACATAAAATTGGCATGTGATTCTTGTAAGGTTCTTTAGTAGTAAATTATAAGAGAGACAGGTTCTTGGAAGCAAGAGGTGGGTTTATTAAACCTCATCCAGCAACAGCCCACAGCAACTGACAAGAACAGAATATTACAGGCATTACATTCTATATTCTAAGAACACAGATGAGAGCCCTCTGAGCCCTCTAGTCTTAAAGGGGCATAGCAGAGAACATCACACATCTCCCTTCCATACACTTGAAAAATGAGAAATAACTGCAAAGCATTGGGAGAGCATAGGAGAACTAAAATTAAGTAACCCAAATAACACTATTAGCAAAGATAATAAAACAAGAAGCACATTTAAACATAATCTCTCAAATACATGGGAGCTCTGCGGGTTCTTTGACTCCTTCTAAAGGAAGAAGAGGGAGAAGACCTGTCAAAAGAAGAGTTAGACAAAAAATGCAAATTATCATGTGAATCACCAACATGAACAGAGTCCCTTTGAGAAGTCAAATATGGATCAACAATAACAACACAACTCTTATTCCAGATTCTCCCATCATCAGTTTTGACAGCATTTTTAAAGATCTTAATCACAGCTCTAATATCAGTGTATTTAGACCAAGGTCTACATCCCACAGGAGTCTTAATCTTCACAAAATCTCCAACCTTGACTTCCTGATAACGGACATTTTTCACCTTATCAAAATAAGACTTGCGAGCATCCTGTTTGAGTAATTCTTTTGCTCTCCAAGCACCAATGTCCTTTATTCATACTCATCCACCCAGGGCAAAACAACGTGTTAGGAACCCTCCCTTTGAAGAGTTCAAATGGAGACCTGCCCGTAGAAGAATGAGGAGCAAAACGGTAGGTGTTGATCCTGTCCTGAAGGGTAGACTTCCAATTCAGACTGGAAGAGCGAGCGAGCTGAATTGACTCTTTCAATGTCTTATTAACTCTTTCAATAGCACCATTGGTTTCGGGATGGTACAAAGAACATTTTTTATGAACAATCCCACATTTTTTTAGAAAATCAGCAAAAACCAAGGAACAGAATTGAGGCCCATTGTCAGACAATAAACTGTTAGGAAAGCTTTCCTTATTGAACAGAGGTTCTAGAAATTTAATGATAGCCTCAGAAGTGATATCTCTGACAGTAGAAACTTCAATCCATCTAGAGTAAAGATCGATTAACACAATAAGATAAGGAGTATCAGAAACTCCTGAAAGAGGACCTACTATGTCGATGGCAACCTCATCCCAAGGATGACCCGGTAAAGCCCTTTTTACCATAGGCATGTGTCTAGTTTTTAAAATCTTATCACTAGCACAACATTCAGGACATTCTCTGACCATTCTCTCAATTTCTAAGTCCATACCTGGCCACCAAAATTGCATGCGAAGTATCTCTTTGGTTTTCACAATGCCCAAATGACCACAATGGGCATGTACTAACAATTTTTCCCTTAACGTGCCAGGAGGAACAAGCTTGGTCCCCCTAGTTAAAAGACCATTATTAACCGAAATTCATCAGAAATTAGCAACCAAGGCTTAACCAACCTAGTGTTATTCTTCAAAGATTGCATGAAATTAAAAATTTCTTGATCCTTCTCCAATTCTACTCTCCATTCAGATTCATCAATTGCACCATCAGTCACCTCACACACATTCGTAAACTCTTCCCAGTCACCTGAGTCATCAACTTCAGAGTTATCAGAATCAACTAATCTTGACAAACAATCCGCTGATTTATTAGCTAAGCCAGGAATGTACTCCACGTCAAACTCAAATTCTTGTAATGAAACAATCCACTTTCTGATCCTGGAAGATATCGCATCCAGCCCTTTCTTTGAAAACACCTCTCTCAAGGGTTTATGATCAGACAAAACACTAACTTTCGTGCCCCAGATCAAATTTTTGAACTTCCTTAAAGCCCATAAAATTGCGAGAGACTCCCTCTCTATTACAGAATAATTGCATTCCGAACCTCTGAGACAACGAGAAGAACAGCAAATCAAGGCATCCTTGCCATTCTTCTTCTGAACCAAGACTGCCCCAAGGCCCTTATCACTTGCATCCGTAAACATGACAGTGGGAAGACCAGGAACAAAAGCATGAAGAGAAGGTGCCTTTTTTAACTCATTCTTGATGCACAAAAATTCCTCCTTACATTCACTCGTCCAGTCAAAGACAGCATTTTTTACTGTTAACCTCCTCAAATTGCATGTCTTGTTGGCAAAATTAAAAATAAACTTACCGTAGAATTCTACCATCCCTAAAAATGAGAGAAGTTCATCTCTGCACTTTGGCTCTTTTACTTTATCAATTGCCTCAACTAACTCCTTCTTAGGAAAAACACCATAACCAGTAATCCGATGACCTAAATAATTGACCTCTTGTACCCTGAACCTACACTTAGACCTTTTTAAAGTCATACCAGCACCATCCAAACGTTCCAATACCAGGGAGACTCTTTTATCATGCTCAACAATACTACTACCATAAATCAGCAAATCGTCTTGGTAGCACTTGACACCCAATAAACCCCTTAGGATCTTTGACATAACTCTTTGAAAAACAGAGGCCACCGACACAAGGCCAAACGGCATCCTCTTAAATTTAAAGGTACCCATAGGTGTTACAAATGCGGTCAGATCTTGAGAAGAGTCATCTAACTCCACCTGATGGTACGCGGAGGCAAGATCAAGTGTGGTAAAATATTTAGCACCTTCCAACGTACAAATCATCTCATCTATATTTGGAAGAGGGTACCTATCAACCACAACCTCCTTATTTAAAGATCTCAGATCAATACAAAGACGAATCTCTCCAGTAGGTTTCTTGGCTATAACCACTGGAGCAAGCCACTCAGTAGCTTCAACCGGCACAATAATGTTATTTTTGACGAGTTTATTTAATTCTTCCTGAACTTTAGGCTGCTCCACAAGAGGGATCCTTCTGACTTTTGCTACAACAGGCAGAGCATTATTTTTCAATTTGATGTGGTGTTTATAACCACGCAAACAACCCAAATCCTCTTTAAAAACATTAGGGAATTGTTTAGCCAAACTCAAAGACAATTTTTCATCACTCATGTTACTTATTGCATCAGATACTTCATGAACCTGAACTTGAGGAGATGCATTGGGGTCCAGTGTAACACCCAACTGGCGTTGATGAAGCCAACCCAAAAGTGCATCTCCCTTTTTTGACACATAAACTTTACCCACAATAATGTGAGAACCAAGTTCAATCTCGGCCATAAAATATCCTAACATGGAAATGGGTTTCTCACTATAACCTAGAGGCATAATATCACATTTAAATATCTTCACTTTCTTTTTAAACACATCAACAAACAGTTTTTCATCAATTATCGTTATCTTTGAACAAGAATCGAATTTAAAATTCACCATAGAATTTTCTACCTTTACCATGAACGACAGATGATCTGGTTTATCATCTTTCACCACAAAACAAATAGATCTCACCTGTGGTTGAGACCATCTCCTCCTAGAGTTGTCAGTACCTTGTGTTCTTGTTCTGCAGAACTTCGCATAATGCCCTTTTTTATTACATAAATTACAGGTTACTTTTAAAGCAGGGCAAATGGGTGCATTAGCTAAGTGAGTGAATTGACCACACCGAAAACATGAAAACCTATTATATGATGGATTCGAAGGCCTAATTTGTTTTTCTTCTAAACTATCCCCCACAGTTCTTTTAACTTGACAGATCATCTCATCTACTTTTGTTTCATCTTTCAATTCAGACATTACAGATTTATCTTTTTCCTTTTTAAGTTCCCCGACACATTTTGTCATATGTTCAACTTGTTTTGCGATTTCTAAAACTTCCTCAAGGGGAGGTTCATCTTTCAACCATAGCTCCTTTCTGATCTCATCATGCGCACATCTTAACACAAATTGATCACGAATCCTTTCATCAAGAGACTGACCAAAGTTACAGGACGAAGCAAGTTTTCTTAAAGAAGATACATAATCTTCCACCGACTCATCTTTCTTTTGCTCTCTTAAGCCAAAATGGTATCTTTCCATTATTGTACTGAGGCGTGGTAAGTAATGCCTATCAAGCTGAACAATTGCTATCTCATACTCATTTAAGTTCCTCTGTTCAGCAGCTGACAAATCAGGTAAATGTTCAAGTACATCCTGTCCTTCCCCTCCTAGACAATGTAATAAGAGGGAATGCTTTCTTTCAGCACTCAGGTTCGTTCCACAGACTCTTGCATAGTTTGCAAAGATTTTCTTCCACTTCTTCCACTTTACGTTCGGTTCACCCGGACTTGTTAAGAAAAATGCAGGCTGGGTTACATTCTGCATATTTTATAATTCTGCTTCCTTTATGTAGATAGACTTATGTTTTGTTCCTCACTTCAAAATATACACATTTGTAGGTCTTACTAGTAAAATACACCTTGTAGGTCTTTCCAGTAGACTCTTTTCACTTTCAGTGGACTCTTTTCACTTATAAATGCAAAAAAAAAAATTTTTTTTTTTCTTTTTTGCCTAGGAACACGATAAACACAGCACACTGCTTTTCCACTTTTTTTTTTTTATTCTGCGAGAAGTCAAAACGTAATAATGCTCTCAATATAGAACTCCCTTGGAAAAAAGGTTCTATTTAGAATTGGCACAACAAAGGAACAGGTTGCGCAATAAATATGGAACTCTACAGTCACTTGGAACGCAACGTTCCGTTTTCCTGAAGCGCAGTGAAATCAAGAGACGGCACGTACTGTGCGCACTGTGACGTGTGCTTCAGCGCGAGTACACAGACAGCGCAAGATGGATGACGTCGATGCTCGCGAGCAGGCGAACGGACTCAGCGCGAGCACGATAAAACGCTCGTTTTGTGCCAAAACTAAGTTAAAAGTCTCCTTTGACCATCACAAATTATGCGCTTCAAATTTTTTTTTTTTAAGTCACGACTGCCACCCGCTCTCCTCACCAGATAAACGCAGCCGCAGGGAAGACCACACTTCACTTCTTTTTGAGCAGCCGCTGGAGGAGAAATCAGGTCAGTTACTCCGCTGAGTTGTCGAGTTGAGGTGTTTACTCCCGATCGTCGCCAATGTAAGGTTCTTTAGTAGTAAATTATAAGAGAGACAGTTTCTTGGAAGCAAGAGGTGGGTTTATTAAACCTCATCCAGCAACAGCCCACAGCAACTGACAAGAACAGAATATTACAGGCATTACATTCTATATTCTAAGAACACAGATGAGAGCCCTCTGAGCCCTCTAGTCTTAAAGGGGCATAGCAGAGAACATCACAATTCTGTTCGCCTGGTTTTCTTTTTAAGGTTTAAAAGTTTGGTTCATTCCTCCTCTAAACCCTTAGATAAGGTAAATTGCAATGTTGTCATTGATATTGTGGCAATTTCTGTGCTTGCTCATGGTAGGTTGTCTGTCATGTGGCATCAAAGGCAAGGTGTGGGGCGCCCAGGCTTTCCTTCACCAAAGTAGTAGTTTACATGCCTGTGTTTATGTCCTGACAAATAGAGTCAGCCTGAAAAAACTGCAGAATTCCGGCACATCTGCACCTTCCAAATGCAAGCAATCAATACAAACCATTTATCAGGACACAAACATGGGCTTGGTAACACATGGCAGGCCTTGTGGCCTCACAGGCTCACCCTCAGGCTGTTGTCCGCTCTGCTGTAGTGCCAACAATATAAATGTAGTGCAGAGACAACCCTTGGGCAGGTAAGATAACTGATTCCCTTGCTTGTCACACTAAACATTTTTAATTCAATAAGATATGAAGCATTTTTTATGTGTTTATTTTGTTTAAATATTTCAAGTCTACACTTTCACTATTGCTTCATAAACGTTTATGCTTCCTCGAATTAGCTTAAAAAAGTACCATTTCCCCCCTCTATTTCCAAAATGTTCCCATGGGTAGAACCCCCATGAGATGACCTTATGATGGTAGGACACGCTTGCGGCAAATCACTCACCCCCAACTTTTATGCCCTACCACTCTCAAAAGTCACCAGCCGCCACTGCCTTCAGCCCCTCCAGGGCCTTGGGACCCTCATGGGTGAGTAGTCGCGCTTAATAAACACTAATTGATTGATTGATTACTTTGCATGTGGAGTAAAAAGCATGAGCTGCAGACAGTAACGCTCGGGAAAAAAAGATCTCCGATCACTGTTGCTTCCTTATTCTGCTTCTGTATCTTTCGATAGTTCATGCACTAACAGGGAGAAATTGCCAGCTGAATGTATGCACTTTAGACACTGCAAAGATCAACAAAGTTTCTCAGGTGTGCTCTGAGCCAGCGCGGCTGTTTATGATACTTTCCTTGATCTGCTATTTATCATATTTTCACCTGTAACCTGCCAAAACGATAAAATTACAATGTTCCTTCTACCCAACCTGATTTTTGTTTGCTTTGGTCTTTGTCAAATGTTTCCCAAAAGAGGCAGCAAAATCCATCCCATCATTTAGATAGAAAAAATATGGAGAGAACTTTTAAAACTCACATACATACTTTCTGCGTGTATCCGGTTCTTATTCACGACAGGAACAAAATAGTGCATAATAATATTGGATTACACAAAATGAATGATGGTTTTGCTAAATTAGCTCATTTGTGTTCTCCACGTTTAGTGGAAGATATTCATTGTATTGTATTCTCTAAACTGTTTGCAGAAGATTAGTATTCAAATAAATATGAGGTTTTCAGAAAAACAGTTTAGTTATTATTAATTTATCACCTGGAGGAAGCTGGCACAGATTTTGTTTTTAATCGGACTGTTGATATGGGCTCAACACATCTTTCAATGGGTGGTTTCTATCGCGTTTGTGATTCCTGTAAATTATGAGATCAAATCTTACACAGTCTCCTTTTTCAGTTATGAATGATGAATTGAAAGGTGACAGCTGCAATGTTCGTAACAAGATCTGTCCTGATATCACTGATGCAAAATGCTATGTTAGATAATGCTTAATTCTTGCGTTTATCTTTCCTACCACATCCAAAGATTTTTTTGATAATGCAAGTGAGGAAGACATGACATGACATCACACAATATTTCTAGTATGCTAGGTGGCTTTTCTAGGATCACACAGTGTGAACCTTAGCACTAGATCCAGGGCACAAGTACTAAAAAAGAAGTGGGGGGACTAACCAAGTTTGCCCATTGGCGCATGCCATCACAGTGCATGACGTCCCGTCACGTGACATCGCTTTTGGAATCATATGAAGTGACCTCAAAGAAAGTGACATCACAAGAAGTGACATCAGGCGCATGACTCCTACAACTTGTGCCCTCAATGTCTTATGTGATACAAAAGGGGATGATGCACGGAGCGTTTGAGCAAATCAAACACTCACACCCAGTCAACTGATCTGGGTTTAATCCATCACCATTCTTTAGCTCACTCGGCCACCCCAGTTCAGACATGGCTATATGCAAATCAGTCTGACCCTGTGCCTCATGGGAACAGTCCAGCCCAAACTGCCAAGCCATGTCTTCCCTGGACCGGAAACAAGCATCCTGGGACCGGTTTCGGATTCATAATCCTCATCAGCCAGGCTATCTTGAATCCAGTGGCCAAGTGAGCAAGGGACTCACGTCTGAGCATACCCTGCCACACTTAGGGCGAACAAAGCGATACAAAAGGGGATGATGCACGGAGCGTTTGAGCAAATCAAACACTCACACCCAGTCAACTGATCTGGGTTTAATCCATCACCATTCTTTAGCTCACTCGGCCACCCCAGTTCAGACATGTCTATATGCAAATCAGTCTGACCCTGTGCCTCATGGGAACAGTCCAGCCCGAACTGCCAAGCCATGTCTTCCCTGGACCGGAAACAAGCATCCTGGGACCGGTTTCGGATTCATAATCCTCATCAGCCAGGCTATCTTGAATCCAGTGGCCAAGTGAGCAAGGGACTCACGTCTGAGCATACCCTGCCACACTTAGGGCGAACAAAGCGATACAAAAGGGGATGATGCACGGAGCGTTTCAGCAAATCAAACACTCACACCCAGTCAACTGATCTGGGTTTAATCCATCACCATTCTTTAGCTCACTCTGCCACCCCAGTTCAGACATGGCTATATGCAAATCAGTCTGACCCTGTGCCTCATGGGAACAGTCCAGCCTGAACTGCCAAGCCATGTCTTCCCTGGACCGGAAACAAGCATCCTGGGACCGGTTTCGGATTCATAATCCTCATCAGCCAGGCTATCTTGAATCCAGTGGCCAAGTGAGCAAGGGACTCACGTCTGAGCATACCCTGCCACACTTAGGGCGAACAAAGCGATACAAAAGGGGATGATGCACGGAGCGTTTGAGCAAATCAAACACTCACACCCAGTCAACTGATCTGGGTTTAATCCATCACCATTCTTTAGCTCACTCGGCCACCCCAGTTCGGACATGGCTATATGCAAATCAGTCTGACCCTGTGCCTCATGGGAACAGTCCAGCCCGAACTGCCAAGCCATGTCTTCCCTGGACCGGAAACAAGCATCCTGGGACCGGTTTCGGATTCATAATCCTCATCAGCCAGGCTGTCTTGAATCCAGTGGCCAAGTGAGTAAGGGACTCACGTCTGAGCATACCCTGGCACACTTAGGGCGAACAAAGCGATACAAAAGGGGATGATGCACGGAGCGTTTCAGCAAATCAAACACTCACACCCAGTCAACTGATCTGGGTTTAATCCATCACCATTCTTTAGCTCACTCGGCCACCCCAGTTCAGACATGTCTATATGCAAATCAGTCTGACCCTGTGCCTCATGGGAACAGTCCAGCCCGAACTGCCAAGCCATGTCTTCCCTGGACCGGAAACAAGCATCCTGGGACCGGTTTCGGATTCATAATCCTCATCAGCCAGGCTATCTTGAATCCAGTGGCCAAGTGAGCAAGGGACTCACGTCTGAGCATACCCTGCCACACTTAGGGCGAACAAAGCGATACAAAAGGGGATGATGCACGGAGCGTTTCAGCAAATCAAACACTCACACCCAGTCAACTGATCTGGGTTTAATCCATCACCATTCTTTAGCTCACTCGGCCACCCCAGTTCAGACATGGCTATATGCAAATCAGTCTGACCCTGTGCCTCATGGGAACAGTCCAGCCCGAACTGCCAAGCCATGTCTTCCCTGGACCGGAAACAAGCATCCTGGGACCGGTTTCGGATTCATAATCCTCATCAGCCAGGCTATCTTGAATCCAGTGGCCAAGTGAGCAAGGGACTCACGTCTGAGCATACCCTGCCACACTTAGGGCGAACAAAGCGATACAAAAGGGGATGATGCACGGAGCGTTTGAGCAAATCAAACACTCACACCCAGTCAACTGATCTGGGTTTAATCCATCACCATTCTTTAGCTCACTCGGCCACCCCAGTTCAGACATGGCTATATGCAAATCAGTCTGACCCTGTGCCTCATGGGAACAGTCCAGCCCAAACTGCCAAGCCATGTCTTCCCTGGACCGGAAACAAGCATCCTGGGACCGGTTTCGGATTCATAATCCTCATCAGCCAGGCTATCTTGAATCCAGTGGCCAAGTGAGCAAGGGACTCACGTCTGAGCATACCCTGCCACACTTAGGGTGAACAAAGCGATACAAAAGGGGATGATGCACGGAGCGTTTGAGCAAATCAAACACTCACACCCAGTCAACTGATCTGGATTAAACCCAGATCTTTTGACTGGGTGTGAGTGTTTGATTGATTCAGATACTCCGTCCATCACCACCCCCTTTTGTACCGCTTTTGGCCGCCATAAGTGTGGCAGGGTATGCTCAGACGTGAGTCCCTTGCTCACTTTGCCACTGGATTCAAGCAAGCCGGGCTGAAGCGACTGGAATGCCAGAAACCGGTCCTCGGAAGCTTGTTTCCGGTCCAGGGAAGGCATGGCTTGGCAGTTCGGGCTGGACTGTTCCCATGAGGCACAGGGTCAGACTGATTTGTATTTAGCCATGTCTGAACTGGGGTGGCAGAGTGGGCTAAAGAACGGTGATGGATTAAACCCAGATCTTTTGACTGGCTGTGAGTGTTTGATTGATTCAGATGCTCCGTCCATCACCACCCCCTTTTGTACCGCTTTTGGCCGCCATGAGTGTGGCAGGGTATGCTCAGACGTGAGTCCCTTGCTCACTTTGCCACTGGATTCAAGCAAGCCGGGCTGAAGACGGCTGGAATGCCAGAAACCGGTCCTCGGAAGCTTGTTTCTGGTCCAGGGAAGGCATGGCTTGGCAGATCGGGCTGGACTGTTCCCATGAGGCACAGGGTCAGACTGATTTGCATTTAGCCATGTCTGAACTGGGGTGGCAGAGTGGGCTAAAGAACGGTGATGGATTAAACCCAGATCTTTTGACTGGGTGTGAGTGTTTGATTGATTCAGATGCACCGTCCATCACCACCCCCTTTTGTACCGCTTTTGGCCGCCATAAGTGTGGCAGGGTATGCTCGACGTGAGTCCCTTGCTCACTTTGCCACTGGATTCAAGCAAGCCGGGCTGAAGACGGCTGAAATGCCAGAAACCGGTCCTCGGAAGCTTGTTTCCGGTCCAGGGAAGGCATGGCTTGGCAGTTCGGGCTGGACTGTTCCCATGAGGCACAGGGTCAGACTGATTTGCATTTAGCCATGTCTGAACTGGGGTGGCAGAGTGGGCTAAAGAACGGTGATGGATTAAACCCAGATCTTTTGACTGGGTGTGAGTGTTTGATTGATTCAGATGCTCCGTACATCACCACCCCCTTTTGTACCTCAATGTCTTATGTAACACTTCTCGTACAATGATTTACACACTTACATGATTTATGGTCAATGTATAATGTGTATCTTATGTAATGTACTCTGACACCCTGCATTGAGATCAGTAGTGCTATAAAAGAAATAAAAGAGTGGTATCTTAATTATGTTTGTAAATACTGGGACAGACCAACACATCTGACATTCTTAAAGTGCACGCATATCTCTTATATGAAGGGACAGAAAATAGTCAAAAGCTGCATCTCTTATACCTGTGAAGTTTTAACAAGCGTTGTGCCTCTGTTTCTCCTCCATTGCATTTGCATCTAAATTTCAGACTCCAGAACATGTCCAGCCAGGATCGTGTTCAAACAAAAGGATGCTTGATGGCCCCTTAACCTTGGCATTTATCTTTGGCCCACCTAGAGGTGAAAATAAAAAAGCCTTCCCTGCCTATACATTGCTGCTGGAAATGGCATGCAGAGAACGGCTGCTGAAGGTGTCCCGGTGTCTGGAAATTGCACTGGAACAAGCTCAGGATACTTCAAAGGGGCCCATACTCTTGGCAGGGTGGACGTTGTTACCCTGTGAAAATAGTGGGCGGACGCCATCTACCCCTGTGTACCCCTCGACGTGTGTCCTGACTAGATTACATGTCCTACCCAGGCTCAATATAATAAAATCCAGGTTCAAGGAAAAGTGTTCTGCCCTATTTCAAGTGAGAAAGTTCTTCCAGAATGGCTGATTGAGTTTTTTTCTCCCTGGGAGAGACTGTGACAGACCCTATAGAAAAGTCTTTCAGTACTGCTGTTGAAATGTGCTTGGTAGAGTGCTGCACTGGTCTATAGGGCAATCAGACAGTGACATGGCGGGTTGGTCTGACAGGTCAGTAGTGGGCCTGTTTTTAGGTCTACTTGGCTGGTTTTTACTGTTTTTCATGAAAACAAACATTGCCTGCAGCAAGCTCAAAACCAATGCAGTGCCCCATGGCTTGCAAAACACATATACACTATGCAGTGTGTCTTCATAAGTTAAGAACTGCCTTAATTTTCAAACATTGGGCACTTTTTTAGCTGTCTAATTCACTAATATGGTGCACATTTATTTTGGTTCTGGCTGTCTGAAGTAGGCCAATATCTCGCTCTCTGTCACTGAGAAGGAAGCTGCTGAAGGCCCACCATTCCGCCCATAAGGCCCTTGGCTTTCTCATTACACGCCAGACTCCACTAACCCTTACCCTGCCTCACATGTGCTCTGAGCATCCGCAAATCAGTTTCTATGTAACTGCAAATACAAGACCTAACTAAATTCTAAATTGGAGACATTTGGAAATCAGATCCTGGAATTCGATCAATGGGTCTTAGATAGCAACATGCTGAAGCACAGAATCATATTTCCAATGCAAGAAAACTGCGATTGAAACAAAACCAGGGAGATTGTGAAAAAAGAATGAGAAACTCAAATTTAAGACTTGTAGTCGACCCAGATTAGAGAAAGGAAGAGTAGTTGAAGAATTGATTAGATTATATATCCCTTTAGGCTATGAGGAGGATCTTAATATTTGACGAGCCAATTGGGTGTCTTTACTGACTCCGCCAATGGCAATTTGGTGAATCAATCAATACTAAAATACTAAAATAACATATAAAAAATAAACTCTCAATTGCATAAAATACTTCAATTTAAAAAGTAAAATTTATAACAACAGTCCCTGACTTGGTATCACTATGACTAATCAAAGACCGTGGAGGGAGCTCTTTGTGATCTTCTTGTTGCTAACCAAGCTCCCATAACATAACTTGCCAAGGCTTGTAAATAGTTCGCTACTCTGATCTGGTGCACAGTGCTAGCTTCTGTGAAAGGGAGATCCGAAACAGTTTGAAGAATGGGATGAGCTATTAGGGATGTTAATGTTTGGTTTTAGTGCAAAATAACATAAAGTGCATTATTAGCACCTGACCGCCCATTTCGTAGTCACAGAAGCCGAAATCGAAACAGCTGTCAGAAAATTTGGAAATACAAATTTTAATGGGCAAAATGCCTAAGTGGAATTTTAGATATAAAGTGTGACGTGCGTTGCGGCTGATGCCATTCAAGTATTGCTCCATGCCCGAGGTGTGGTTTTGTGCATATAATTATGGGTTAGAATGGCTGTGGTCATTTTTGCTGAAATTAGGTGATTACTGGGTAAAAGAAAGAATCCTAGCCCAGGATATACAACTTAATACTATAAGGTTCTCAAAGAGAATGATTTGAGAGTCTTTTTAGATTTCCCTTTTGAATCCTATAAACTCCACTGGAAAGATGATTCCACTTTTTTTTGTCAACCACAGCATAGGCCATGTTAATTTAATTGCCAGAGTTAAAGGTGCTACACCACAAGACGTTTCATGTTTTCAGTAATGTGCACACTGCATAAGAGTATCTGAAAGGGTTACAGAGTAAATGAAATGGAACTTAGAAAACCAAGAAGCATTATTGGAAAATAATTTTGGAGCATCAGTTTTGGAAAATTGATGTGGGGCGCACTGGTGGGGATCTGTGTATGTGCCTAAACCCAGCAAGGGTCCAATTCCGAAGTTCCCATGTATGGGAGGGTGAATCCTTCAAGGGCATATGCAGGTTAGGCTCCAGTGGGAGGTGGATTGTGAAGGGAAGATTAAGGGGAGGTAGTAGGTGAGTGGGAAGGGAAGGCAAAGGTGTAAGGTTAGTGGGAATAAAAATGTGAACATGTGTTTTTCTTGAAGTCTTAAAATAGAGTATTATTCATAAAATAGTTTCTCTTTGGTTTTGACTATATCATGGTGAGATAACACAAAATAAGAAAGGTACAACTGATAGACGAATTAAATAATATTTCCTTTAATGTAAACAGCTTCAATAATGTCAAGACAAGTAAGGAAATTCTCTCTGGGGCAAAAGGCTTCAAGCCCTCAGTATTTCCTTACTCAAAAATCATATTTATTCAAACAGGGCAAGGTCAAACATACCTTGCATGCATTCAGGTAAGCCTACTACTCTTCTGCTTCTTCTGAGATGAGTAGCTATTTCAGCTATAGTTATTGCCATGGATTTCTTTGGGCGTGTTTCAAAAGTAATATGTGGTGACTTAGGACACTGACTTACGGTAGTAGTTAAAGTTAGAGAGCAGAGCGTAATCACTGCCTTCTAATAAGGTTTAACAGAAGATGATCCACAGTTGCTTCTTTCCTTGTTAGAAATTATGGCATAATTTCCTTGCATATTAGTTGTGGGAGGAAACTTGCTTTTTTTACAGTAAAAAATGTGTGGTTTAAGGTGGTGGTGGTGACATGGCCTGATAGGGAGGATGGCTGGCATCACCATGGCACTGGAACCATAGCTAATCCAATGCCTTGTTCCTTCATGTAGAGCCATTGGGTGAAGCATTGGCCATATAGAATATGGGAACTGTCTGCACTATTCAGTTAAACTAACACTATGGTAATCCCAAAGGCAGCCTAATATGTTTGGCACCATGGGTCATGCAGTCTTCAGCTGTAAACTGTTAACTCCATGTGTCAAGTACACACTGTGCATTCTTACAGCTATATACCGGTTGTACTACTCAGATTACAATAAAAGTGTTCCATAGCCAACTATATTTAGAGCATTTTGTGGTACACACAGTGTACTGTGTACACCGCTCATGTGAACAAAACATGGACAAGAGCTCTCAACTATTGACCTTGTTCAGTCTAATGGCGGCCTGCAGCCATGTACCATTGGTATCATTAGCACCCAAAACCATTGCTGTTTCTATAATAACTGTACACAAATTGTTCAGCTTCCATTATTTCCCAGTGCGAACAACGACAAGCTCCTCTGGTCCCAGTGTACATCCATTTCCAGTTTCCAAAAAGCCATCTAAGCAACTATTACCAGTTGTAGTAACTGAGTCCAGATGTGTAGAGGATCCTTTGATGTTTATTTGTAGTTGGTTACAAGTCATCCAGTTCAATCCAATACAAGACCAATACAAAGACCCCACCAGGAGCAGCCACTATGCTGCTCAGCCATTCTCAACTGACATCTCAGGCTCCCAACATTCTGAAACACATCAGTGGATGAACATTCCACTGGCAGAGCAAGAGATTGCAAGAATACCATCAAAGCCAGGATATAACACCAGTCTACAACATATCTCAGCTATCCCTTTGTCTGTTCCACATTATGCCCTCATAACCATTACCCATATTGTGCCAGTATGCCAGCATTCCAATCCTGCATAATGTCGGACTTTGCGCCTATAACCAGAACTCTAAAGGTCCCAATGTGGTGTGTTAAAAAATAAAAAAAACTCTTGTTCCTCACCAATACATTTTTCAATTTATGAAGCATGCATACAAAAAACTGTGGTGGCTTCAAACTAAGAACAGCAATTGCAGCCAACAGTACACATAAACCAAGCAAAAACGGAAGCAGATATAATTGCCACACTGTCAGACTAGGTATGTTAAAGCAAACAGAACTTGTCTTGTGACATCTACATAACACAGTCACTTTTAAAATGGCACAGCATTCGTGCCAAATCATAATCACACCGTTTCTTGTTTTACTATATCTACAGCAGATAAGACAGGGCCCAAAATGACATCAAACCTCATTAAGAATAAAGGGGGCATCTAAAGCTTCACTGTACTTCAAATGGGCAATAATATTTTGCAGGATAGCATACACAAGGTACTCAGACAAAATATCGAAAATAAAATATCGTAAAGACAAAATATCGAAGTCAAAATATTGAAGGTAAAAAATATTGGGAAGCAAAAATATCGGATACAAAAATATCGTAATAGGTAAGTAAGTATAAATATCGATAATAATAATATCGTATGACAAAATATCGACAATACAAAATATCGTGTAGTAATGGAAAAAATAAATAGTATAGGAAAAAATATAATAATTGTACATAAAAAATTGATAAAAAGGTCTATATTAAAAAATTAAAATATATTTCATATTATTTTTTTTTTAAACATATCTAGTTTTAGGAGCGTGTAATTGGGTTTATAGTGGATAAGGGTGGGGAGTGTATTAAAATGTATGTAAAAATACATAAAATAATAAAAAATATGAAAAAAAGATTAAATTTAAAATAATATTTAAATTATTAATATTAATAAATAATAATAGATATCAAGTTTTAGGAGCGGGTAATTGGGTTTATAGGGGATAAGGGTGGGAAGTAATTTAAAAATAATTAATAAATTAATATATGTTTGTAAAAAAATGTATTAATAATTAATTGGTAAATAATTAATATTAATTAGTTAATTAATTAATATAATTTTGTACATTATTTTATATAATAATTAATTGGTAATTAATGAATATTAATTATTTAATTACTAATTATAATTTTGGACACAATTTTAAATAATAAATAATTGGTAATTAAATAATAATAATTAATTGGTAATTAATTAATATTAATTAGTCAATTAATTAATATAATTTTGTACATAATTTTAAATAATAATTAATTGGTAATTAATTAATATTAATTAGTTAATTATATTAATTAGCTTCATTTAGTTAAATATATATTTTTTACTTATTGTAAATTAATTTGGAAAAAATAATATTAATAATTAAATTTATTTATTTACAGCTAATGTGCTAATATATTTACTTTATTGTTTAATGTTAATTAATAAATAATTTGTAATTACATAATAATAATTATTTTTGGGTAAAGGAGTATTGTTAGAGTTCAGGGTCAGTTTTCAGTTTTTGGGTAAAGGGGTATTTTTTGGGTTCAGGGTCAGTTTTCAGTTTTTGGGTAAAGGGGTATTTTTAGGGTTCTGGGTCAGTTTTGGGTTTTTGGGTAAAGGGGTATTTTTAGGGTTCAGGGTCAGTTTTCAGTTTTTGGGTAAAGGGGTATTTTTTGGGTTCAGGGTCAGTTTTCATTTTTTGGGTAAAGGGGTATATATAGGGTTCAGGGTCAGTTTTCAGTTTTTGGGTAAAGGGGTATTTTTGGGGTTCAGGGTCAGTTTTCAGTTTTTGGGTAAAGGGGTATTTTTAGGGTTCAGGGTCAGTTTTGGGTTTTTGGGTAAAGGGGTATTTTTAGGGTTCAGGGTCAGTTTTCAGTTTTTGGGTAAAGGGGTATTTTTTGGGTTCAGGGTCAGTTTTCAGTTTTTGGGTAAAGGGGTATTTTTAGGGTTCAGGGTCAGTTTTGGGTTTTTGGGTAAAGGGGTATTTTTAGGGTTCAGGGTCAGTTTTCAGTTTTTGGGTAAAGGGGTATTTTTAGGGTTCAGGGTCAGTTTTGGGTTTTTGGGTAAAGGGGTATTTTTAGGGTTCAGGGTCAGTTTTCAGTTTTTGGGGAAAGGGGTATTTTTTGGGTTCAGGGTCAGTTTTCAGTTTTTGGGTAAAGGGGTATTTTTAGGGTTCAGGGTCAGTTTTGGGTTTTTGGGTAAAGGGGTATTTTTTGGGTTCAGGGTCAGTTTTCTGTTTTTGGGTAAAGGGGTATTTTTAGGGTTCAGGGTCAGTTTTGGGTTTTTGGGTAAAGGGGTATTTTTAGGGTTCAGGGTCAGTTTTCAGTTTTTGGGTAAAGGGGTATTGTTTGGGTTCAGGGTCAGTTTTAATTTAATGTACGCTGGATTTGGTATAGTAATAATTAAATTATTAGAGTCCAACATATACTCACATTTAATATACAGTGCAAAATTTCTAATAAGATTGTTACATTATAGTAAGATAATGATACAAATTGTTCAACATGATTGTAGAAACATTATTTTTATTTATGTTTCACAAATAAAATGTTATTTCATAACAAAAATATTTTTATTACATTTGGTTTTATAAACATATTTTATAAACACAATGATAAGCAACTATACAGAAGCATTATTATTTTCATCCTTTTTGTAAAAAAAAGAAAATTATTTATTATCTCTTTTACATATTGTAATTTCAGAAAGAAATGTAGAAATAACAAAAGTATTTTTCCACTTCATTTCAATACATCAAATATTTATTATATAATTCACACATTTTTTACACATTTTTCAATTATTATAGTTTGTGACAATGTACTTATATTTCTAGACATTGTTAACATAAATATTATTCTTTTTTTAATATGTATTTATTACATTCATTTATATATTTGTTAATCAAATCATTGTAGGATTAAAGTAAATATTTCTTTACAATAATAGAAACTTAATGTTTATTTTTGCCTATTTAGTAAGTATAGATATTATATTTTATACTTGGGACTATTTTATTGCATTTGGGTGCTTTATTTTGTAACCGGGTTAGGTCGTTTTGGGTTATTTGGAAGAAGGGCTGATCGCGGTTGGGAGACACTTCACGTCGCTTCAGGTAAGGTTTATTTTATATGTTTTATGTGTATTTTAATGATGTTTTGAGATTAGTGACCTTATATTTTGTGTTGTTGAATGTGAGGGAGTTATGTTTTAGATTTCGAAAACAGATAATTACTTATGGTATATACACGTAGTGTTAGTTAGTTAAATCATTATATATAGAGTGAATTTTAGTCTTTTACGGTATATCTACAAGTGAAATCATCAATTTCAATATGTTTGTACCTAATTACTAGCTAATTAATGTGGGTGGGAATGTCTGTTTTCTATGTTTTTGTCATAGGTGTACGCTACATCGGAAGTTCCGTTTTTTTTTAAAGGAAGTGTTTGTTTGTTTAATTCAACACTGCTTTACAAACACTTCTTTACATTTTTCGGTTTTGCTGGAGCGATTCTTTCTATTTTTCCAATTTTTCGGGTTTTTTATGGTTATTCGATGGCTCTGGACAACGTGGATGTCTTAATTTTGGAACAGTTGTATTTGTACATTTTTTTGGGGGTTAATTTTGCACTACCTGGATTACTTTGGTGGAGAAGGACGTTATTGGATTGACAACATGATTGATAAGTCCTTGCTTTCTTATTTTGTGTGGGTGGGTAATGTTATTTTTATTATGGAATTGTTTTTTACTTGTTATTTAGTTTTAATGTGTGCATATATTATAATAATATCTCTATATATTGCATACATTAAATACTTTAGAAGCTCGTGTTACATATTTTTGCATACTTAGGTGATACTTTTAGTGTTTTATAACATTTTGGGAATTCATTAGAGTAGTGTTTTGGCAATGATGTTTAGGTATTCTATGCCTTTTGTACTAGGGTAAAGTTTAACTTGTTCTTCCAGGTACTTGTGCATTTGTTTATTTTGCTTTGATGTTTTAGGGACAAGTTCAGTTACAGATTGGTCCATTCTAAATTCCTGGTAGCTCTGTTCTTTCTGTAGGCATTTAATGAAATGTTCTAGAGTTTGTTTTGTTCTGCCAGTTGATTGTACAAATGCATTGTGCCAACCTTCCACTGCATTGTTAGTTTTTGATTCCCCGTTAAGGGTACTTCTGTAAACGTTCCACCAGGGTATGAGGAATTTGGGATTTCGTCTGTGGCCAGATCTGTGGAGTCTGCCTACCCAGGTGTCTTCAAAGTAGTCGAGAAATTGACTTAATTTAGCTTCATTTTGTTTGTAGAAGGGGCTGTCTATAAGAATGTTGTAGTTTTCAGCTACGTCTGTTTCAGGGACATAAGCAAGTGCAATGAGTTTTTTAATTTGGAAAGCAAAAGATGAGTTTGTAGCATATTCGACACTTAGGGTAGTTTTTTGAAGGTGTCTCCATAAACACTGGTTTAAATGATAATAGCAGCCTTGAATGCAGGTATGGGGGTGGATTTTTAGGATAGTTGAGAGCATTGCTTGCTCAAAATCAAGAATGGTTTTTTCAGGAGAAAAATCATTAGTTTTTTGTTTAATTATATTTATTAATTCCATATATGTGGAATTATTTTTGTTTGGTAATAGTGCATATAGCAAAGGTATGTTGCAGTTGTGGTAGAGGCCATGTATTGTGTATAATTGGAAAAATGGTTTGGGACAGATGTTAAATGTTCCATCCATCATCCAATGTTGGCTTTGCTGCAGTTTAACTAAATTCATATTGGTACCAAAAATTATAAGCCTTTTGTCATTGTTTTCGTTGTCGTAAACTATAAATGGTTGTTTATTTAAAGTTATTATTTGGTTAGCAGTTACATTTATATCCTGATATGTTCTGGGAGATGGTGTTGTAGCAGTAGTAGCTTTTTTAGTTCGTGCTATAGTTCTTTTTAAGGAGAGGATATTTGGCATTTGAGTTGTGGCAGTTTTTGGGATTTTAGGAATGGCTTCTTTTAAAATGAAATTTGTTTGCTTTTGGGAACCTGTACTAGCTTCTTTTATATTTTCCAAAGCTGTTCTAACTTCTATTTCAGTAACATTAGGTGGATGATTGTGCTCCCTAGTATACAGTACTGTAGCTTCTCTAGTTGTTGCTCTGCCATAGCACTTGTTAGAATAATATTTACAACATTTCCAATTAACTTTCATGCCATATTGCTTTTCTTGTGTATAAGTGTAACCCATGTAGCATAGTAATAGTTTTCCTTTCTGGCTGGTCACAAATTCGGCTCCTTCGGTCATTTTGTACTTTGTATATCTATAAAATATATATATAATAGTTAATGTCAAATTAAATGTGATAAATAATCTATGTTAGTGATAAGTAGGAATGTTTATACTTACGTGTTTTAGAATTTACAGCAAAATTAGGAGTTGCTAGCTTCTTTTGTTGGGGATAATTGTTTGTGATGTTGTTGTAGCTGTTATGAAAAACATGAAAGTAGTATATTATTAATTAATGTTTCGGTACATTTGCAATGTTAGAGCTCATTTCTACTACAAAAGTGTATCTTCATGATTCACATTGTGAAGATACTTACATATTTTTTTAGGTTGGTCTTTGCCAGTATAGTTGTTTCTTCAGCTTCTGGAGAGTAGTTTGTAGTGTTATCTTAAATAAAAAAAGGAACATATGTGTTAGAATAATCACCATGTTGGTATGTTTTTTAGTAGATTATCTGGTAATTATGTTCTTTAATATACTTACTTTGTGATTAGTATCTTTATTATTCAGAATGTGGAGTTCTGTATTATGTCTGTATATCTATTCGTTGTGTTTGCTCTGTAAATAAACAATATATAATAGAAAATAATTAGAACAGTTCTAAATGTGTGTATTGTTTTTCCACATTTATTTCAGTTGCATAATACTTACTTAGTAAAATGTATTGGAGAAATAGTACTGATGTCCTTAGTTCATTAGTAGTGCAGTTTTCAGTAGTAGAATCTACAGAAAAAAAGAAATATGTGGGGCAAAAGTCATTATTTCTGTGTGTTTAGATTTATGTGCACATAATGAAACAATGTGAAATTACTTACATAGTTATTAGAATCTGTATTCCTATGCTTTGTTCACAGTTATTTTGAGTAGAATATTCAGTAGTCGTTGTATCTAAAAAAAATAGTTTTATATAATTATTTAGCATGTTAAGTAGTATGAATAGCAAAGGGGCACTGGGTATTTAGCAGGTAAGTAAGTAGTAGTAGCAAATAATGCAGTTTCTATTTTATTTACTTACTTAGAAGATGTGATAGTAGGTTGATAGTCTGGTTCTTCTAGTTGTTGTGCAGCAATTCGGATAGAGATAAATCTCCTTCAGTGACTTTTGGCAAGTAGTTTGTGCTTAGATTTTAATTGTTTATATAGGGGAGTGTCAGTAGTAATTACTTTGCTATTGGTTCATTTAAAAAATTAGGTTTGTGATTGGTTAGTTAGTATATTTGAATTTCAGTTGTGATTACTTTGTAATAGAAGTGAAAAACCCAAAAAAATAATAAAATTATACAAAGTAGTATAGAATATTTTTATATGTGTAGGTGATATAATTATACCAATAGGATATTTATGACAAATTAATAGTGTGTCTATAGTATTAATTTAAGTATTGTGTGTTTATTTAGATGTGAAAACATATAAAACGTTAATTAATTATGCAAACAGATGCATATAAAAAGTCGATATAGCTGATAATCCGATATTGAAGTGCACGATATTTTTGATGTCGATATTATAGTTAATGTCATTATTTTTTGTAGATAGCGATATTTTTGTTTTCCGATGTTAATGTAGTCGATATAAAAGTAAACGATGTTTTTGTATATCGATATTAAAAAATCGATATTTGTGTATATATCTAGTTAAGTATAGGAAGCCGATATATTTGATTTCGATATTTTTGCTCCGATATTTTTGTACGTCGATATTGTGAATGTCGATATTTTGTCAGACATTCCATACACAAATAGAAGCATGCCTTGCTGCCATCACTCTGCATGCTTAATGGAGTCTTTCAGGAATGTTGAAAAAGAATGGTGAACAAAGCAAAATAGTGTGGAGCAAAAGTTAAAAATACATGGGGTCTCGGCAAGCACCAGCCTCTGATACGGTGATCCTGCTGGCTGCTGGTGTTTCACAAGTTTCTCAGTTTGCAAACAAAAGAGAGCTCTAGGGTGGGTCCCTGCTTTGCCCTGGGGTGGAGGGGGGGACCGGTGATTAAGTGATATCTATTGGCTTTGTCAATGTTTTTTTACATGTTGCAGAGCAGCCCAGGAACCTGCTCAGTATGGCTTAAAAAAGTTCTAAAAGCACTAGGATGCAGTCAGTGTTGACCGTATCATAACACTTTTTTTTACTTTAAGGCATATTGCACACCACCTTGGTCTACAAGCGGTCAGTTCCTGAGGAACCTATTGTGTAATAAATATAATTCTGAAACGTTCTAAAACCATTCATATACATACAGGAGCCACGCTCCTTAGACAAATAGTTACTGAGGCAATCTTGAGCTCGTATCAAAGGTTTATTAGAAGGCAGTGAGGAGTGGAGAGAATGGGAAACAACCAGTCATTATAACACACTACCTTTACAACGCAGCTGTTACAACGTAACTGCCTTTACATCGCTTGCCATTACAACGCATGCCATTACAACGGATGTCACTACAACGCATGCCATTACAACGCATTATAAGGTAAGTGATTTTTTAGTTTTAGGGTGGTTATGGGTTTTGAAGTACATGGGGATAGTATTTTCACCCCTACTCTATCCAACACTTACCCTACTGTTCCACTCACTGGAGTGGGAATAGTAATTTTTACCCCTACACTATCCAACACTTACCCCACCGTTGCCCCAAAGTTAATATGTGTTATAATGGTATGCATTGTAATGGTATGCATTGTAATGGTATGTGTTGTAATGGTAGTTTTTAAAAATGCGTTGTAATGGCATGCGTTGTAAAATCATGCTTTGTGATGGTAGTTGTGATGTAAAAAACGCGTTGTAACGGCATGCCTTGTAATTGTTTGCGTTGTCACATCGCATCTTTCCTAGAATGGACCTTGTGTTTATATTAGCTGATAAATCATTTCTTTTTCTTATTGAGTGATGCTTTTACACAAATACTGCTGAGAGCTCTAAGAAGGGCATTACCGTAGTCTGCCAGATGTAACACTAGTCATGTTCACGATTTCAGTATTTAGGCATCACATACAAATGTTCCTGAATACAAAACCTTTATCAGCAAAGAGGTTACCTGGAAATAAGAAATCATAGAATAATTCACCCTATCAATGCTTGGTGTTTCTGAATTCGTTAAAGCCTTGTCTTGATTTTCTAGATTGCCTGAGTTGGTTTGAAGATTTGAGGACTGGGTCTCCCTTTATTAATAATGTAATGTTATTTATAGAACGCTCCTGATCAGAGCACCTGTCATTGACTATTATTAACTACAATTATTATTGCCCAAATTAAATTGGCACCCTTTTGCCCGCTATCAGAAGGATGAAAGACTGAGTAGACAAGTCACTTAGTTTCAAGCTTGCAGACCACACACAAACCTTTCAACAGCAAACATTTAACTGGTTTGAGCTATCTTACCAACTTCTTCATGACACACTCAAGCACTACCAGTACTACTGGAAGCCATACTCTGTTTTTATGCACATGGATAGATGTATGTGATATGTAAGACACCTAAATATAAAACTGAAATGTCTTCACCATCCACAGAGTAATTGTCTCACAGTCTTAGGGACCCATTAGGATGGCGGGTGGATTTCCCCTGCCAGGCTAGCAGTAGCCACTGCCGGTCTGGCGGGGGCAATCTGCCCGCCATCCTCACATAAATGACCCCCGGACATATTAGTATGGCGGGGGGACCGCGGCGAACAGAAATACCTTCCGCCGCTTTTCCACCCCGGTCGCCTTGCGGACGGGGCGGAAAAGGTTTAATATGGTGGCGGTGTCTATTAGACACCGCCAGCCATATTACCATGGGCTTAGTCAGATGCCTTTCGTTGGCGGCGATGCCGCAACGGAAAGGCATGCGGTCTTCACTCTGGGGGCCCCCTGCGGGCCCCCAGAGTGAAGAAGAGGTGGGGGGTGCACACGGGGGTACCTGTGGTACCCCCCTGCATTTGCATTAACAAAGCGGAAGGCACAGCGCAGTGCCTGCCACTTTGTTAATGCATTTTTAGCATTGTGGCGGGCGGTGCTGAGTGCACCGCCGCTTTGTTAATGCTAAAAATGGAGGATGCACCCACCACAGTGGCGGGCGCATCCTAATATCCGCGGTCTCAGTACCCGATAAGATGGCGGGTGGACTAAGTCCGCTCGCCATCCTAATGACCCCCTTAATCTTAATAAATACGTGCCATTGCTATTTCTATAGAGCTTTATGTCTAAGCAGGTTGACTTCGAAGCCTAATTATTCCGACTCTTCCCCCAATCCCTGATTCCGAAATTACTTTAAACCTGGAAGTTGTTCCCAGGATGGGACAAGCAGACAAGACTCCAGCTTCCCTTGAACATGAAGTGTACCGTTCAAAATGCTAGCCAGTGGGATAGTTTACAATTTTTAACAGAGAAATTATTTTCCATTTTCAGTGCATTTTTGGTTCCGGTGACAAAAATGCATTATTAATTGTGCTGTTCTCTCTGGCTACCTAGTCTTCTGTACTGAACCCAAACCTATTAACAAAAGGATAAAAGGAGCCCATGCAAATCCTCGAGCTTGAACTCCCACAGGAGAGTCTTAAAAAGCTAAGGAGTAGGAAATGTGGCCTGGTGTCTTGAGCTGCCTTGGAATGTAGGGAACCAATTTAGAATCCAGTCTTTGGCTCAACATCCTGTGTTTGTTTCTGTTGTAAAGTACTCTGATGCCCTTAAGCTGTGTTTCTGCTATAAGAAAACTACAAAAATATATAATTAAAAGGAAATAATTTGATAAAATGTTTATTTTTACTACAATGTTGTGGCATTATGTTCTTTAAGCTTCCCGTGCTGGCACTCTGCTTTCCTAGATTCCCAAGCTTTGCTCAGGAGCTTGCAGATAGAGTAGGCACGCTGAGTGACATTTGATTGGGTAATAGTAACACATGTGGCTTATAGCGCTTAGAATTGGCTGAACATGCTTCCATGCTTCCTGTGTATCTTCCTGTTTATCATCATAGGGAGGGGGTGAACAACAGGCATTGATATTACTTAACCCAAAAGAGCTCATGTTTTCGCCATCAGAAGAAACAAAGGTGGAGTCATTTAGGGCACAACTGGAATGTCTGAATTCAAGGTTACAAAGACATCTATTGGGTGCACATTCCCCTTTGGCAGCATGCTGTAATATACGGGCACACAGCTACTAGTCTGGTGATACACGTAGAGTTCACAACAAAAACACACCCGTGGAAAAGGTACCATTGAAGTATAATTAGTATTCACTTTTTTTTATGTTAAAAAACACCAGTCTCTGATGTAACCAGAAAAAAACAAACACAGAATTGAATTGATACAGGTCTTTGTGATATGGATAACCCGGCCCGAGCATGTCAACAAAAGAACGTCCACTTGGAGAGGTTAACCATTTGAACTCACGGCATAGTACATAGATACAAAAATGCTGTGAAAAACCATTGATGTATCATGGGTGAGGGCAGTCCGCCTCAGGCAGCATTAGTTATTGGGCCTCCCCTTAGCTCTTACCTGAAGTTTCAACAATCCGAGGAATCCACCAACAACCCGCTCTTCACCCCCCGCTCTTCAATGTGGCCGCAGCAGGGCGGCAAATGCATGGACTGCCGTCTAGTTACGCCACTGGAAAGGACCAAACTCTTGATGGATTGTTTTCTGGCCAGCAGATGGGGTGTGCAGGTTTGCAAGAACCAGCACCACATTTCCCTGTAGAAACCCACATATTCAATCTCCTCAGCTTGTGAGAGCAGCAACAAGGGAGGGCTAAGCAGCATGTGGGAGGTGCGTGGAAAGAGGTAAGGTGGGGTAAGACCCACGAGGGATGGATGGAAAAAGAAAAAGAATGAACAGCAGAAGAGGGGAGGTGCAGTGCCGGCATTAGGCATGGGCAGTGTGGGCAGCTGCCCAGGGCCTCGCGCTCTGCCAAAAAAACAGGGGGCACGCGTCACGGTGAAAGGCCACACTTTCACAATTAGCCCACCTATTCCTACATGGCCCCCTGCCCCATCAGATCACATTAAACCTTGACCTTGCTGGTCAGCGCGTGGTTACATTCCAGTTGGGGGGCATGGGTGGGGGAAGGTACATACAGAATCGGGGACAGCACAGTAGCTGGGCCAGCAATTATGTTGGCTCACAGTGTCAGGGGCAGGGCAGCACCTCTGTTAAGTACCGGCCATTCCTTTGTGCATTTTGTATCCAGGTGACAGAAGACCCCTTTGTTTCCAGGACCAGCTGAAACAGGTAATAGGAGGTGGGTGAGGGGAGGAGGGAGGAGCCAGATCAACTGGCATTTTCTTAACCTTTGTCTGTAGAACGGCCTTGTTTTTGGCAATTGCCTTGTCACTGTTTCAAGGCCATGGGGAGGGGGCGCCTCTCCCTGGACCTCACAGCACTGGATCAAGCAGCAAGGTCCAGTTGTTTGGGCCCCCTTCCCTGGGCCTTGGAGCCATTATGTAATGCCGGGGTGGGATCGGAAAGGGCGATAATTGGCTGGTGCTCGAGGCCCAGTACCCGAGGCTTGATGTGGACTGTTTTTTTTCTTCTCATTTAACTTGCTCTGCTGCTGTGAACTGAAGGGGCCTCAGCAGCCCCTTCCACAGCCCACTGTCATATAAAGAATGCTTTTTTTGATTTTCCTTGGACAAATAACTGAATGGATTTTGTGCGCTGATTTAATTTTGAATGTTGAATCTTGGTGCTCCGTGTAAAACAAGCATTTACAATGCAATATGTCTTGCATTTACACGAGTTTGAGCTATTGACATTGGAAATGACAATGCGTTTTTTTAATGTTTTGGCTTTTAAAACATACATAAAAGCAATTGTTTTTTACAATACTAATAGCTTAAACTCTCGCAAATACGAGATCTATAACATTGCAAATGTTTGTTTTTAATGCCCTTTGTCTTCTGATTAGTTACTGTGGCAGGTCTGAATGCAGTAACAGAAAACCCACAGAGGCACCCAAATGCTGGCTGGGGCGTGCTGGGAGAAGCTATGTTTTCCTATTTTGGAAAGGCAAAAGTTTCAATGTGCTCTATTGTCCCTCCAATTTGTGAATGTGGAAGAAATAGCTTTTATGATTATTAAACAAAAATGGTGACCTTAATGGGTGTTATATGATATTCAGGGGTCCACCAAAGTGTAAGAGAAAGTCACATGCACCATGGAGTTAGGTACCTTGTCTGCTGTTTAAAATTGTTCAGATACAGATTGGTTCATCCAAATAATTAGCAATTAGCTGAGCAAGGCAATTATTATATTTTATCATAATCAAGGTTCACGTGTAACAAGAAAGTGTGGGAACTAAGCTGCAGCGGTAAGTCATTCCAGTAAGCAGCAACACTGAATGGCCATAGTTGCAGTGAGAGGCAGGAATCATGCAGGTAATTTATCTTACTGGAAGTAGAATAAGGACAGGGAATTGTGTATGTGGAAATTTAGAGCAACAAGTTGGAGGGGTAAAAGCGAGAAGCATTATCACATACATCACATACTCAGTACATGGGATGTCTGAAATAAAGAGCCACATGATTGTGATATTCTAATATGTGGTGCAGTTGCACTCCCAGCAGGAGATGGGCAAAGAATGAGAAGAAAATTCTCCTTACATATTTAGTAGAAGCAAAAGCATTTGCATTACAACAAAGGCTAAAAGGTTCACTGAAGCTGCAGTGTTTATGCTTGCAAGGAAGGAAGATACATGCAAAAACAATTAATGGACAGATGTCATACTTTCACCCCAGTACAGAGATCTTGGTCTAAATACATAATTATTTTGCTCACCATGCCATTCCAGTTTAAGCCCAGCCATATGCAAATCAGTCTTGACCCTGTGCCCAATGGGAACAGTCCAGCCCGAATTGCCAGGCCAGGTCCTCCCTGGACTGGAAACAAGCATCCTAGGACCAGTTGCAGGGTTTCACCTGGTCCTAGGATGCTTGTTTCTGGTCCAGGGAGGACCTGGCTAGGCAACACACAAGGGACAACAGTAAATAAAATGCTGCAACTAATAGAAATGGAGGAAAAGTAAAGTGACATGCAGATAGACAAATAGGAAGTAAAGGAGGGATTCAAGTCCCTTCTAAAATATATTCAATAAAATAGACTTCACAAGCACATGCAAAATCTAAAAACATTGAAGCAGACAAAATCCCAGGCAGATGGAAATTCGATAAAGTAAGATTACCAAATAAAGAATTTATGATCAAAATAAAAAGACTCATCACACTATCTGTTAATGAAAGCAAATATTCAACTACTATTGAAAATGTCTGAGATGCATTTAAAGCCAACGTAAGAAATTAGTTCACATCAGAGCTTCATGCAGGGAACAGCAAAAATCTCTGCTTGCCAAATTAACCATAGCAGATTCCCTTTTAGAAATACACCATAACAAACGAAATTATAAAAAAATTGGAGCATTCCAATCACAATTGTAGAAGCCATTATAGAGGAATAAACATGTTAAGCTCCTAGGTGACTAGCCAACAAATATATGAGAGTGTGTCAAGAAAGTATAGTCATGGAAAATAGAAGCTGCCAATTTTAAGACGTAGATTAACGAGGATGCTGTTAACCTGGTTCAACCATTTCCAGAAGATTAAATTATAAGGGGCCAATTCCGATCTGGGTCGGAAAGCACTCCGACCGAGCCGGATCCTGGGTGTTTTCCGACCGATCCGGACTCCTGAAGTCCAACAAAGCGAGTACAATGCAGCTGTATTCTGTCAGACTCGGTTCAGTCGGAATCCCATGAAAGTCAATAGGAGGCGGTACGCGTCAGTGCCATCTGCACCGTACATGCCTGTGTTGGAGAGACCCATGGGTCTCACCCTGTGTCCGAGTCATAAGGCTGCGGGTGACAGGGGGTCCGACGCGGACCCCCGAAGTCCAACTCCGGGAGCTATTGGGAGCCTGACACTCCGACTTGATCCAGCTGTCCCAATCGAGCATCGTACTAGCTCGGTCATTAAACGTCTCCATTGTGTGCCAAGGTTTGCTTGTGACCGGAGTCGTGGTTTGGACCCGGAAACGATTCGGATGGAGATTTTGCGCTTGTTCGCATCGTACTTCGACATCCAGACCCGTGTACGACTCGGACAGAAATTCAGCCTCCGAATCAGATCCGCTAATGCTGAACCCGATTTGGTGCCCTTCTGACCGAGATCGGAATCGGCCCCATAAGGTGCCAACTAGATTTTCACATTGGAAAGTCTCTCAAACTTCATGCCAATTATCTTGATTAATTTCTCTCTGCAGAAGGGTTGAATATAAAATCAACATTTGCCATATTTAATTAATTTACAGGTTCTTCCACTTTCACTCAACAAGACTTTAAGGACTTTAAAACTCACTAAGGGATATGGGTTTTTTAAAGTTACAATGATCTGTATGAACTAAATATCTGTATGAACTCAATAATAGCCATCTAATAAAAATTTTAAAATGTCTTCAGAACATTCATCCACATTCAATAATAGACACAAGTTATTTCATAAGGTGCACGGTCAAAATATCGAAATATTTATATCGATGTACAGAAATAGCGAGTATATATTATCGAGGGTATGAAATATTGATGTTTTGTATATCGATGTAGTTAATGTCGGTTTGAGGTGTTTAGGTAAATATTGATGTTAGTAATATCGATAGTAAAAATATTGACATGTCAAAATATTGTTAATGTATGTTTTTAAAATATTTTATATTTAATGTTAAGTAGTAAATTTGGGTTATAGGGGATAAGGGTGGGGAATATTTTAATTTTTTTATTTGATTTGTATGAATTTATCAATTTGAGTATGAATTTATGATTACATTTTGAATTTCAAATTTAAATTTAGGAGCGAGATGTTGGGTTTACAGGGGATAAGGTTGGGGAGTGTTTTAAAATCAATACATTTAATTTTGTATCAATTTGAACATTTTAAGTATGAATTTATAATAACATTTTGAATTTCAAATTAAAATTTAGAAGCGGGATTTTGGGTTTATAGGAGATGAGGGTGGGGAGTGTTTTAAATTTGTTTTTAATTTGAATACATTTGAAAAATTTAAGTACAAATGTATAATTAAATTTTGATATTGAAATAAAATTTTAGTAGCAGGATGTTGGGTTTATAGGGGATAAGGGTGAGGAGTGTTTTATTAAAAATTACTTTGATTTGTATAAATTAGAAAATTTAAAGTATGATTTTTTAAATTAATTTTGAATTTAAATTAAAATTTTAGGAGTGGGATGTTGGGTTTATAGGGGATATGGGTAAGGAGTATTTAAAGAAATTATTGTTTTAATTTGTATACATTTTAAACAATACAATATTATTTTTTTTTAATTTCTAAGGAAAATTTATGAGTGGGATGTTGGATTACGAGGAGATAAGGGTGCTTATTTCAGAAAATTAAACATGTATAAATTTAAAAATAAAAATAAAATGTTATTGTATAGTATACACATATTAAAATGTAACTGTAGGGAAATGTAAAAGAATTTAGCAAAATTTACAATAATGCAAGTAAATAAAAAATATTAAAAAAATAAAACATAATGTTATACAATATATGTACTAGTGTGAACATTTGTTACTGAAATAGTGATCATAGTGGGTATAATACATTAATTAAGTTTAGTGTCCAGCTCCTACCCCAATTAAATACAGACTGGAGTGGGAATATTACATTATTTAAGTTCAGTGTCCACCACCTACCCCAAATCAATACAGGCTGGAGTGGGAATAGTAAACTAATTAAGTTTAGTGTCCACCACCTACCCCAATTAAATATAGATTGGAGTGGGAATAGTAAATTATTTAAGTTTAGCGTCCAGCACCTACCCCAATTAAATTCTGACTGGAGTGGGAATAGTACATTATTGAAGTTTAGTGTACAGCACCTACCCCAATTAAATACTGACTGGAGTGGAAATATTAAATTAATTAAGTTCAGTGTCCAGTACCTACCTCTATTAACTACTGACTGGAGTGGGAATAGTGAATGAATTAAGTTTAGTGTCCAGCACCTACCCCAGTTAAATACAGAGTGGAGTAGGAACAGTAAAATAGGTTATTTTAATAAAAAATATTATTGGGTATTTATGTTGAGTGGAGTAGTAAGCATAATTTAGGTGAGTGTTTTTAAAATATGAGAATAATATTATTATAGGTAAAATTAGTTAAAACATACTATTTACATGTAAATCAAGAAAAGCTATATCAAATATATATTATTCTATGTATATTATGTATTTGAAATAAAATATTTTATTACAAAATATTTAATTATGTATATTAAAAGTGATAGCAATGAAAAGGTAGCCAAAAAATAGAAATCTAATTTTTAATAATACATATATTTATATAAAACATAGAAATGACAGATGAACCCAAAATCTAAGTTTTGTATTAAACAGTTGAAAAATAATCACAAAATATATGTATTTGCAGGAGAATACATTTATTACAGAGACAATATATTTTACCAGTATGTATATTATAACAAGTAAATATTTAAAAAATAGATTTAATAATGAAAGAAATTGTATTTCACAATTGTATATATGTTACAAATTTTGCATGATGCATATCAATTTTTTATGGACATTTTATAGATTAGTATTTTTTTTCAATAAGTGCTTAATATTGTTTGTCATTTTTAACATTTTAACAACTGTTACAACATTTGCTAAGTATTTAATAACATTATATACTGTAAATATGTGTACAATACATTTGACATTTTGTTATACAAATACAATATATTTGTATTATTAATATTAATAATGAAATAATAATATTAATGATTATTACATTTAACAACAGTTGTTTATTTACAACTTAGATATTTTTTTAACAAAAAATAACATTAAATACATTTTTTAGTAATTGTTTGACATATATACATTTTTATAATTATATTAAATATTATTAATTCATAATATTTAATATTATGATTTTACATAATATAAAAGAGATAAATATGAAAAAGGTATATTTTTAAGTGTTTTATTAGAATGCAACAGTAATTTGTAAACCATTGTATAATATTAAATAAATAGTTTAGCCATTTATTTAATATGTTTATAGTTGCCATATTTGTTTGGGGCTTTAATTTAGTAACTGCTCGCTGTTGTTTTGGGCCATTTGGGAAGAAAGAAGCTTGTGGTTGGCAGCAGCTTTGCATCTGAGAAGGTAAAAGTAATTTTCTTTGATATTAAACTATTTTAAGTGTATTTAGAAGGTAATGGTGTTTTTAGTTTTTTATATAGGTATTAATTGTTAACGTTGTGTTCCGTATTTGTGGCCTGGTTAGTTTTTTTTTCTATTTATGACATTTTTACTTTAATACTGTGTGTATATTGTTTGTAGTGATGTTGTTCAGTGTATTATGTGTACATTTGTGTGGGTGGGAATGTTTGATTTTGTTTTGTAGGTTTCACGACAAAGAAGTTTGGAATTATGGAACATTGTGTTTTTTTTTGAGGAAGTGTGTATTAGTTATATTAACTAATAATTATTTTACACTTCCTTCATTATTCGGTTTTCATGGGGTCGTTCTTAATTTTATACTATTTTTTGGGTTTTTCATGGTTACTGGATTGTTGATTTTTACCTGGAGGATTAAGTTTTTGAAACAGTTGTATTTTTTCATTTTATTGGGGTTCATTTTTCATATCTATAGATTGTGAACTACCTGGATTACTATGGAAGATTTGGCATTTTCGTACTAGAGCAGCGGGAAAGGTAAGTGTTTTTAAAAATGGGGAAGGGAAATGATTTTAATATAATTGCAGTAGCTTTTAAGTTGCTTTGCTGTTTAATTAATTTGTCTATATATGTATATATATTTTTTTAACACATATTAGACACATGAATTATTTTTTTGATTTAAAAGAATGCACTGTTTCTATTGTAATAATTTTTTTCTTGAGAATAGTACATTTTAATTGTGTATATGTTGTAGAGTATTACTGAGGGGTACCCCCTCAGCACCACCCGCCACAATGCCAGGGAGGCATGTTGTGCACTTCCATGTACAACATGGCAGGCACCGCGCGGTGCCTGCCATGTTGTGCATGGAACTGCAGGGGGTACTATAGGTACCCCCCATGTGCACCCCCCACGCCCCCAGGAGTCCCTGGGGGCCCACTTCCGTGGGGCCTGCAATGGGCCACCCAAGCACACTCGCATGCCTTTCCGTGGTGGCAATGCTGCCACGGAAAGGCATCTGTAAACCCACATTCTAATATGGCTGGGGTGTCTTTCAGACATCGCCCCCATTTAGAACCCTTTTCCAGAAAAGCTGCAAACGCTCTTTCCGTCCTCCGCTTACCCCCCCAACCATTATAATATGGCGGGGGTCATTTCTGCACGGATGGCAGGCGGATCGACTCCGCCAGCCCGGCGGTGGCGATCCGCCCGCCATCCTAATGGGGCCCATAGTGTGCTAACCCCACGCTGCAATGGCCTTTGCCGTACATGGCTTGGGATTGGCCGTAGGCAGCCAATGCCTCACCACACATGGCCAAATGCCACATGGCCAACCACATATTCCTGGGAACTCACTGCAAACACTCAATCCTAGAAATGTTCTAATCCCATAGGAGTCCACACTGGCTCCCAAGTGACACCCACAGGACCGCTGAAACCCAAAATACATATTTTTTTTTATTTGGGCTCACAGGCGTCCACATGGTCTAGGTAGTCAGTGTACTTAGACTTTATTTTATTTTAATTTTCAGGACACAGGTACTGAGTACCCTTGTCCTGAATTGGTGGCTGCAACATTTTTCTTCAATTTGCAGTCAGCCAATCAGAGCGTTAAACCCCATGTCAATTTGCGATTCCCAAGGGAGTGAGATGGCTGACAGGGAAAAACATTGCTCTATTATTGAAGTTACGTGATAGCAAGACTTTTGCGAGCTTCCTGTGAACCCAGCCATTCAGATTTACAAAGTCTTTGAAGCTTAATTTCTCAACAAATACTGAACAGATTTACACCAAATCACACAAAAGCACACTTTTGAGACCAAGATATATCCTTCTGCCAAATTTTGGGTAATTCCACTCAGCCGTTTTCACTGTATTGCTGTTCAATTTTCTTATCGAAAATGAATGAGAAAATTACATTTTGGGACCCTCCTATTTTTTTGACCCTTCTTGACATATCACCCTGAAACTTCTCAGAAAGTAGCTGAGGATTAATGTTTTTTTAAAGAAAAACCCAAAAAGGTTTTTCCTCTCACTTTCTCTCTTTATATATGCACATATATTACAGAATCACAATAGTTTACATAGTCACGATAGCCACTACTCTGTAGTTATCGTTATGATTCCAAGAGTTAGGAATTCCTCAGATTTTTGTAATAACTTTGGCATCATTTGACGAATCTCATGAAATTCTTTGCAGACCTATTCCATTTTCTACATTGGCTGATGATTCAAACGTTTGTGGTGATTAGTTAAGGTGGGTCAAAGTAAATAGGGAGGGGTCCCAAAACAATTTTTTTCCGCCAATGCATTTTCCATAGACTTTTGCTCAGACGTAGTGGCAAAACTGCTGAATGAATTTTCATGAAATTTGGCAAGAATAGAGATTATGGTGAAACGGTTATGAAAATTAATTGATGAGGTTTGTAGTAATAAGGGACAAAATGCTAGTGATATATTGGGCCTTGTTTATTTTGTGGTATAGCGCAGTACATGGCAATGCCAAAACACAATATTAATAGCCAATGACTGCCCCTGCAAAAATAAAAATAAACATATTGTTTAGACAACACTTTTGCTGTGTTGTGTGTTCATGGGTTTGAAATACAATATTAATATGTTTTGTTTTACCTTTAGGAACACATGAGGCACTTTATAAAAGTATTAATAGATAGGGAAGCCAGTACATCTTTTCAAGAAGGTGATGGAAGAAGCAAAACAAAATCAGTGGCACCTCACTCCACTGTACGACATACCACTCCACTCTACATCTCCCCACTTCACTCTATGACACTCCACTCTGTGACACACCACCCCACTCTTCGCTAGTTCCACTGTATGCCACTCCAGTCTATGCCAATCCACCACTTTACTCTATGCTATTCCACTCTATACAACTCCAATCAATGGCACTCCACTCTACGCCACTATACTGTACGCTATTCCATTTTACGCCACTCCACCATATGCCTTTCCACTCTACACCATTCCATTCCACTTCATGCCACGCCACTTTACAGCTCTCCACTGTAAGACACTGTATGACACATCAGCCCACTCTACTCTACGACACACCACTTCACTCTGCTCTACACCACTCCACTCTACTCTGCGACATGCCACTCCACTTTATGTCAGTCTACTCCATGCCACTGTACTGTCTGCTATTCCCCTCTACGCCACTTCACTCTGTACCACACCACTCCACGCCGCTCCATTCCACTCCACTCTATGGCACTGACTATACACTATTCCATTCTACGACACTCCTCTCTATGCCAATCCATTCTACACCATTTCCAATCTCCACCACTCCACCCAACTCTACGACATGCCACTCCACTTTACACCAATCCACTCTAGGCTGCTCAACTCTATGTCATTCCACTCTAGACCACTCCACTCTATGCCAATGTCCTCTACTTTGCACCACTCTTCTCTGCGACACTGCACTCTATGCCAGTCTCCTTTACTTTGCACCACTCTACTCTATGCCTCTGCCCTCTAAGCCACTGCACTGTACACCATTCTAGTCCATGTGACTGCACTCTACGCCACTCTATGTCACTGTACTTGGCCCCATTTCAGTCTATGCCACCGCACTCTACAAAACTATACTCTAGTCCACACCACTGTACTGTATGCCACTGCACTCTTTTTATCTGCAATCTGCGCCACTGCATTATACTCTACACAACTCTTTGCCACTACACTGTGCTCTAATGTGCACCAGTCTACTGTACGACACTGCAATCTACGCTACTTCACTCTACATCACTCTGCTGTTCTTTCCACCAGTTTGCTATGCAACACTACACTCTATGCCACTGTGCTCGACTCTACCCCACTGCATTCTTTGCCACTTTACTACAATCTCCACTACTCTATTCTCCAGCACGGCACGCTATACCTATGCATGCCACTGCACTGTATGCCACTATACTGTATGCCACTGCACTGTACTCTGCACCACTTAACACAACTAAACTGTACACCCTTCTACCCCACTTTGCACTAATGTACTGCACTCCACTGGACTCTATGCCACTGTACTTCACTCTGCACAGTTCTAAAAAATGCCATTGCAATCGACACCACTGTACTCTATAATACTGCACTTTTTACTTTGCACCACTGCACTCTATACTACTCTACTCTGCCACATTGCACTATATGCCACTGCACTCTACACCGCTGCACTCTGCTTAACCTACTCTTCACCACTCTACTCTATGGCACTACACTATATGCCCCCACTCTATGTCACTGCACTGTACACCACTCCAATATATGCTATTACACTGTACTCTGCACCACTGCACTCTATATTAGTCTACTCTAGTTTGCTCTGCCCTACTCTATGCCACTGCACTGTATTGCTCTGGAATCTTCAAAACTGTATTGTACGGCACTCTACTCTATGCCACTGAACTGTAAACCACGCTACTGTATTCTTCACTACTGCACTGTAGATCACTGCACTCTATGCCACTCTACTCTACTGTATACCACTGTACTGTACGTCAATGCACTGTGCACCACTGCACTCTTTTTCACTGCACTTTGCCCCTCTCTACTCTGCACCATTCTACTCTACACTGCTACACTAAATGCCACTGAACTCTACGCCATTGCACTCTACTGTATGTCACTTCACTCTACACCACTGCACTCTACTTTGCACCACTGCACACTATAGCCCTCTACTCTACTCTACACCATTGCACTCTATTTCACTGTACTCTATGCCATTGCACTCTACATAACTGCACTGTGTGACACTCTACTCTGCACCACTCCACTCTATGCCTATACAATGTGCACATAATACTTAATGACTTTACACTCTAGTGTACGCCACTGAATTTCATACCATTCCACTCTCCTTTACATCACTCTGTTCTATGCCACTGTGCTACACTATACACCGGTCTACTCTTTCCTACTGCAAACTAATCTACTCTACACCACTCTTCTCCACTGCACTTTACCCCAGTGCACTACACACCACTCTACTGTTCTCTGCAGGACTCTGCATTCATACACTGTATACCACTTTATTCTACATCACTCTACTCTACTATACACCACTTTCTTCAATGCCGCTGTACACCATGCTGTTGTACTCTACTCTGCACCAGTCTGCTCTATGCCACTGCACTCTACGCAACTGCAACTGCACTCTGCACCGCTACACTCTGCTTTACTGTACTCCACTCCAGGCCACTCTATGCCACTCCAATCTATACCACTCCACTATCCTCCACACCACTCTACTCTATGACACTGCACTCTATACCACTGCACTCTATGTCACAATACGATACTCCACTCAACTCTACGCTATGCCACTCCCCACCCAATCCATGTCACTCAATTTTATGCCGCCCCACTGTATACCACTCTACTATACATGATCCCAGCAACAACCTCACCAAAGCCATCAAGAATTACAAAAATTGTATCACCTCCTGTGCTGACTCCCCCCCCCCCCCTCCCAAGCACAGCAATACAATATCCAGCCACAGGACAGTTGGTACATGAACTCAGACTGATGAAACAAAACTGTCAATAACTGGAGTGCAAATGGAGAATGAGCCATGACAATGCAGACAGGAACATGTTCAAATCAGCCCTAAGATGCTATTGTCAAAATATCTCGACCACCAACTGTACTTCTCTGGCACACAGCATCAATGCCAGTAACAACAGAAGCAAAAAAATATTTGCCATTGTGAAGGATTTCACCTAGCAGCTGTCTCCAGCTTGATTAACCCTCACAGGTCATCTGCAACAATCTTTCTCAGTTCTTCAGCAACAAAATGACAGCAACTTCATCCCTCTGCCAGACCCAGCAAACCTCACCAAATGCCACCCAATCTTACCCAGGGAACAAATGTTAACCACATCACCCATCATCTCCCCAGAAGAAACCACAGCCACCATGAAGTCAATCATCTCATACGTTCATCTAGACCTCATGCCCAACCATGCCTACTGCAGAGTACTGTCACCCATCAGTGCCATGCTCCCACCCATTCTAAGTGCCTCAACCTCTTCTGTGACCTCCCCAAATGCTTACAAAAACAGACCAATCTCCCTGCTACATCCCCAGCCTCACCAAATACCTCAACAACCACTGACAGCATGGAAATTGCCCTCATTGACTCCATGGATGACATCTGCATGACTCTCAATCAATCAATCAATGAGGGGTTTGTAAAGCACACTAATCACCCATTAGGGTCTCAATGCACTAGGGGTGAGGGGTATGCAGGTCCATTCGGGTCATCTGATGAGCCAGGTCTTGAGGTCTTTCCTGAACTGGAGCAGTGTAGGGCTTTGCCAGAGGTGGAGGGGGTGGTTGTTCCAGGTCTGGGCTGCAAGTTAGGAGAAGGACTTTCCACCGGCTCTGTTCTTTTAGAAGCATTGGAAGGTGGCCAGCGAGAGGTTGGCTGAATGAAGGTTTCTCTTGGGAAAGTGGAAGGATAGATTGTGGTTGAGGTATTGTGGTCCGATGTAGTGGAGGGCCATGTACACATGTGTGAGCAGCTTGAAAGTTATCCTTCTTTCGACGGGGAGCCAGCGGTGATCGCGGTGTGTGAGTTGACAAGGGCGGGGGGCCGCCAGCTGTCGTCCCAAACTGACAGGGAGGAGCCAAGGATGAGAACTTCTGTTTTCTTCTTAGAAGTTGTGCCGGGTGATGTTGGGTTCCTTGGTAAGGGAGAGGATGAGCTGTGTGTCATTGACATAGACAATGTTGAGCTCTTGGTTTCTAACAATGGTAGCGAAGGGGGCCATATAGATGTTGAATAGGGTGTGGGTGAAGGACAATCCTTGGGGTACTCTGCATCTAGTCTCTGTTTCTTCTGAGACGTAGGGCGGGAGTCTGACTTGCTGAGTTCTGCCTGTTAGAAATTAGCATACCTTTTCAAGGGCTTTTTCACAGATGCTGGCGTCATGGAGTCTGGTGGCAAGTGTGCAGTGGGAGATGGTGTTGAAGGCTGCTGATAGGTCCAAGAGGTTAAGGGCTGCCATTTGGACCTGGTTTAGGAGTGTGTGGATATCGTCAGTGGAGGTGAGGAGGGCAATCTCTGTGCTGTGGTTGCTGCGGAATCCGGATTGGGAGATGTCTAGGACATTGTTGGCTTGGATGAAGCATTTAAGGTGGGTGTTTACGGCCTTTTTGATTAACTTGGCTGCGAACGGGAGCAGCAAGATGGGCCTGAAGTTCTTGTGGTCCGTCAGGTCTGCAGAGGGTTTCTTGTGGAGGGGTTTGACTTCAGCGTGTTTCCAGTCGTCGGGGAATGTGGCTGTCTTGAGGGAGCAGTTGATGGTTCGGCGTAGCTCAGGTGCAATGCCTGTGGTAGCCCTGTGAAAGATGTGGTACAGACTGGGGGTCTAAGGGTGCTCCGGAATGGATGCTCTTCATTGTATTTAAGGAGTCTTCTGTTGTGAGCTGGGTCCAGGTGAATAGGGTCTGTTGGGTGGTGTCGCTGGGGGTGAAAAGTGAGGTGATGCAGAAGTCTTGGTCATCGAAGTTGTCGTTAAGTACCTTGATCTTGAGGTGAAAGAAGGAGCTGCGTCTGTTGCAGAGGTCTAGGGATGGTGGAACGTCTGTTGTTTAGCTGTTGGGTTGGGCAAATTCTTGTATGATGTATAAGAGTTCTTTGACGTTGTGGGCGTTGATGAGGACTCTGTCTTGGAGGAAGTTCTTATTTGTGGCTTTGATGAGTTGGTGGTGTGCTGTGGTGGCTGTTCTGTAGGCGGTGCATGTTTCTGGGGTTTTACTGTTTCTCCAAGCCTTTTCAAGTCATCTGCAAGAGCGCTTGGATTCTTGGAGTGCCGTAGTGAACCAGCTTGTTTTCTTGTTGTGTTGCCCTGTTGCCTTCTGGAGGGGGGAAAGTGTGTTGGCGCAGTTAGTGGTCCATCCGTGGATGTTGCTTGCCACGGTGTTGGTGTCTGGCGTGGCTGGGGGTGGGGTTGGGAGTGGAGTACTGGTGAGGGCAGATGTGAGGTTCTCTTCGGTAACTTTATTCCAGCTTTGGTGCAGGAGGCGGCATGCTTGCTTGTGTGAAGTGGGTTTTCTAAAGGAGAAGTGGAAGCAGTGGTGGTCAGTCCAGAGCAGTTTTGTGGAGTGGCTGAAGGAGACCCTGTTTTCCACTGTGAAGATGGGATCTAGTGTGTGTCCTGCTCTGTGAGTGAGTGGGGAGGCGACAATGTGCTCCATTCCTACGTTGGTTAGGTTCTCTAGGAGGCGGTGGTGTTGGGGTCATTGTGGTTGTTCAGGTGGAAGTTCAGGTCAATAAGTAGTATGGAGTCTGTGGAGGTGAGGGCATGGGGTGCGCCCTCTCTGGACCTCTTCAGGAGCATTTGACATTGTCTCTCACTCCCTCCTCATTCAACGCTTACATAACATCTGAATCCAAGGACATGCACTCTGATGGATCTGCTCTTTCCTGACTGGAAGCATTCAGTCAATCAACCTGGCACCGTAAAACTTGGACACCCATGACCTCATCTGCGGAGTTCCGCAAGGATCCTCTCTGAACCTATCCCTTTCCAACACATACATGATCCATCGGAGCATCATCCACTCTCACAAAATTAACGTTCTCTCCTTTGCCAATGACATGCAACTCATTATTTCCCTCACAAACAAGAAGCATAGTACCCAGATCAAGGCAAATGGCTGCATTACTTAAATCACTCGCTGGATGAAGACCAAGGGCCTCATTAGGATGGCGGATGGACTTTGCCTGCCCGCCATCCTTGCGGTACTAGGGACCGCCTGCCATAAGGGCAGGGGTCCCGTCGGCAGTATTAGGATGCGCCCGCCACAGTGGCGGGTGCATCCCGCATTCCTACCATTGGCACAGCATGGCAAGCACCGCATGGTGCCGGCCATGCTGTGCATGGAACTACTGGGGGTACCATAGGTACCCCCCATGTGCACCCCCTACCACCCCACGGAGTCCCTGGGGGCCCGCAACGGGCCGCCGCAGGGATTCTCCGCATGCCTTTGCGTGGATGCTGCCACTGAAAGGCATCCACAATTGCCCATCATAATATGGCTGGCACCATATTATTCCTTGTCCGCCCCGGCCGCAAGGCGACCGGGGAGGAAAAGCGGCGGACGGTCTTTCCGTCCGCCGAGGTCCCCCCGCCATACTAATATGGCGGGGGGGGAAACAAATGTAGATGTCGAGCGGATTGCCCCCGCCAGGCTGGCAGTGGCTACTGCCAGCCTGGCAGGGGCAATCCGCCCGACATCATAATGGGCCCCCAACTGTTTGAAGCTGAACACTGCCAAGACTGAAATTGTGATCTTTGAAGGAAAGCCTTTTACTGTGGGGCTCCTTCTAGTACTCTACAGGTCTAGGACTGACACTGACCCTCAAAACCCACACCAAGAACCTTGGGATCATCACTGACAGCAAACTTGACATGACTATGCAAGTCAATGGTATCACTGCTTTATGCCTCCTTACCTTGAAGATGCTGATCAAGGTTTTCAAATGGCTCCCAATCAGCACCCAGAATTCCGTCAAGCATTCCATGGTTGCTTGCAAGTTGGAATATAGGATTACCCTCAATGCCAGGATCAACAAAAAACTCACCAGAAGGCTGCAGACCATTTAGAACTCGGCCAGAATAACTCTCAACCTCCCAAGCCGCACTCAAAATACACCACAACTGAAGTAGCTCCACTTGCTCCCCATTTACAAACTATCACAATTCAGACTCCTCTCCAACACTTTAAATGCACTAGATAACACTGGACAAAAATACCTCAACGATTGCATCTGCTTTCACAATCATTCAACAGATCTCCACTCATATGGACTCCTACTTGCAACTCTTCCCATGCACACGGTAAACAGTATCCTGCGGTTGGGCCTTCTTCTACATCACTCCTAAAGCATGGAATGACCTGCAACTATCAATAAACATAATTTCAGGTGTCGAAGCACACCCTGCTGGCATTCGGCTATCAGGGTGGACCCCGATGATGAAGCATGTCACCAACCAGGTTGGTGAGTGAGGGGTTTATTATAATCCAAGAAGGACTCTCTTCTTATCTAGTCTTCCCACCCAGATCGCTCCTTGAGCTTTTCTAGGTGGTACTCCTCTTATGTTTATTGATAGTTAGTCCAGGGGATTAGGAGTACTCCCCGTTCACAGTTTTCTATGAACATTTTCCCTTACTCTCCCTTGTGTTTATATATGACCTGCAGCTACACATGAGAGCTCACTTCTTGAATTCTGAAAGAAGCTGAAGACCTGGCTGTTCAAGTTGTCACATTATGCCTTATGTTTGGTTAGACTCATACATGCTCAAAATCAGGAAACCCTCCAGGGTGATAGTGCGGTATACAAATGTGCATAACATAATATAAAATATCATTACCCACCCTACCATTTGGCTAACTTTCTAGTCTTGCAACGCCCTTCACAGCACTCTGACAGCAAATCATCTGGTGATGATCCTGGGCTAAAACCTTTTGTTTATGGCCCAAATGTATCCATGGTCAAAAGAGTCAATGCAGCTTGCGCAAGAAACTCTTTGCTGTCTTGCAAATTCAGAACGGAACCTAAATGGCAGGATGGCTCATTTTGGATAGATTAATTACTAAAATATGATCTACACAGCCATGCCAAGGAATTCTTGGTAAATTTGATGATACCGAAAAGGCACTAAAAACTCTTCACAGGTTCCCAAGGAATGAGAGGATTAAATTCATGTCATTGTGCATAATCCACAGTTCCTACTGGAACAAAATCCCAGCATACCTAAGAATACTACCATGCAATACATCCCACCAGGGAACCTTTGGTTAGCTGCTTCATGCTTGACTCCTTATTGCTTGTATATCACAAAATTAATTTACATTTCTTATTGGTGCTTAATCCCAACCTCTGGACTGCTTTTCCCAGGTCAGTGCTGAACGTAACTAGCTCTGCTACATAATACCAAGCTTTTTCAAGAAAGGATGCATCATTCAAGAACTTTGAGGGCTATGATGTCGATCACACCCCATCACTGCCAATATACTCTGTCCACTCCATCTGATTGCTCTGTATATAGGAGATACATAACAGGTGACCGTATAATATGGTCCTCTATTGCCATTAAGTAGTTCTGGTGATATAATAAACCATAAGGCTGAAGGATCAGTAATGTACAACTGTCACCAGAACATTGAGAAAGGAATATAGATTAATATTACATGTCATCCACTATGTATTTTTTATATTACGTTTCATTTGCAGTAGTTAGTTTAATGTTTTCTTAAAAGTGCAGTTAACAATTCTCACTGATTACAGTCAGAACGTTTAGGGTTATCTTTCATGAATACATTTCTAATAAAACAATGAGAGGAGAGAAGGGATGTGCACCAAGGGAGGTTCACTGAACACTGGCATGTGGCTGTGCCATTAGAGCAGGGGTGGGTCACAAACTGGAGTAAAACGAGAAGGAGAGGACAGATGAATATGAATTTACAAAATCAGGTTACAGATGCAATGTTTAATTTGGAAAAAAGTAGAAGTGCAGGGTACAAAGTTTTTCTCATTGGCCTGCTGTTCGCCACACCAAATTCGAGAGCTTACTAACAGCTAACGCAATACCATGCGGCAAAGAAAGTTGCTGCCCGCCGATGCCTGAAGGGAAAAGAGGAGAAGTGTGTAATCTTTGCAGAGATATAATGCTGTTCAGCTCCCTCCCTCCACTAGCGCATTTGAGGCTGCTTGGTGCCTGCGTTGTAAGTAGGATTGTTTTTGTGCAGCAATGGACACATTCCTAGTCAGAAACCATCATTAGATGCTCATTCTTCTTTTAATTGGTGCTGCAGAAGGCAGCGCACATGCAAAGAGGAAGTAACAAGGAGAAATAAAGATATCCCTCCTCTTTTCGCCAATGTCGGGTAGGAGCACCATTTTAGGGCAAATCTAGGTTTACTGACTTTAGTTAATTTACATTTATGTCAGAACACATAGGTGGATGCAAGGGAACACCCATGCTTCACCCATGTAGCACCTCCCTGACACAGATAATGCAAGGCGGTGGAAGGTCCTGCTTTGCGTTACTTGGTGGGTAAAAAGTGACGCACGGCCATGCAAATATCGATTTGCTCGGCTTTCTATATGTCACTCAAGAAATTGTGTTGCCTTGAGTTAACTTATTTTACATAAGGACAATACAATTGCTTTGTAGTGTAGTTCCTATATTCCCAATAGGGTCTGCGCATTGGAATAACATATCCTATAGATTTGACATAGGACTTAGGTCGACTAGGTCTCTATCGAATATATTAGAGTTAATTGTGAGTGCCAGCTAGCTCAGAGGTCACTAGAAACTTTCTCGAATACACAAGAAGGGATTCGTTTCTGACAACCACATAAACATGACAACTTTGTTTCCCCAAGACAAAACGTATCATCAGAGTCGTGGAAACAATAGATTGATATTTTACTCAGTCAATCGTGTATGCTTCGTTTTATCAGACGTGCAGAGAAATAGACAGGCGTTTTCAAAAAAAGGATTTATTGAACAGTCTTCTTTCTCATGCAAGTAAAGTGAACTGCTACAATAATAATACTGGCTGAAGAGTTTAATGTGTACAGCAAGAAGAGTATTATAAAATAATACTGTAAAAGCATGGTATGGTTTCTAAGCCATAAAATACATACATAAATAACAAAGATTAAAAGGTACTCAACTGGGTCTTCTAAAATACGCCTACCCCAATGTACCTAACGTAAGTCTAGTATGAGGGAAGAAGTAAGTGAGGTGTAGCATAGGTTTAGTTTTTCTTTGCCAAGAATCTAACCAAGATTTCTCTTAGGGTCTAATCAGCTCCGTACCTTGGCTTTAGAATGTCGGACGTCTGGTATCTCTGTCTCGGACTCGATTTCCCAACACCCGCAAGGGGAGCTTGAAAACACTGGATCTGGATTCTCAGCGAGAGAAAGGACAGCTTCTCTGTCAGTGCGTCAGCTGGAGGGTCGGTTTCCTTCGGCACTTGCTGTAGCAAGCTGCGTCGGGCAAGTAGATAGTCGAGCTGCTCCGAATCACCGTGTGTTTGTTAGGGCAAGTGTAGGCATATTTATACCTTTAAGGTGCCTTGTTTCATGTAAAGTCGGACATAATAACGTCATCAAAGAACCTCAAGTGAATGGTAGTTCTTTGAAAACGCCATGATTTCTAGGACAAATCAATATTCAAGTAAGGGGATGTCCCTGACTGCTGAATCCGAGGTTTCCAAGAAATCGCTGTGGCTTTTTGAAACTAGTGGAAGTAGCCAAGCCTGTATTTGGACTGGATGAGTTATGTCTAAATATGGTTATGATTTCTATGCCTATATAAGGGCAATGTGAATTATAGCTATATATGGGCATGAACCGGTAAATTACGCTTGATTCAAAAATGCTACACATCAGCTTATTAAATCTAGGCCCAAGTCTGCTCCTTTTTACTCCATGCTATTTTACTCTTTTGTCTGTGCTTTTTAATTCCTGTTTTCTCTCTTTGTTATTGTTTTCTATCTTCTTCCTTTCTCCTAATTTTGTCTTTTGCTTTGGGTCAATATTTAGTGCTGTAAAAACCATTCTGGCCCCCAAAAAGAAGAAAAGGTGCGCAACATGGGAACCACTGGCACAAGTTAAGCAATGCTTAGACGTCAAGGATACGGGGTGGGTGTATTATGTCTTAGATGTGGTGGTGTGGGGTTCGGAGAACGACCCTACACTACAACCTTAACCTTAAGCCCTAACCCCGAAAGGCAAAAACAGTAATCTACACTACTATTAACCCTAAACCCTAATCTCTAAAGCCTAAAACACAACCATATACTACTTCCTCAACCCTAAGCCCTAAACGCTAATCCCTAAAGCCTAAAACATTACCCTGCACTACTATGAACCCTAAGCCCTAATCCCTAAACCCTATAGCCTAAAACACGACCATATACTACTTCCTCAACCCTAAGCCCTAAACCCTAATCCCTAAAGTCTAAAACACTACCCCCCCAACAATACACTCCCCATCAACTACCCTAAACTCTAAAACACTATGAGTCCAGTGTCGTCCTTACCTGTCTCTCGTTGTGGTTCCAGCGTTGTCTCCCCGTCGTCTTTGTCCCGGCGCACGACCTTCCCAGCGCACGACCCGTCCATTATATCCCATGTGCTAATAAAAGCATGCGTTGTCAAAGTATATGCGATGTAATGGCGTGCGTAGTGAACGCACTTGTGGTAACGTCGCGTGATTTGTGATGGCACGCGATGTAAACGCATGCGTTGTAACGCATGCGTTGAGATGGTTGTCACCCTGTGAATGTAACAAAAAAGTTGCATGACTCTAGTTCATTGAATATCAAAATAAATCATTAGATATTTTATATGATTTTATAAAATAAAGAACTGTTTGTAAGAAAAAAACACATTTCCCCCCCAAGATAGACATAAAACTATTGGGGTAAGGTGGGCACATGTTCTAGGTGTGTTTAGGAGTCACCAGTGAGCAAATAATATTGTTACCTTACTTCAAAGTTTTAATTAAGGAAGAAATTAAGCCATGGTGCACACTGCACACTGGGAGAGATGCAGTAATCAGTAATTAACATGGCTGCCAAGTCCATGTCATGTTTTTTGGCATGTTCCGCCACACCTGCCTTTTAAGCCAGCCGCGCTTTGCATTCTGAAACTTGAAATTTGGCTTTTATCGTTTGAGTAATGCATAGTCTTCAAGTTCTATGCATTCAAATGCTATAGGCTAAAAAGTCAGGACTTGATAATGATCCAAAGACAACACTGTGCCTTTTGCAGCTTTGCAATAGAGGCCTGAACAGTAAAATACCATGTGCAATGTTGTGTTCGTGCAGTACCCAGGTCAGGGTACATTAATGAGCCCTTTCACTCTTGTGAAATATGGAATACCGAATATGCAAATGGGGAACAGCTAGGCAGCCATAGAGTACAATAAATGAGGCCAATAGATGAGGCATGGAAGATGATAGAGTCAGCTTAATAATGAACCGGAATGTTATTCAGAACTTCCTCAAAGTTGGATGGAAATTGAGAGTGACCTTCCACATTTATTAAAGCAGATGTGATTGTGTTGTGTCATACTTTTGAATTTAGACAGCGCCTCATGAAAAATGTTGACCATAAATGTTTGGGAATGTCCATTAAGTCTGTAACACTATCCCATTTCAAGAGATTGTCAAGCAGCTTCAGCATCACCATAGGAAGGTCAACTAATATGCCACTATTCTAAAGAATGGGCTGTACATCAATAAGAGAGTGCCAACCCATCATCAGAACTACATTCAAAGGACCTGGAGCACTTTGCAACATTAGGAACACTAAAAAGTCAGTTCACAATGCATGCACATTTAGGGAAAATACTAGATCCTATAATGTTGTCGTTTCTCAACAAGGCCTGTGGGAAGAGAAGAAACGCAGGGGAACGAGATGGGAGGGGGAGACACAGGAGTGAAATGACAATGCACCACCAGAAGAACATCCATGTTAACTTAAAATGGGGTTTTCAGCAAAATGTGGCCTGAATAAAATACCATAATAAACATACTTCTGTACATTATTTTAAACTCGTTTCAAGTGCAGTCACATTAGTTGCATTTTACCGTACTGAACACATTGTTAAAACATTCTTAAGCAACATTTATTCTTATCAAAATAGCAATCACAGAAACAATACGACATGAATAAATGATGGGCAAAGTATCCCTGGAGCATCTTGGCAGTCTGTGTAAGGGTAGAAGTGAGGATGAGGTATCGCAGGGCACACGGAGCCTGCCCATGTGCATTGCCAGCTAGCTGTTAGCTGCGAAGTGACATCCACTTGTGCAGCATCACTCAGACACGGGCAGTAGTATGGAACTCTCAAGCACTCCCCCACCCCCTTGGACACGTCTCTTGTTTCCACACATATATGCATGCATTTCTATTGAAGGGATCGGCGGGGCCCGTTTCCAAGAAGGCGCGCTGTGAAGGGATGCAGTGGAAATGCCGCACCGTGGAGCTTGCTTGCCACACCTGCCCCCTCTGGTGCTGCGTCAAGGCATGTCAGTGTAGTTACCGTAAAGCACCGACTACGTCTGGACAACGAAGGCAGACATCACGTTAAATACTGACCGTCTTACTGTTGTTAGGAAAAGGTTGCAAGACCAGTCCATCTTCCTTCACACAGAATCCACATCTTGATGCAGGTGAAAGCGGTGGGACGAGGGGAGACTGAAATAAGACAGGCATATTGACAAAATATTAGTGCTGTGAAACAAGATTGTATTTCAGTTCTCCCAGGAGAAATAGGAGACATGTATCAAAACAACGCAAGTTTAACAGAGACGGAGAGCGCGCTGAGTGACAGCGGCATGTGGTAGGGGCAAGTTGCAGAACAAGTCTTTGCATTACTTGTATAATACTGGAATTGCATTTTATTTTGGATAGTGTGTGTGCTTCACGTTTGTACCGAGATGTTGCCTTGAACGAACAGGTGTTCACTTGAGGGATGAAGGTGACAAACACAGGCCAGAGCTTCTTCGGGGAGTTTGTACATCTGTGGACGGTCTGGCGATGAGAGACAGCACCTTATTTGCCAAAGCATTCCCATAACAATGTCTGACATGAGTTGTAAAACGTTGTACAGCACGCGGTACCTGCTAAACTTCCCACAGACAACCTGAAGCTGATAGCTTCAGGGTCCAACTGAGATCGAACATAGGCCCAGGCACTAAAATAAGAGTGGCCCCTATTGCTGAACTAAAAACGTGACCTTGTCTAACAACTGGAATGGATTCGAACTTGTGAAGACACGCTGCATAATCGTTTTGCAAGGCATGGATTTGTGCTTGCTGCAGGCAATGTTTGTTTTAACATCAGTAACATCATCAGTAAAAACCGGCCCAGCAGACCACAAAACAGGCTTAAAACAGTTAAAAAACCGGTCCACGCACTGACCTGTCAGACCAGTCCGTCGGGCACTGCCTCGTTGCCCTGTAGACCAGTCTTGCCCTGTGTAGCTTTGGCATGGTACCATTTCAATGACCTGGTAAATGCTGATTGAACCTGCTGTGCATTTCACCCTCACATATGGACGCAAAGTCAAGCTTCAACCCCACAGACATACACATGCAATGAATGATAAAACCGTGCCTAAGGTACACACGGCTTCTGGGATTCTACTGCTAGATCCACCTTCTGTTGATAAAAAGTAGTTTACGACAGAATTAAGAGGGTGGAGTAGGCAAAGAGCCCCAAATCTAGAACTATCGGGGTAGGCACGTGATTGGGTATATGTACACTGGTGAACATAAGCATTCACAAGTGTATGCATGCATTCCTTATGTTCTTATGAGTGTCCAAGTGCAGCAGGGGACAGGGCGTAATGTAGGCTCCTGCAGCACCTGTGGCACAGAGGGCCCCCCACCCTTTAGGGGCCCCACCCCGCATGTAGGAACCCTTCGAGCCCAAGACCAATGACAATCTATATGATATGGGACCTTCAGATGCCCCTCATCAAATTCTTCAGGGGAGGGTGCATTAACTTGCGTTACGCCACTGTCAGAAAGGGCATAACTTCAAAAGAGCTGTTCTAAAGCTCCTTCCCAGATTAAAATGGTAGCTAGAAGCTCAACACATAAATAACGATTAAACTTTTTATACTTAGTTTCTCCATCCCAAGTATAGAAATATTTTGACCTTTTAGCGGACTCACATGAGTTAATAATTTCCATTGCTGATGATATATTGCTAGGTCTAATTCTAGTTATTGCATTATCCTTTTGCAATTAAGAAACAAAAATCATTGTGTTACAATTGCAAAAAATCAGTATGTTCATATAGGTAAACAACCTTAATTTATGTTTATCAGTTTTATTTGATAGTACATTCATTTTGAGTAGCAAATCATTAATCCACTCATCCATTTCTTGGCCTAATGGCACTGTTGTGACATTGGGTAAATGTGCTCTCGGTAGTCATGTAACCAAAGCATGGAGACAAGCTAACAGTGCTTGTTTGTAAATCAGTCAACAGGTTGGAAGCATAGTCTTGTCTCGATCTGAGAAATTATTGTGTGTAAGTTCCCAGGAGTCGAGGGGATGATCCTAAACTGTTATCCTAAACCCAGGCCATGTTAGGTTGTTAGTGGTTTGTAGTGATTGTAGGAAGACAGTAACGGTTGAGTACTGTTATGTGACCAAAGCCTTTGATTTTATTATGATGCACGTTACAGGTAGTCTCAAGTAGGTACTGTGAGGGGGCTGGAAAATGTGATCTTCCTCCAAATTGGAGTTTTTTAATTCAAAATGTTTTATTAGATGAATTTTTGACACATATTAAAAATACAATACAAAGAATAGTAACAAACAATAAAGTATAGGTACATATTACAACATTGTATAAGAAATGTGAAACAACCAGTAATAGTGAAATAGAATACCTATACCAGCATTAATAATTACATAATAGATTTAAAAGATAATACAAACAAAAGAAGGGCTACATTAAACAAAAATTGCTTTATATAAATCAAATAAGCATTTTAAATAGAAGAACGTGTAATGATATAGGAGTCCAAACTGGCCCACATATTAGATCTAGAAGGAGAAGAATCATTAGGGGAGTGTGGAAAGGAGCATTGCCCACGTCTAAGAAAAAGAATCCATTGCCACCATGCATTAACTGAGAGTAATGTAGCGTTTTTCCAGTTACAAGTAATAGATTTAATTGCAGTAGAAATAAGGAAGTCAAACAATTTACAATCCATAGGGGATAATGTATGTTTAAAAAAAGAAGATTTGAGGATTAGAATATGAAAAGATAAAGCTGTTCGGATCTTAAGAATCCAGGTTATAATATTCCATATGTCTAATAAAAACTGATGAATAATAGAACAATTGAAAAATAAATGTCTTAAGTCACCAGTTGCAGTCTTTTTTTTTTTTTTTTTTTAAGTCCTCATCAAGCAAATTCCCTTGAGGTAAGGAGGAGTCAAAAGCCCCAATATCCATTCAGGGCTCTGGAGAGAGGTGCCTGGATTTGCCCTGAAAGAAGTACTTTTTAACCTTGTCCTTTTTGGGCATTCTTTTGTCCAAACCGAGAGGGACACGATTTTAAGGCGGGAAATGAGCTAGTTATTATGACTACTTGGTTCAAAAATTTACTTGAGATCGTTGTTTCCTTTGCCTTAATCATTAGACCCCCTAGTATTCCTCAGATTGTACCATTCCCACAGGTTCCAAAATGTATTTTTCTTTGTGCTTTTCCTTTGCTTCTCTAGGTTATACACCCTTAAAATAGAGTTTAACCAGTCTGTATGCTTTGGAGGTGAAGTCTTAACCCAGTTTATGCAGATCTCTCTTCTAGCTAGCAATATCAAAATAAAAATAATGTTTTCTTGGTCTTTAGATAATGGCGGAGATATTACATTGCATTGTATCCCAAAAATAATCATTTCTGTGCTTACCTTAATGTGCTTGTATACTACGTTAGAGAGGGTCCTACCAATCTGGTCCCAGTAGTCATTTAGCATTGTACAGCCCCGAAACAAGTGTAGGTCATCAGCTCTGTCTTCTCCACATTTAGGGCACTTGTTTGGTTCATTGCCAGACATTTTAGATAGTTTTTGTGGGGACCAGTAGGATCTGTGGATTGTAAAGAGGTGATTTTTCCTCAAGGGTGCGGGTTTTACTACTCGGCAGATAATAGCATTCGAGGTAAGCCAGAGGTTTAGGTGGTCAATGCCAGGCATGTCTTTTTCCCAGATGTCCTGTGGGGTTCTGAATTTTTGCTCTCCTGTTCGTATAAGAGCCCAGTACCAATAAGAAACCTCTTTTTAAAAATTCTCTGGATTCATGATTTTTTGTTCAATGATCTCGTCTCCTTGAAGTTTTTCTTTTAGAGTATTTACCCAGCTGTTTAGTTGGTAAAATTTAAATCTGGATATCGACCCCTGTGTTTGCTGGTATAGGAGTTCCCATTTCACCATCTGGTTTTTATCAATCAGCTGTCCCCAGTAGTCTATATTGTGGTTCCTTAGTGGAATCAATAGTGTATCTTTTAGGCATTCTGTGGTGCTTGGTGATTCCCAAATTGGCGCGTATTTGCTGTAGTATGGTATTTTAAGGGTTCTTCTTATTTCCTACCAAGATTTTGCTGCCGCCTTTATCGTCTTTAGTTTAATTTGTTTGAAAAATTTCGGGTGGCCAAATTTATACAGATGGTGATCTTCTTCGTCAGGGCCTATAAGTGCTTTTAAATATGTGGGCCAGTTGCCTCATTTGGTCAGCAGTATCCTGATGTTCTTGAACTGGAAGGCTCTACAGTATTCCTGTATGTCCGGACTGGCAATTCCTCCCTGTGCTTTGTTCCTTCTTAGTTTTTTCCACCCGATTCTAACCCCCTTAGCGGCCCAGATGAAACTTGATAGTTCCCCCTGGAGTTTTTTAATTTGATCCGTATAAAAACTCAGTGGGATGGAATGGAATAAGTAAGTGCATTTTGGGATAATATTCATCTTGATTAGGTTAGACCTTCCCAAAAAGGATAGTTGTAGACCGGACCAGGCCTTAAGTAGTTGCCTTATTTCTTTGTGTATCCTAGAGAAATTTAAGTTGGTTACTTCATTTAGGTCTTTTGTATATTTTATTCCTAAATATTTGATTTTATCTTTGTTAAGAGGGTTTCTTGGGGTTGTGTTCCACTCAAGGATTTCTGTTTTGGATTGGTTGACCAGGTATCCTGATACTGCACCGAACTGGGCTATTATTTCCTCTGTTTTGGGAAGGGTTGTTGCTAGATTTCCAGTAAATAGCATCAAATCATCGGCATATAACGCAACTTTTTTCTCCCATCCTTGGTATTTCAAAGGTATGAATTCTTCTTCCCCCCTTAGTAAAGCAGCGAGTGGTTCAATGTAAAGGTTAAATAAAAAGGGGGACATGGGGCTCCTTGTCGTGTGCCTCGTTTTATTAGTACGTTTTCAGAGAGAGCGTCGTTTACTAGTATTTTTGCAGTTGGACTTGCATAAAGTTGGATATGGCGTTTTCGAATTTGTCTCCTAGATTAAATTTATTCAGAGTTGCATTCAGAAAGGGCCAGCTGACTCGATTTTGCTGCATTAAAGGTTATACACAGATAGGGGGACTTTGTGATGAGTTGCAATGTCTATGGCAGTGATGAGTTCGTGGGATAATTCATGTATTTGTCTGCCTTAGATGAAGCCCTTTTGGTCCGGGTTGATTAGGGACCCTGCCACTGCCCCCAATCTTTTTGCCAGAATCTGTGTATATAGTTTATAGTCCGTATTCAAGAGGGAGATAGGCCTGTATGATTCACATTTAGTTGGGTCTTTCCCTGGTTTTAAGATAATAGTAATGATTGCATAATTCCAGCAGTTTGGGAGATTTTGATTTCCTAGGAATATACAATTTATGAGTTCTGTAAGCGGTGTTATTAGTACTTCTTGGAGTTGTAAATACAATTTGTTTGGAATGGAGTCCGGGCCAGCGGCTTAACCTCTTTTTAGGGTCCTAATTGCGGCTCTGACTTCGTCCTTCGTGATCTCTTGGTTAAGGGCACGTTTCTGTTCCTCAGATGCTCGTGGGGTCATGATTCCATTCAGGAAGTTCTGTATTTGGTCCCCCGAGTTAGTTAGATCCTCCGTATAGAGAACCTCAAAAAAGCATTTGAATTCTTGCCTGATTATACTGCTGTTTGAGGTGTATCCTGGATGGCCTTCTAAATGTATCTTTGTGATTCTATTTTTAATTCTATCAGTTTTTGCTTTCCAAGCCCATAACCTCCCGCAACCTTCTCCGTATTCATAATGCTAAAATTTACTAGCTTCCCATTTGTCTCTTACTCTAGTTTCCAGGAAATCATTCAGCTCTGTTTTCTTTTTTCTTATGCTTTCTTCAATTTCAGAAATTGACTTGCTGGAGTTGACATTTTTTAGATCTGCCTCTAGGGATTGCAGTGTTTTTTCCGTATGTTCGATGAAATGTTTCTTTTCTTTGTTTCTGTATGATGCCATACTCAGGATTTTCCCTCTGATAACCGCTTTATAAGCATCCCAGGCCGTTTGTTTTGTAGTTCCAGCATTAGTTAGTTCAAAGAACAGTTTTGTTTCTTCTTCCAGATTTTCGTTATAGGCCGGGACTAGAAAGATAGTCCTCTCCACGGTCCACCTCTGAGGAGGGACTAGAGTGTTTAGAATCAGGCTCAGTTGGACCACGGAGTGTTCTGAGTTATGAGCTGGGAGTGGTTCCACCTTTTCAGTTTGTTCTACCAGGCTCCTGCTGATAAGGAAGAAATCTATTCTAGATGTGTGTCCTAGTCTTTTGTTTTTATGTGTGAAACGGTTGTTTCTATTTCCTTTTTCTTTCCATACGTCCACTATGCCTAGATCATTCATACATCGTCCCACCCATTCTCTCTTTTTTGGTAGATTGGGGAGATTCTTTGCAGGGTGTCGGTCTTCTGAGGGGTTTAAAATTATGTTGAAACCTCCTCCCATTATTATCGGAGTGTTAGTTGTTAGAAGGTTGGCATATATCTTATGCAGTGATTCAGGGTCATCGGTATTTGGGCCATAGTATCCCACGATTGTATATGTGTTGTTATAAATTCTTGCCGTGACAATTGCCCATCTGCCCTTTCTGTCGATTTCAGTTTTTACTATCACTGCTTTCAGAGATTTTTTAAGAATTATTGCAACTCCCTTTACGTTGCAGTTTTGATTTGTGCAGATACAGTGGTCGATCCAGCCCTCAGTTTTACAGATCGGTTCCCATTCCTCTTTTGTTAGGTGTGATTCCTGAATAAGGATTAGTTCGCTATTGCAGTTTTTTAGGTACTCAAGTATCTTCCTTCTCCGTGGTTTAATTCTCAATCCGTTTGTGTTCCATGTTAAGATTTTAAGTTCTTTTCCTATGCTCTTACCAATAGTCATCTTCTTTGGTCCGGTCTTTGTTACTCCCGGGTATGCCTTTGTGCTTCTCAGGTATTACTTTTAGGACTTTTTTGTTTTTTTTCTTTTTTTCCCCATTTTACTCCCACCGTGTGAGTTCATTTTCTTTTTTTGGGGGGGGGGTTTCCTGGTGGGCTTGAGTTTGTTGTCTTCCCTCCCACCCTGGAGAAGTCTCCCTTATCTTCTTCTTTCTGGGCATTAAGAAATTGCCCTTTTCGAGCTCCTTCCCTTTGGTTTACTTAGGCTTCCATTTTCTTTACCACCTTTATTTTGCACTCTTTTTATGCAGTTTGTACTTTGTTTCCTATTTTGAGAGGGATTTGTCTTCCTGGTGGGTCTTAATTTGTTCTATTAGCCGTCCCACTTCTTTTGGGTCTCTTATATTGAACATTTTATTGTTCCACATGATTTTGAGTAGCGCTGGGAAGCGCATCTGGACGTTCGCTCCAAGTGCCCTCAGTTGCGGCATATGTTGGTCCAACTCCCATTGTCTTTCTTGCATTACTTTAGACAGATCTGATCTAATTTTACAGGACCAGTCGTCTTTTGTGTAGGATACTGCCTTTAAGCCTTCACTGAGTATTCGCTCTTTCAGTGAATATGTCTTGAAATTAATCAGTATTTTCCTCGGATTTTTCCTGAACTTCCCCTTCCGGAAGGGGTCCCGGTGTACCCTTTAGATGTCCTTGTTTAAGTTGACTGATTTAGCCCAAGGAATTTTTTCTTCTAATAGCTGGATTATGAATCCTTTTATGTCTTCTCCTTTGATTCCCTCCGGGATGTCCAAGATTTTAATATTGTTTCACCTGGCATGGTTTTTCAGGGACTCCATTCCGTCGCTGATCTCCGATTCCCTGACTTTTAGTTTAGTTATTTCCTTATAGTTTGCCTCAGTTTTCTTGTTTAGTACCTCTATTTCCCCTTCCACATGTGTCACTCTGTCAATTAGGGTGTTTATTTTCTGGTCGAGGACCTCACACACTTACTGTATTTTAGTCTGTTTTTTTTCCGAAAATTGCGAATTTAATTCTCAGCTCCTTCATCATCTCCTCGAGGAGATTTCAAGAGATGTTGAAACTGTTGGCGTCTGCAGCATTTATGGCAGTGGTAGAGGTAGAGGGTGCCGGCGGTGTTTGTTCTTGTCCCTGTACGCTTGCCGGTGGGTGTTTATCCAAATCTATCCTTGTTGATCGAGCACTGGCCCCGGCTCCAGCTCCACCTCCGGCCCCGGCTCCAGTTCGATGGTCAGCTTCTACTCCAGCTTCTGATTCTATATCAGTCTCATCTGTAGAGAGGGCCTGGTATTTATTGCTAACAGTTAAGTCCAGTATTCCTTCGCTTTGTTTGCGCTGTTTTTGACTGTTCCGGTTATCTGCCATTTTGGGTTTTTGGGTCCTGTCTGGGGTGGGTAGGTCCAAATAAGGAGTACCAAACAATAAAGTATAGGTACATATTACAACATAGTATAAGAAATGTGAAACAACCAGTAATAGTGAAATAGAATACCTATACCAGCATTAATAATTACATAGTAGATTTAAAAGATAATACAAACAAAAGAAGGGCTACATTAAACAAAAATTGCTTTAGATAAATTCAAATAAGCATTTTAAATAGAGAAACGTGTAATGATATAGGAGTCCAAACTGGCCCACATATTATACCTAGAAGGAGAAGAATCATCAGGGGAGTGTGGAAAGGAGCATTGCCCATGTCTAAGAAAAATAATCCATTGCCACCATGCATTAACTGAGAGTAATGTAGCGTTTTTCCAGTTACAAGTAATGGGTTTAATTGCAGTAGAAATAAGGAAGTCAAACAATTTACAATCCATAGGGGACAATGTATGTTTAAAAAAAGAAGATTTGAGGATTAGAATATGAAAAGATAAAGCTGTTCGGATCTTAAGAATCCGGGTTATAATATTCCATATGTCTAATAAAAACTGATGAATAATAGAACAATTGAAAAATAAATGTCTTAAATCACCAGTTGCAGTCTTACAATGCTAACAATTAGGAGTATCTAGAAGTTTAGCTTTCAATAATTTTTCTGGAGTCCAGAAGCATTGGTATAGTAGATAAACATTAGTTTGTATAAGAGTAGCCGGATGATAGTTATGTGTGTTGGATTTCCAAATATCTTTCAAGGCTATTTTATGGGATTGAAAATGTATGTGTGATGACCATTTTTGATTAAAATGTGAGAAGGAAGAGTTAGAAGTGGTAGGTTTTTTATATACTTTAGAGCCTATATGTCCTGAGCGGCTGAATACAGAAATACAAAGCTCTACACCAGAGGATTGAGACAAAGAAAGTAGTTGGCGGATAGGCATTAAGAACAGCATTTGCAGAGTAATGTATATTTGGGTAATTGAGACAATGGTAGGTTGTATTTAGCTTGAATCATATCAAATGTGTAAAACATATCATATTGACAGATGTCAGCAACATTGAAAATACCAGCATTATTCCATAAGTTCCAAAAAGAAATATGCTTATGATATTGGAGTTTAGGGTTGCACCAAAGAGAAACTTTATTAGTGGCAGGCAAAGTAATAGAACAGCTTCTATCAAATGATAATAGGGCAATTTTAGAGTTGGTAATAATGGGGGAACATTTACCAAAAGAACCATTTGCCGTGGTAAGAAATGCAGTTAGTGGATATGGGTCCAAGATATTTTTCTCCGGGATAAGCCAGTTAGGTGCATTAAAAGGGGGAATATTTTGGAACCAAAAGGAACATTGTGTCACAAGGAATGCAGAATGATATTTTTTTATATCTGGAGGACCAACCCCACCTTCACATTTGGGCAGTTGTAATGTCTTAAGACTGATTTTTGCGGGTTTATTATTCCAGATCAACTTAGTAAATAACTTATATAATTTAACATAAAAAGTGGACGGGAAAGAGAAGTCCAGCATAGACAATCAGTATAGAATTTGAGGGGTTATAGACAATTTAATTGCTTCAATATGTCCCCACCAATTGAGATGAAGATTAGACCATATATCCAGTTTCTCTTTGGTATTAGTTAAAATTGTGGAACAGTTGGTTTCAACTGTATCTTCAATCAAATCAGTAAAAGTTATTCCTAAATATTTGAGTCTTTTTGGAGACCAAACTTTATCAGTATTTGCTAGCATTGCAGAATTACACAAAATATTTAATGGGAAAAATTCTGTCGCATTAGTATTCAGAGAAAAACCAGAAACATCAGCAGGCATTTGAATAATATTGAGAACAATAGGTATAAAGGTAAGGGGATCATTAACATATAAAAACATCATCAGCATTTGCGGAAATTTTAATGTTAGTATTTTTCAAAACAACACCTGTCGATATAGCACTAATATGAAGAGATCATAAGAGGTGTTAAATTGCAATAAGAAAAAGTAAAGGAGAAAGGGGCATCCCTGCCGAGTGCCTGTATGTAAGTGAAATGAGGAAGAACATACACCATTGACAAAAATGGAAGCTGAGGAAGCTAAAACAATGCTTTAATCATATCAATAAAAATAGGACCAAAATGGAATACTTCTAAAGTTTTAAATAAAAATTGCCAATTGACCGTATCAAATGCCTTTTCCGCAACTAAGGCCATTACACCAATTGGACAGCTGGATTCTTTGGCAAGGGATAATACATGACAGAGCAATCTGGTATTGTGAGCGGACAATCTACCTATCATAAAGCCAGTTTGATCGGGGTGTATAATATTGGATAATAAGGGTGATAATCTATTTGCTAAAATGTTGGCATATATCTTACAATCCTGATTAATTAAAGATATGGGATGAAAGTTTGATCCTAGGGTATGGTCTTTATTAGGTTTGGGAAGAACAAATATAGTGGCATCATTAAAAAGATCCCCCATCAAGGAAGTGCGTTGAAAATCTGTAAAAAGGGAAAATAAAAAAGATGATAACTGGTCCTGAAAACATTTGTAAAATTCAGCCGGAATACCATCTGGACCTGGAGGTCTTTTGGTATTTAATGCATTGATTGCTGCAACAATTTCTTTAACATCAAAAGGACTATCTAAGGTCAATCTATCAGCAGCAGAAATCTGAGACAATCGACAAGAAGTAAGAAAGTCACTGATAACACTGTTGTTAGATGCGAGAGGTTCATGATATAAAGAAGAGTAAAGGAAAGAAACTATTTCAGTATAACCTCAACATCTGTCATATATGTACCATTATTCGTTTTGATGGCTGGAATTTTAATCCTGTCTCTCTTGAGGCGTATATAATTAGCTAACAGTCAACCAGATTTGTTGGAATTAAAATGAAAGTTGGATTTTTCCTTGGTGATAAATAAACATGATATTTTACCAAGCATACAATTAGATTTGTATCTATATTTCTGAAGTTGAGATTTATATTGTGGATCTCTAGATGAAACAAAAAGTCTTTCCACATATGCAATCTGTTTCTCTATTTTGGTGAGGTGGGAATAAAAAGATTTATTTTCATGTGCCATAATAGAAATTTCAACTCCACGATTGTAGGCTTTAAAAGCACCCAGTGTATAATTTTGGAAGTGTCCCTTGAGTTAATATTCAGAAAATAATCACTAATAGCTAAGGGCATATTTTAGAATTGGTTGGATTAAGAACTATATCCGAGTTCATTCTCCATTTTTTATTAGAAAATTGGGGGTCAGAAATACATAATGAAAAGGAAATCAAAGCATGGTCTGAAACCGTAATAGGGTGTATAACTGCCTCGCTAATCATATGACATAGATTACATAAAGTTAATAAGTAATCAAGCCTAGAAAAAGAGGAGTGAGCATTGGAAAAGAAGGTAAATTCTTTATCTGTACTATGTGCCAATCTCCAAAAATCAACCGATTTGGTAACAGAAAAAGTGATTTTAAAGCAAAAAATACTTTGTTAGGTCGGAATTTAAAAGCAGAGGACTGGTCAAGCAAAAGATCCTTGATAAGATTAAAATTACCAAAAACTATGAGAGACATATTACCAATTTTGAGTATTTCAGCAGAGACATAAGACCAGAAAGAAGGATCATCTGAAGTAGGGGCATATATAATGGCCAAATTTAAAATGAGTTTGTCAATTTGAATTTGAGCATAAACAAATCTACCATCTGCATCATGATGATGCAATAAAAGTTGCACCTGAGTTCTGTGTGAAAAAAGATAGCTCCACCATTTTTACGTTTTGCAGCAGAAGATGAAACCATAAGCCTTACCCAACCTTTAGACATGGTATGTAATATCTTATCATCCACATGAGTTTCTTGTACAAAACAGATATCAACATCTGATTTTTTGAGATATTCTAAAATTGTACGTCTTTTAACTGTGTGCCTCAAACCCTTCACATTTAATAAAGCAACAAGTGGATTTTGTGGATCAGACATATTGCCCTAAGAGTAGTAGAAGAAGAAGAAGGAGAAGAATAAGAAGAAGAGGAGAATAAAAGAAGAAAAACAGTAGCCCATATAAAAAGGACAAACCAAGACGAACAACATGAAAGAGAGGTCAGATTACAAGACCTCATATCAATGCAACAGTGGAAACGGAGGCGCAAAGCAAGAAAATCACCAACACATGCACCTGCATAAAGAGAGAATGGCAACCTACATTAACCACTTCAGCGCTAATGACAAGGGTAACTCGTCATGGACTTTCCATTGATTTCAATGGAAAGTCAATGGAAGCTCATCAGGTGCCTTAGCAGCCAAGTGGTTAAGGACTATAGAATGTTAGCCAGCAGAACCAGAAGGCTGAGAGTCCATGTGAATAGGATTAAGCTGGTCCAAGAATCAGATTATGTAAATGTAAATGTAAATGTACAGGAATTTATATAGCGCAAATCACCGAGTGGTTTCTAAGCACTTGCTTAGGGAACCCGTCCTGGTATTCCCCTGTGAGATAACCCCGGCAGGGTATCCGCAAGGTGAAAGCCAGGCATCCCACCGCGAGGGGCCGTTGTGGAGATTAAGCAAGCTATTGCCCAGAGTCGCAGAGTGTGAACCGAGTAGGCACCGGAGCGAGAATTGTCGAGTCCATGGACATTTTAGGACTCATGACCCCGCCGAGCCGGGAATTGAACCCTGGTCCCGGGCTGACCTCTGCTTCCAGGTCTGCCTCCTCTAACCAGTGAGCCACACTTCTCCAGATTAGATCTGCAGGAGCTGAAAAATACTTGGAGACATCATTTTTCCCGATGTGCATAATCGCAGGATCAAAAAGGCCATATTTGTAACCAGCTTCTCCCAAACAAGGCCTCAGTTCTGAAAATGTCGTCGTAGTTAAACTGTCTCCTTTGCAAAATCTTGAATAAAGACTTTATTTCCTTCAATTAGGAGAGAAGGTATTTCTCGGGCAGCCTTTCGTATGAAGAGGAGGTGATGATGCCTCAGAACTTTTAAATATAATTTGTCATGGTTTGACCTAATGAGGTTTACGACTCAAGGGAATCCTGTGAGCCTTGTCAATCTCAAAACGTTCTGGAAATTTGATATTTAATATTTTAGGTAGAAGGTTTTCCAAGAAAAGAAGACCACTTTGACCCTTAATTCCCTCCGGGACATTAAATATGTGTAAGTTGTATTGTCTATTTCTATTTTCCAAATCCAATAAGGAACGTTGGAGAGAAGCAACCTGAGGAATGCATGGAGCCATAGTCGTGATGGCTTTAGTATTATCACAAATTTTTACATAAAAACCGGGACACAAAAGAGAACCTTGAAGAAGCCCTTATCATCGCATAATTATTGTCGTTATGGCAGGTGAATAACGGAGCTCAAAACACGGTGGCCATCTTAGATCATGCGTGCTGCCGACTAACTCAAATTGGAGTTTTTTAAGAGTGTCTAAAGTCACCTTAGAGAGTATGCTCTACTGGTGCAATCTGTCATCAGGTCAGTGAAGTCATTTAGAACCGTACTTGAATGAGAAACCTGAGGTGGTTGTTTGGTGGCATAGTATCTTGTGAGATAGAGTTCATTGAGCCGGATGGTGAGATGAGGAGAATGGCTATGGTTTATAATGTTGAAGTATGTGTTTGCAAAAACATAGTGTTATGTGTTGAAGCAGATTATGTTGTGTACAATATTGAGGGGCACATCATGTGGTAAAGATGATTATGTCAATGAACTGGTGGGTCATGCATGATGTAGTTTGGGTTCTTTGATGCTCTTTATAATGAGTGTGTGTAGCTTAAGTCACAGTGGCTCGGGTGTATGCAGTGAATCATAAGGAGGAGATATTGGGGTATGAAGGACATTGTGGTGGATAAGGCAGCGTGGAGTGGTTGGGTAGCATAATGATGCATTGAGTGAGGTTGCGCATGAGTCGGTGTGGGGTAATGTAGCAGGTGTGTCAGAATATGATGATTGATGGTTTGGGAGCCTCAACCAGAGCAGTGTGTTGTTGAGTGATTCTGAGGGCAATTGTTAGTAGGAATGTAACTATGGATCAGTGAACAGTTTGGGATAATGTGGTGTGGAGTTGTGTGTTGTGATATCTGGCTGCACATTGTGGTATGATAAGCATGAGGAAGGGGAATGGAAGGCGAGAAAGATAGAGAATAACGAGAATGGGAAGGGAAAGGGGTAAGATAAAAACAAAATTATCTGAGTTAACAAAAGAGTATACAAGATGCAATGGAGGAGTGGGGAAAAGGAGAAGCTGTGAAACAAGAGTGTGAAAGGGAGGAGTGGTGAAGCGTAAATGGTGGTAAGGGAATTACATTTTATACTACTTCGGGGTAACAAATGTCTAACATTTTCCAATAAACATAATGCACATGATATGCATGTGAATTGTTTCTGGCCAAGGTTCACTAGGGACATCACATATTCAACAAGTGTAAATCCAACGGCCTGACAGCTGTAAACAGTGATAAAACTTTGAAGAATTTAGAATCAATTATTATTTGTTTTACCCGAACTCCTATTGTTTCAGTGCCATTTTAAAAGAAAAAAAATATTTTTCCTTTATCCCTTAATACCAAGCATTCCAAGAACGGACCAGTAAAAGGTTATTAAAATAGGCGGAATAAGGCGGAATAATACAGCGCAGGAAGCAAAATATGTCATATGTTACATCTCCAAGGCGAGGTCATAAAACAAAAAATGAGAAGCAAAGGATACAAATTACTCAAGACCGTCTATTCAGATCATAGGTTAAAATGTCTGTAGCTTACCTGTATGAATCATTTCATCAAAAAAGATATCTGTGTAAAATTGCTTGCCTTTGGGCAATATGTAAAAATATTCTGCTTATTTGTACCAAAATGCACATTCTAGCAAAGTCCATATCAAGCCTGGAAGGTAGCCAATTGCTTAATAAAATGGGCCAGTGTCCATTTTCTTTGCAAATATGTTCCTTATCCCTAACTTTATTTAAAATGTGTATATGACAGTGGGGAGTTGTTACAATCTCCATCTGTTGTAAATTTGCTTTGTTAGCCTATGTTAAGTAATTTTGTGTTATGTAATCATGTTAGGTTATTTTACATTATGTTGTGTTATGTGTACGTCTACATCATTTTAAACAATTTTTGTGGTACTACTTCAAAATTTGGATGCCCTTCACGGTTCTCTGATTTTTGTTGTCAGGAGTGAAAGTGGCATACTAATATTGTATTTACTTTTGTTTCATATTGTATCAAGGTGGGTTTTATCAGATAGTAGCCATTAAGATAAGCGTTGAGTAATGTATTGCATAGTAGTATATTATGTTGGATGTTTGCAAGCAAGATCCTCTCATAAATCTATGTGGAGCCTCGTGGGTGTAGATGTGTGTGCTTTTCTAAGTGTATAGTTATCCATTGCTAAGCATGGATTTGTTGTTAGGTTACAAGTTATATTTGGCAGTTGCATTGACATGGTATAATAATATTTGTGTGTAGTTTTTATATATTTAACATATTTCTTTTTTAATTGGGTATTAATACAAAAATAGTACAATCACATTGTCATTCATATTTACAAATCAATCAATAAAAATTATCAAGATAATTCATGAGATCAGATCAATCTAAAAGAAACTCCATACAGTATGTAGATAGATTATAGCATGGAATCAATAGCTAGTACAAGTGTAAAAGTTCAAATTTATCTGCTATATAGGTAATACATTAAATAATTTAAAGAAACTGGGAAGTCTTCTGAAATGCCTCTCTTTTTTTTGTTTTTTGGCATATGTTGCTTCTACAAATCTTACTCATTCCATTTTAGCTATCAAGTGGGCGAAAATAAAATGTCTGGTGACTTCCAGTGCTGAAGAATGGGCAAGTGACATTAAGGTAAAAACTAACTTCGTATTGGACCTGTTAAAGCTGTATGGTTTCTTACTTAACCAATCAAAATAGTAAAAGAATCAAGAGTGAGTTTCTTACCCAAACTAGAGCTTAAAATGAAAACAGATCCTCCCAAAATACAGGCAAACATGGGCATGTTGCTGATGTAGGTTGCCAATTGCGTAGTTCATTGTTAAAGCATCTAAAACACCCATTTAAACATGATGGAAAAGCTTTATAATTGCTTTGGGGGTTATAGTACAACTGCCATCTTTTTTTATACATGTTTTTATTTATTGAGGGTTCAAACCTTCAGATTTCAGAAAGCCAGTACAGAAACAGCAATTTCTCAATTCAGATCAATCTTATAAAATAGCAATAAATGTACTACACACATTTTGACATGAAGCTAAGATTGGAACGGAAAAAATATACATGAAAGGAATAATACCTCTTAAACTAGGAGTGCATATTAACTATGAGCCTCTTCATCTCTACTCTGTATATTGCATCTAGCAAGTTTAGATTTCTCAATAAACAAATCACAAACAAAAAATATCATAAATTAACTCTCCCACCCCCCTCCCCCCTGGTCACATAAAGAATCTTTGGTCATGCCATAGGCCACTTCACCCAATCGCTCTATACAACTGTGTAATTATTCTATGGTTATCACGGGAGCGTCCGAACATTGCTCCCCTAAATCATACTCAGTGCGGACTACATGTGTGTCCTCCGATCGCTGCGCATCAGAAGCAATCTCCAAGGGTACCTCCAACATCAAAGTATACCAGGTCCAGCATCCTCTTCCAACTTATCACCCCTTCTGACCCTCTTCATATGGATCCATTCCGCTGTTGCCCATTCCTTCAAATCTTTGGTCCAACTTTCCACCTTGGGGGGTTGGGAGCCCATCCAGTGGATTGTTATCCATCTCATGGCCAGCACTAGTCCAAGTTGGAGAAGTCTATGTTTAAGCTTCTTACCTTTGGGACAGGGTAGTAAACCCAACAGTATCTCTTTAATAGACTGGGATACAGTCCACCCCATAACTCGGTGCAATTTCTCTAGTATGGAGTCCCAAAAAGAATTCAGTCTCGGACACTCCCATACCATATGCAAAAATGAGGCAGCATCACAACCACATCTGGGACAACAAGAGGAACGATCCGGATATATTTTATGCAGCACCCCTGGGGTTACAGAGGTTTGATGTAAAATATTAAATTGGATGAGTTTAAATCTGGTATTGGAACTGATTTGTCTTACTCCTTCATGTACCCTCTTCCATTCAGAATCTGCAAGAGGCACCTCCAACACTTCATCCCATCTAGACTGAATTGGTAGTGGGTGCACAGCAAGATCAATCCTTAATGCTCTATAAATATGAGAGACCAGTCTATGGCCTCCAGCAAGACTCACAAGGGCCTGAAAGGTGGCAGCTATTGGGGGCTTCTTGGGGAACAATGGCCATATCTCCCTTGCCACCGCAGACACTTTTTCATACTGAAGATATTGACCCCTGCCCAGATCAAATCCAGTCACTGCTTCCTCCCAGATCAGAAAATGCTGCTTTAAATACAAATCTCCCATCTTTGTACAGCCGCCCTCCACCCATCCAGAGACGGACATAACTTGACTGATCTGCCCAAATGGGACAACAGCCCATAATGGGGCCTGAGTGGCATAAGGCGCCCTTCGTATTGCAACCTTAACTGCAGACTCCCATGTAGAGGCCACATGCCTAATAATATATGGGAGATGATCAGGCACACGTAGTAGTAGTAGGCATTTATTGAGTGCATATATCACCCATAGGTCTCATAGCGCTTTGCCAAACAAAGGAAATTATGAAGGAGCAGGACTAAGGATTAAAATAGCCGAGTTTTAAGAGCTTTACAGAATTTTGTGTGGTCATTTTCCAGGTGTAGCCGTAGCGGCAGTGAGTTCCATAGTTCAGGTGCAGTTTTTGAGAAGGACCTGTGACCATTTTTTACAGTGTGGATCTTTGAGATCGTTAAGAGATGTTTACTGGCCGAGCAAAGGGTTTGCATTGGCTGATGTTTAGTCAGTTTTTTTGCTAAGTAGGCAGGTGTCAAACCAGGCTACGTCGTCCCTTACCTTGTCCTGATAGCGAAGCCCTCTGGAATGACGTAGATGATTTTCGCAGAGACGCAAGGGACCAACTTCCCAAATGACTAACTATACTCTTACTGAAATTTTATTCACAGTAAAAATAAACCTAGAAATAGGGGAGGAGGGCCGGTACTGGACGTTGATGGGTAGGATGATTCTTGCTGTCAACCTGCGAGGCAACAAGTATCAAAGTTGTAAACACAAGACCTACTTGATTCGCTACTTCCTAGACTACAATTCTAAGGTTTTACCTATCTACTCTTGGGAAGAGTTTTAGTCATAAACCTACCTGCGATCAGTCTTGTCTTGGCGAACGTCCAGTATGTCTTTGTCTTGTCTTGAAATTCAAGTCATCAGATTTTCTCTCTGGTGAGTTGTTCAAGAAGTGGGTTGCTATAAGATACAAAATGCATTCAGTTAAACACTATTCCTAGTCTTCTCTCTTTACATACATGAAGCTTCCTATTGCAAACTTACTTGAAATTGTTTTCATTTAACTCTAATAAAGGGGTTCTGCAAGCTCTTGAGTCTTGGCCTGCTCTTTTTAAGAAAACAAAATAACACAGGGAAAAATACAAAATGCACAATGACCTCACTTTCCTTGAAGCCTTCCTATTTAGCATTCAATTTCTGCCAAGAAAATATTGTCTCTAACAATAAAATACTGCGAAATTCCTACACCACAATAACTTCTTGCAATGTCAAAATGTTAAAATGTCTCAGATTACTTCTTTCCAGTAACGCTGCCAGGAAATAAATGTTCCAAAATTGTTCGAGTCTTTCTTGCGTTGGGCGCCTGAAATAATAGCAAGATTGCACTTAACTTTGTTTTCCTTTCTTCCTTGCAGGAGTCGAGATGAAGGAAAATCCGAAATGATGACTTCAGACAGCTTCTGGGTCATCTAAAAGGTCAGTGCCACGGAGAATTTCCAGATGCGATCCTTCCTCGAGTCAGATGAAAGGCAAAGCGTCTTCTAGAAAGCTGGGTGCGGTTTAAATAGTAGGCCGCACCCAGAAAGCTCTAGAAGTAACGTGCACTCTTTCACGCAAGCTGACAGCCTAGCGCAGCTAGCGTGATAAATGTCATACACTTTCAGGGCATTGCAGCAGTCAGCATAAAAGACGGTTCTCTGGCAATTCAAGTGCAAGTTTAAAGAAAGTAAATCAAACCCTATGTAAATACAAAGAAACTGTATAAAATACTAGGTGCCTTCCCAATAATAATTGCAGCAGAAAAACATGTACAATAATAGAAAAACATTACATTACCACATACTGATAATCAGGACGTGCGGGTGCACGGGAAAGGGTTTTTTTTTTTAAGGACTAAAAATGCCATAAGAATGGTGGGACGGAGGGTCCGAATCTGCGCGGGGAGACAAGATTGGAGAGTCATGACAGTACTCCCTCCTCAAGATCCCTCCTAAAACCGGTGAGATAGGTTTAGGTTTATTAGGATGTTGTAAATGAAAGGTTCCAACCTTTCTTGGAGCATTCTTCAGGTTTTCCAAAGGTTCCCATGATCTTTTCTCAGGACCGTACCCCTTCCAATCTACCAAATACATGAGTTTTCCTCGCAATCGTTTAGAGTCTAAAATAGTTTTAACTTCATATTCGGGATTACCTTCTACCATGATGGAAGGGGGATGATGAATCAACCTAGTAAGAGGGTTAAAAGGTTTAATTAGCGATACATGGAACACAGGATGGATCGGGTATTTTGGAGGAAGAGTTAATTTGACGCAAACTGGGTTAATGATCTTTTCTATGGGAAAAGGACCAATAAATCTGGGGTTGAATTTGCGATTCCCTTTTATCTTTAAGTTCTTGGTGCTTAACCAGACCTTTTCTCCAAGAGAGTATTTAGGTTGCTCAGTTCTATGTTTATCTGCAGAAGTCTTTTGATACTCCTTTGCACGTGCCAAATTGTAAGAAGCCTGTTCTTGGATAGAAGATAATTTTGACACATATTCAGTGAGTGCAGGAACAGGAGTAGAGTCCTCGATATTTTTTGGGAAACATTTGGGATGGAAACCATAATTACAAAAGAATGGAGACATTTCTAAGGAAGCATGGTTCACGTTGTTGTAAGCAAATTCTAATGGGCTTAACAGACTTGACCAATCTGCGGCTGAATGTGCTAACATACAGCGAAGAAATTGTTCAATAGTTTGATTGGTGCGTTCAGTTAAACCATCAGTTTGGGGCTGATAACTAGATAATAATCGTACATCCATATTCAAGAGGGAACCTAAATTCCGCCAAACACGTGATATGAATTGGAACCCCCTGTCTGAAATTACTACAGACGGGATGCTGTGCAATCGTATAACATTTTCCATTACAAGATGAGTCAGTTCCATGGCTGTAGGTAGACCTTTTAAAGGGATGAAATGGGCCATACGAGAAAATTGGTTCACTATAGTCAAGATGGTTGTATGACCTTTTTGAGTTTTGGGAAGCTCCACTATAAAATCTAAAGAGACTGTATGTCATGGATGAGGTGGGATGGGAAGAGGCGTTAATAAACCACTAGGAGCCTGATGTGAGACCTTATTCTGAATACAAACACTACAAGTTTCTACAAAATGTTGAACATCTTTTAACATGGATGGCCACCAGAAGGTTTGTTTTATTAATTCGTAGGTCTTAATAATGCTTGAATGAGCTGTTAAAGGAGTGTCATGGTGTAAGTGAATTATAGTCTCTTGAAGTGATTTTGTAGGAACCATTATGAGATCATGTACCAGGATTAGTTTATCTTTTTCCTGAAGATAGGGAAACTCCCTCTTCCATTCGTCTACCTCTTTCTTTTGCACTTCCTTCTTGATATCAACAATGATGTCACAAACTGATAAACTGGCTTGAAAACATGATGTGGGAATCACAGGATGAACTTCAGAAAGTTGTTCAACATTGTTTTCGCCTAATCTGGACAAAGCATCAGCTTTGAGATTTTCTTTTCCAGGACGATATGTTATGACAAAATTATAGTGGTTAAAAAACATTGACCATCTTAATTGTCTAGCTGACAGAGCTTTTACAGACCGTAAAGCCTGGAGATTTCTGTGGTCTGTATAAATTGTTACAGGGTGACAAGCTCCTAACAAGTAATGGCGCCATTCCTCAAAGACTGCTTTTATAGCCAAAAGTTCTTTGTCAGCGATTGCATAATTTAGTTCTGCTTGGGAAAATTTCCTTGAATAAAAAGCAATTGGGTGCATTTGTCCTGTGTTTAAATTTCTTTGAGACAAAATGCCACCTAAGGCAAATTGTGAAGCATCTGCTTCCACAATAAAAGGCTGACTAGGATCGGGATGACTTAAAATTGGAGCAGATGTAAATCTCCTTTTAAGTTCTTGAAAAGCCTTTTCAGCTGAGTCTGACCACACAAATGTTTCTCCTTTTCGCAATAATCTCGTGATGGGAGTAATAATTTGAGAAAAGTCTTGTATAAAGCGACGGTAGAAGTTTGCGAAGCCCAAGAAGCTTTGAACATTTTTTACAGAAGTTGGACTTGGCCAAGAGGTTACTGCGTCGACTTTTTTCTGATCCATCTCGATTCCCTTGGGACTGATAACATAACCTAGGAAATCTACCCTGGACACATGAAACAGACTTTTCTCCAGTTTTACGTATAAAGAATTTGAAAGCAATTTTTGAAGAATGGCACGAACTTGTTGTAGATGTTCCTTCTCAGAGTTGGAAAAAATAAGAATATCATCAATATATACCACACAGCATACATCTATGAATTCGTGCAATACTTCATTTATAAAAAATTGGAAAGCAGCAGGTGCATTACAAAGTCCGAATGGCATAACTTGATATTCGAAGAGGCCAAATTTTGTACGAAACGCTGTTTTCCATTCATCGCCTTTTCGGACTCTTACCAGATGGTATGCACCGCGCAAATCCAATTTAGTATACATGGTTGCTTTTTTTATTTGGTCTAACAGAGTAGGAATAAGTGGCAAAGGATACCTGTTCTTAATGGTAACGTTATTCAAAGCTCTGTAATCGATACACGTGCGCAACTCTCCTCCTTTTTTCGGAATGAAAAAAAGAGAAGAAGACACAGGGGATTTGGAATGTCGAATAAAGCCATTTGCCAGGAATTCGTCAAGATATTCTCTAAGATGTACATTTTCGTTCTCTGTAAGGGCATAAATCCTACTACAAGGCAGAGTGGCTCCAGGTACTAAATCAATTCTACAGTCAAAGTCCCTGTGAGGAGGAAGAGTGTTAGCCTTTTTTTTATCGAAAACGTCCAAAAGATCTGAGTAAACAGATGGAACACCATCAAGGGCTAGAACACTAGTAGATTCAGTTGTAAAGTCAAATCCTTGTATTACATCCACTTGTTTCTTTAAAAGGAAACAATGATTAGAACAGTGTATAGAATTAAACGTTAATTCTTTAGTGACCCAATCAATCCTTGGGTTGTGCTGCACTAACCAAGGAATCCCTAAAATTAATTTAAATTGAGGGGCATCTATGATGTCAAATCGGATTCTTTCTCTGTGAATCGGTGAACTGTCCATTTCTAGCAGTTCAGTTTGTCTGTCGATTGGACCTGAAGTCAGTTCCTTTCCATCTACAGCCCTTACGGTTTCTGGACAACTTTTAAGATCTGAGGTAAAACCTAATTGAGTGAAAAGGTGCGAATCAATAAAATTTCCTGTTGCTCCTGAGTCTATGATTGCTTCAACTTTCCTAGAATGTGATGTTGGAAGTAAACTCCTTAAAATCACTACAATACAGAAATGTTTACAACTAACGGGAGGAACTGTGGAGGCCAAACTAGAATTCTTACTCGATAAACTGACCTCTTCCTTCATCGAGTTCTCTAGTTTTCCGACACTTCCTGAGTTAAAGCAATTTCTGTTTGTTTTGTCTTAGTCTTGTTAGGTCGTGTAGGACATTCTTTAACGAAATGACCAGTCTTACAGCAATACAAACATTGATTTAGTTTTCGTCTCTTTTCTTTTTCGTCTTTAGATAAGGGACCTCTTATTGAGCCTATCTGCATAGGTTCTACAGGATCTACTCTTGGGTTGTTCTCTCGAGATAAAGACGTGGTCTTTTCCTTAAAGAAAACCAGTTTGTGGTCAGATCTCCCTTTCTCTCCTCTTCTTTCAAGAAGCCTATGGTTTAACTTAACCGCCAAATCTATGAACTCATCGATGTCTTCCGGGGGTTCTAGGATCTGAGAGACCATGTCTTTCAAATCGTCCCTTAAACCCCTGTAAAATATTGAGACTCTCTTCTCATAAGGCCAATGAGCTTCTAGAACCAGACGATTACATTGAGAGATATAATGAAGCAAATCCGAAGAACCTTGCTTCAAACCTAGAAGTTCATTGTCTGCGGACTGTACGAAAACATGTTTAGCAAAAATCTTTTTTAGTGCTCGCTCAAAATTTCCAAAGTTGTATAAAAGAGGGTCATCCTTCTCCACTAAAGGAACAGACCAAAGAGCTGCATCGCCTCCTAAATAGGATAACATAAAAGCCACTTTAGAGGAATCGTCAGGAAAGGCGGTTACTTTGGCTAAAAAATGCAAATGGCATTGCTGCAAAAATATGGAGAATTTATTACTATCCCCATAAAACCTCTCTGGCTGCGCTAGGGAGTGGGAATGGGAGTTACCACTTGGATTTGAGTCTGGGGTCCTGAGTCAGAAGACGTTCCATGGAAGGTTGCTGGTTTCAAAATAGGCTTGTGTTGAATCGCCTCCTGTAAAGAAGACATATCCCTACGTAAAGAAGCATTTTCTTCTCTCAGGTCATTTAGGATAGCTGCAATATCCTGCAAAGAAACTTGGTCCATTGTGTCTGGGCGAAAAAATATCCGTGGGCTTTGCCTTCTGTCAAACCAGGCTACGTCGTCCCTTACCTTGTCCTGATAGCGAAGCCCTCTGGAATGACGTAGATGATTTTCGCAGAGACGCAAGGGACCAACTTCTCAAATGACTAACTATACTCTTACTGAAATTTTATTCACAGTAAAAATAAACCTAGAAATAGGGGAGGAGGGCCGGTACTGGACGTTGATGGGTAGGATGATTCTTGCTGTCGACCTGCGAGGCAACAAGTATCAAAGTTGTAAACACAAGACCTACTTGATTCGCTACTTCCTAGACTACAATTCTAAGGTTTTACCTATCTACTCTTGGGAAGAGTTTTAGTCATAAACCTACCTGCGATCAGTCTTGTCTTGGCGAACGTCCAGTATGTCTTTGTCTTGTCTTGAAATTCAAGTCATCAGATTTTCTCTCTGGTGAGTTGTTCAAGAAGTGGGTTGCTATAAGATACAAAATGCATTCAGTTAAACACTATTCCTAGTCTTCTCTCTTTACATACATGAAGCTTCCTATTGCAAACTTACTTGAAATTGTTTTCATTTAACTCTAATAAAGGGGTTCTGCAAGCTCTTGAGTCTTGGCCTGCTCTTTTTAAGAAAACAAAATAACACAGGGAAAAATACAAAATGCACAATGACCTCACTTTCCTTGAAGCCTTCCTATTTAGCATTCAATTTCTGCCAAGAAAATATTGTTTCTAACAATAAAATACTGCGAAATTCCTACACCACAATAACTTCTTGCAATGTCAAAATGTTAAAATGTCTCAGATTACTTCTTTCCAGTAACGCTGCCAGGAAATAAATGTTCCAAAATTGTTCGAGTCTTTCTTGCGTTGGGCGCCTGAAATAATAGCAAGATTGCACTTAACTTTGTTTTCCTTTCTTCCTTGCAGGAGTCGAGTTGAAGGAAAATCCGAAATGATGACTTCAGACAGCTTCTGGGTCATCTAAAAGGTCAGTGCCACGGAGAATTTCCAGATGCGATCCTTCCTCGAGTCAGATGAAAGGCAAAGCGTCTTCTAGAAAGCTGGGTGCGGTTTAAATAGTAGGCCGCACCCAGAAAGCTCTAGAAGTAACGTGCACTCTTTCACGCAAGCTGACAGCCTAGCGCAGCTAGCGTGATAAATGTCATACACTTTCAGGGCATTGTAGCAGTCAGCATAAAAGACGGTTCTCTGGCAATTCAAGTGCAAGTTTAAAGAAAGTAAATCAAACCCTATGTAAATACAAAGAAACTGTATAAAATACTAGGTGCCTTCCCAATAATAATTGCAGCAGAAAAACATGTACAATAATAGAAAAACATTACATTACCACATACTGATAATCAGGACGTGAGGGTGCACGGGAAAGGGGTGGGTTTTTTAAGGACCAAAAATGCCATAAGAATGGTGGGACGGAGGGTCCGAATCTGCGCGGGGAGACAAGATTGGAGAGTCATGACAGCAGGCCCCTTGTTGTTCAGGGTTTTGTGTAACAAGCAGCATATTTTGAAGTTGACCCTCTTTCTTATAGATAGCCAGTGGAGTGTCTTCAGGCTGGGAGCAGATGGGGAGAGGGGGTAGGTTCAAGACCAGTCTCGCCGCGGTGTTCTGCAGCACTGAAAGTTTGGACAAGAGTCTTTTATTTATGGATGCGAACAGTGCATTGCCATAATCCAAAACTGTTGATGATTAGTCCATGTACAAGAGCATCCGAGAGCAGAGGGGAATCCATTTAAGGATTTTCCTAAGGGAGCACATTACACCATAACTAGTGCAGACCACGGAGTTAACATGGTCAGCCATGGAAAGTTTATTATCCATGATAATTCCCAAATTTCAGACTGCTGTTTTGGGCAGTGGGCATGGCCCTAGGGTGGAAGGCCACCAATCGGTGGTTCATATATGTTGCGCGTCTCCAAACAGCATGATTTCTAACTTGTTTGAATTGAGCAGTAGGTGATTAGTTGACATCCAGTCATTAACCGCAGACATGCACAGTTTAAATCTACGTTGTGTGTTGGTGGGATCTGGATCGAGAGTGATCAACAGTTGTGTGTCATCGGTGTAGGAAACTGTATCAAAGCTGTAGGCTCTGATTATTTTGGCCTGGGGTGATACATAAAGATTTAAGAGAGTGGGACTCAAAATTGATCCCTGGGGAACTTCCTTGTCAATGGGTTGGCTATTTGAACAGAAATCCCCTATTTGCACCTTAGAGGACTGCCCCGTTAGGTAACTCTTGAGCCACCTCAGAGCCAGGCCGTCGACACCAAACTCCTATAGGCGCTCCAATGAGGATGTCATGAGAGATGGTGTCGAAAGCAGCCGATAAGTCGAGTAGGATAAGGATGGCGGACTGTCTGGCATCAAGAGAGAGCCGCCTCGGTGCTATGATACGACCAAAAGCCTGATTGAGATGAATCTAACGAATTAATGACATTTCTACACATGAAAACACTCCGCCTACTATCACAACGCAATTTTTGTCCACAGATACCATGACTCCATATTCAAGTATCCAGTGTTGAATATAAAGTGAAATTCAGTAAGTCTGCTTATTTATTTTCTAACTTCTTTTTCCTCACTTTTTTAAAATATTAAAATCCCAATTCCACCGTGCTTTCTGCGGGTTCCCTTCAGTGCTGCTCAGCACCTTTTTGTTTTCCACAGCTCAGCATGGCAGTGGTGGAGAGCTCCATTTATGTTTCTCCGTGGCTGTGTTTCTCTTTTTTTTCATTATAAGCCTTGCGGAGTGATAGTATTTGCACGCAGAATGTATGCGGACTGAAAGTATGCGTGGTTAAAGTATTTGTTATGAAGAATTCATTGTGAAATTCTTTTTACCGAATCTAACAGGTTGTTACTTTCTAAGTATGTGGACAGTTGGTGGGTAATGGCCACTTTCATTACCTTGCCAAATAAAGGTAGGAGAGAGATTGGTCTATAATTGGCGAGTTGTTTAGGGTCAGCTGTAGGCTTTTTCAAAATAGGTCTGACGATAGCTTCCTCCCAGTGCAAGGGTACAGTGGACTGTGAAAGTGACAGATTCAAGATATAGGTTAAGTTGGGGGTGAGTGCTGGACTCATTTTGGATAGGATCTGGGTGGACGTGGGATCAATTTGTGAGCCAGATTTCATCTTACTTAGTATGGTGGATGTATCTTCCTCTGTTAGTTTACAAAAATTCTTTGAGAGAGTTGGTGTTCCAAGGGAGGGTTTCAGCCAATCTATCAGGGGTATTTATCACTTGGGGCAAGAGTTTTTGGATATCATTTATCTTGTTTACAAACAAAGCTGAGAGGGAATCAACCCACTCCTGCGAAGCAGTGAGTGTAGGCATGCCGGAGGAGGGGTTAGTGAATTACTTCACAATCTGTTATTGCTCCTCACTGGAGTTTGAGGCCAGGCTGATGATGTCCCCTAGGTACGATTTTTTGGCCATCCCCATGTTGTCCATGTAGCGGTGGTGTAGGGTTATATACTGCTGCCTATCCATTGTGCTTTTTGTGAGTCTCCATTTGCGTCTCCATTTGCGTCTGCCTTCCTGATAGTGAGTTTAGCGCTTTTTAGGTCTGGAGTGAATCAGGGGGATAGTTTTTTGGGGCACTTAGTTTTCTTCTTTGGGGCAATTATGTCTAAGGATGTGACAATGGCTGTCTCAAAATGTATGCTCTGAAAAACAAAGGTCCTTAGCTTATCAGAATTAACAACATCAATATAATATAGGCCATAATAGGAGACTATATTTATCTTCTGTCCAGACGGACAGGGTATTTATTTGAACAAAATGAACAAAAATGATAAATGATTAAGAGGCACAGTCCTGTACCTTACTCAAGAGAGACAAACAACATAAAAGGAATAGTGGTTCACAGACAAAAAACGAGCAATAATGGCCACTTTTGACTCAGTGTTTGGATTAAAGTATTGCCAGGAAAATGCTAGACACACCTGAATAAAACACAATGGTTAGGTTGTGAAAGCACTATCTGAAGTCGACGTTTCGATCCCTCTTGCTCTAGTTACATGGGATCATCATCAGGACTAAAATTTGACAACATTTGCCTGCCTGTAATACTAGTACAACCACCTGTTTAGGAGGAAGAAAGGGGAAAAAAAGGAAGGGAGAAAAGTAGCCAAAGGTTGAATTACTGACTAATTCTCCAACGTACAAGCATGTCCATTTGTTGTGCACACTTTGCATTTATTCGGAATCGACTTAACGTGCTCTAATTGGTGTGTAGTAAATTGTGAAGGAGCCTGGCACACATGACCGGGTGCACGAGTGACTGGCGTTACGCAGTACTCCTAATTTGCTTCAATTTAGGAAGAGCTTGAAGACATGGCTTTTTAATGCTTAGTTGTTTTTTGGGGGGTTTTTCTTTTCTGTATTGTTTCGTGTTATGTTATTACACACTGAGTTGTTTGTGGAAAGCGCCGGGACACTCTGTCGGAGTAGCCGTGCGCTATATAAATACAATTTAACATAACATAACATAACATAACATAACTGGTGTTATCAGACTAAATTATTGTTCCTGACTGATCCTCAGTCGTATAACTACGAGATCGATAACTCGGATATTAAAACTAAAATGTAAGCAGTATGTGAGAATACAACTGAATTGCATGGACACGAATTGTCTTTACCTCATTAATTACTTCACATTTGAATTAGTTCACATTTAAGCCGAAGAAAATCAAGTATTTACAGAGACCCTCGAGTGTCCATTCATACGTGTACATCCATACTGTGTAATGAGGTGGGGGGCCTCAGGGCTAGCTTACCAAGGTCTGGGCTTGGTGATAGGAGCGTGTTGCATTGCCACCTGGGCAGGTAATGGCCGGGATATAGGTGTATTACCTAGGGGTGCAAAGGGAGGTGATTATAGGTTTATTGCGACAACTGGATCGGTCTCAAGGCATGCAGGATGTTGAAGGTTTACCTATATGTCCGGGTTCTAGGGATCCGAGCAATATTGGATAGATTTCACGGTCCTAGACTCGTACACCGGGATTACCTATCAAAAAGAAGAATGGGGTTAGAGTTTGGGGCGTACAGTTTCTGCTGGTCAGTGGCCGTGTATTAGGAGGGGGTGTACCTGTATCTCCTGGTGTATCGAGGTCCGGGCAGTCTCGATGAGCTGCAGGGTCCAGATGGGTTCACCGAGTTTGTTCTGAAACCGGCAAAATTAGGCAATTGGTCAGTTTCGGGTTCAAAACAGTCGCGGGTGCCGCAAAGTTCCGACTGGGGTGGGGGATTACTGCTCTTACCTCGGGGAGTGCTATGACGGTGGAGGGCAAGAAATTCACCCACAACGACACCACGTTTGAGAGACGCGCATTCTCTAATTGTAATTTGTCTAATGTTATTTATGCTATACAATGTCCATGCCCAAAACTCTATGTTGGACAGACGACACAAAAAGCAAAGACACGCATTGGCCAGCATAGAAGCAGAATAAGATGCAAAACTGCCACTGCCCCCCTGGTGGACCACTTCGCCGAAGCTGGGCATAACGAGAACGACATAAAATGGACAATATTGAAAGTCGTAAAATTACCACCCCGAGGTGGAGACATTGCTCAGATGCTCAACAGAGAGGAATTAAAGACAATGATACAATTGGACACGATAAGGAATGGTCTCGATCGAGCAGAAGACTGGACCACCTTACTATAATCAACCATCTGCCCTCCATGGCTCGGAAGATGGCAGACCTTGAGACTTTATTGAATCTGCAAATCAAAACCTTAATTCTGAACTATGAATCATTTCTGGTACACTGGTTTTAAAATGAAATTCTGATGTAACTCTGGCACTTATGGTTCACGCTATCGACCAGGCTACCCAGCCCGTTAATATAATATTTTTCTCCAAACTTTATTGTCTTTCAAAATGTCATGATTTTAATGCACCATTGTAAACACCATCGCTGCCTGCACATTCACACCCTTGCACCCCCCAGCTCCGCATAGAGTGCTGCCACCTTTTGATCTAGACTCGAATCACAAGGATTGGATAACCTTATTAGAGAATCGCCTTGACATGCCCCTGGAACGCGCTCCAAGATGGCGCTCAATCACAGTCCATGTCCCCCTTCCAAGATGGCCGACCCAATACGAAGGCCCCTTTTCATTTCTATTTACATGCCGCCCAAAGCCAAGTGAGCTCACTCCCGACCGTACTGCGATCTGAGCAGTTGACGGAGAGGACATCGTTACCCCGCCCCCAGGATCTCAATCCAACGGAGTCATAGCACTCCCCGAGGTAAAAGCAGTAATCCCCCACCCCAGCCAGAACTTTGCGGCACCCGCGACTGTTTCGAACCCCGAAACTGACCAATTGCTTAATTTTGCCGGTTTCAGAACATACTCGGTGAACCCATCCGGACCCTGCAGCTCATCGAGACTGCCCGGACCTCGATACACCAGGAGATACAGGTACACCCCCTCCTAATACACGGCCACTGACCAGCAGAAACTGTACGCCCCACACTCTAACACCATTATTATTTTGGATAGGTAATCCCGGTGTACGAGTCTAGGACCGTGAACTCTATCCAATATTGCTCGGATCCCTAGAACCCGGCCATATAGGTAAACCTTCAACATCCTGCACGCCTTGAGACCGATCCAGTTGTCGCAATAAACGTATAATCACCTCCCTTTGCACCCCTAGGTAATACACCTATATCCCGGCCATTACCTGCTGAGGTGGCAATGCAACACGCTCCTATCACAAAGCCCAGACCTTGGTAAGCTAGCCCTGAGGCCCCCCACCTCATTACACAGTATGGATGTACACGTATGAATGGACACTCGAGGGTCCCTGTAAATACTTCATTTTCGTCGCCTTAAATGTGAACCAATTCAAATGTTAAGTAATTAATGAGGTAAAGACAATTCGTGTCCATGCGATTCAGTTGTATTCTCACATACTGCTTAAATTTAAATTTTAATATCCAAGTTATCGATCTCGTAGTTATACGACTGAGGATCAGTCAGGAACAATAATTTAGTCTGGTAACACCAGTCACTCGTGCACCCGGTCATGTGTGCCCGGCTCCTTCACAATTTACGAGACACCAATTAGAGCACGTTAAGTCGATTCCGAATAAATGCAAAGTGTGCACAACAAATGGACATGCTTGTACGTTGGAGAATTAGTCAGTAATTCAACCTTTGGCTACTTTTCTCCCTTCCTTTTTTTCCCCTTTCTTCCTCCTAAACAGGCGGTTGTACTAGTATTAAAGGCAGGCAAATGTTGTCAAATTTTAGTCCTGATGATGATCCCATGTAACTAGAGCAAGAGGGATCGAAACGTCGACTTCAGATAGTGCTTTCACAACCTAACCATTGTGTTTTATTCAGTTGTGTCTAGCATTTTCCTGGCAATACTTTAATCCAAACACTGAGTCAAAAGTGGCCATTATTGCTCGTTTTTTGCCTGTGAAACACTTTTTCTTTTATGTTGTTTGTCTCTCTTGAGTAAGGTACAGGACTGTGCCTCTTAATCATTTATCATTTTTGTTCATTTTGTTCAAATAAATACCCTGTCCGGCTGGACAGAGGATAAATATAGTCTCCTATTATGGCCTATATTAAATTGATGTTGTTGATTCTGATAAGCTAAGGACCTTTGTTTTTCAGAGCATACTTCCCCACGGTCATCAGCCAACTGTTTGGGTTCCCTTGTTATATTAAATTGTCTCAAAATGTATGGCTCCCTTGTTTACATTAGTCATTTCAGAGGGAGAAAGGGGGACAAAGGTTGTAGTGAATGACTCAAGGTTTATTTCATGACCCATTCAGTTTCTGTTCTTTCCTTGGATCAGGTTGGATTTCTAAATGGCCCATATGAAAACCTATTAAGTGGTGGTCGGACCATAGAATGGGGAGAGTGTGGTTGACCTTAATATGATGTGAATTGGTAAATAGCAGATCTAATGTGTGACTGGCGGTATGGGGCCTATTATAAGTTGTTTTAAGCCCAATCAGTCCAAGTTGGTAATTAGGTCTAGTGTGTGGGGGTCAGTTTCGAGCTCCGCATGAAAATTAAAATCTCCTAGAAGTATGAAAATATCTACCGCAAGGACGTGTGGTGCAATGGTTTCGGTTAGGTTGTTTGAGAAATGGGTTTCGTTTCCCGGGGTCTGTATAGAAGCACACTTTCCCTTGTTTCATTTCTTGAGCTCTCTATTGTGAAAATACATATTTCACCCCAATCAGCTTGTGAGCCCAACATCAGTGTACAACTATCATCTTGACAAAAAATATATCATTCTTAAGCTGGTGGTCCTGAAGATCTTATAACTCAGGGGCTCTCATAACATTCATTCGTTGTATTTGTCAGCCTAGGTTCTTTTATATTTTATCAAAATAATCAGACAACAAAGAGACATGTTCGGTATGTTGTAGACCTCTGTATTAGCATCCATGGCATCTCAAAGAATACTTTAAAAAAAAATTACGATGTTATTTGCATCCTCGTCAATCATGAACTGTGGCTGCTGAAATGTCTGACCTTTTATAAACCTGAATCAGAGCCCACCACAATCATTACAATCTGAAATCTGCAACCGATCCCACGATTTCTAAGATCAATTCAACTTGGAATTGGCAAAAGTTTTAAATCCTATATCATGTCATCTCTTAATATGTTTAACCAGTTGAAACAGTCTCAAACCTTTACAATTATTAAGCAATCAAAAGTAGATGCACTCTGTTATATTGTGCGCTTTAGATTTTTTTTAATAAAGAATACTTATTCCTGAATCATTTATATTGTACTTTCTTTGGTGTTCTAATGATTTTTTTTAAAAGCTGGTAGATGTACTCCTGATTCCTTAATCATTACATAAAGCAAATAGTTATCAGAAGAGACCTAGTATTTAGGGTTATAATCAGATGGGCTTGAGTGTCCATTAAGGGTGTCTGATAATAGAGTCACAAATTCAGTACCAGCAACCTACCATACTTTTCCATTTGCAAGCAATTCAGCTTCAGAAAAGTGCACTGATTATTCCAAATGACATTCTAAAATTGAGCATCTATTAGATACAAATATTTCTTTGTGCTTGTGATGGGAACAGTGGAGGATAAACATATAAACAGCTGCAAGATTGACATTTTGATCAAAGCTACTCTCCCAATTATAGACAGGAGGTTCATTTCAAATGATTTAACATAGTGCAAACTTTGTTAAGAGTGTCTATCTAGCTCAACCTAAACAAATCAGAATATTTTTTAGTAAACAAAAACAATCGTCAAATATCAAAATGATTGAGAGTGGCTAAGTCTACCTCTTAATCCCACTGGAAAGTCATTAATATGAGTATTAAACAAAATGATCTCTGATTTTCCACAGTTAAGTTTGTACCCACTAATGTGAGTAAACATGTGGATATTATCCAATGATGTTGTATATTGGATCTATCAGCTTGCAAATACAGAATCAAGTCTTCAGGAAAAAACTTGTAATTTTACCATAACGACCACTGGTGGTCAAATTGAAGATCCATTGCAGAGGAACTCATATGGGAGACATCAGACTCCCCTCATGTATAACTTGGTAAGCCTTCTTGGTACGAGCTAAATTAAAATTGATTATGATCGATGCGAGCGCAGTTTTTTTTAATGACATTAATAAATTGGTCAGGAAAAGCAAATGGCCATAAAATAGCAAATAATACTGATCAATTCACAGATTTGAAAGTATTTTCAAAACAGATCATAATTAATAAATATTTGTAATTATACTTTGAATGATTATTGATTCTGTGTATTCATTGCATATATTAAAAATGTTGTATTTTCCGACATTGATCGGTTTAACAAGAACAATTTGATCTTCGTATATTGAAGGTGATGTGATCGAGTTAAGATGATTCACCATGACTTTAATAAACATCAATGTTCAATTAGCGAATTGATCTATAAGAATTAAGATCATTTGGAGGCTTCCAGCTCCTTAAATTACAATTTAGCATTATCTTTAAAAAAGAGGCAAGGACCTCTCCCCCCAACATAATTTGGTTGAAAATACTTAATAAAACGTTTTGTAACTGTGGAAAAAATATGTTATATGCCTCTACAGGTATTGCATCTTTTCAATTGGCTAAACCATCCAATAAGGATTTAATTTTCTGTAAAAGTAAGAGGATTAGTCATACATGGTTACTCGACAAGAGAGAGTTTATGAAAATTTATCATTTTCAAATATTGAGATATTGAATTGCTACTAATTTCCTCATAAGATGAATACATTATCTATAATATTCATGCTCACTATTGTGTTAATATTTTTGTTCAAAATTCCTTTCATTCATGAGTACACTCCAAGTAACATAATCTTTCAGATTTTGTTTAGCCTGGGGCAGCTTTGACATACCAGAAATAAACAAATCTAAGTTATATCAAATGTCCATCTTAAATTAGGGGTCAATGTATAGTCTATCTCCATATTTAATTAGATAATAGTGTGACCAGAAAACCTATTTCAAATAACACTTTGAGATGTCAAAAGATTCTAACCTGGTGACAGTATTAAACCTTGGAGAGCAACACATATATTGTTTATTAACACCTTCGGTGCTCATGACGAGCTGAGCTCGTCATGAGCCATGGAACGCTCAGGTGCGGGGAGAATTACCCCGCTGTGCTGAGCGTTCCATGGGGGCCAATGCACCTGTGACGAGCTCAGCTCGTCATGAGCACCGGAGGGCCGTAGCTCATGACGAGCTGAGCTCGTCATGAGAATGCGGGCGCTGTGCGCGCCCCCCTTCCCCCCCAGCACAGCGGGGGAATAACCCCCACAGCGAAGGGGCTAAGTAAATGACCTAAATGCCTTGGAACAATCCACTTTCAAACTGTAAACAATAGTAGCTATTTTTGGTTAATGTTTTGTCTTGCGTTTATGTGAAGCATCGATTTCAAGGGTCTGGATAACTTTAAAGTCCTCATGTAAAATTATAGAAACGGCGAAGCACAATGCTGCATCATATAGCAGATTGCTGGCATATACTTCATTATGACTTGTGCTATAATAGCTTGCAAAGTTAATTTATATATGTTGGATCTCTTGCCTCTGTGACCCATAAACATCTTCCTAAGTGATCTCTATTATTTTTGTGACATTTTGCATCAGAACGAAATAAAATTAAATAATTAGCCACCCCTCTCCGAACCCCATTTGAACCAGCATTAGGAGCTAAAGTAGTGTGGCTCACTGGTTAGAGGCGGCAGACCCGAGAGCAGAGGACGGCCCGGGACCAGGGTTCGATTCCCGGCGCGGCAGGTTTCTGGACCAGGGTCAGCGGACTCGATAATTCTCTCGCCTCGGTGCCCACTCTGATCAGCGATCACACTCGGCAACTCTGGGCATTAGCTTGCCTCATCTTCACTAACGGCCCCACCAGACCGCCGGGGATGCCTGGTCTCACCCTGGAGATACCCATTAAGGGACCATCTCTCAGGGAAGCCAGGAAGGGTTTCGCAGCGGTCGAAGCGCCTTGGGACCCTACGGGTAAGTAGTGTGCTATATAAATGCCTATACATTTACATTTACATTTACAAAGTCTTAAACCAAGCTAGAGCAGCCAAATATTTGCACCTATTATTCATACCATTTACATTGCAAGATAAAAGTCGAATCACCCCATAAGGAAACAAGCTACAGTATGTAGTTTTGAAAACTACCGGGCGAGGTATGCATGTAGCCTTTTTTTTTTCCTTTCCTTTCCTTCCCACACCCCTCAACCCACTCTTGTCCTGGTGCAGATAATCCCTCCTAGACATGGATTTGTACCCATTACTGAAAGCCCCATCACCCCACCTTATGCCACACTGAAAGTCATTTCTAAGATTTTGATATAGAAACCTCACCAAATATAAAAACTAATTTGCCAAATGAGCTATGAATCTATTGAGGTTATTAGGCCTAATCATAGAGGCATAACACCTAGACTGGCTATATGTCTTAGACTCAACCATTAGTAATGAATATCATAATCCCCATATTATGACATAGGGAGGCTTCCCCCAGCACTGTACATGAAAAGGTGAAATACATAGGGACGTATTCTCCTTCTCCCTACTGTGTACCAAACCCACACGATCAGAATGTTAGAAATTAGGTTTCTGGTTGGCTCAAGTATGCACCCAGGCCACACAGAACCCACCACTCTAGTCATGGTAAACTAGATACACAACTAACATGACCTGTACTCACCCTCTGACAGCTTGCACAGAGCAGGCGAGCCTAACAAAAGAGGCAATGTGTAAAGTTTTTCAGCAACACACCCACACAGTAAGACAATGAATACATGGCAAAAAGCCTCCACACAGGTTTATAAAAATAGGTTGTTATATTATAAACACACTAAGGCCTAAACAATAAAAATCTAATATATATTTTTCAAGATATGATCGTTTTTAAAATATAGGTAAATCACAGTGCTTGAAGAGATAAATGTTGAAAGAACTCTGGCATTTGGTAGTTTATATACTGTCAAGCCAAATGGGTTACACAGGGTAGGATCCAAGCAATCGATCATGAGTCAAACAGCTGCAACCATGTTGGCAAATCAGTGTCCAGTGATGACTGTTACAGGAAGCTTCTCGACCCGTCCCTCGAGACATGTCATGTAGGCAGTCTCAACTGCCTGCAAAAGCGACCACAGCTGCAGGGGTCTCCCAGGTCCAACTATGCACAGTACCTTCTCCAGCAAGATGAACGGCCGGTGTTGGTGGCCTAATATATGGGACTCTCGAAGATATTCTCATGCAGCACTGTAGCAATATCCCTTCTGAAGTGTAGAAGGGGCTCAACGTTGCCTGACAACACTCTGCGTCAGGTATGCGGCTTAATGCGGTGCTGCAGTGTCTTTGGCAGAAGCAGGGCACTTGGTCTTTACTCACGCAAGTGCTTGTTCTTTTCACAAGGCACAGGCTCATCCTGAGCAAAGCAGAAAGTCAATCAATCTCTCTCCTGGCAGAGTGCTCATTATTGAAAAGCATAAGCTGTTGATAATGCACGGTTTGCTTCTGGTCAAAGTGTAGCTGCCAGACCCCCGATTGGCAGAGTTCCATGGCAGTGGTGAAGTCTTTAATGGCCCTTAGAATTTGGGAACAGGGGGCAAGCCAGTAAGTCCTTGGAGAGCACTTTGATTTCAGCACAGCAAATGGTAGCAGGGAGCAGGCAGCAAGCCAGAGCAACAAGGCAGGGTGCAGAGTGGCAGTCCCTCCAGCAGCACGGCAAGCAGCAAGCAGTAGAACAGCACAGCAGAGCAGTTAGCAGAGTGGCAGCCCTTCCTGGCAGCACAACAGGCCTGCTGGCAATGCAGGGATGTAATTGGTACAATTTCCTTATTTGCAGAGTTACTTAAAACCATTGCAATACATGCAAAACAAAACCATAAATAAAATATTCGGCCACCCTCATAAAATGTCATAATACCAAAAGTATAAAACGCTTCTGTAGCTTTACAGTGTTAAAATACAAACTTAGCCATGTGGGAGCAACCTTGAAAATAACACATTCACCTGTATCGTTTAGTGCTCCCCCTTCTTAGATTAATAGTCTGAATACTCCAAGGCCCAACAGCTTTAGTGTCAGTTTGGCATTTTTGCCCGGGACGCTTCGAGGAATTGGACCAATCTAGTATTCAATTGTGGTGATACAGGGTCGCAGCAGGTCAAAACTGACTGCCTCCTTGTCTGTATCCCTCTTTGATTAAAGGGATTTTTTAGCAGGTGCCTCCTTTCTTGGAGCATCTCCGTGCAAGAGCAGATGGTGTGAATGATGTCCCCCTGGCCATTTTTGCACAGACTGCATAGTGTGAATGTCTGCACCCTTTTCCATGGAGGAAGGTGCTGGGTACATGGTATCACTCCGAGAAGTAACTTTAGGAATTTTAATTTCAGTGCTTTTGAGTATCCCAAGTTAAAATATTGTTGTGGGGCTAGGGTCTTGTACGAGTTCAGAGTCATCCAAGCATGCGCTCTGACAGAAAAAGCAGCTTTATCCTCCACCAGTGAATGTATTTCCAATGACTTCCACACGAATTTTTTTTAAACTGAATGGTGACAATGTGTATCTCATAAGGGCGATAGGCCTGTGTTTGTCAGTGCCTCCTGAAGGTACAGTCTTGCGGGCAAATTCTCCCTCTGTTGCCACAGGAGGTGGTTCAATGTGTTAGGGTTTGATGTACTGATCTTATGCCAACAATTAATGTACACTCCATAGCTGGCCCAGGTTTGCTTTATTAGACCAAACTCCAGTCGGATTTGCACTGGTGAGGTATAAGTCGGGAGGCTGAACATGGTTCTATATGCTTTTACGAGCATTTTGTCCAGAAGAATGGTATCTCTCCCGCGCTGTGCTTCGCTAGCATAGAAAATAGAAGGTAGGATTTTGGCCCGTGCTACCACTAAGAGAGGTCTCAGCGTTGGGCCCAGTAGTTTAGCTGATAAACCTTTCGTGGTTAAGGCAAGGATCATCCCTTTCCTTTTGATCTCTTCTTGTTGTCGGGTGAATGATCCTTCTTTGTCTAGGTAGACTCTCAGGTTCTTGTAAGCCTCCGCTGATTCAATGTGTTTGTCGCCCAAATACCATAGGTAGCTCTTTTTTCGTATGCTATTGATTGTCATGGTCCTGTTTTTTTTAGGTTTATTGAAAGGCTATTTTCTTCTGCGTAGACCTGCAGAACGTTAAGGATGTTGCAAGCCAGAGTAGCACTACGTCGTCCACGTATACTAGATTGGACAGTGAGGTGCCCCCTAGTCTGGGTGCATGTGAATTGCAGGTGTTAAGTGACTGTGTTAAGTCTGCCATAAATCAGTTGAATAACATAGGGGTCAATACGCAGCCCTGTTTGAGACATTTGGTTGTTGTCACTTTTCTTGATAGATGGGACCCTGAACTTAATTTGACTTGTAGCCAGGTGTCAGTATGTAAAAGCATTATCATCGATAGAAGGTTGTTTGGGATGCCCCATCTGGCTAACTTGGACCACAGTCAGTTTGGACCTCTCCACGTTATCAAATGCGGCACTGAAGTCAATGAAACAGACATGCAGCTGTGTTTTCAATAATATTGCCATGATGTTAGATATCATACCAGGGTTTTTTCGAAATCCTGTCTGATTTAGCGGGATTATTTCATTATTTCCCGCCCAGGTTGTCAATTCCTCCAGCAGTGTTCCCGCAAAATATTTGGCCTCTTTGTTGATCAGAGATACTAACCGATAATTGGCTAGCGAGACCTTGCTACCGCTTTTATGGATTGGAATGATCATTGAACCTTTCCATGATTCTGGAATTAAACCCAGTTGTCTTACTTCCAGAAATAGTGGATGGAGTATTTCTGCCCAATCTTCCTGCTTTTCTTTAAACACTGCTGGTGGGATTCCATTCGGGCCGGCTCTCCCTCCTTTCTTCCCTTCCTGATCTGTTTCCTGATTGTTAGCTGTTTAATGGCAAGTGAGCTTTCCTCCTTGTGATGGATTAAGCAGGAAGAATTGAGTGTATCAATTGCTCTTGAACGGGAAGCGGCGGCGGAGCTTTCGGAGAGGTAGTTGTTGCCCCTTTCCCTTCTCCCTTTTTATGGTATTGTGCCCATCCTTGGCTGCATTGCTGTGCTCTGGTGTGTGCTGAATGTTACTTTGGCTGTTGAAATGGGAGTTTAAGTAGCTTGCCCAGGTTTCCCCTAATATAAAGTGAGTCCCCCATGATGCGGGTGTATGATAGTGTTTGCTGTTTTCCAGAAGCGATCGCTGGCGTTGTGCTTAATATTGTGCAAGAGTTTTGCCCAGAGGTTGTGTTCGTTGTTTTTATTGATGCTCCATTTCAGCCTCTTTAGTTGAGTTCTCTGTTGCCGCAGGGATAAGAGGAGCGATGTGTTCCCTGTTGCATGGCGTAGAGATCTTATCGAGCTGTTTATCGATCTCTTAAGAGCTTTTATTTGTGCTCTTTGAACCTTCGTTATCTTTTTCTCTTGTGTCTGTACCAGAGAGCTCCTTGTTTTTATGTCTGTTGCCTTTAGGTTGCTAAAGTTAGTTGTGAAACATTCCCAAGTTTGCATCAGGTTCTTTCCGAGTGGTTGAGCGCATAGACGTTTGATTGCTGTGTCTGTTAGGGACTTTATGCTTTCTGTCGTAAACTTGATCCTCTTGTAATTCGATGTATAACTTGAGCTAGGTGTAGAGCAGGGTGAATGCTAGTCGCAGCCATTGCCGCTAGTATGGTCTCTTGTGGACTGTGGTCGCTATCCCCTATGTCGCCCATTCTGAAACCTGTTACATGTTGAAACAGCGAAAGGCTGACAAACGTGTAATCTAAAAGCGAACTTGTTAGATCCGTGTGATAGCTTGTCACTGAGGGAGTGTCACCGTCTGTTCTTCCATTGAAGGCCCTCAGGTTTAGGTGTTCTAATTCTTCCAGCAGGAGTCTGTTTACTCTGTTGGGCCTCCCGTGCATAAAGGAGCCTTGTGTTGGTAAATTATAATAGAACGATTGGAGACAGACTTCCTTTGCTTTGGATAATCCCATTTGGTATAAATTCATGTCCCCCGATAGTGTGAGATCTGGGACTTTGGTGCAGCCTACATGATAAGTTTTTTGTCTGTTAATTTTGCTGAATCAATTGCTGTCTGTTTTGGATGTATGTATGCGTTAAACAGAGTTACTTCATTTTGTACCTCTGCCCAGGAAAGAGTGAGTTTGACTGCTAAAGCTACATCTGTTTTACGGGCCAGTTACCCCTGCTGTTGGTATGGATGTTGTTGAAATATAGGTTGCCAGCCCCCCTGAGGCATGGCCCGTTTTGCTACCCTTAACGGCCGGGCGAGCATAGGAACCCATGGATGTGTAGTGGTTCCATGAGCCATGTTTCCTGTAGCATAATAATATCAAAGTTATTAGGGTATTGCAGGAAATCTGGGTCTTGAATTTTTGACCGTTTACATTCCACGAGCAGAGACATATCGCTGGCTCTTTTTGTCTATTGTTGCCATGGTCTGTATGATTATTATGTCATTGGGTTGCTGTCGCAAAGGTTATAGTTCTTGTACATAGTTCTTGTACATAGATCGGCGAACCAGGCGTTACGTCCGCATGACGGTTCAGCCCTTACAGGTTCAATTGTATTTTAACACTGTAAAGCTACAGAAGCATTTTATACTTTTGGTATTATGACATTTTATGAGGGTGGCCGAATATTTTATATATGGTTTTATTTTGCATGTATTGCAATGGTTTTAAGTAACTCTGCAAATAAAGAAATTGTACCAAGAATATAGATGGCAATGCAGGGATGTAGATTCAGCAGTGGCAGCTTACAGGTCCAAAAAATGTCTTATTTTAGGTGGTCAGAGACCTAGTACTCATGCTCAAAAGTGCTTTGAAGTAGGGGATGACTTCATAGAAGCTCTCTAAAGTACACAAAGATCCCTTTCAACCCAGTCATGTCTGTCAGGCTATCTCTGGGGTGTAAACACTAATCTGTGTGTGGACAGGAAACTACCTATTGAAGTGTAAGTGTCAACCTCTCCATTCCTCCCTGTCCAGGAAGACGCATCAGAATGCAGATGAGAGCTCAGAATGTAGATGAGCCTCACCTTCCTGTGTTTGTGGCTGTCTAGAGGGAATGCACAATGTGTAGCTGTCCACCAACCCAAACATGTATTGGAGACAGGCTTTCAGGCACAAAGAAAAGTAAGTACAGATGCATGTCCACTATCTAAAAGTGGAATTTCTAAAACAGCAATGTTAAATCCAGATTCATCAGTATAGAAGATTTATCATTGCCATTACAAACATGTGAAACATGAAAAAGGTACTCATCTTTGACCAGGAAATACCGCTTAACAGTGTATTATGAAATTCCCAATGATGGACTAAGAGAGGGGTAGGCTTCACAGTAGTGAAAAACAAAATAGGCTGTTTGTCACTACCAGTACATGCAAAACATAAAGACACATGCCCTAATTTGTACTTACATAGCGCCATGCCCTGCGGATTACTGCAGCCCACTAGTAGCATTTAACATACAGGCCCTGGGTATATGGTATACTTTTCAAGTAATTAAATAGGTCCATCCGGTATACACCAATTATTCACATGTTTAGGGAAGAAGCACATACACTTTTGCACTGGTTAGCAGTGGTAAAGTGCGCAGATTCCAAATTCAACAAAAAGAATCGGCAAAAATGGGATGTGAAATACAAAAAGTTGGGGGAAAGACCACCCTAAGGATAACAGTTCTAACACAGACATTTAGTTTTCTAAAGCAAGGAAAGGGACAACATCCTTCTCAGTCTACCACAATTATGTGGCATGCTTAACTTTCTTCTACAGGGTGCAAAGAGGGCATAAACAGCAGAGCATAGACCTGGCCAAATTCTGTGTAATGTTGGCATAATCATTCATGCCGTTCAGTGTAAAAGGTTACTGTAAATGCTCCCTTTGCAGTAAAAATCTACTTCAAACATGCAGGAACAATGCAAACAACAGAACTTGAGAGGCTGTTGTTTGCGGTGCGTATTGTTTTTTTTGCACTGTTTTTGAGTAAAATGCACCCTTCATGTCTAAAATAGATGTAGAGATGCATTTAATGCTAAAATACTGATCCATTGTTCCTAATTACACTTAATTTCAAGTACGTTTGCAAAAATGTCATGCAAATATGCAAAAGCAAAGTGCACGAATTTCACACACGCTAGTCGAGGTCTGGGTGCAGTTACAGTCAAAGCCTAAAATGATTTGACCGGCCGGTTTTCTTGTCAGTAAAATTGGGTCTAGTCTGGTAGTTAGTCATATGAGTTTGTCACAGTAATTTTACTCTCACACCAAATGTACCTCTTATGAATGCCTCACAAGAGATTGTCCTAATATTCGACCTATGTAGCTCAGGTTTTTCGAATTCAGACACATAAAGCTACATTCTAATATAGCTAACATATGGTAATATTAATTTGTACAGAAATCCTATCTCTAAGAATATGCAACATGTTTTCTATTTTTACATAAACAGATCTCAAATATAGATTTTTTTTTAAGTGACTTATATTTAACACTTGTCAAGATACAATATTTAAAAGCAAACTAACAAAACTACGTAATTCATCCATGAATCCAAGATGTAGCCGTCTATATTTTAAATCGATATAATTTACCAGAATTGCATCCACTTTGAAAAATGTATTTTCATGAAAAACTCTGTCATTCTTGTTGGTTACTGTGTCAAGACTGAGATTAACCCTTTGTCTTTAGAGATCAGTTTATGTGTAGGGTTGTCTATATGAATTAAAACACTAGTATTTCTTTATTATCTTTCATCACCTCTCACAACCTCAAGAAGAAATACATTATTTAAATCATTCTCCAGCGATGCTCCAAAACCTGGAATCTCAAAATGATATCTTTGTTACCAGTAATAAACAGACTGCTGCAAACCTTGCTTAAAATTCAAATGTGTGATAGGGAGAAAGCAATCTTATCCAGTTATAAACGTCCTTGAATTTATGACTATAATGCCTTACTATTTACATGGTGCAGATGTAATCGTTGAAATGTTGTTGTTTTTATGTTGAGATTATTCACTTCCAATAACTTTCGTCATTTGTGTTTATTTTCAATCTCCATCTTCCTAGAACGATCATTTGAAGCTCAAACCTCTAGTAGCTGCGGCAGCCTTGGAAAGTGGAGTCTCAAAGCACCCAAGTCTCAGATATCCAGTGAAAACTGGAGGATATGGAAAATCGGTTGAGACGCAATAACTTACGGGTGCTGGGGATACCTGAAGGGGCCGAGGGGACGGATGCCAGGGCCTATATGATCAATCTCTTCAAGGCCGCATTTCCAGAACTTTCTGAATGGAATTGGTCGGCAGAAATTCAGAGGGCACACCGTACTCCGTTCAGGGTCCACACTGGGGCAAGAAGTGGTGATAAGCCAAGGGCAGTCCTAATATTCTTGGGTAACTTTATCCTTCGGCAAGCAATAGCTGAATAGGCTCAACTGGAGGCAAGAAGGTCCAGTGAGGGAGTATCGTTCTTTGTCAGGCCAGACTTCTGCCACGTGACAGTTGAGAGGCGCTGGAGATTGAGACAACTGATTAAACCTTTCAGGACAAAAATCTGCAAGTATATCTTGTTAATCCAGCGCAGCTCAAGGTGGTGAAAGAGGGTCGGACTCAATATTTTTTATCGGAAGTCAAGGCAAAGGAGTTCCTGGACTCGCTTGGTAGCTAGCAAAGTTAATTAGAGGCATCAGGGTTTTGACGTGGGACATCTGGCACTATGAAGGGTGGTCTGCAGTACTATTTTGGATACGGACATCCGGGCTATCTTCTGTCTCTTTGCTGGCGGAAGTATTTTGACATTTAATGTTTATAGGTATGGCTTAGAGCACCTATTTCACTGCTGCTGCATACATGCATCATAAGCACAGACCTAGGTCTGAGTGCTCCACATGGGAGGGAGAGGGGGGGAAGGGTAGGGAGGGAACTCGGGATGATCCCGGGTTCACATATTTTTCATGCCCATACCAGAAATAAACCACACTGGATTATTTTTTAATTTCATCCACAGAAATAACCAAAGTCAATATCAGAAAGCTCCCCAAGGTTCTATCGGACCATAGTCCGTTGGCATTAAGTTATGATGGTCTGGATCCAGTCAGAAAACAAAGGGTCTGGACATTTAATAGAAAACTTCTGGCAGATACACTATTTATTGAACATCTGAGGAAATGGGCTCGGGAATTCTTTGATGCCAATCGGTATAGCGCACCCAGAAACTGTGTATGGGATACGTTCAAGGCTGCATTAAGGGGGGAGACAATCAGCTATACCACCCAAGCTACGAAAAAATTACAGGTAGAAAAAGACAGGCTCTTAGTGAATCTGGCAAGAGCGGAAGAACAACATTGTCATGATATATTACAAGGGAAGGAAGGAAAGGAAAGCCAAACTAGAATTTGTTCTGCTAAAGCCGAAATACAAAAACAGATGGCGGAAAAAGCGGCGTCAGAATATTGGATATACAGAGGGAAGATGTACGAAACAGGGGAAAAGGCGGGTAAGGCGCTGGCATTGAGGATTAGGCAGGATAACATAAAGAATATAATAACTAGCATTCAGGAGAATGGGCGTGAGGTTGTGAAACCACAGGAGATAGTCGGGGTATTCGCAAATTTTTTATCAAATCCTATATAAGGAAGAGGAAGTGGGTGAGGAGCCGCATGAAAGCTGTCCAGATGGAGGACCTAAATTAGGTGAGCTTGAGAGGGAAAAGTTAGAGTGCTATATAACGGCTGACGAAGTGCATGAGGCGCTATTAGATCTAGCGGCCGTCAAAGCAGAGGGGCCGGACAGCATTCCATTAGAGGTATACAAGTGTCTATCAAATGAGCTGGTCCCAATGTTATTGGACCTCTTCAATGGAATAATGTGTACTGGTAAAATACCTGAAACATGGACTTACACGAACATTGTGGTCTTTCATAAAAAATTGAAGCCGAAGGAAAACCCAGGGTCCTATAGGCTGATCTCGCTTATAAATTCAGACAATAAATTGTATGCAAAAATCCTGGCGTCACGTTTGGGGAGGGTCATTGTGGTCTGGTATCCCCTTGGCAGCATGGCTTCATTCCGGGTCGAGGAACCACAGATCATATCAGAAGAGCAATCTCTCTGTTTGAGGCCCATGATGTCGGGGGGGAGGGGATGGCCAAGATCCTCCTTGACGCTGAAAAAGCTTTTGATCGCGTCAGGTGGCACTACCTATGGAACGTCCTAGAAGGGAGAGGTTTTGGCCAAAGAATCTTGATGGCTATAAAGGCTATGTATTTCAACCCGGTTTCCAGAATACAGTTGATGGGGGAGTGTTCGGATAAAATCAAGATAACAAGGGGCACCCGTCAGGGGTGTCCCTGCTCCCCCATCTTGTTTGCACTGTACATCGATCCTCTGGTTAGGCAGATTTTGGGGAATCATGAGATCAACCCGGTGATAACCAATGGTTTGGAGAGCAAAATATTAGCCTATGCCGACGACCTGGCAGTGATTTCATCAGAACCTGCTGTGGCTATGCGGATATTGGTGGAAACCACCAAGGAGTTCGGGCGGCATTCTGGATACTGTCTGAATGAGGGGAAAACCCAGGTGATATGCACAAAGAACGTCATCAAGTCTGATCATAGATATGTAAATTCAGCAACATATCTTGGAGTGATAATCAATGCAGCAACGGAATTAATAATAAAAGATAACTTTGATCCAATGTTAAAAACAATAGAGAAAGATCTGAAAAGAATGGATATGCTGCATCTGTCTCTCATAGGTAGGTCAAATGTCTTGAAGATGACCATGCTGCCCAAAGTTTTGTATTTGTTTCGTACCATCCCCTTCTTAATTGAGGAGGGGAGGATAAAAAAAATGGAATCAATCTTTAACAGTTTTTTGTGGCAATATGGTAAGATCAGGCGTTCATTAAAATATATGACCCTTCCACAGGAATATGGGGGATTGGGAGTTCTGAATTTAAGGTTTCATCATTGGGCTTGTCTGTTGACACAGATGTCAATTTTGTTTGACCCAGCATCAAGCAAGGAATATACCCGAGACTCAGCACTTGAGATCTATGATATCCCCTCAATATACGAGGTATTAATGGGAAAAGAGGCTGTAGGTGCCTTGCTAAGAAAAACTGGTTGCAGATACTTTAAGAAAATGGGCTACAAGGTATCTATAAGCGCTTGGGAGTTGTGGAAAATACTCCAGAAAGTACTACAAGTCCCAAAGATTAATCTGTACACGCCTTTGTGGAAGTTGGGCTACTTTCCCAATTTGAGTCTGGACGGAGCATGGAAAAGTTGGGAACAGCAGGGCATTCGCACAGTGGGGGATATAATGAAGGAAGGCAGTATCATGGGCTTCGATGTCATCCAGCAGAAGCATGGCTTGTCCAATAGCCAGAGTTTTAAATATGTCCAGATTTCGCAAACAGTTAGAGCTATAAGACCCTGCATCGCCCCGGGTAATCGTTGCACCATCTTGGAATACCTATTAAAGGGGGGAGTAGGATTAAAGTTATATATCGGGACTTACTTGAATTGATGCATGATGACTTGGAGAAACATGAGGCTGTCTGGGCAATACAATTGCAGGATCCGGATTCAGATCTGTGTAAAGCTCCATATTTGGATAAAGAGGTCCTACGTTCATCAAACTTAAAGGCACAACATTTTAAAACACTCTTTAATCTTTATTTTACACCTTCTAAATTATTTGACTGGGGTATGGGGCGGATAACAACTGCCCCAGGTGTCAGAAAGGGCCGGCGGATCTACTGCAGATGTTTTTCTATTGTGAAAAACTTAGTATTATTTAAGCTGAGATCGAGAAATTTCTGGAGGAGTTGCTAGGCACTAAGATCAGTCTATACCCGACAGTTATGATCCTTGGGAGCCAAAGTAAGATGGGTGTTAATAGGGAGATGGATGCATTCATCTTCTTGGCCGTCGCTGTGTTATGCATCCTGCTGTCAGCAGCCTGGAAAGATTCGAATCCCCCCTCCTTTCAGATGTGGTCGACCAGGTTTCTTGGTATCCATAATATTGAATCTACACGGTATTTACATAAGGGACGGAAAACACGTGAATTTGGATGTAGATTATGGGCACCTCTGAAAGATTGGAGGGATGGGCAATTGCAATCATAGTCCAGTGTATATATATATAATATAAATGTGTTTGCTTAATTTATGTCGATCATTTTCCACTATATTCCTGTGAATGCTTGAAGCCTTTTCTCTCCTGCTTTTATGTGAATATATTTATATCTAATAATTGTATGAAAACGATCTGTATTTGCGATATTTTGTCCTTTCTTTTACTCGTAAAATGAAATTTATTGAAATTAAGATCACGGATTATTTTTGTACCAATATAAATTCTCAATAAAAAATTTTTTTTTTAAAATGAAGCTCAAACCTCTAAACCTTTGCAACCAAATAAGAAAATATTGTCCCTGCCTACATTACATTGTCTCTGTGTATCTTCTATGCTGTACTTTAACGTATGGCAATTGTTAGAAATGGGGGTCTTTAGTTGCCAATGGCTTGCAACGTTGTCTAAGTAAGGACCCTTCTTTCTAGTCAGGGTAAGGGGATACACTTCTAAAATAAGCCCTGCTCACCCCGTTGGTAGCTTGGCATGAGCAGACAGGCTTATCTCAGAGGCAGGGTGTAAAGCATTTGTGCACACCTATAGTAGCACAGTGAAAATACTACAAATGGTCACAACACCAGTTTAGAAAAATAAGCAAAACTTTATCTAACTCAACAAGACCAAATGCGACAAAAATCCACCATACAATACTGTAAAAATAGTTACTTTGCAAGATAACCCTTAAATAGCTGAAATATCTCAAAAACACAGTTCTTCCGAGTCGGTACTTCCGTCCGGGGCTACCGCGATGCTGAAAACTACAGAGTCTAACAGTTCCAGCAGACTGCTTCGGTACGGGCCAGCTAAAGCATCGACAGACTCGTAGACAGTAGCTTTCTTGTTGCTGCCGATCCCATTGGTACGAGTCGGTCGAGGCAACCGTTGCAGTTGTGATATGAAGTGGAAACTGTGCAGCTTGCGGTGCCCTCATGACCCAGTGCTGGCAGCTACTCAGAGACGGTCGTCCAATGGCGTCGGTGAGACAAAGGTTTACGATGCGAAGTGAGGCAGTACTCCATGCAGTGTTGGTAGGTCACGGCAGCCACGGCCCGTGGAGGGAGTTCCGGTGGGGCAGAAAGGTGGGGCGGGGGTGGGGCAGGGTGAGGGGTGCTAAAAAACGGAATTTGGATAATTGCAGGTAAGTAAACAATGTAATTAATAAAACAAATTTTGTAGCACGCACTGCATCACATTTTGCATATCCATATATCCATATTCCGGTTTTTAGCACCCCTCACCCTGCCCCTCCCCCGCACTGCCTTCCTGCCCCACCGGCTGGGTCACGGTGCAGGCAATGGAGCCGGTCGATGTTCGGGTCAGGCAGCGAAGGTGTCGGTGATGTCCGGGCAGAGTAAAGTGTGGATGTGTGGAGTGCGGTGCCCACATGATGGGGTGCAAGCCATGGCTCAGTGACGGTTGCCCAGCAGCATTGGTAAGACCAGGGATGCGGTAAGAAGTGTGGCGGTACCTTCAGGACACAGAACCAGTTAAGGACTTGGTGAAAGAGTCGGCTGCTCTTTTTTCTGCGGCGACTGAAACCAGCGGTTCGAGAGACGGTGCCAAGAAGGATGGTAAAGTCTTTGGTGTTCCTGAGACTTCTTGAACGAGGGCAAGCTCTACCTCAAGCCCTTGGAGATGCCTTGTCATGCAGGATAGACACACAGTTCCTCTCTTTGGCAGAAACAGCTACTGCAGGCCACCCCCAGACAGCACACATCAAAGGGGCAGTACTTCTCCTCCAGCTCCTTACATCTCTTCTCCTTGGCAGAGATTCCTATGAAGTCCAAAAGTGATCTAAAATTTAGGGGTGTGGGCCCCACTTTTTATAGCACAAGTTCCTTTGTTCTCTGGTGGCAGAGAAGCTCTTTGCCGCACCGAAACCAGTTATGTCCTCTCCGATGCAGCTTCCCGGCAGGAGGTGGAGACAGCATTGTCCAAGACAGACCAGGCCCATTCAGGTGTGAAAGAAATCTCCTCCCCCTACTCTAAATGCAGCCCAAGTCTATTCAGCCCAGCCCTGACTCAACCTGGAAAGGCAGGACACACCTCACCCCCAAGTGGCTGTCTGAACAGAATGTACATCCCCAAACTCTGTCACACCAAAGCCAAACAGTCAATACAGAAAACTAGCAGAGGTTCACTGGATTAAGCAAGAAAATACCTACTTTCTAAAACCGTACTCCTGCCATAAGGATTTCATATACCTAGATATGAAATTGGTCCACTGGTCAGATACCACCTGTCTGGGGATCCCACACAGTAGAAGATTCCAATCAATATCTGACTCACAACGGGGCCATCACAGTCCAGAGTGGGGTGGCCTCAGGGTACCGGGTGACATGGTCCACCAAGATCAGAATTAACCTGTTACCCATGGCTGTCTTGGGGTCCAGAGGCCCCTACATGCCCTTTGTGGACCCTCGTACTGACATAGCTGTCCACCTCTACAGCCAGCTTTTTGGGGTCAGTCAGCCTACTGCCAATCAAATACTGGTGTAGCTCTGGAAAACAACTAGAAACCAAGTGCTCCCATGCAACCAAATCATAGAGCCCTTGACAATCATTTTCCTGGCTACCCTTAACCCAACCAGCCAGTGCTCTGCAAAACTAGGAAACCTACTCCACACAAGTGTTTGATTCAAGCTTCTTACAGGTCCTAAACCTCTGCCTGAACAGTAAAGGGGTTAAGCCAAATCTCCTGATCAAGGATTCCTTCACAGTATAAGACATCTGCTCCTCGCCCAGTAAGGCTAGCAAAGGTTCTCCCCCTTCTGTTATGAAGCAGCTCCACAACCCCGCTCCCGAGTCTCTCTCAGGGATTCTATGGGATCTCATTGCTACCTCATCCCCCTTGAACCACTGACCAATGTAATCACTCTTCACAAAATCCTTGATTATGTCCTAGGGGATGTACACTTTCCATTCTCCGGGCACTGATGACAAGCTGCCACCATTGGAACTGGACTCTGCACTCTTAGCCTTTATGTCCACCTCCTTCAAACTTCCTTCATGATCTAAGAGCATCCTCTTTTTATCTAGAGCCAATTTCTGCCTTTCCAGCTCTAATTCTTTATCCTCCTTCCCCAGCCTGGGCATAACAAGCTCCCTCTCATGTGCTCTATTTCTCTCTGTCTTCCAGCTCCTCTGGAGACAGACCACTTGAAGACACATAGCTGCCCTCTCTGGAAGGTACCATCCCTCCTGGCACATTCAACAGCCCCTCCTGCTACCCATCCAAATTCTCCACCTCTAACAGAGGATCCTCATCCTGCCCACTGGCACTTCTGGATTCCAACCAGGCCCTCGGCGCCTTTTGGTATTCCCCCCTTTTCTGGTCAGGCCTCTTTCAGAGATTTTAAATTTCTTGCTGATGGCTTTTAGTTGAGAAACTGTGTAGGTTTCCACCCTATCGGCTTCAAATGTGTTGTCAATAGATGCTGGCTTGGTCATGATGATCAGATTGGCAGTTCTCAAGTTGCAGCAAATTCTAAAAGAAAAGTTCACCAACAGTATGTGGTTGCGTAATGGTTTGCACTATACTAGAAGTGTGCATCAATTACTGTATGTAAGGCACAATTGCAAGTCCGGATCCTCACAGATGACCACCAATGTTAGAAATGGGGGTCTCCAGTTGGCAATGGCTTGCACCTTTGTCCAAATAGTGACCCTTCTTCCTAGTCAGGGTAAGCGGGATACCCTTGTAAAATCACCCCTGCTCACCCCCTAGGTAGCTTGGCATGAGCAGACAGGCTTATCTCAGAGGCAGGGTGTAAAGCATTTGTACACACCTTCAGTAACACAGTAAAAACACTACAAATGGACAGCACACCAGTTTAGAAAATAAGTAAAACTTTATCTAAACCAACAAGACCAAATACAACAAAAATCCACCATACAAAACTGTAAAAATAGTAACTTTGCAAGATAACCTTTAAATTGCAGAGATATCTCAAAAACACAGTTCTTCCGAGGTGGTAGCTTTGTCCGGGGCTACTGCAATGCATAAAATGATAGAGTCTAACAGTTCTGGCCGATTGCGATGGTACAGGCCAGCTAAAGCATCAACAGACTCGTTGACAGTACCTTTCTGGTTGCAGCCAATCCCGTTGGTACGAGTCGGTTGAGTCAACCATAGTGGTTGTGATGTGAAGTAGAAGCAGTGCACCGTGGGCGCCCTCACGGCACAGTGCAGGCAGCGGCTCGTGGTGGTTGTCTAACGGTATCAGTGAGACCAAGGCTTATGATGCGGAGTGAGGCAGTGCTGGATGCAGTACTGGCAGGTCACAGTGCAGGCGACAGAGCCAGTCGATTTTCAGGTCAGGCAGCAAAGGTGTCGGTGACGTCCAGGCAGAGTGAAGCGGGGTGGTGCGGAGTGCAGTGCCCAGAGGACACAGTGCAAGCAACAGCTTGGTGACGGTCGCCCAGCGGTATCGGTGAGATCAGGGATGTGGTGCGAAGTGTGGTGGTGCCCTCTGAGATGCCTTCAGGACACAGAACCAGTGACGGACTCGGTGACAGAGTCGGCTGCTCTTTTCTTCTGCAGCCATTGAAACCAGCTGTTCCAGAGACAGTGCCCAGAAGGATGGTGAAGTCTTTGCTGTTTCTGAGACTTCTTGAACAGTGCAAGGTCTACCTCAAAACCTTGGAGCTACCTTGTCAAGCAGGATACATACACAGTTCCTCTACTTGGCAGAAACAGCTCCAGTAGGCCAACCCCAGACAGCATAGGGCAAAGGGGCAGTACTTCTCCTCTAGCTTCTTCCAGCTCTTCTCCTTTGCAGAGGTTCCTCGTGAAGTTCAAAAGCAATCTAAATACCTGTGGTTTGGACCCCACTTTTTATAGCACAAATTTCTTTGTTCCCTGGTGGCAAAGAAGCTATTTGCCCAGCCAAAACCAGTTTTGTCCTCTCAGGTGCATCTGCCCAGCAGGAGGTGGAGACAGCATTTTCCAAGGCAGGCTAGGCCCATTCAGGTGTGAAAGAAATCTCCTCCCCTTACTCTGAATGCGGCCCAGGTCTATTCAGCCTAGCCCTGACTCACCCTGGAAAGGCAGGACACACCTCACCCCCCTAGTGGCTGTCTGAACAGAATACACATCCCCAGCCCCTGTCACTCCAAAGCCAGCCAGTCACTACACAAACCTAGCAGAGGCACTGGATGGCTAAGCAAGAAAATACCTACTTTCTAAAAGTGGTATTTTCAAATCCAGAATAAAAAAGTCATCCTTACTAAAAGATGCATCTTTATATTGCAGTGCAGGCAAACTAAACACCATTTGCCTAGCTTGTTCCCATGGGCTGTTATACTTATAAAATGTTATAAGTAAATTCCCCTTTCTATTCATTGGGACAGATAGCCTTTCAATGGTGAAAAGCGAAATTGGCAGTATTTCACTATCAGGACATGCCACACACATCAGGGCATGTCCTACCTTTCACATACACTGAACCCTGCCCACAGGGGCACATTGGGCCTACCTTAGGGGTGACTCACATGTAAGAAAAGGAAAGGTTAGGGCCTGGCAAGTAGGTGCACTTGCCAGGTAGACATGGCAGTATGAACTGCACACAGGCACTGCGATGGCAGGCCTGAGACCCTTTTCCAAGGCTGCTTGTTTGGGTGGCACAATCAGTGCTTTAAGCTCACTAGCATCATTTGGTTTACAGGCCCTGGACACACATAGTGCACTATACTAGGGACTTAACAGTAAACCAAAGAAGCTAATTATAGGAACCCGACTCCATGACAACATTATACAAAGGGAGCACTTCACTTTGGCACTTAACAGCATTGGCAAAGTGCCCAAAGCATCTAGACCAGCAAAACTGAAGTCCAACACACAGTAAAAGCAAAGCAGGCAAAGGCAAACATATAGAGGAAATCCACGCCAAGGATGCCAGGTCTAACTGTAATAGAAATGCTTATTTCTTGCACACATTTCTTAGTAAAATTAAAAATCGAAATGTAAAGAGAAAAATCTACAATGTTAACAGAGAATAATACTATACCCGACTCCCATACGTTTCATTCAGCAGGCATGTTTTGCTTGAAATTGCAAATTGTAACTTGTGTTCTGTCACAGGCTCTGACTGAGATTTGTTAGGGTTAACTTTTAAATAACTATATATAGTTTGCTAATAACACATTTACAAACTCAAATCTGTCCTACATGATCACTTCAAAGCTGTTCATTTCATCAGATCAGCCAATGCACAAACAATTAATCTACCAATGTAATGCGAGGTTTCCTAATGGCGATTTGAAGGGCACACTATAGCGTGAGTTACACTTACAAGGAGATCTGGGAATTTGAAAAAGATGTACAAAAGAAGATGGTTTATAAATTAAATACCACAAAGCCTGCTCCGTAATGTGATGAGTGCCTTATATGATCCCACTGTTCTAGTTATTCACTAGGGTCATGGTTACCAAGGGAAGTGAATTACAGGACAGTTGTGCTTTTGAACAAATACAACCAAAAAAGCACACACGCATGTTTGCGCACACATGCATTGCAAGTTCACTCTGCTCATCTTAGTTATCTTCCAGTTCCTTTTGTGTCCTATTCGAATTGGTTTCATGATGATCATTGTTGGATTTGGCGCTTTTTGCAGGGTCATACTCAAACCTCTTGCCTTCACCCTCCTTTATTATGAACCCATTTTTGTTGGCTTTTAGATCTCTGCACACTTTACCAGTGCGAACCAGTACTAAAGTGCTCTTGCTCTCTCCCTTTAACATGGTAGAATTGCCTTACACCGAATTGGCAAACTTTATTTACTTGTAACCCCCAAGTAAAATTAAATGCTACTAGTGGGCCTGTAGTACTGATAGTGCCACACACTGAAGTAGCCCTTCAAACATGTCTCGGGCCTGCCATTGCAGCCTGTAGGTGGGGATTTAAACTGATATTTTGACCTGGCAGAATAAACCTTTGTTTTAAATACATATAGGTCACTGCTAGGCAAGACCCTGCCCAGCCCAGAGAGCAGGGTGCGGTGCATTGAAAAAGTTAAACATGTACTTTTACTTTCAAATTTGTTTTATTGATTTTAAGAGCAACAATAGACACCACATTACGAAGGCGATACATCAGGCATGAAGAGCAATCAAGACAAATAGGCGCATGTGGTTTATCAAGCAAAAAGTTGGTCAGCAGTAGTTGACATAACAAAGGTATAGTGCTTGAGAGGCAGATGTAACCTGTAGTGATGAGACGAGGTTGTAGTGGCCAAAACCAAAACCAGAACCAAAACTCCCACCCAATCCCCCTCCCCCTTTCCCTCTCCCACCCCACCCAGTGTGTCGAACATGTGAAACAAACATGTGTACATTCGTATAGTGAACATTGCAGTCGCCTGGAGGATCACAAGGAGTCATGTGTGGTCTCAGTGAGTCGTAGCAAGCGAAGGTACTTAGGGCACGTGATCTCGTTAAATTATTTGGACAGGAGGGAAAGCAACGGGAGCCATACCTTCCGATATGCAGTTGTGGAGTGTGTGAGTGTGGCGTGGAGACGCTCCATTCCCAAGGTGAACCAGATTTTATGCAGCCACCCAGTATGAGTGGGTCTGGTAGTGGAGCCCCAGAGGGACAGAACGTGTTGTGTTGCGGCTTGCATGGCGATGCCCATCTGGCGACCTCTGGGAGACTTTAGGGGTAAGGTGAGCGCATTAGGTAGGCCTAAAATGGTGTAAGCTGGGAATCTAGGGATTTCAGTATCAAAGGTAGAATCAATGTCGTCCAGGACCGCCTTCCAATAATCTCGGATCTCACGGCACTCCCAGAGGAGATGAGTCAAGGTGCCTTTTTCCCCCCAGCCCCTCCAGCACAGTGCACTACACGTTGGGTTACCTTTATTGAGCCTGACGGGGGTGAGGTACCAGTACATGGCCAACTTTGTCGCCGCTTCTATACCTGCGGTGTTGCGAGTGGTGTGTGAGGCTCTACAATACACAGAAGTCCATTCCTTGGGTGACAAGGGACTCCCCAGTTCTGCCTCCCATCGTTTCTGGCCAGCTGTCTTGCCCAAGGTGGCGGGAGGTGTGAGCATTTTGTAGAGGTCTGAGATAAGATGTCTGTCCGAGTCCTTCGTCACTAGCCATTTCTCAAATGTCGTCATGGGTCTACCAACTAAGGGGGCTACGTCTGGACGCGTGAGCCAGTGCCTAAGTTGAAAGTACTGAAATAGGTGGGGGGAGACGACGTCATAGCCCTGGATTATATCCGCGAGGGTGAGAAAGCCCTTTAGGTCGAAGGGGTGGCCGGCGGAGAGGCAGCTGACGCCGTGCCATTGCGGAAAGGCGTGAGGAGCATTGCCCGGCGGGAAGTCCGGGTTATCCAAGAGAGGGGTGAGTGGAGATGGGAAGGTAGTAAGCCCTTTCTTGACCGCGACTGCGTTTCAGATCTGCATGACGGTGCGAGTGATAGGGGATCGCAGGAAGTAGCGGGGCCGATGTTGCCGTGAAAGGATTAGAATTTTCCAGAGGGATGTCTGGGCCAGCGCTCTATCCTGGAATAACCAACGTTTCTCGGATTCCGGTCTGAACCATTCCACCAGATACCGAAGTTGTGCGGCTTGGAAGTACTGTAAAAGGTTGGGGATGCCAAGACCCCCCTCATCCACAGTCCTGTATGCTAGAAGTTTATGTAGGCCTGCCCGCTTGCCCCCCCAGATAAAATGAAGGCAGCTTGTAGGTTCGCAATGGTGCCAGTTGGAGGGAGCACCGGGAGGGTCTGGAAAATGTACAAAATTTTGGGCAGAGCTGACATCTTTACTGCCGCAACACGTCCTAGCAGGGAGAGGGGTTGCTAGGACCAGCGCGCGAGATCAGACCGAATTTGGGAGGAGAGGGCCTCGTAGTTGAGAGTCACCGTAGACTCCGTGGATGAAGTAAGAGTGACACCCAAGTATGAGAGTTGTGCGGTCGATAATAATCCTCCCTCATAAGCAGGTAGATTAGCCCGTGATTGGGTATTTTTCCCCAGAGGCAGTATGAGGGATTTCCCTTTATTGATTTTGAAGCCGGAGACCGCTCCGAAGGACTCCAACTCTGCCAGGAAGGCGGGGACAGAGTGGTCTGAGCGATCCAGAGCAGCTATGATGTCGTCTGCGTAAAGGCCGATTACATGGGGTTCCCGCCCAAAGGTCATGCCCCGAATGGCAGGGTTGTCGCGGATCTTTTGCGCAAGGGGCTCTACGTACAGGGCAAACAAGAGAGGCGAGAGGGGGCACCCCTGCCTTGTACCACGCTGGATCTCAAAAGGGTCCGAGCGTAGGCCGCCTATGCAGACTCGAGCTTGAGGACGGTGGTAGCAGCTCGCGATCCAAGCCTGAAAGCGGTCTCCCAGCCGAAAGCGCTGCAGGACATGTTGAAGGTAGGTCCAGTCAACTCGGTCGAAAGCCTTCTCTGCATCGACAGCCAGCAGTACAGAATCCGAGTTTTGGAAGTGAGCTTTGTCAATCAAATGAAGTATTCGTTTGGTGTTATCTCTGCATTGGCGATTCGGAACAAAGCCCGACTGGTCAGGCTCCAGGATCCCGGGCAGACAGGGACCAAGACGTGCCGCTAGGACCCCCGTAAAGAGTTTCAAGTCCAGGTTAAGGAGGGAGATAGGTCGGAACGCGGAGCAGTGCGTTGGTTTCTTACCCGGTTTAGGCAATACCACTATCTCGGCTGCCAGCATATCTGGAGGGATGGAACTCAGGCCGTCGAATGAGTTGAAAAGCCGGGTAAGAACAGGAGCCAGAAGCTGGCTGAAGATTTTGTAAAACCCGGCTGAAAAGCCGTCAGGCCCTGGGGATTTGAGAGGGCGAAGACGGGAGATGGCAGCGAGTACTTCATCCAAGCGGATAGGGGCGTCCAGGGCATCCGCGTTGGCCTGAGACAACTCCGTGACCTTTGCCGATGCTAGGTAGGTATGGACATCCTCTGACGACACAGAGTCAGTTTTGTATAGAGTAGCATAGAACGGCCTAAACGCATCCGCAATCTGGGTCTCACCAGTGATATCCAGACCAGAGTCATCCGTGAGGCTGGTAATTTTGGAATGATGGGTTTTCGCCTTCAGGGCGCTAGCAAGTAAGCGGCCCGTTTTGTTCCCCCCAATGTATTAGGAGTGGCTGGCCAATTGGGCTCTGGCGGCCTTCAGTTGTTTCCAGACCCGCGGGGCGCCGGTGCGACTGTGGACCCTCATTAGTTCAGAGACTTGAGCAGTGAGGTAATCCCTTTTCGCTTTACGGATCTTAGCCTCTGCCGCTGCAATTGCGATAAGCTCGCCACGAGCCACCGCTTTCAAGACCCCCCAGAGGGCGTACACCGAAGTTTCAGGAGTGTCATTAATAGTCAGATACTCAGTGAGGCACGCGTGAAGCTGTTTGGTGACCTCCGGTCGCTGTACGAGGGTTTCCCGTAGTCGCCATGCTCCAGGGGGGCGGGAGGATTTGGAAACCCGCAGTGTCAGCTCCGCCGCATCGTGATCGGACAATGCCGCCGGGACAATGCTTACGTCTCTGAGAGTGGTAAGTAGGTCAGAAGAACCCAAATAGTGGTCTAATCTTGCATATGTGCGGTGTACGTGGGAGTAAAATGTAAATTGCGACGTGTTGGGATGTGTAACCCTCCATAGATCCACTAGGTCTCTCTCGTGTAGCCAATCTTTGCTGGCGGCTCTAATGGCGCTGGTGTCCCCATAACGATGACCCGACCTGTCTATATTTGTGTCCATCACTAGATTGCGGTCCCCCCAATGAGCAATAGAGAGGTAGGGGATTGAAGTGATTCGGAAATGGCGCCCTTTAAAAAGGCTTCCTGTCCTGCATTCGGGGCGTATAGGGAGACAATCGTGAAGTGTTGACCCTCCAGTAAAAAGGTGTATGCTAACAGACTGCCTTTGATCTCCCCCATCCTATCACCCACGGTGCCGCGGAAACGTTTGGATACCAAAATAGCCACCCCCGCCTTTTTTGTGGGGAGAGAGGAGAAAAACTGCTGGGGAAAGGCGCAGGAGCGCATCCTATGCCAGTCTTTGGGCAGGAGATGGGTTTCCTGTAACAAACATATGTCGGCCCCTGAGTTCTCCAGGTACGAGATCACAGCCCTCCGTTTAATCGGGTTATTCAAGCCCTTCACATTAAGGGTTAATACCTTCAAATTGGACTCCATCATAGTAGAACAAACGATTCCCGGGCTATGTAAATGCAAGCTAGATGTGGGAGCCGATGACGACTCAACGAGCATTCCAGCTCCATAGAATCCCCTGACACACTGGGTCCCCCCCTCAATCCCACTCCCCACCCCCCATCCCAACATCTCCCCCCCAAACCCACTCCTTCCGCTCCCGCTGCCCCCCCAACATCCCAACTCTCAAACCATCGTCCCCAAACCAAGACCCAATTTCTCAGACCTGAACGGTCATCTCCCCCCACCCAATGCCCACTCCCCAACCCCCAAACCAGAAGAATGTATAGTCCCAGTCCTGTCAGTCCACACAGGGCTGTGGTGAAGTTACTTACAAGGGTCATATCCGATGGCGGCCAACCCGGCCCCCCACCCGTCACCCCCCCAACCCACGAGCAAGGTACGTGCTATGATCAATCTCCCCATTAAGTGCACTGATCATTCAGAGGGTGAAGTCTCTCTGGCTACTTCCACCACCTCCGTCGCCCGCTCCTGCATTATGATGGAGGCGTCGGGTTTCAAGCGGTGCGGTGGGGAACGTCTTCGGCCCACTGTTTGCCAACCTCCTCTGGAGGACCCCTGCGACGCTTTCACCGTTGGCGCATCGTCTTCCAAATCAAGTCCCAGAAGAGCGCAAGTGTCTTTGAGAGAGCACAGTTGGTGCAGGGCTCCATTCCATTTAAATATCAGCCTGAATGGGTGGCCCCATGAGTATGGCATTTCTTGTCGTCGCAGGAAGTCCGTCGCTACTTTAAATTCTTTCCGTTTTTGTAGTGTAATGGCCGAAAGGTCCTGGTATATGGCGACGGGGTGACCTTGAAATTGAAGAGGCTGTGCTCGTCGGGCTTCCCGAAGAATCCGCTCTTTTAGCGGGAAGTCAGGGAGAAAGGCCAAGATGTCCGGCGGCGGGGCGGAAGCGCGTCTAGGTAGCCCAACTCTGTGTGCTCGATCGATGCGGACGATAAAGTCAGCAGGTTCCCCTAAGATATCACGGAAAAGGTCATGTAGGTAGCTAGTGACATCCGTCCCTTCTGCTTTCTGAGGGACCCCCCGGACCCGTATGTTTTTGCGACGGGAGCGGTTTTCGAGGTCCTCCGCGTGGGCCTGAAGGTCCAGTTGCTGGTCCGTAAGTCTCAGGACCTCCTGCTGGAGCTGTTTGATTTCGTCGCTTCTAGTCTGGTCAGCCTCTTCGATGGCGACCACTCGTTCCCCTAGACCCTCCACGTCCCTCCGGAGTTCCCGGACTTCACCCGCCACCTCCTGCTTCAGGGACTTGAAGTCATCCCTGAGGGAATTAAACAATGTCTCCAGAAAGGATCTGGTGATGGGCACTTGGTCGTTCTTGCGGTCTCCGGGGAGGGTGGGTCCTTGCCAGTCCTATGTTGGGTTTTGGCCAGCATCTCCGGGAGTGTCTGGGTCCCTTTTTTCCCCCTGAGGCCTGCCATGTCGCGTCTAGCCACCGGGACGGACCAGTCTGGCGGTCCCTAGGGGGCCGGGGGCAAGCGCGGGGGCCCGGTGAACCCAAGGGTGAAGGCGGGTTGCGCTGTAAGAGAATCGGCGCTCCCACTGTTCTGTCAGGGGTCCCCGATGGGGGACGAGGCGGTCAGCCGCCGCGCAGCTGGCAACTTGCGCGTTGTCCCTCACCGCTTTGTAAAAGCCCATTTTTTGTGGATCGGTCGGAATCCAAGGTTCAGTGGTATGGCAGTGGACCTCGCGGCACCAGGGGACAACCAAACAACGGGTGATTTCCTCAGGGGGCCCTTGTGTCTCCTACCGCCGGCCTCCGAGACCTCCAGGAGGCAGCCAGCAGAAGCCAGGCGGAGTCGCGCATCGGGGCAGGCCTCCTCTCCGAAATAGCCGCACCCGCCTTCAGGCGACCCCCCGGCAACTACACATATGTACAGCAAGAGGTAGATGGGGCCCAGATGTCCGACAGCTTTAATGGGAAGCGCGTTGTCCTGCCACCTGGTCGCCGGTGCGGCGCGGCCCGTAGGCCCAGCCGGTCCCCACGCCGAGAGCTCGATTATGACCCCCGAGCCTTCGCCGCAGCACCCACTGCCACTCTCCTCACCTCTGCCCACTGGATCGGTGCAGCCCGCCGGTCACTGGTGTGCCCAGGCCGCCCTCTGTTGCAGCTCTGGCCCTCCGGCTCCGTCCGCCACTCCGGCAGGTCGATTCCGGGCCTCGCAGGGGAGCAGCAGCACCGCCGTCTCCTCCCAATCCTTATTAAGCAAAAACAAAAGCCAATACTGGGATTGAGTTATAACAACGCTGGTATTTCAAAGGCAGGCTGTTTTGATTAAAGCAAAAACAACCTATTTGTATTTTGAATCAAATTTATTCTTTTTCATGAAAGTATCACTTTTTTTTATATATCAGCACCTTATTTCTCGTGCATGGAAAATACAAAATGCTAATAACATACAATTATATATACAATATATACACACAAATAATCAAACAATTTCAAACACACTTGGCCGTACATTCATACGTCATCCATTCACAACAATAGAAAAAATAATAATATTAGAAAACAGTGCGTCCAAGCAGCGGAAAGTAATTCAGTCCAAAATATTTCATTTCATATTTTTGCAAACTAGTTGTAGATGAAATTCTCACAAGCTCTCTTGTGACCCAAAATAAATGCAAAACAAGGTTGGCCAGATGCTGGACGTGAAAAGTGGTCGACGCGTTTCAAACCCCTGTAATTAGGGTGGGGTTCTCCTCAGGACCAGGTAGGTTCTGAAACAATAAAAATGCCTATTTTTAGCGCATTTGTCTGGAGCATGAAAAACTAGACAAAAGAAGGGATCGACTCCCTGTGCTCAACTGAGACTTCCTACCTTGCACAACGATAGGAAACGTAGTAAATGGTGGATAATCAAGTCATTCAGTCAGCTTGTATTTTCAAGAGTGTGATCCCAGCAGCTGTGCGAAGAAACAACAAGCGCGACAACATTTATTCATGTGTCATACTTTCCCAATCACACGTAGCAAACATTGTACTATTGCGAGCTGGTGCGGGCTGATAGACTGACCCGCTCTGTTTCAGTTCTTTGTTTACCGCTAAAAGATTACTGTTCAGGGCGTGGGCTCCTATTCTGTGAATGAGAGCGGAAAACGCGTTAGCTAAGTGACGCCTGGAATGCTGGCTTAACAATGTTAACCGCGGTGCGGTCAAAACTTACCAAGGCGGAACAACGGGAGCGGTCATACAACTCAGGCGGTTTCCATGTTTGACATCAAAGTTTCCTCGGATGGGGGCGTGACAACAGCGGTTCCTAGATAAGGACCGCTGTGAAGGATTTCTGGGACATGTAGTTCCAAGAGGGATGTTGGCTTAATGGTAAACCAAAACCCGGGGTGGACTAGGCAGTGGAACTTTATCCAGTAGGCTTATAAATTTCAGAAATCTCGTTTAAACCCCGAGTGGCGGTATTGAATTTCATTATTAGCATTGCCTCGCGTTGGGACAATTGCGCATCAATGTCCCCACCTCTGGGGTTTCTTTCAATTTTAGACAGTACTGTTCAGCGCAGGTCTGTGTTGTCATGTTTGCACCTCGCCCAATGATTAACTAGTGGGGCATTTTCAACTTTCCTGCGGATGCGCGATTTGTGTTGCGTTATCCTATTTCTGATTTCCTGTGATGTTTTCCCTATGTAGACTAAAGGGCATGGGCACACAATTGCATAAACGACGTTTTTTGATTTGCAATTAGTGAAGGTGTCATGTTTCCAATGAATATTATCAAATGAAAATACCGAATCCTCAATAGTCTCACCGCAACAAGTGCAAGTGCCGCACTTGTGGTGTCCTTTAGGTGGAGGTAATCCAAACAGGCTTTGTAGTGTCGGTGCCTTGACAGTTGGTAATGCCGCCCTCACCACATAATTGGCCACACTTTTGTCCTTCTTATATGCAAATAGTGGCGGCGCAGAGAAATCTTCATGCAGATTTTTTAACAAATGCCAGTTAGATGTGATAAGCTTCCTGTGTGAATTGGTAGCAGGGCAGAAAGTGGTGACACACACCATCCTTTTGACATCTGGCTTGGTTCTCTTTTCAAGCAGAGACTCACGAGGGGTCCACCATGCTCGTTTGAGTGAGTTTTTTAATAATTTCTTAGGGTACCCTCTCTGCATGAGTCGATGTTTCAATTGCTCTGCGTGTCTGAAATATTCTTCCTTATTGGAGCAATTTCTGTGGATCCTCAGAAATTGGCCGAATGGCAGGTTCTGTTTAAGGCTCCGAGGATGGTTACTAGAAAAATGTAACGCTTTGTTCCTGTCAGAGGGTTTGCGAAACAGCGTGGTGCTTAAACCTCCATTACAAGGTTCTACCTTAACATCCAGGAAGTTGATCGATTCTTTTGATGACGAAACTGAAAACTGAATGTCAATCGTCCTTGAGTTCAGCCAGCTGATGAATAGCCCAAGGTCTTCTTGTTCTCCTGTCCAAACCATGAACACGTCGTCTATATATCTCATGTAATGCGAGATGTTGCTGCTAAAGGGATTGGTTTGATAAATGAATTTCTCCTCAAAAAGACCCATGAACATGATGGCTAGCTCTGGGGCAAAGGGGCAACCCATCGCCACCCCCTTAATTTGATAGAAGAATTCAGCATCAAATGTGAAAAAGTTTTTTTGCAGGGCAAACCGTGCAAGGTCGAGTATGAAGTTCGTAGGGACTCTGACCGGTCTCACCCTTTTCTCCAAGAACACGGTTAGAGTTTCAAGTGCTTGGTCTTGGGGGATCTGGGTGTATAACGACACCACGTCTAGAGTAACTAGTAGTTGTCTGTTCTTATCGAATTCGATAGTGGAAATGCGATTGAGGAATGCGGTGGTATCTTGGAGATGAGCAGGAATTGTCTGTATGAAGGGTTTTAAAAAATAGTCGATGTACTTGGCAATAGGTTCGAACAGGGATTCGCACCCTGAAATTATGGGTCGTCCTGGGGGATTGTACTCGTCCTTGTGCAATTTCGGAAGCACATAGAACACTGGGGTTCTAGGACTCTTGTTTTGTAGGAATACCAATTCCTTAGGTCCTATAATTCCTTCATCGAATCCTTTTTGAATGATAGTGAATAGTTGATTTTTTAGTTCCAATGTTGGATCCTTCCCTATGCGTCTGTAGCAGTTCTGGTCATTAAGCTGGCGGTTCACTTCTAATTTGTATTTGTTGACGTCCCATATCACCACGGCTCCGCCCTTGTCGGCCTGTTTTACTACGATAGTGTTGTCATTTTTAACTGCCTCTAAGGCTTCCTTTTCTGCTCTCCTCCCAATCCGGCAGCCGTGCAGGTCCAAAGCTGGGGATACCCGCCTCAGGACAGTCCCACGCAGGGTAGCGTAATGTGCTCAACGAGCAGTGGAAGCCGCTCCCGCACCGCAGGGATATTCCGGTAGGGCTGTGTTGGATGCCGCGGTTACTCCGTCCAGTAGGCCCTAAGCCGGGGCCTCAATTTTCGTGACTCCCGGCCGGTCCCTCCTTCACCACCGGCCGGGTCGCGATGGCGGCGTGCAGTGCTGTGCGGGGTCCCGCAATCAGGGCAGTAGCTGATCTGTCCGCCGGTCGGAGGCGGGGGCAGGGAGTGCCCGAGTCGGTCACTGCTCCGGGTCGGCCGCCATTACAGGAATCACGGCGGAGCTGCCTCTTCCCCTCAGAGCCTTGCCGGGGTAGTGCAGATGCAGTGACAGCTCTCCGGGGACCACAGCTGATCTCCGCTCTCAATATCTGGGGAACTTGGTGCTCTGGGGAGATTAGGCGGCGCTGTTAGGGGCTTTTAGGAGGGATCAGGGCAGGGAGCCGCGGAGACCTGCGTCTGATCAGGTCGCCATCTTGGACACGCCAGACATGTACTTTTAAGTTTCAGATGTCCTGGTGGAGAAAAACGTTTAGACTTGTTTTTCCCTACTGTGAGGTCTGTCTCTTCCATAGGATAACATTGGGTTGCATTATTACATTTAATAAGTAATAACTTTCAATTGGGACAGTCCAGCCGGAAATGTGCCACTGGATTCAAGCTAGCCTTGCTGACCCGTCCCAGGATGCTTATTTCCAGTCCAGCGAGGACCTGGCTTGGAAGTTCAGTCTGGACTGTTTCCATGAGGCACAGGGTCAAGACTGATTTGCATATGGCTGGGTCCAAACTGCGGTGGTATTGTGACCAAAAGAACTATGGATTTAACCCAGATCTCTTGACTGGGGGTTAATGTATGATTTATTCATCATTCCGTCCATCATTTGTTTGCATAGCATTTTTCACACTAAGTAGGATTGGGAATGCCCAGACGTGGGTTCCTTGCTTCCTGTACCACTGGATTCAAGCTAGTCTGGCTGATGAAGGGTAATACCCAGAAACCTGTCCCAGGATGCTTGTTTCCGGTCCATGGAGGACCTGGCTTGGTATTTCTGTCCGGACTGTTCCCATGAGGCACAGGGTCAAGACTGATTTGCATATGGCTGGGTCTAAACTTGGGTGGCATGGTGAGCAAGAGAACAATGGATTTAACCCAGATCTCTTGACTGGGGTGAATGTATGATTTATTCAGCATTCCGTCGATCATTTGTTTGTTTGTTTGAATGTTGGCATTTTCTTATCCTCACCATTTCTTGCCTGCATCCTATTCCTGGGTCATATGACTATGACATGGCAGTTGGTTGGCCTTCGTGTATTGCTCCCATACAGTGAAACAAAAGGGAAGATAGATGTTGCAGGATGGATCACTCTGAGTCAACTAGAAGTAGCAGCTCTCGCTGACCCCACTTGCTCATCACAAAGGCTCTGCCTGAGCAATCTCATAAAGGGGTTGACAAGCTGGGGCCAGGGCAGGGAGGAAGGGAATGCCTGACACCTCAGGGGGTAGAAACCACTAGAAACTTCTTTTACTTCAACATGGGCACCAGGTATAAATATTGGGCCCGTAGGCCTAACTCCTCAGTACAAGCTAGACCTGTGCACTCTGCCAGAAAGAAAGACTGCTGTGCTGCTGAAAGAGCTGCCACTCTGCTGGACTACTGCCCACTGTGCTGACTTGCTGTACTACTGTTCTCTTGCCTGGGTGAAAAGGACTGGACCTGAATCTCTAAACCCAGGACCCCAGAGTGTCTCCAAGCTCTAGTTGGCGGGCCTCCTGATCAGAAGCCTCAGGGACAAAACAGGCTTTTAACAATCTTGAACCCAGCACCTTGACTCTGCCATCTTTGGGTCCTGACATCTCAAGAGGTGCCACCCCAGTACTGGTCCCTTGGTAGTGGGCCTGAAGGTGCTCTGCCAGCCTGTCTGTGAATGCAGCAGAACTGAAGCCTTGGAACTGATACATCAGCTCTGCTGTGCAGACTTCCCCAGTGCAAGGATTGTGCTTTGCCTACAGCAGCCCATCAGAACCAACTCTGTGCAATGCATCTCCACGCAAGTACATAACCTCATGAAATGCAGCACATTGGAACTACCGTTGCTTGACGCATCTCCATGCAAGGACATCGCCTCTGCCAGGGCAGCCCATCACAACCGCCTCTGCACGACACATCTCCACACAAGGACATCGCCTCACCAAACTCAGCCTGTTGGAACTGTTGCTGCATGATGCATCTCCATGCAAGGACATCACCACGCTTCTGCTGCGCAGCGCATCCTCAATGCAGGATTGAGCATCTTTCTGAAAATAGGATTAAGGTACTGTGTTCAGTGGACTTAAGCGAGTCCCTTTAGCCCACCCGTGCTCCATCGTAGTTGGCTGAACTTGTGACTTTGTCCTGGTCTAGAGTGACCAGATAACCATGGTTGGCACTTTGTGCTTTTGGATAATATTGTTAATCAAATCTTTAGAAATTTGTATACCTCTGGTTCTATTTTTGTTCTTTCGGTCTTGATTTATTTACTAAAATTTACTCTATTTTTTATCCTACTGTGGGATTTTTCTTGTGTTCTGTTTTCACTTTATTACTGTTTGAAGTGCTGCATAAATACTATCTGCATTACCACTAAGTTAAGTTTGGCTGCTCTATGCCAAACTACCAGAGGGTTGAGCACAGGTTAATTTGAGATTTGCTTCTGACTTCACCCTGACAAGGACTGTGGTTGCTGCTTGAATAGGTATTCAACCCCCCTCCTCAACCAGTAACCCAATTTCTTACAATGATGATGCTATTCAGGGGTCAATTTAGAAATGTATTTATGAGTACATGAAGTAGTACTGCAAATTTGCTTCTTGGACTCATAAATACCTATAGGAATAACAGAAATGTAATTTCCGTAATAGTGAAAGTGCAAAGAGGGCATAGTCCTTTCTATGTGTACTAACTGTATAAGAATATGCGTAGGTGAAGTAGTACTACAGGAGTACAATGTCACTTACACATAAATGCCTTTTTGAATTGGTACCATTGTATGTAAGATTCTTTACCAATACTGCCATTAGCTGCAACTATTATTAATGCTCAAGTGTGGGTGGCTTAAATGAAAGAGGCTATAACTGACAAGGCTTGGGTGTTATGTACACTTTTTTCTGTGTATATAGCAACGGACTTTCCTTTAAATCCTTTTGCCTTGCATGGCTATTAATTTCATCTTGTGAGCAAGCAGTTTCTCACCATGGAGTAAGCCATTATTGGTCCAATATCAGATCACAATTACACCAAATTATATCATCTGTTGCACATTTATCTTTTCAGCCATTAATCGGTGTTCTCCTTGAGCATTATCTCAATACAACATTGTAAGAAATTGGGTTGTTGGTTGAGTGGGGTGTAAGCCCTGGTCAAGTCGCAACAACAATCCTTGTCTGGGTGAGGCAAAAGCCATCCCTAAATTAACCTGTGCTCAACCCTTTGGTAGCTTTACACAGTCCAGCCAGGCTTTACTTAGAGGCAGTGTGAAAAGTATTTGTGGAGCACTTCAAACAGTATAAAGTAAAACATACCACACAAAATGGATCCCATGCCAAGTCAAAACATTGAGTAAGTTTTAATGAATAAAACAAGACAAAAATGACAAAAATCCAATCAATAGAATCAGAAATATGCAGTTTTAAAGATTTTAGTTAAAATAGCACTAAAAAGCGCAAAGGGCTAACTGTGAAGATCTTGTCACGTCGGACTGGGACAAAGCCACAACTTGAGGCCAATTGCAATGGAGGGCAAGCCAGCTATAGGGACCCAGTTGAACCCGTTGAACAAAGAAGATTAATTCCTGGTATGCGGAGAATTGCGAGGATCTGTGCCAAAGCTGAATCATGCAGCTTTGAAGCAATGCAAGGGTTCTGAGATGTGGCGAGGCTACAATGTGAGGTCCTGCCTCGTACCCGAGGATCAAGTTGAAAAGTACAGCATCGAGGAGACGTCACACAGTAGGGACGATACATTGGTTCTGAGGAGCTGTAACGCTGCACTGCGGAGTCCAGCATCGTCCTCAAGACGTCCGTCGATGAGAAATGCAAGGGCCTGCGCTGAGTATTCATTGCGCAGCAGCGGTTCAAAGGGCTGCAATGCTATGTTGGCCCTTGGGACAGGTCCAATCCACAGAGCAGTGGTGATGAGTCAGTTCTGCTTGTGTTTGTGCTGTGCAGCAGAAGAGAGTCATCGGATCTCCCAGATACACAGAGGCTACTTACAAAGGTCCAGGACTGGGGTGGCACCACTTGGCAGGGTAGATCAAAGATGGCACAGACCAGGTTCACAAGTAAGGTTGTTGGAAGCCAGTTGTGTCCCTGAGGCTTCACATCAGGAGACCAGCCAATTAGCCCTTGGAATCACACTTGCATTCTGGCTTCAAGAGATGCAGTTCCAGTCCTTCTCACCCAGGCCAGAGGGCAGCAGTCAGCAGGTCAGCACAGCAAGGCAGCAGTCCTTCAGAGGAGTAGTCCAGAAGAGTGGCAGTCCATTAAGCAGATCCATAGTCCTTAGTCCTGACAGAGCTTCCACAGGTCCAGAATTGTACTGAAGACTTGGTGTCTGAGGTCCACTATTTATAACAAGTTGTGCCTTTGAATTGAAGTGGGGGGAAGATTTTAGGGGCATGCCATTAAAGTGCACAGGTGTCCTACCTTCCTGGCTCCAGACTCACTACAGGGGGTATACAGTCCTTTGTGTGGAGCGAAGATACAGCCTATTTAAGTGTAAGCGGGGCTGGGCCTAGCTCCTCCCTCCCATCCTGCCAGTGATGGCCCATTAAGTCACACCTAAGCTCCCCATTGTGTGTGACTGTCTAGGAGGAATACACAAAGTCTGTCAAATACACCCAGTCATGTGACCCAGAGACAGGCTGCAGGCAAAGCCAGGAAAATGCCAACTTTCTAAAAGGGCCATATTCAAAATTGAAATTTAAAATATGGCTTCACTATATGTTAGGATTTTCCATTACAGTTCCAAAGACACTAAAACGAACTGGTCACCTCTTCCCATTTGAAAATTACTGTTATTATTTTAATTAAAGTAACTTCCGTGTTACCCTATGTAAAAAGTAGGCTTTGCAGTAGTGAAAAACAGATTTTAAGAGTTTTTACTACCAAGACTTAAAAGTACAAGTCCTACTTTTTTATTTTTTATTTGTTTATATCCATTTAATTGCTTCATGAAAAGGTGCATCAACAAACAATACATAGAGTAAGAACATGATTCCAGTGAGTAAACTAATAATATTCTGGTGGGTTCAAGAAATACACTTCCGGCAATATGATGGAGTCCATGTGGCGGTGCTCAGTGCCATACGTTTGCATATGTGGGATATAGTACAGAGTAGAGTGCCTATGGTAGGGAGATAAAAGTCCTACTTTTTAAATACATTGCACCCTGACTTCGGGGTTGTCCAGGACCTACCTTAGAGGTGACATATGTATTAAAAACGAAGGTTAAGGCCTGTCAAAAGGTGTATTTGCCAGGTCAAATTGGCAGTTTAAAACTGCACACACACAGACTGCAATGGCAGGCCTGAGACATGTTTAAAGTGCTACTTACGTGGGTGACACAATTGATGCTGCAGGCCCAGTAGTAGCATTTGATTTACAGGCCCTGGGCACAGGTGTTGACACTTTCCTAGGGAGTGGCAAGTAAATTAACAATGCCGATTGGGTATAAGCCAATCTAACCTATTTTAAGGAAGAGAACAAGCACCTTAGCACTTGCCAGCAGTGGTAAAGTGTGCAGAGTCCTAAAGCCAGCAAGAACGGAGTCAGGAAAATACGAGGTCTGTAGGCAAAATGTTAGGGGGCGAACCACACTAAGGATGTCAGGTCTAGCAAACATGTTCAGTGTTTATTAATATAAGCATTTTACTTCTTGCTTTGAGCCCTCTAGATAGCGTGGTAGCTCTGACAGGCTTTGCCTCCTTCTGATAAAACCATAAGCACTCATCTTTTGAAGTTGGGTGCTAATCCAACACAGAAAAACACATTTTCCTTATGCTAGGCTGTCAATAAAAATTCCTTTACACCGAGTTTCCAGTTTGCTGGTGTGCCGCTTCGATGGGAATTTTGCATAATGGTTGCCCTGTATGCAAAGGGTGGATTAAAACTACAAAAATGAAGAATCGCCTGAAATACAAGAAAGCTGTAAAGCATCATCTCTTCGGTTAGACAGTCGACTCGTCCCTCTCACCTGCACTCATAACCAGTGTCCAGGCATGTTTGTAGCATGTGCACACACAAATCAATCACTCCATCACTTGTCAGTTTAAAGACCATTCACTAAGCTCATGTCTTTCCGTGTGTGGTGTTAAATCTTGCCGGAGACCGAGAATTAATCGCTGTACACAAAAAGCCCACAGTTTTAAATGTTAACACTCTCAACATGTCACGCAGCCCCTAACAATAAAGCGTGTTTGCTTTTTCAAGCACATGCACTTGAATATTGCTACATAAACCTAGACACTAGCATTTGGTTATTTGAATGTGTTGTGTTGAGGTGTTCGCCCTGGAGCGCATTTCTTTTATGAGCCCACTGACATTCTGAGTTACAGTCAGCTGCAACTGGTCACCGCCACCTGTGTTTATGTGCAGTAAATCCCTCATGGAATCTGAGAACACAACCATGACCTTAGAGATGTCTACCGCGGTGCAAAGAAAATCTGCATCATAATTACCAACAGCAAAGAGGTCAATAACTACATGGTCAGTCATGCCAATATTGTTTCTTGACGTCTTTTTGACCGTTACGGGAATGTGTGCACCACCCGCGCAATAATCATCAAAAATGCACAGTTAGGGGCACATTTATCAATTTTTCACGCAGCGCAATGCAGCAAGCCACCTAGCTGCGCTGCGTGAAGGGGCAGGAATTTGACTTATTTAACATCATTCAGCACGTCCTTTCCCTGCACTGGCGCACTCTTGGCTGCCTAGCGCTAATGCAGACGCCTTTGCACCATGGTGCAAGGGTGCCTGCGTTGTAAGCAGGAATATTTTTGTGCAGCAAAGGACACCTTCCTGCACAAAAACAATATTCTGAGGCATTTTTCTCTCTGTTTGCTGTTGAACGCAGCACACATAAAGAGTAAACAACGAGGAGAAATAAAGATATTTCTCTTCGTTACACCTCACCTTGGGAAGCGTAGCATTTTAACACAATCCGAGGTCAACCAGTAATGATAAATCTGGGACTGCCCCAAAATCCATGGTTGGATGCGTGGAAACAACCATGCTCCACCTCTGGAACGCCTCCACAGGGCAGAGTAACGTAATGCAAATATTTGCGCTGCATTGCGTTACTCTAGATTCATCAAGCTACGCAGGGCCACACAAGGTGGCCTTCCGTGGCTTGAGAAATCTTACTTTAGTGTTGCATCACCCTTGCGTGGTGCAAGAGAACACAACACATTGGTAAAAGTACTCCTTAGATTTTAATTTTTTAATCAATCAACTGCACCCAGAGCATTTTGCATCTGTGCAATAAAAAGTATCTATTCCATAAAATGAGTATGGTCTGGATGCAGGAAAGGAGATTCCTGCTCTTCTTCTATTTTGTTAGCTGGCGAGGAGTCAGGGGCCTCTAGAGGTCGTATCACTTATACCGCACACTTTTCTTGTTTGCAAACCTTTCAAAAGGTGTGTCAGGCGCAATTAGGGAAAGTGCACCCTGTTATGCAAAATGCGAAGCCACAAGGGCAGCGGCAAACTCGTTCTGCTTTAGGGGTAGCACATTGTACTGAAATACGGAGCAGCTGCTACAAAACCCTGCCACGTTTCACAGTGCAGGTGGTATTTCGCCACTGCCATCACTTTCCAGAGGTTAGAAAAATTCCTAAGCAGGTGGGTTCAGTGAGTGATGTTTTGGGTGTCCATGGGACCCCTTTCACCCATCAGAGGGCTGCAATTAGGAGGCACACTGAAAATGTGCCACCTATTTGTAGCACACTTTCAGTGCTCCTCCTAAAGCCATGTGTGCCTCTTCACCCACATCAGTAATACAGCATGGGTGCAGAGGCAAAGGAATTCCCTCATTTCCATGGGGCCATGCCCGAGCGCTGGTGCTACATGTGTGCCAGTGCTATCAGTATTACAGAAGTGTCAGAGGCTCCTCTGTAATACCATTGTGAGCCAGGGGTGCACAAAGCAGGCAGACACACCTGTTCTGCCTCCCAGGGCACAATGTACAATATGGCCCCTGGTACATCAATGGCGGGATGATCCAAGTGAGAAGAGGGAAGATGTGGGCCAGGTGGACAAGGTATAACTTACATTTGCTACAGGTCCAAGCCCACGTTAACAAAGCCTAGAAGCAAGTGTTCATGTATTGGAGACTTGTTTCCGGTCTGCGTTTACTGCCAGACAGCACAGTCCTCCAAAAGCAAAGACAATTGTAAAAGGTGAGATTGTCTGGAGGAATCTTGGAGTAAAGTAATGGTATTCCTGCCTGATCTGACATAGGACATGTAAGAGAGGCAGCCAATATATGAAAAAAATTCATGCTTCTGTGAGGAGCTTGCCAAAACATTTGAAGACAACTGTCCTGTATTCTTTCATGGATATGCTACCAGAACTGGCTAGAAATGTTTGGTCAAGCTACAGGCAATTGTTATAAGAGAATGGTTTAACAAGTCCTCCATGTATATATGTGCATTGGATCAAGTATGGCATAACGTAAAATTGTTATGCTAGCCTTCCACAAGCAGATGTTTTGTATACTCCAATTTTGCTGGTATAAGCACCAAGTTTTCAGGTTCAACCAGCACCTCATTTGCATTCACTCTCATTCTAAGAATGTTTCTAATCCTTAAATTACTCTCCAACCAACATTCCGTAGACCTGCCATCAAAGATCATCAACCACACTAAATGCCACGAAGACGAATGCAAACACCATATAGCAAATATCTTGCAAATATCAAAATATATGTATGTATGAACATTTATTTCTATATATTTTAAGATATATATGTTTAAACACACATTTCTCTCTTGCTCTCTATAGTTCTCTTGATCTATATATATATAAATATAAACGTGTCTACATACAAACATATCTTTGTTATTTTCTAAAACTTAATTTTGTTTACTATTTACTTTTCTATTGTACAAGCACCAAGATTTCAGGTTCAGCCAGCACCTCATTTGCATACACTCTCATTCTAAGAAAGTTTCCAATCCTTAAATTACTCTCCAACCAACATTCCCTAAACTTGCCATCAAAGATCATGAACCACACCAAATACCATGAAGACAAATGCAAACTTCATTAAGCAAATATCTCGCAAATATCAAATTATATGTGTGTATAGACATTCATTCCTATATATTTTAAGATATATATGTTTAAACAAATAATTGTTTGTTATTTTCTAACAGTCTATTTCAGTTTACTATTTCACTTTACTTTTGTACTTTGTGACATCTGCAACCCCCCTTATTTGTTGAAACCATTTTTTTGGGCCATAGAATTTTGCATACTTTAACCCTCCTAACCAGTGGTGGAATGCATGTGTTCTCCTTTGTAAGCATGTTAAAATCAGCATAAACCTAATTTGCACCGTTAGTTTACTCATAAGTCCCTAGAATATGGCACTACCTGTACCGAGGACCAGTAAATGAAATGCTACTAGTGGGCTGTAATACTCATTATAGTGCCCACTGCAGTAGCTCTGTAAAGCATGTCTTCAGGCATAGCAAAGCAGGTTGGATGTTAAGTTTTAAAAACTAATACCACCTGGCAAAGAAACCTTTTTCCATGCCTAAATCATTCTTTTTAATACGTATAAGTCATCGTTACAATGGGCCTTAAAATTTCATAGGGCAGGGTGCATGATATTTAAAAGTAGGGTATGTTTTTTTTAATGTTTTATGTGTCTTGGCAGTGAAAAACCTTCACAATGTTTTTCTGTATGGCAAGGCTAGCTCTTGCACTATTTTACACTATTACTATTAATAAGTGCTTAATTTAGTTTGGAGATACCTAGAAAAATATTTTGAGGACCCAATAGTTATTTACAATCCCAACTTAATGGTAAAGCCTGATTTTATTTGTTGTTTGAAAGTTACACTTTTAGACCAAAAAGCTTTTGTGCCAGTGCCCAGCTGTTACCTGTCCCCTGATGGGTCCCCTCTGGTGTGACGTGTATGCTCCCAGACTGTTGACAAGGGGCTCTGGGTGTGGGGAGATGGTCTCTTCTCTTGACAGGATGGCCAAGTGGGGCAGCACTTTGCTGAGCTTCAAAGAATTCTTACCATAATGCTGGCAGCGGAATCTCACATCTTGGCATGTCTCCCTTTTGTTTTCCTAATCAGGGTGGTTCCAAACCCAGTGAGAGGGGAGGAACTGGTCAGAACCTCTTTAAGGGGTGAACAAAGGGTTGCCACCTCCTACAGGCTAGCACTGGCCATAAATGTGGACGTCATAGACATCTCCTCAGAACACTCCTGGACTTGTGAAGAATTAGAAGAACAATTGCAGTGCTATCTGAAGAACCTGAACAAAGACTAGACCTGCCTGCTGTGAACTCAGAACCCCAGATGTGATTCCAAGGGTCAGCTGGCTGACTCCTGTTTGAGCTACAGGGACATCACAGACTTCTAGAGTACTCTCTCACTGCAACTGCCCAGATAGCCCATGCTCAATGGACCTGCTCTGTACCCTGCTGCTGGCCTCGGCTGAAGTATCATAACCTCTAAATGGTGCCCTCCAGGTCCTTGACCTATGGCAGGTGTTGGAGTGGGCTCCTTTTTCCCCAACCTGCAAGAACTGAGACATAGAACATTTTTATCAACTTTCTGCCTGGAGAACCAACGGACACCGGTGTTGTGTTCAAGCCGCAGCCATTAACAAATTAGTCACATGTCAGCCTGAACTTGCTGGTTGGCCCCACTGATGGAGATCTGACTTCAAGAAAAGTCAATACGTGGAGGGCTTCACTGGGACAGGTGCTGAGCAACATCTAATTGATGTTGAGGCCTTGTGTGTTGCTGCTGCCAATTCTTCATACAAGTGCCTGCAGAACCAGTGGAACATCCCATATACATGTGTTCCTTTGATATGGCTCCATCTGTGGGTCTCTCAGACGCTCCTCTCTTTGGGTTCAAAACTGTAGTGGGAGATATTATCCTGCCTTCACTTATTACCATTGGGCTTCCAACGAAGGAATGATCAGAGCACTCCTGAATCTTGGAAATATTTTTTATATTGTGGAATCACAAATGGCATGTAAGGATACCAGCATTCACCCACCATGTTTCGGCCTTTATGGACCTTGATCACAGAATTCCACCATAAAAAATATTGAAAAGACTCAGGAGTGCATGGATTGTTCCTTCGTTGGGAGCCTGGTGTTAATGCATCCCCACTCCCATAGCCTTTTGAAGGCCCCAAAGACCCTATTCCTGGGGCTGTAGTAATTAATTTGTTAAGGTTGTCATGAGTTCTGCTTCTTTGAGTCATTAAAAGGCCCTGGGGACCCAATTTCCGGGGACCAATGTATTTATTTTGGACAGAGGTTGTCTGGACCCCCCCCCCCCTGAGCCATACGATGTGTCCGGGACTATATCCTTCAGGGCTCGAAAAGAGGCATTGTCTCAGACCCAACCCCAAGGACAATCACAGTCTTAGTCCCTGCTTGGGAGAGTTCTGGAGGGAAATACAATTCTCAGCCTTAACTCTCCTGGGCATGGAATGTAGCTTTGCTCTCACCTGGTGTAAGTAGAATAAAAAGGTACTCCTTCATGGTGAGAGAAAAGCAAAAGGTTCAGTGCTGGCTGTAAAGAATGTGGGGGCCACAGAAGCCTTGGGGCTTCCACTGCAGCTCCCTCATCTAAAAAAGTTGTGGGTGCCCTGGATGGTAAAGGGGCATGCACCAGTGGTAAGAAAAAAACAAAGAGTGGCGGGCTCCCACCTGTACCCATGATGAGCTAAAAACTCCAATATTGTCACTGAATTATTTACCTAACTATAACTTTACTGTAACATTTGCTTTTTTCAGATGAATTTCTAAGTTTTTTTTTTCAACCAAATACAGATATTTTCATCACATCTATCTATAAAGTTATTTTAACCTACATATTTTAAGTGAATATATATATAGCTGAGTTTGACTCTGGCAGACATGGCACATCGTCACAACGGAGTACCTTGTTCACTAAACTGACAGATTTAGGTTTGACCAGCATGTTTCTGACAAGGTGCCCTGCTGACCCAGCTGGTAGAAACCCTACACCAATGCCCCGATGTGGTTGGGTGACTGCCAGATGCATTTTTTCCAGATCAACACCACGAAGAAAAGCATGTAAGCCCCAAAAATAAAAACATTAAAAATGACCTCCACACTTTGGGAGAATACTTCCAGCATGTTAGGGTCATTAGTTTTGGGAGTTTGTCTTTGAAAAACAAAAGAACATTTCTGAGTTGCCACTGAAAACATGGTGATCACTTAGCAACGTTTGTGTGCCTTCAGAGGAGCTGTCGTAGATATTTCAAACTTGAAACCTGGAAAATAATACAGATTTTACTATCAACAGCATGTGGGGAATTACACTGAGAAATAAAGGGGACACATGCTCCTGACTTTGACCTAAAAATTAGTGCATCCCAGAAGAACACATCTAACACAGCGCCAACATAGTTGGAATACCAGGTCGCATTTAGAAACTACTAAAAATATTCAAATCTCTTATAAATAGGGGTGGGCGGAACTCGCAGTTTCACCCTGCAGAAATCTGCAGAGTTACATACAAACTCTGCAAGATTCAAAGAGTTTCTAGAGCTGGTGGAATTCAGCACGTTGCACTCATTTTTTCAGCACACCGAGCTTGTTCTGTACACTTTAGAATCAACATGAATGGCACCACATGGCAAACCAGTGGAGCTTCTTTCTATGTCTCTAGTAGATTTTCTACTAAAGTGATAGCTTTCTCAAAGGTCGTGACCTGCTGTGACCGCCCACGTTGAGAAATCTCACAGGAGGCATTCAAGCACCTGGAAATAACACTAGTGGGTGCAAATTCTTGATAGCGAATGAGAAAAAACTCCACTATGCGGTGGTTGGAGTTTTTCCCAAACTCGCATTCCAAAAGCAATGCTGAGTGGCCAAAACTCAGTGAACTATGCCGGCGGAACAGAATTTTCACCCTTCCTGCTTTTAAACAGAAGGATACAACCCTGTAATTGTAAACAATAAACTATCAATGTGAGCCATCTCATAAATGCAAATGACTTGCATAATAGACCTCATACTCCTAGTAAAGTAACCCATGTCAGTCCAGGTTTCTTTTTGTCATATACTGCTTGATTTTCCAAATGAAATCCTACTGAGCTCCCCCCGACTCACTATTTAGCCTTTAAACATGACCCAAAACGATTGATAACTGCAGTCACTAACAACACTATTGCCTTCCAACACCACAGTGAATTAGGAAAAACCTTCAATAAATGTATACAGTTTTGCTTCTTTTCCTTTATTCACATACACACAATTAGGAATGTTAATTGATAAATAGCTAAAACATGTGGAATTATTTTTCCTCTAGTCTAGAAACTTCATGCATCTAATTCAAATACCTTCTCTAACAATTGTTCATAATATACGACTAACTAAAACACTTACAACTCACACTACAAACTAATTCTGGGCTACACTGAATAGCATGCTACCCATCCAAAAACCTGTATACATCTACAACACAATAAACTGTTTAAAAAAAAGTTATTGTCAGATCCATATTGTATTCAATTGCCTGATTCGCTATCAGGAATATTTGTATGAGCAACACACAGAATGAACAGCCTAGAATATGCCTTGAACTCAAGTGTTGCTTCTCATTTGCACCTGCTGTGTGTGTGGAGACTAGCGGAAATTAGCTGTGACACCACCTCCTTACAACTAGTCACTACTCTCCATATTCTTGAACACAGGTTATAGAATAAGGCAAAATCTTCAAATACGGCCTTCACTAAAAAAACAATATCAATGTTTGTATTATAAATAAAGACCTACAGTGGCCAATGTAGACTACTCATGACAAGAAAACTACCTCCTCAACATCCAAAAGCTACATGAACTGGGGGTTTTGTTTCACAAGGATCTTGACTGTTACGCAGGAGGCTCAATAAATTACAATCGCAAGTACATACAATTAAGTTCCAACTTAGAACATAGGAATCCTACATTTTTAAACTGGAGTGACTCTGCCCCATCTCCCGCTCAGGAATCCAGCCCAATGATATCAAAGCACATTTAAGGGCATTCATACAAGTGCCCCTGTAATAGGAATTGTAATAGCACACCAGTTAAAAGCCGACATCATTGACTGTAATACTTACCTGCCAATCTGAGTTCTTCTCCTCAAAATCAAGAATAACACTGCATGATTTCCTTTATTTCAACTTACAACACTAAGAATGTAAGCTATTTTCCCCATAAAAGTTAGCCAGGATATACCTGGCAAAATGTCTACGGTAATGAAATGTGGCATTATTACCCAAGCTGTAATCCCAATTCAGGCACAAATTCCCATAGGAACTCAAATAGACATTATTAAAGAACTTCTAATGAAGCTCTAAAGCTCGCATTACAAGTGGTCCATTAACTCCGATGGGCATGTGAAGGATATTGGGGTACCTTATTACAATTTATAAGTGATAACTTTCAATTGGAAGCAGGTAGGAAAGTCGAGTTTGATTTCTAAAGAATTGTAATTTAAAACTATCTTTACTGGTAAAGTTGGATTTTAAGTCCCAATTCTGAAAATGACACTTTTAAAAAGTTGTCGGCCCTGTTTCACAGATTCACAAAAGTAATCTGAGACTAAATCCTAACTTTACGACTTTCAGTATTCACAAAGGGCATTTAGAAGAAGTAAAGTTAGGATTTTGTCTCAGTTAAACTTAACTCAAGTTAAAATTAAGACCAAAACTTAAGTTTAACTGAGACAAAATCCTAACTTTACTACTCCTAAATGCCGTTTGTAATTACCGAAAGTCGTAAAGTTAGGATTTTGTGCCAGTTAAACTTAAGTTTTGGTCTTAAGTTTAACTTAAGTAAAATGTAAGTTTAACTGAGAAAAAATCCTAACTTTACTACACCAAAAATGCCCTTTGTGAATACGGAGAGTCGTAAAGTTAGGGCCCGTCATTTCCTTGTCCTAAGCATTTTATGCCTGCAGCCTGTTTCCCCAGTCACATAACTAGGTGTAACTGGCAGTTGATCTTTGTGTATTATTTGCAGACAGTGAGACAAAGGGGAATAGGCGTTGGCAGGATTGATCATTTCTGATTTGATTAGAGAGAGAAGTACCACACTTGCACATCAGAAAGACTGACATAGCACACTCACAAAATATTTAATAGTAGTCTTTTGTGCCCCCAAACAAGCTGGGGCCAAGACAGGAAAGCAGGAAATTCCAGACACCTCTGTAGCGGAAGAATTCTAGAATTTTCCCCACTTCAAAGCTGTAACCAAGTGTAATAGTAGACCCTCTGACCCAACTCTTAAGTACACATCTGGACCTGTGGAAGAGTCAGAAGAGAGACAGCTGTGCTGCTCTTCTGCTGCAAGATGGACTGCTAGCGTGCTGCCCTTTTACTTTGCTGCCCTGCTAACTGAGTGAGAAGTACTAGACATGCACCAGAGTGACTCCAAGGATTAGTTGGCTGGTCTCTTGAACAGAGTCTCAGGGACAGAAGAGGCTCCAACCACCGTGAGCTCTGCACCTGGACTCTGTCTTCTGTGAGTCTTAACCCCAATTGGTGCCACCCCTGTCCTGGAACCCTGGAAGTGGAACTGAAGGTGCTCCCTAAGCCCAACTGTGGTCCCAGCAGAACTTACGCATCATGACGCATCGCCTCGCAGCTCCACATTGGAACCTCAGCTGCACAATGCATTCCCGATGCAGGTCCTCAAAGCTTCCGGGAACCATCACTACTGGACGCATCCTCAATGCAGGACCTCGCATCACAGCCAGCACTGCATGAAGCATCTTTGACACGAGATCTCGCAGCACTCCAAAACTAGGATTTAAGGCACGTTATTCAATGGCCTAACTTTGTCCCTGTATTAGGTCTGCGCTCCATCGCAGTTGGCTTGAACTTGTGACTTTATCCCTATCCTGCGTGACCAGTTAACCAAAGTTGGTGCTTTGTGCTTGTAAGTGTTTTGTTTCAAATAATTTATTAAATGTACTCTATTTTTCTAATTTGCTGTGGGATTTTTCTTGTGGTGTGTTTTCACTTTATTACTGCATGTGTGCTGCATAAATACTTCACATATTGCCTCTAAGTTAACCCTGACTGCTTTTGTGCTTCACTCTTACAAGAATTGTGGTTACTGCTTGAGTAGGGTTGCACTCCCTCTCAACCAGCAACCCAATTTCCTACAGCATGGAAAAAAGGAGTAATTATAATTCGGAATTATAATTAAAGGTGTTTAACACAGGTATTTTTCGGCTTTCCAGGTGAAACACCCGGGACAATCATGTTATTCCCCATCATAAAATCCTCAATATCTCCCCAGCTTCGAAATTAATGAGATCCCGGTAGATGTAATTCTAAGCAGTAGCAATCCCGGACATTTTGATGGGCCACTTACAATGTGGGCTTTAGTGTCTACATTGTATTGTTTCCTCCCAAATCGAGTTCCTTTTACCACATCAACTATCAACAACCATAGGAGAGCCGAGTATTACTGCGTTGATGGCATCTGGTCACACTATGAGAAAGACTATGACATCATTTACTGGATATGCCATATGCCCTCATTTTTATTTCCTCCCTAGTACCCTCAGTGGCATCATGATAATTGCACACAAATTAAAATGGAACCATGCCTACTTTTTTCGGTTTAGCAAGGAACACAAGGTTTTTTGTATTCACTATCTTGGTGTGGATAATGCTGAGACTTCATATAATTATAATAAATATTGTCGGTAAACTTCAGCTTCTAATGGGGCTGTACCTAACATTGTCTGCCACTGGTGCACATGAATAACTTTCCCTTGACTCTGGCTTGCGTTGCTTGAGCGGTAGAAAACAAAGAGCACCCTTCTCATATTTGTATACTGTTCCTTTATCATGATTTCAATAGGGTTGTGCCCTTTATTTATACATAAACATTTGGCACGCTCCATTCTGAACAGGTTTCTTTCTTTCTAGATGGCTTGATAATTACATATGGTAATAGTTTGGTCTATGGTGTGTACACATATCATAAAATCCCTGAGCTGCTGAAGCATTATTTCCTCAGTATTTCTGATGATTTTAGGGCATCTTCTATTCAGAGGCATTTTTTAAGCCTCGCATTAACTGCTCTTCATTTCACTAATCACCACATGATAAAAATGCATTACAAAAATTAGTACAACACCACATTTAACAAGAGTGGCCTGCCAGTGATGACATTTGTAGCGCTTGAACTATTGCGCCAAAGAAAGCATGCAGGGCCTCATTTATGAGGCCATGCGTCACTTTTACGCCGCTGGTGTGTCACTTTTTGTGACGCACCGGCAGCGTAAATAATGTGCCTTGGTGCAGACATATTTACAAAGTGACGCATCTAGGTAGATGCGTCACTTTGTAAACCCCTGCGCCACATTATACCTGCACCAGGTATAATGTATGCAAGGGGGGCGTATTGACGCAAGGAAGAGTCGTAGAAGTGACGCAGTGAAATCTATGACATTTCACTGCGTCACTTGTAGGACGCCGTTGCGTCAAAATCTTGCGCCTGCCTCACAGCAGGCGTAAGACTGATGCAGGCCCTTTCACATGGGGCTTGCCCCATGTGAAAGGGTGCATTGCTGGAGTTGCGACACTTTCGTGACACACTCCAGCAATGCGTCACTTTTGCGCTTACAGATACGTCAGAAATAGTGACGTATCTGTAACTCCTTGTGACATGATGCGTCATACATTAAATATGACGCATAATTGGTGTCGCAAGGAGTGCGCAGTGAAAAGTGACGCATCGCTGTTTTCACACAGCGATGCGTCACTTTTCATAAATGAGGCCCGCAGTATTTAGCATAGGATTTGTACAAGATACACACCCGTAAATAAGTACATATTAGTATGGGAAGACCACGGCCAAGGGTCAGACGTATAAGATGTGTCA